>NW_028270156.1:36200907-36837660 GCF_037043375.1 Chiloscyllium plagiosum | reverse complement strand
GGAATTTAAACATTTTTATGCTGTTGAGAGAGGGGGAGAAACATTAAGTAGAATAAATGGTAATGGTGCTCAGAGCAGGAGACAAAAAGAGTGGTAATGTTAGTAAAAGTGAGATGGAAATGTAAAATGCATGGAGATACTAGGTGCAAAAGAGAGAAAGAAAATCTATTCTGTTGAGAGTGAAACAACACGATACATTTTTTTTTAAAAAAGCAATGGAGGTGAAGGAAGGAGTCAGTTTCTAAACCAACTGGAGGGGTAGATGTCATGCTGTGAAGTTTGTTGACTCAATGTTCAGGGCTAGCATAGGGAGATGTGACATGAAAATGTGATGTTGTTCCTCCAGTTCACATTGAACATTAATACAACACTATAGCACACCCAGGATGGGAATTTTAGCATGGGAACATGATGGTTTAAGTGAAAAGGCAAACAACTGGCTGGTGAGTGTCATAATTAGGGATTGGGCACAGGTATGACATCATCGATATATCAGAGAAAGAGTTGTTGGTAGTCTCGGAATAGAAACACAACAAGGCATGTTTCACATACTGAGTTGAGAGTGTGATGCTGGAAATGCACAGCTGGTCAGGCAGCATCCGAGGAGCAGGAGAATTGACATTCAGGCATAAGCCCTTCATCAGGAATGAGAAGTTCTCATCTTTTCCATGTTCCAAATACCAACAAAGGCACAAGCATAGCCTGGGACATATGTGGTTGTCTATACTTTGAGTGTTGTCATCTTGAGGTTGTACAGGACATGAGTGAGACCTAGAATGGGGGAATTTCAAGAACAGGGGATGTATTTTTAAGGTGAGAGGAGGGAGATTTTAAAAAGACATGAGGGGCAATTTATTTTTACACAGAAGGTGATTCACATGTGGAATGAACTTCCTGAGGAAATCCTGAATGTTGAGCACAATTGCAAAGTTTAAAAGACACCTAGGTAAATATATGAATAGCAAAGGTTTGGAGAGATAGGAGTAGACATTTTTTCCTAGATTTGCTTAAGAAATGTTGTAAGGAGAAAGCCGGGAACTATTGGCCTGTCTGACTTTGGTTGTGGGTAGATTGATGGATTTTAAAACATAAACTTTATGGACATTTAGAGAGACATAAATTGATTCGGGATAGTCAGCGTGGCTTTGTGTGAGAAAAATAATTTCTCACAAACATGCTTGCAGTTTTGAAGAAGTTACCAAAACGATTGATGAAGGCAGAACAGTAGATATTGTTTACTTGGACTTTAGTAGAACTTTTGACAAGGTTCCACATTATAGACTAATTAGTAAAGTTAGGTCACAAGATTGAGCTTGCCAATTGGACGCATTATTGGCTTAATGGCAGGAGAAAGAGACTAGTGGTTGAGGGTTGCTTTCAGATTGAAGGCCTGTCACCAGAGTGTTCCACAAGGATCGGTTCTGGGAAATCTTTTGTTTGTTATCTATATGAATGATTTGGATGAGCATATAGAAGGCATGGTTAGTCAGCTTGCAGACAGCACCAAAAGTGGTAGCGTAGTAGCCAGTGAAATAGGTTTCCTAAGATTACAAAGGGATCTTGTTCAAATGGGTCAATGGGTTCAAAAATGGCAGATGGTGTTCAATCTGGATAATTGCAAGGTATTGCATTTGGGTTCAACAAATAAGGGTAGGACACATAGGGCACAACCAAAAGTAGGGCCTTGGTTGTGTTTATACACAAGTAGTGTTGGTAGAACAGAGAGGCCAATGGGTTCAGGTACACCATTCCTTGAAGTTTCCATCACATATAGACAGGGCGGTTCAAGAGACATTTTGCACGCTGTGCCTTCATTGCTCAATCCTTTGAGTATAGGCGTTGAAAAGTCACGTTGTGTTTGGGCAGGACATTGGTGAGACATCTTCTGGAATATAGTGTTCAGTTCTGTTTGCCAAGTAATAGGAAGGATATTTTTAAGCTGGAGGAATTCAGAAGAGGTTTACTGGATTTTGCCAGGTATGGAAAGTTTGAGCTGTAAAGAAAGGCTGGATAGACTGAGTAGGAACAAATTACTGCAGATGCTGGAATCTGTAACAGGAAACAAAAAGTGTTGGAGATCACAATGGTCGATGGAGAGAAAGCAAGCTCGTGTTATGAATCTCGATGAATCTACATCAGAGCTGAAGTGAAGTGAAGCGATAGGCTGGAACCTTTTACACTGGAGAGTAGCAGGTCAAGTGGAAACCTTATGGACGTTTATAAAATAAAATAATGAAGGGTATAGATAGGATGAAGAGTAGTTGTCTTTTTCCTCGGATGGGGGATTTCAGGAGAGGGGGCACATTTTAAGGGCAGAAGTGCGAGAGTTAAAAAAGACATGAGGGGCATCTTTTTTTCCATAGAGGGTGGGGGTTAGCCAGTGGAATGAAGTTCCTGAGGAACTGATGGATGTGGGCACCGTTACAATGTTTAAAAGATATTTGGGTAAGTACATGAAAAGGGAAAGTTTGGATCTGGACCAGTAGCAGTGAGCTACGGCGAGTTTAGTTTGAGATTATGTTCGGCACAGAGTGATTGGGCTGAAGGGTTTGTTTCCGTACTGCATGACTCGATGACTCTCTGTGAAACTGCGTCCGCCTGTTGTCTTTGCAGCAATGTCTGCAGTGGAGCTGTTGCTGCCGTTTGAACTGAAGGCAACTGAGGGAAGCGCTACGCGATCGCCGGGGGCTGTGGCGCGCGCCTGTAATCCCGCTGCTGGGAGGCTGAGGCTGCCGGATGACTTGAGGTTGGGAGTTCTGGGCTGTTGTGGTCTGTGTCGATCGGGTGCCCACACTCAGGGCAGTGTCCACATGGTGCTCCTCGGGGAACTCGGGTGTACCAGGTGTGCTGCAGAGGGGTGAACCGGCCCAGGTCGGAAACGGAGCAGGTCAAAGCCCCCGCACTGCTCAGTAGTGGGATAGCACCTGTGAATGGATGCAGCAGTGCAGCCTGACCAATACAGTGAGACGCAGTCTTTTACACCATTCTTTACCTTGCGGCATTCCCATCTTTTGCCATCAGTGCAAACAATCTCGATGTCTCAATCCTGCTTCCTTCCTTCCCCACTCACTCCCTCCACCCCCTACGCCCGCCACGTTTATTCACTCTCACGATAACCAATCTTTACAAAGTCAACAACAAATCCACACATTTTACAACAACCGAATCTCTCTACAAGTCCTCCACACTCACCCAAACACACTCTCTCAGTCATTACCTCACACTTCCCACACTGCCCTTTTCTACCTCTCCTCAATATTCACTTCTCTTTTACTGCTCCCTGCTGTTCACAGCACCTACTGTTCTGAGAAAATCTCCACTTTACACAATCCTACCAGCCACGGCCAGCAGAGAGCGCAAAACTCTCTTCATTTTCCTGCCCGAATTCTCCATTGCTCACATTGCCGAAACTTCCATTGCAACCACCAAGCGTTCAAGCTGCCTCCCGGCTCTTTCCCCTCTCCGTCATCCATTCATTCATTCACTTCGGCAAATGATTCTCCTGCAAAACTGTGCAACACTTGAACTCTCATTCTAACTTCTCTCATGCTGTAGCTACCAGAGAGAAAGAAAGAGGCAGCAAGACTGGCATTTCCATGATGCCACAATCAAGTTGACCAACAGCCCATTTTTCCATCTCCTCACTTCCGAGTATGAGGTCTTTGACAAGACAGCGAGAAATAATAGCAGCCGAGATGCACGTTATTTCCAAGAACGGGGGCCTTACTGGCCTCACTTTACAACTGGCGGTGGTCCAAGTGGCAGATCGGTTAGAAGAAAGTTCTCTGTTCCTCTCTGCTGCGATTCTCGCACGCCACTTGAATGCCACCGGTATTCAGTCTTCTGCTTCCCACTCTAATATTGAAAACATATCTTGGCCATTGCTGGAATGGAGTAATATAGTAGCAGAGGTGTAATTTGTTCAAGGGTTCTATCACACAAAATCATGCGACTGCCTTCCCTTACAGTCACAAGAGCATGTAACATAGAAGCTTCCGCAACAGATGTTGAACCATTGCTACTGAACCACCAACAATGCCTACCACTCCATACCACAAATACACTTTTGAAAATCAGATCACAGCACTGTGTTCCTGCTCCCAGTTTATAAGCAGAATCTGAAACTTGAGGACATAGCACAGAAAGTAGGACAGTGCTGGTCTGAAGCTGCAGAAGGGCTTCTGTGGCGCTGCTTGGAATCGTTGGGCTGAACCATATTTCAGAGTTCAGCAGTCATCCTAGCCAAGTATGCTGTCACGGTCACAGACGTGATTGGCATTTGTATAGACGGCTGTGTGTCAAAGAAGAAAATCAGTGCGTTCATCAACCAGAAACCTTGTATGAACTGGGATATCCATTGCCTACTGAAGACCGGGCAGGTGGCATTCAAATTGAATGACTCAGACTTTCATAAGAATTCTGGATACAACCTCTGCAAGGCTATTACAGATGCCAAGAGGCAGTACAGGACTACGTTAGAGACCCAAACTAACCAAATGGACACCCATCGCCTGTCACAAGGCCTACACAGCATAACAGGATGCAAATTGAAGCAGAACAGAATAGCGGAGAAAAACACAGCCTTCCCTGATCTTTTTACAATCCGTTCAAACAGAATGCCAGTGGAATGATACCACCTGCCCCCAACAACCCCAGATCCTCATATTCCTCCAGTCACTGCTGCAGATGTCAGATCGCCTTCTTGAGAGTGAACCCAAGGAAAGCAACTTGTCCGGATGGAGTCCCCAGCCATGCACTTAGATCCTGTGCAGACCAGCTAGCGAGAGAACTTTCTGACATCTTTAACCCCTCGTTGTTACAATCTGAAGTCCCCAACTGCTTCCATTATTCCGGTACCAAAGAAAGCACATGCAATGTGTCTCAATGACTACCGCCTGATGCCTCTGACTTCCATAGTTACAAAGTCCTTTGAGAGGTTAGTCATGGATCACATCAACCCTAGACCCCCAGCCTGCCTCAATCCCTTGCAATCTGCCTACCAGTGCAACAGGTCCACGGTAGATGCCATTTTTCTCATCCTGCACTCATTCGACGAACATCTGAATAATACAGATACCTGTATCAGGCTTCTACTTATTGATTACAGCTCCACCTTCAACATTATAATACCAACCAAACTAACCTCCAAACTCTGAGACCTAGGTCTTGGGTCTGCTATCTGCAACAGGATCCTCAACCTCTTGATCCATAGACTGCAGTCAGTAAAGAAAGATAACATCACCTCCTCTGCGATGCGCCTCAACACCGGCGCCTCCCAAGAATACGTACTCAAGCTCCTACTGCACTCCCTGTACACTCGGGACTGTGTGGCACAATTTCATCCGAATGCCATTTACAAGTTCACTGAAAACACTACCATTGTATGACAGATATCAGACAACCATGAGTTAGCATACAGAAAGAAGATAGGATGCTTGATCTTATGATGCAAAGATAACAATCTCTCCTCCAAAGTGGTGGGCAAAACTAAGGAGCTTGATCATCGACCTCCGGAAGAAAGAAGAACAACATGACCCTACTTACATCAATGGAGCTGAGGTGGTGAGGGTCGATAGCGTCAAATTCCTTGGAGTGATGATAACCAGCAACCTGCACTGAACCTCCCACAGAGGTGTGATAATCAAGAAGGCACAACAATGCCTCTTCTTCCTCTGAACGCTTATGAAATTCAGCATGTCTGTAAGGACCCTCACTAACTCTTATAGATGCATCATAGAAAGCATTCTACCCAGCTACATCATGGCTGGTACAGTAATTGCTCTACCCATGGCCATAAGAACCTACAGAAAGTTATGTGAACAGCCCAGACAATCACACAAGCCATGGACTCCCTCTACGTATACTGTAGTTCCGGAATGGCAGCTAGCGTCAACAGTGACACCTCCAATCCTGGTATTAATCTCTTCCAACCTCTTCCATCACGCAGAAGATACAAAAGCTTAAACCCACATACCAGTGGGTTCCAGAACAAATTTTTACCCGCTGTTATTCGTCTGTCGAATGGGTCTCTCAAATTTCAAATCTAATGGCGATCTCTTTTTGTCCTCTCCTTGCAGCCATAACTTTCTCTGCCTTGCTCTGTTCAATCACCCTATGATCTGCTTATTCTGTACACAAAACACAACTTTCAACTGCACTTAGGTATGTGTGACAACGATAAATCACATCAAATCAAGTGCAACAGCCTGCTCGACTTACACAGTGACTGCAGTGGAGCTGTTGTCACCACTTGCAACTGACAAAGTCCAGCTGCATACATGACATGGATAAACAAACAGCATTAACATTTTGCGTCTGAAATGTTTTCTTCAGAACTGAACAGTCTTGGAATTTAAACATTTTTATGCTGTTGAGAGAGGGGGAGAAACATTAAGTAGAATAAATGATAATGGTGCTCAGAGCAGGAGACAAAAAGAGTGGTAATGTTAGTAAAAGTGAGATGGAAATGTAAAATGCATGGAGATACTAGGTGCAAAAGAGAGAAAGAAAATCTATTCTGTTGAGAGTGAAACAACACGATACATTTTTTATTTAAAAAGCAATGGAGGTGAAGGAAGGAGTCAGTTTCTAAACCAACTGGAGGGGTAGATGTCATGCTGTGAAGTTTGTTGACTCAATGTTCAGGGCTAGCATAGGGAGATGTGACATGAAAATGTGATGTTGTTCCTCCAGTTCACATTGAACATTAATACAACACTATAGCACACCCAGGATGGGAATTTTAGCATGGGAACATGATGGTTTAAGTGAAAAGGCAAACAACTGGCTGGTGAGTGTCATAATTAGGGATTGGGCACAGGTATGACATCATCGATATATCAGAGAAAGAGTTGTTGGTAGTCTCGGAATAGAAACACAACAAGGCATGTTTCACATACTGAGTTGAGAGTGTGATGCTGGAAATGCACAGCTGGTCAGGCAGCATCCGAGGAGCAGGAGAATTGACATTCAGGCATAAGCCCTTCATCAGGAATGAGAAGTTCTCATCTTTTCCATGTTCCAAATACCAACAAAGGCACAAGCATAGCCTGGGACATATGTGGTTGTCTATACTTTGAGTGCTGTCATCTTGAGGTTGTACAGGACATGAGTGAGACCTAGGATGGGGGAATTTCAAGAACAGGGGATATATTTTTAAGGTGAGAGGAGGGAGATTTTAAAAAGACATGAGGGGCAATTTATTTTTACACAGAAGGTGATTCACATGTGGAATGAACTTCCTGAGGAAATCCTGAATGTTGAGCACAATTGCAAAGTTTAAAAGACACCTAGGTAAATATATGAATAGCAAAGGTTTGGAGAGATAGGAGTAGACATTTTTTCCTAGATTTGCTTAAGAAATGTTGTAAGGAGAAAGCCGGGAACTATTGGCCTGTCTGACTTTGGTTGTGGGTAGATTGATGGAGGTGATTTTAAAACATAAACTTTATGGACATTTAGAGAGACATAAATTGATTCGGGATAGTCAGCGTGGCTTTGTGTGAGAAAAATAATTTCTCACAAACATGCTTGCAGTTTTGAAGAAGTTACCAAAACGATTGATGAAGGCAGAACAGTAGATATTGTTTACTTGGACTTTAGTAGAACTTTTGACAAGGTTCCACATTATAGACTAATTAGTAAAGTTAGGTCACAAGATTGAGCTTGCCAATTGGACGCATTATTGGCTTAATGGCAGGAGAAAGAGACTAGTGGTTGAGGGTTGCTTTCAGATTGAAGGCCTGTCACCAGAGTGTTCCACAAGGATCGGTTCTGGGAAATCTTTTGTTTGTCATCTATATGAATGATTTGGATGAGCATATAGAAGGCATGGTTAGTCAGCTTGCAGACAGCACCAAAAGTGGTAGCGTAGTAGCCAGTGAAATAGGTTTCCTAAGATTACAAAGGGATCTTGTTCAAATGGGTCAATGGGTTCAAAAATGGCAGATGGTGTTCAATCTGGATAAATGCAAGGTATTGCATTTGGGTTCAACAAATAAGGGTAGGACACATAGGGCACAACCAAAAGTAGGGCCTTGGTTGTGTTTATACACAAGTAGTGTTGGTAGAAGAGAGAGGCCAATGGGTTCAGGTACACCATTCCTTGAAGTTTCCATCACATATAGACAGGGTGGTTCAAGAGACATTTTGCACGCTGTGCCTTCATTGCTCAATCCTTTGAGTATAGGTGTTGAAAAGTCACGTTGTGTTTGGGCAGGACGTTGGTGAGACATCTTCTGGAATATAGTGTTCAGTTCTGTTTGCCAAGTAATAGGAAGGATATTTTTAAGCTGGAGGAATTCAGAAGAGGTTTACTGGATTTTGCCAGGTATGGAAAGTTTGAGCTGTAAAGAAAGGCTGGATAGACTGGGTAGGAACAAATTACTGCAGATGCTGGAATCTGTAACAGGAAACAAAAAGTGTTGGAGATCACAATGGTCGATGGAGAGAAAGCAAGCTCGTGTTATGAATCTCGATGAATCTACATCAGAGCTGAAGTGAAGTGAAGCGATAGGCTGGAACCTTTTACACTGGAGAGTAGCAGGTCAAGTGGAAACCTTATGGACGTTTATAAAATAAAATAATGAAGGGTATAGATAGGATGAAGAGTAGTTGTCTTTTTCCTCGGATGGGGGATTTCAGGAGAGGGGGCACATTTTAAGGGCAGAAGTGCGAGAGTTAAAAAAGACATGAGGGGCATCTTTTTTTCCATAGAGGGTGGGGGTTAGCCAGTGGAATGAAGTTCCTGAGGAACTGATGGATGTGGGCACCGTTACAATGTTTAAAAGATATTTGGGTAAGTACATGAAAAGGGAAAGTTTGGATCTGGACCAGTAGCAGTGAGCTACGGCGAGTTTAGTTTGAGATTATGTTCGGCACAGAGTGATTGGGCTGAAGGGTTTGTTTCCGTACTGCATGACTCGATGACTCTCTGTGAAACTGCGTCCGCCTGTTGTCTTTGCAGCAATGTCTGCAGTGGAGCTGTTGCTGCCGTTTGAACTGAAGGCAACTGAGGGAAGCGCTACGCGATCGCCGGGGGCTGTGGCGCGCGCCTGTAATCCCGCTGCTGGGAGGCTGAGGCTGCCGGATGACTTGAGGTTGGGAGTTCTGGGCTGTTGTGGTCTGTGTCGATCGGGTGCCCACACTCAGGGCAGTGTCCACATGGTGCTCCTCGGGGAACTCGGGTGTACCAGGTGTGCTGCAGAGGGGTGAACCGGCCCAGGTCGGAAACGGAGCAGGTCAAAGCCCCCGCACTGCTCAGTAGTGGGATAGCACCTGTGAATGGATGCAGCAGTGCAGCCTGACCAATACAGTGAGACGCAGTCTTTTACACCATTCTTTACCTTGCGGCATTCCCATCTTTTGCCATCAGTGCAAACAATCTCGATGTCTCAATCCTGCTTCCTTCCTTCCCCACTCACTCCCTCCACCCCCTACGCCCGCCACGTTTATTCACTCTCACGATAACCAATCTTTACAAAGTCAACAACAAATCCACACATTTTACAACAACCGAATCTCTCTACAAGTCCTCCACACTCACCCAAACACACTCTCTCAGTCATTACCTCACACTTCCCACACTGCCCTTTTCTACCTCTCCTCAATATTCACTTCTCTTTTACTGCTCCCTGCTGTTCACAGCACCTACTGTTCTGAGAAAATCTCCACTTTACACAATCCTACCAGCCACGGCCAGCAGAGAGCGCAAAACTCTCTTCATTTTCCTGCCCGAATTCTCCATTGCTCACATTGCCGAAACTTCCATTGCAACCACCAAGCGTTCAAGCTGCCTCCCGGCTCTTTCCCCTCTCCGTCATCCATTCATTCATTCACTTCGGCAAATGATTCTCCTGCAAAACTGTGCAACACTTGAACTCTCATTCTAACTTCTCTCATGCTGTAGCTACCAGAGAGAAAGAAAGAGGCAGCAAGACTGGCATTTCCATGATGCCACAATCAAGTTGACCAACAGCCCATTTTTCCATCTCCTCACTTCCGAGTATGAGGTCTTTGACAAGACAGCGAGAAATAATAGCAGCCGAGATGCACGTTATTTCCAAGAACGGGGGCCTTACTGGCCTCACTTTACAACTGACGGTGGTCCAAGTGGCAGATCGGTTAGAAGAAAGTTCTCTGTTCCTCTCTGCTGCGATTCTCGCACGCCACTTGAATGCCACCGGTATTCAGTCTTCTGCTTCCCACTCTAATATTGAAAACATATCTTGGCCATTGCTGGAATGGAGCAATATAGTAGCAGAGGTGTAATTTGTTCAAGGGTTCTATCACACAAAATCATGCGACTGCCTTCCCTTACAGTCACAAGAGCATGTAACATAGAAGCTTCCGCAACAGATGTTGAACCATTGCTACTGAACCACCAACAATGCCTACCACTCCATACCACAAATACACTTTTGAAAATCAGATCACAGCACTGTGTTCCTGCTCCCAGTTTATAAGCAGAATCTGAAACTTGAGGACCTAGCACAGAAAGTAGGACAGTGCTGGTCTGAAGCTGCAGAAGGGCTTCTGTGGCGCTGCTTGGAATCGTTGGGCTGAACCATATTTCAGAGTTCAGCAGTCATCCTAGCCAAGTATGCTGTCACGGTCACAGACGTGATTGGCATTTGAATAGACGGCTGTGTGTCAAAGAAGAAAATCAGTGCGTTCATCAACCAGAAACCTTGTATGAACTGGGATATCCATTGCCTACTGAAGACCGGGCAGGTGGCATTCAAATTGAATGACTCAGACTTTCATAAGAATTCTGGATACAACCTCTGCATGGCTATTACAGATGCCAAGAGGCAGTACAGGACTATGTTAAAGACCCAAACTAACCAAATGGACACCCATCGCCTGTCACAAGGCCTACACAGCATAACAGGATGCAAATTGAAGCAGAACAGAATAGCGGAGAAAAACACAGCCTTCCCTGATCTTTTTACAATCCGTTCAAACAGAATGCCAGTGGAATGATACCACCTGCCCCCAACAACCCCAGATCCTCATATTCCTCCAGTCACTGCTGCAGATGTCAGATCGCCTTCTTGAGAGTGAACCCAAGGAAAGCAACTTGTCCGGATGGAGTCCCCAGCCATGCACTTAGATCCTGTGCAGACCAGCTAGCGAGAGAACTTTCTGACATCTTTAACCCCTCGTTGTTACAATCTGAAGTCCCCAACTGCTTCCATTATTCCGGTACCAAAGAAAGCACATGCAATGTGTCTCAATGACTACCGCCTGATGCCTCTGACTTCCATAGTTACAAAGTCCTTTGAGAGGTTAGTCATGGATCACATCAACCCTAGACCCCCAGCCTGCCTCAATCCCTTGCAATCTGCCTACCAGTGCAACAGGTCCACGGTAGATGCCATTTTTCTCATCCTGCACTCATTCGACGAACATCTGAATAATACAGATACCTGTGTCAGGCTTCTACTTATTGATTACAGCTCCACCTTCAACATTATAATACCAACCAAACTAACCTCCAAACTCTGAGACCTAGGTCTTGGGTCTGCTATCTGCAACAGGATCCTCAACCTCTTGATCCATAGACTGCAGTCAGTAAAGAAAGATAACATCACCTCCTCTGCGATGCGCCTCAACACCGGCGCCTCCCAAGAATACGTACTCAAGCTCCTACTGCACTCCCTGTACACTCGGGACTGTGTGGCACAATTTCATCCGAATGCCATTTACAAGTTCACTGAAAACACTACCATTGTATGACAGATATCAGACAACCATGAGTTAGCATACAGAAAGAAGATAGGATGCTTGATCTTATGATGCAAAGATAACAATCTCTCCTCCAAAGTGGTGGGCAAAACTAAGGAGCTTGATCATCGACCTCCGGAAGAAAGAAGAACAACATGACCCTACTTACATCAATGGAGCTGAGGTGGAGAGGGTCGATAGCGTCAAATTCCTTGGAGTGATGATAACCAGCAACCTGCACTGAACCTCCCACAGAGGTGTGATAATCAAGAAGGCACAACAATGCCTCTTCTTCCTCTGAACGCTTATGAAATTCAGCATGTCTGTAAGGACCCTCACTAACTCTTATAGATGCATCATAGAAAGCATTCTACCCAGCTACATCATGGCTGGTACAGTAGTTGCTCTACCCATGGCCATAAGAACCTACAGAAAGTTATGTGAACAGCCCAGACAATCACATAAGCCATGGACTCCCTCTACGTATACTGTAGTTCCGGAATGGCAGCTAGCGTCAACAGTGACACCTCCAATCCTGGTATTAATCTCTTCCAACCTCTTCCATCACGCAGAAGATACAAAAGCTTAAACGCACATACCAGTGGGTTCCAGAACAAATTTTTACCCGCTGTTATTCGTCTGTCGAATGGGTCTCTCAAATTTCAAATCTAATGGCGATCTCTTTTTGTCCTCTCCTTGCAGCCATAACTTTCTCTGCCTTGCTCTGTTCAATCACCCTATGATCTGCTTATTCTGTACACAAAACACAACTTTCAACTGCACTTAGGTATGTGTGACAACGATAAATCACATCAAATCAAGTGCAACAGCCTGCTCGACTTACACAGTGACTGCAGTGGAGCTGTTGTCACCACTTGCAACTGACAAAGTCCAGCTGCATACATGACATGGATAAACAAACAGCATTAACATTTTGCGTCTGAAATGTTTTCTTCAGAACTGAACAGTCTTGGAATTTAAACATTTTTATGCTGTTGAGAGAGGGGGAGAAACATTAAGTAGAATAAATGATAATGGTGCTCAGAGCAGGAGACAAAAAGAGTGGTAATGTTAGTAAAAGTGAGATGGAAATGTAAAATGCATGGAGATACTAGGTGCAAAAGAGAGAAAGAAAATCTATTCTGTTGAGAGTGAAACAACACGATACATTTTTTTTTAAAAAAGCAATGGAGGTGAAGGAAGGAGTCAGTTTCTAAACCAACTGGAGGGGTAGATGTCATGCTGTGAAGTTTGTTGACTCAATGTTCAGGGCTAGCATAGGGAGATGTGACATGAAAATGTGATGTTGTTCCTCCAGTTCACATTGAACATTAATACAACACTATAGCACACCCAGGATGGGAATTTTAGCATGGGAACATGATGGTTTAAGTGAAAAGGCAAACAACTGGCTGGTGAGTGTCATAATTAGGGATTGGGCACAGGTATGACATCATCGATATATCAGAGAAAGAGTTGTTGGTAGTCTCGGAATAGAAACACAACAAGGCATGTTTCACATACTGAGTTGAGAGTGTGATGCTGGAAATGCACAGCTGGTCAGGCAGCATCCGAGGAGCAGGAGAATTGACATTCAGGCATAAGCCCTTCATCAGGAATGAGAAGTTCTCATCTTTTCCATGTTCCAAATACCAACAAAGGCACAAGCATAGCCTGGGACATATGTGGTTGTCTATACTTTGAGTGCTGTCATCTTGAGGTTGTACAGGACATGAGTGAGACCTAGGATGGGGGAATTTCAAGAACAGGGGATATATTTTTAAGGTGAGAGGAGGGAGATTTTAAAAAGACATGAGGGGCAATTTATTTTTACACAGAAGGTGATTCACATGTGGAATGAACTTCCTGAGGAAATCCTGAATGTTGAGCACAATTGCAAAGTTTAAAAGACACCTAGGTAAATATATGAATAGCAAAGGTTTGGAGAGATAGGAGTAGACATTTTTTCCTAGATTTGCTTAAGAAATGTTGTAAGGAGAAAGCCGGGAACTATTGGCCTGTCTGACTTTGGTTGTGGGTAGATTGATGGAGGTGATTTTAAAACATAAACTTTATGGACATTTAGAGAGACATAAATTGATTCGGGATAGTCAGCGTGGCTTTGTGTGAGAAAAATAATTTCTCACAAACATGCTTGCAGTTTTGAAGAAGTTACCAAAACGATTGATGAAGGCAGAACAGTAGATATTGTTTACTTGGACTTTAGTAGAACTTTTGACAAGGTTCCACATTATAGACTAATTAGTAAAGTTAGGTCACAAGATTGAGCTTGCCAATTGGACGCATTATTGGCTTAATGGCAGGAGAAAGAGACTAGTGGTTGAGGGTTGCTTTCAGATTGAAGGCCTGTCACCAGAGTGTTCCACAAGGATCGGTTCTGGGAAATCTTTTGTTTGTCATCTATATGAATGATTTGGATGAGCATATAGAAGGCATGGTTAGTCAGCTTGCAGACAGCACCAAAAGTGGTAGCGTAGTAGCCAGTGAAATAGGTTTCCTAAGATTACAAAGGGATCTTGTTCAAATGGGTCAATGGGTTCAAAAATGGCAGATGGTGTTCAATCTGGATAAATGCAAGGTATTGCATTTGGGTTCAACAAATAAGGGTAGGACACATAGGGCACAACCAAAAGTAGGGCCTTGGTTGTGTTTATACACAAGTAGTGTTGGTAGAAGAGAGAGGCCAATGGGTTCAGGTACACCATTCCTTGAAGTTTCCATCACATATAGACAGGGTGGTTCAAGAGACATTTTGCACGCTGTGCCTTCATTGCTCAATCCTTTGAGTATAGGTGTTGAAAAGTCACGTTGTGTTTGGGCAGGACGTTGGTGAGACATCTTCTGGAATATAGTGTTCAGTTCTGTTTGCCAAGTAATAGGAAGGATATTTTTAAGCTGGAGGAATTCAGAAGAGGTTTACTGGATTTTGCCAGGTATGGAAAGTTTGAGCTGTAAAGAAAGGCTGGATAGACTGGGTAGGAACAAATTACTGCAGATGCTGGAATCAGTAACAGGAAACAAAAAGTGTTGGAGATCACAATGGTCGATGGAGAGAAAGCAAGCTCGTGTTATGAATCTCGATGAATCTACATCAGAGCTGAAGTGAAGTGAAGCGATAGGCTGGAACCTTTTACACTGGAGAGTAGCAGGTCAAGTGGAAACCTTATGGACGTTTATAAAATAAAATAATGAAGGGTATAGATAGGATGAAGAGTAGTTGTCTTTTTCCTCGGATGGGGGATTTCAGGAGAGGGGGCACATTTTAAGGGCAGAAGTGCGAGAGTTAAAAAAGACATGAGGGGCATCTTTTTTTCCATAGAGGGTGGGGGTTAGCCAGTGGAATGAAGTTCCTGAGGAACTGATGGATGTGGGCACCGTTACAATGTTTAAAAGATATTTGGGTAAGTACATGAAAAGGGAAAGTTTGGATCTGGACCAGTAGCAGTGAGCTACGGCGAGTTTAGTTTGAGATTATGTTCGGCACAGAGTGATTGGGCTGAAGGGTTTGTTTCCGTACTGCATGACTCGATGACTCTCTGTGAAACTGCGTCCGCCTGTTGTCTTTGCAGCAATGTCTGCAGTGGAGCTGTTGCTGCCGTTTGAACTGAAGGCAACTGAGGGAAGCGCCACGCGATCGCCGGGGGCTGTGGCGCGCGCCTGTAATCCCGCTGCTGGGAGGCTGAGGCTGCCGGATGACTTGAGGTTGGGAGTTCTGGGCTGTTGTGGTCTGTGTCGATCGGGTGCCCACACTCAGGGCAGTGTCCACATGGTGCTCCTTGGGGAACTCGGGTGTACCAGGTGTGCTGCAGAGGGGTGAACCGGCCCAGGTCGGAAACGGAGCAGGTCAAAGCCCCCGCACTGCTCAGTAGTGGGATAGCACCTGTGAATGGATGCAGCAGTGCAGCCTGACCAATACAGTGAGACGCAGTCTTTTACACCATTCTTTACCTTGCGGCATTCCCATCTTTTGCCATCAGTGCAAACAATCTCGATGTCTCAATCCTGCTTCCTTCCTTCCCCACTCACTCCCTCCACCCCCTACGCCCGCCACGTTTATTCACTCTCACGATAACCAATCTTTACAAAGTCAACAACAAATCCACACATTTTACAACAACCGAATCTCTCTACAAGTCCTCCACACTCACCCAAACACACTCTCTCAGTCATTACCTCACACTTCCCACACTGCCCTTTTCTACCTCTCCTCAATATTCACTTCTCTTTTACTGCTCCCTGCTGTTCACAGCACCTACTGTTCTGAGAAAATCTCCACTTTACACAATCCTACCAGCCACGGCCAGCAGAGAGCGCAAAACTCTCTTCATTTTCCTGCCCGAATTCTCCATTGCTCACATTGCCGAAACTTCCATTGCAACCACCAAGCGTTCAAGCTGCCTCCCGGCTCTTTCCCCTCTCCGTCATCCATTCATTCATTCACTTCGGCAAATGATTCTCCTGCAAAACTGTGCAACACTTGAACTCTCATTCTAACTTCTCTCATGCTGTAGCTACCAGAGAGAAAGAAAGAGGCAGCAAGACTGGCATTTCCATGATGCCACAATCAAGTTGACCAACAGCCCATTTTTCCATCTCCTCACTTCCGAGTATGAGGTCTTTGACAAGACAGCGAGAAATAATAGCAGCCGAGATGCACGTTATTTCCAAGAACGGGGGCCTTACTGGCCTCACTTTACAACTGGCGGTGGTCCAAGTGGCAGATCGGTTAGAAGAAAGTTCTCTGTTCCTCTCTGCTGCGATTCTCGCACGCCACTTGAATGCCACCGGTATTCAGTCTTCTGCTTCCCACTCTAATATTGAAAACATATCTTGGCCATTGCTGGAATGGAGCAATATAGTAGCAGAGGTGTAATTTGTTCAAGGGTTCTATCACACAAAATCATGCGACTGCCTTCCCTTACAGTCACAAGAGCATGTAACATAGAAGCTTCCGCAACAGATGTTGAACCATTGCTACTGAACCACCAACAATGCCTACCACTCCATACCACAAATACACTTTTGAAAATCAGATCACAGCACTGTGTTCCTGCTCCCAGTTTATAAGCAGAATCTGAAACTTGAGGACCTAGCACAGAAAGTAGGACAGTGCTGGTCTGAAGCTGCAGAAGGGCTTCTGTGGCGCTGCTTGGAATCGTTGGGCTGAACCATATTTCAGAGTTCAGCAGTCATCCTAGCCAAGTATGCTGTCACGGTCACAGACGTGATTGGCATTTGTATAGACGGCTGTGTGTCAAAGAAGAAAATCAGTGCGTTCATCAACCAGAAACCTTGTATGAACTGGGATATCCATTGCCTACTGAAGACCGGGCAGGTGGCATTCAAATTGAATGACTCAGACTTTCATAAGAATTCTGGATACAACCTCTGCAAGGCTATTACAGATGCCAAGAGGCAGTACAGGACTACGTTAGAGACCCAAACTAACCAAATGGACACCCATCGCCTGTCACAAGGCCTACACAGCATAACAGGATGCAAATTGAAGCAGAACAGAATAGCGGAGAAAAACACAGCCTTCCCTGATCTTTTTACAATCCGTTCAAACAGAATGCCAGTGGAATGATACCACCTGCCCCCAACAACCCCAGATCCTCATATTCCTCCAGTCACTGCTGCAGATGTCAGATCGCCTTCTTGAGAGTGAACCCAAGGAAAGCAACTTGTCCGGATGGAGTCCCCAGCCATGCACTTAGTGGGCGGCACGGTGGCACAGTGGTTAGCACTGCTGCCTCACAGCGCCAGAGACCTGGGTTCAATTCCCGACTCAGGCGACTGACTGTGTGGAGTTTGCACATTCTCCCCGTGTCTGCATGGGTTTCCTCCGGGTGCTCCGGTTTCCTCCCACAGTCCAAAGATGTGCGGGTCAGGTGAATTGGCCATGCTAAATTGCCCATAGTGTTAGGTTAAAGGGGTAAATGTAGGGGTATGGGTGGGTTGCGCTTCGGCGGGTCGGTGTGGACTTGTTGGGCCGAAGGGCCTGTTTCCACACTGTAAGTAATCTAATCTAATCCTGTGCAGACCAGCTAGCGAGAGAACTTTCTGACATCTTTAACCCCTCGTTGTTACAATCTGAAGTCCCCAACTGCTTCCATTATTCCGGTACCAAAGAAAGCACATGCAATGTGTCTCAATGACTACCGCCTGATGCCTCTGACTTCCATAGTTACAAAGTCCTTTGAGAGGTTAGTCATGGATCACATCAACCCTAGACCCCCAGCCTGCCTCAATCCCTTGCAATCTGCCTACCAGTGCAACAGGTCCACGGTAGATGCCATTTTTCTCATCCTGCACTCATTCGACGAACATCTGAATAATACAGATACCTGTGTCAGGCTTCTACTTATTGATTACAGCTCCACCTTCAACATTATAATACCAACCAAACTAACCTCCAAACTCTGAGACCTAGGTCTTGGGTCTGCTATCTGCAACAGGATCCTCAACCTCTTGATCCATAGACTGCAGTCAGTAAAGAAAGATAACATCACCTCCTCTGCGATGCGCCTCAACACCGGCGCCTCCCAAGAATACGTACTCAAGCTCCTACTGCACTCCCTGTACACTCGGGACTGTGTGGCACAATTTCATCCGAATGCCATTTACAAGTTCACTGAAAACACTACCATTGTATGACAGATATCAGACAACCATGAGTTAGCATACAGAAAGAAGATAGGATGCTTGATCTTATGATGCAAAGATAACAATCTCTCCTCCAAAGTGGTGGGCAAAACTAAGGAGCTTGATCATCGACCTCCGGAAGAAAGAAGAACAACATGACCCTACTTACATCAATGGAGCTGAGGTGGAGAGGGTCGATAGCGTCAAATTCCTTGGAGTGATGATAACCAGCAACCTGCACTGAACCTCCCACAGAGGTGTGATAATCAAGAAGGCACAACAATGCCTCTTCTTCCTCTGAACGCTTATGAAATTCAGCATGTCTGTAAGGACCCTCACTAACTCTTATAGATGCATCATAGAAAGCATTCTACCCAGCTACATCATGGCTGGTACAGTAGTTGCTCTACCCATGGCCATAAGAACCTACAGAAAGTTATGTGAACAGCCCAGACAATCACATAAGCCATGGACTCCCTCTACGTATACTGTAGTTCCGGAATGGCAGCTAGCGTCAACAGTGACACCTCCAATCCTGGTATTAATCTCTTCCAACCTCTTCCATCACGCAGAAGATACAAAAGCTTAAACGCACATACCAGTGGGTTCCAGAACAAATTTTTACCCGCTGTTATTCGTCTGTCGAATGGGTCTCTCAAATTTCAAATCTAATGGCGATCTCTTTTTGTCCTCTCCTTGCAGCCATAACTTTCTCTGCCTTGCTCTGTTCAATCACCCTATGATCTGCTTATTCTGTACACAAAACACAACTTTCAACTGCACTTAGGTATGTGTGACAACGATAAATCACATCAAATCAAGTGCAACAGCCTGCTCGACTTACACAGTGACTGCAGTGGAGCTGTTGTCACCACTTGCAACTGACAAAGTCCAGCTGCATACATGACATGGATAAACAAACAGCATTAACATTTTGCGTCTGAAATGTTTTCTTCAGAACTGAACAGTCTTGGAATTTAAACATTTTTATGCTGTTGAGAGAGGGGGAGAAACATTAAGTAGAATAAATGATAATGGTGCTCAGAGCAGGAGACAAAAAGAGTGGTAATGTTAGTAAAAGTGAGATGGAAATGTAAAATGCATGGAGATACTAGGTGCAAAAGAGAGAAAGAAAATCTATTCTGTTGAGAGTGAAACAACACGATACATTTTTTTTTAAAAAAGCAATGGAGGTGAAGGAAGGAGTCAGTTTCTAAACCAACTGGAGGGGTAGATGTCATGCTGTGAAGTTTGTTGACTCAATGTTCAGGGCTAGCATAGGGAGATGTGACATGAAAATGTGATGTTGTTCCTCCAGTTCACATTGAACATTAATACAACACTATAGCACACCCAGGATGGGAATTTTAGCATGGGAACATGATGGTTGAAGTGAAAAGGCAAACAACTGGCTGGTGAGTGTCATAATTAGGGATTGGGCACAGGTATGACATCATCGATATATCAGAGAAAGAGTTGTTGGTAGTCTCGGAATAGAAACACAACAAGGCATGTTTCACATACTGAGTTGAGAGTGTGATGCTGGAAATGCACAGCTGGTCAGGCAGCATCCGAGGAGCAGGAGAATTGACATTCAGGCATAAGCCCTTCATCAGGAATGAGAAGTTCTCATCTTTTCCATGTTCCAAATACCAACAAAGGCACAAGCATAGCCTGGGACATATGTGGTTGTCTATACTTTGAGTGCTGTCATCTTGAGGTTGTACAGGACATGAGTGAGACCTAGGATGGGGGAATTTCAAGAACAGGGGATATATTTTTAAGGTGAGAGGAGGGAGATTTTAAAAAGACATGAGGGGCAATTTATTTTTACACAGAAGGTGATTCACATGTGGAATGAACTTCCTGAGGAAATCCTGAATGTTGAGCACAATTGCAAAGTTTAAAAGACACCTAGGTAAATATATGAATAGCAAAGGTTTGGAGAGATAGGAGTAGACATTTTTTCCTAGATTTGCTTAAGAAATGTTGTAAGGAGAAAGCCGGGAACTATTGGCCTGTCTGACTTTGGTTGTGGGTAGATTGATGGAGGTGATTTTAAAACATAAACTTTATGGACATTTAGAGAGACATAAATTGATTCGGGATAGTCAGCGTGGCTTTGTGTGAGAAAAATAATTTCTCACAAACATGCTTGCAGTTTTGAAGAAGTTACCAAAACGATTGATGAAGGCAGAACAGTAGATATTGTTTACTTGGACTTTAGTAGAACTTTTGACAAGGTTCCACATTATAGACTAATTAGTAAAGTTAGGTCACAAGATTGAGCTTGCCAATTGGACGCATTATTGGCTTAATGGCAGGAGAAAGAGACTAGTGGTTGAGGGTTGCTTTCAGATTGAAGGCCTGTCACCAGAGTGTTCCACAAGGATCGGTTCTGGGAAATCTTTTGTTTGTCATCTATATGAATGATTTGGATGAGCATATAGAAGGCATGGTTAGTCAGCTTGCAGACAGCACCAAAAGTGGTAGCGTAGTAGCCAGTGAAATAGGTTTCCTAAGATTACAAAGGGATCTTGTTCAAATGGGTCAATGGGTTCAAAAATGACAGATGGTGTTCAATCTGGATAAATGCAAGGTATTGCATTTGGGTTCAACAAATAAGGGTAGGACACATAGGGCACAACCAAAAGTAGGGCCTTGGTTGTGTTCATACACAAGTAGTGTTGGTAGAAGAGAGAGGCCAATGGGTTCAGGTACACCATTCCTTGAAGTTTCCATCACATATAGACAGGGTGGTTCAAGAGACATTTTGCACGCTGTGCCTTCATTGCTCAATCCTTTGAGTATAGGCGTTGAAAAGTCACGTTGTGTTTGGGCAGGACATTGGTGAGACATCTTCTGGAATATAGTGTTCAGTTCTGTTTGCCAAGTAATAGGAAGGATATTTTTAAGCTGGAGGAATTCAGAAGAGGTTTACTGGATTTTGCCAGGTATGGAAAGTTTGAGCTGTAAAGAAAGGCTGGATAGACTGGGTAGGAACAAATTACTGCAGATGCTGGAATCTGTAACAGGAAACAAAAAGTGTTGGAGATCACAATGGTCGATGGAGAGAAAGCAAGCTCGTGTTATGAATCTCGATGAATCTACATCAGAGCTGAAGTGAAGTGAAGCGATAGGCTGGAACCTTTTACACTGGAGAGTAGCAGGTCAAGTGGAAACCTTATGGACGTTTATAAAATAAAATAATGAAGGGTATAGATAGGATGAAGAGTAGTTGTCTTTTTCCTCGGATGGGGGATTTCAGGAGAGGGGGCACATTTTAAGGGCAGAAGTGCGAGAGTTAAAAAAGACATGAGGGGCATCTTTTTTTCCATAGAGGGTGGGGGTTAGCCAGTGGAATGAAGTTCCTGAGGAACTGATGGATGTGGGCACCGTTACAATGTTTAAAAGATATTTGGGTAAGTACATGAAAAGGGAAAGTTTGGATCTGGACCAGTAGCAGTGAGCTACGGCGAGTTTAGTTTGAGATTATGTTCGGCACAGAGTGATTGGGCTGAAGGGTTTGTTTCCGTACTGCATGACTCGATGACTCTCTGTGAAACTGCGTCCGCCTGTTGTCTTTGCAGCAATGTCTGCAGTGGAGCTGTTGCTGCCGTTTGAACTGAAGGCAACTGAGGGAAGCGCCACGCGATCGCCGGGGGCTGTGGCGCGCGCCTGTAATCCCGCTGCTGGGAGGCTGAGGCTGCCGGATGACTTGAGGTTGGGAGTTCTGGGCTGTTGTGGTCTGTGTCGATCGGGTGCCCACACTCAGGGCAGTGTCCACATGGTGCTCCTTGGGGAACTCGGGTGTACCAGGTGTGCTGCAGAGGGGTGAACCGGCCCAGGTCGGAAACGGAGCAGGTCAAAGCCCCCGCACTGCTCAGTAGTGGGATAGCACCTGTGAATGGATGCAGCAGTGCAGCCTGACCAATACAGTGAGACGCAGTCTTTTACACCATTCTTTACCTTGCGGCATTCCCATCTTTTGCCATCAGTGCAAACAATCTCGATGTCTCAATCCTGCTTCCTTCCTTCCCCACTCACTCCCTCCACCCCCTACGCCCGCCACGTTTATTCACTCTCACGATAACCAATCTTTACAAAGTCAACAACAAATCCACACATTTTACAACAACCGAATCTCTCTACAAGTCCTCCACACTCACCCAAACACACTCTCTCAGTCATTACCTCACACTTCCCACACTGCCCTTTTCTACCTCTCCTCAATATTCACTTCTCTTTTACTGCTCCCTGCTGTTCACAGCACCTACTGTTCTGAGAAAATCTCCACTTTACACAATCCTACCAGCCACGGCCAGCAGAGAGCGCAAAACTCTCTTCATTTTCCTGCCCGAATTCTCCATTGCTCACATTGCCGAAACTTCCATTGCAACCACCAAGCGTTCAAGCTGCCTCCCGGCTCTTTCCCCTCTCCGTCATCCATTCATTCATTCACTTCGGCAAATGATTCTCCTGCAAAACTGTGCAACACTTGAACTCTCATTCTAACTTCTCTCATGCTGTAGCTACCAGAGAGAAAGAAAGAGGCAGCAAGACTGGCATTTCCATGATGCCACAATCAAGTTGACCAACAGCCCATTTTTCCATCTCCTCACTTCCGAGTATGAGGTCTTTGACAAGACAGCGAGAAATAATAGCAGCCGAGATGCACGTTATTTCCAAGAACGGGGGCCTTACTGGCCTCACTTTACAACTGGCGGTGGTCCAAGTGGCAGATCGGTTAGAAGAAAGTTCTCTGTTCCTCTCTGCTGCGATTCTCGCACGCCACTTGAATGCCACCGGTATTCAGTCTTCTGCTTCCCACTCTAATATTGAAAACATATCTTGGCCATTGCTGGAATGGAGCAATATAGTAGCAGAGGTGTAATTTGTTCAAGGGTTCTATCACACAAAATCATGCGACTGCCTTCCCTTACAGTCACAAGAGCATGTAACATAGAAGCTTCCGCAACAGATGTTGAACCATTGCTACTGAACCACCAACAATGCCTACCACTCCATACCACAAATACACTTTTGAAAATCAGATCACAGCACTGTGTTCCTGCTCCCAGTTTATAAGCAGAATCTGAAACTTGAGGACCTAGCACAGAAAGTAGGACAGTGCTGGTCTGAAGCTGCAGAAGGGCTTCTGTGGCGCTGCTTGGAATCGTTGGGCTGAACCATATTTCAGAGTTCAGCAGTCATCCTAGCCAAGTATGCTGTCACGGTCACAGACGTGATTGGCATTTGTATAGACGGCTGTGTGTCAAAGAAGAAAATCAGTGCGTTCATCAACCAGAAACCTTGTATGAACTGGGATATCCATTGCCTACTGAAGACCGGGCAGGTGGCATTCAAATTGAATGACTCAGACTTTCATAAGAATTCTGGATACAACCTCTGCAAGGCTATTACAGATGCCAAGAGGCAGTACAGGACTACGTTAGAGACCCAAACTAACCAAATGGACACCCATCGCCTGTCACAAGGCCTACACAGCATAACAGGATGCAAATTGAAGCAGAACAGAATAGCGGAGAAAAACACAGCCTTCCCTGATCTTTTTACAATCCGTTCAAACAGAATGCCAGTGGAATGATACCACCTGCCCCCAACAACCCCAGATCCTCATATTCCTCCAGTCACTGCTGCAGATGTCAGATCGCCTTCTTGAGAGTGAACCCAAGGAAAGCAACTTGTCCGGATGGAGTCCCCAGCCATGCACTTAGATCCTGTGCAGACCAGCTAGCGAGAGAACTTTCTGACATCTTTAACCCCTCGTTGTTACAATCTGAAGTCCCCAACTGCTTCCATTATTCCGGTACCAAAGAAAGCACATGCAATGTGTCTCAATGACTACCGCCTGATGCCTCTGACTTCCATAGTTACAAAGTCCTTTGAGAGGTTAGTCATGGATCACATCAACCCTAGACCCCCAGCCTGCCTCAATCCCTTGCAATCTGCCTACCAGTGCAACAGGTCCACGGTAGATGCCATTTTTCTCATCCTGCACTCATTCGACGAACATCTGAATAATACAGATACCTGTGTCAGGCTTCTACTTATTGATTACAGCTCCACCTTCAACATTATAATACCAACCAAACTAACCTCCAAACTCTGAGACCTAGGTCTTGGGTCTGCTATCTGCAACAGGATCCTCAACCTCTTGATCCATAGACTGCAGTCAGTAAAGAAAGATAACATCACCTCCTCTGCGATGCGCCTCAACACCGGCGCCTCCCAAGAATACGTACTCAAGCTCCTACTGCACTCCCTGTACACTCGGGACTGTGTGGCACAATTTCATCCGAATGCCATTTACAAGTTCACTGAAAACACTACCATTGTATGACAGATATCAGACAACCATGAGTTAGCATACAGAAAGAAGATAGGATGCTTGATCTTATGATGCAAAGATAACAATCTCTCCTCCAAAGTGGTGGGCAAAACTAAGGAGCTTGATCATCGACCTCCGGAAGAAAGAAGAACAACATGACCCTACTTACATCAATGGAGCTGAGGTGGAGAGGGTCGATAGCGTCAAATTCCTTGGAGTGATGATAACCAGCAACCTGCACTGAACCTCCCACAGAGGTGTGATAATCAAGAAGGCACAACAATGCCTCTTCTTCCTCTGAACGCTTATGAAATTCAGCATGTCTGTAAGGACCCTCACTAACTCTTATAGATGCATCATAGAAAGCATTCTACCCAGCTACATCATGGCTGGTACAGTAGTTGCTCTACCCATGGCCATAAGAACCTACAGAAAGTTATGTGAACAGCCCAGACAATCACATAAGCCATGGACTCCCTCTACGTATACTGTAGTTCCGGAATGGCAGCTAGCGTCAACAGTGACACCTCCAATCCTGGTATTAATCTCTTCCAACCTCTTCCATCACGCAGAAGATACAAAAGCTTAAACGCACATACCAGTGGGTTCCAGAACAAATTTTTACCCGCTGTTATTCGTCTGTCGAATGGGTCTCTCAAATTTCAAATCTAATGGCGATCTCTTTTTGTCCTCTCCTTGCAGCCATAACTTTCTCTGCCTTGCTCTGTTCAATCACCCTATGATCTGCTTATTCTGTACACAAAACACAACTTTCAACTGCACTTAGGTATGTGTGACAACGATAAATCACATCAAATCAAGTGCAACAGCCTGCTCGACTTACACAGTGACTGCAGTGGAGCTGTTGTCACCACTTGCAACTGACAAAGTCCAGCTGCATACATGACATGGATAAACAAACAGCATTAACATTTTGCGTCTGAAATGTTTTCTTCAGAACTGAACAGTCTTGGAATTTAAACATTTTTATGCTGTTGAGAGAGGGGGAGAAACATTAAGTAGAATAAATGATAATGGTGCTCAGAGCAGGAGACAAAAAGAGTGGTAATGTTAGTAAAAGTGAGATGGAAATGTAAAATGCATGGAGATACTAGGTGCAAAAGAGAGAAAGAAAATCTATTCTGTTGAGAGTGAAACAACACGATACATTTTTTTTTAAAAAAGCAATGGAGGTGAAGGAAGGAGTCAGTTTCTAAACCAACTGGAGGGGTAGATGTCATGCTGTGAAGTTTGTTGACTCAATGTTCAGGGCTAGCATAGGGAGATGTGACATGAAAATGTGATGTTGTTCCTCCAGTTCACATTGAACATTAATACAACACTATAGCACACCCAGGATGGGAATTTTAGCATGGGAACATGATGGTTGAAGTGAAAAGGCAAACAACTGGCTGGTGAGTGTCATAATTAGGGATTGGGCACAGGTATGACATCATCGATATATCAGAGAAAGAGTTGTTGGTAGTCTCGGAATAGAAACACAACAAGGCATGTTTCACATACTGAGTTGAGAGTGTGATGCTGGAAATGCACAGCTGGTCAGGCAGCATCCGAGGAGCAGGAGAATTGACATTCAGGCATAAGCCCTTCATCAGGAATGAGAAGTTCTCATCTTTTCCATGTTCCAAATACCAACAAAGGCACAAGCATAGCCTGGGACATATGTGGTTGTCTATACTTTGAGTGCTGTCATCTTGAGGTTGTACAGGACATGAGTGAGACCTAGGATGGGGGAATTTCAAGAACAGGGGATATATTTTTAAGGTGAGAGGAGGGAGATTTTAAAAAGACATGAGGGGCAATTTATTTTTACACAGAAGGTGATTCACATGTGGAATGAACTTCCTGAGGAAATCCTGAATGTTGAGCACAATTGCAAAGTTTAAAAGACACCTAGGTAAATATATGAATAGCAAAGGTTTGGAGAGATAGGAGTAGACATTTTTTCCTAGATTTGCTTAAGAAATGTTGTAAGGAGAAAGCCGGGAACTATTGGCCTGTCTGACTTTGGTTGTGGGTAGATTGATGGAGGTGATTTTAAAACATAAACTTTATGGACATTTAGAGAGACATAAATTGATTCGGGATAGTCAGCGTGGCTTTGTGTGAGAAAAATAATTTCTCACAAACATGCTTGCAGTTTTGAAGAAGTTAACAAAACGATTGATGAAGGCAGAACAGTAGATATTGTTTACTTGGACTTTAGTAGAACTTTTGACAAGGTTCCACATTATAGACTAATTAGTAAAGTTAGGTCACAAGATTGAGCTTGCCAATTGGACGCATTATTGGCTTAATGGCAGGAGAAAGAGACTAGTGGTTGAGGGTTGCTTTCAGATTGAAGGCCTGTCACCAGAGTGTTCCACAAGGATCGGTTCTGGGAAATCTTTTGTTTGTCATCTATATGAATGATTTGGATGAGCATATAGAAGGCATGGTTAGTCAGCTTGCAGACAGCACCAAAAGTGGTAGCGTAGTAGCCAGTGAAATAGGTTTCCTAAGATTACAAAGGGATCTTGTTCAAATGGGTCAATGGGTTCAAAAATGACAGATGGTGTTCAATCTGGATAAATGCAAGGTATTGCATTTGGGTTCAACAAATAAGGGTAGGACACATAGGGCACAACCAAAAGTAGGGCCTTGGTTGTGTTCATACACAAGTAGTGTTGGTAGAACAGAGAGGCCAATGGGTTCAGGTACACCATTCCTTGAAGTTTCCATCACATATAGACAGGGTGGTTCAAGAGACATTTTGCACGCTGTGCCTTCATTGCTCAATCCTTTGAGTATAGGTGTTGAAAAGTCACGTTGTGTTTGGGCAGGACGTTGGTGAGACATCTTCTGGAATATAGTGTTCAGTTCTGTTTGCCAAGTAATAGGAAGGATATTTTTAAGCTGGAGGAATTCAGAAGAGGTTTACTGGATTTTGCCAGGTATGGAAAGTTTGAGCTGTAAAGAAAGGCTGGATAGACTGGGTAGGAACAAATTACTGCAGATGCTGGAATCTGTAACAGGAAACAAAAAGTGTTGGAGATCACAATGGTCGATGGAGAGAAAGCAAGCTCGTGTTATGAATCTCGATGAATCTACATCAGAGCTGAAGTGAAGTGAAGCGATAGGCTGGAACCTTTTACACTGGAGAGTAGCAGGTCAAGTGGAAACCTTATGGACGTTTATAAAATAAAATAATGAAGGGTATAGATAGGATGAAGAGTAGTTGTCTTTTTCCTCGGATGGGGGATTTCAGGAGAGGGGGCACATTTTAAGGGCAGAAGTGCGAGAGTTAAAAAAGACATGAGGGGCATCTTTTTTTCCATAGAGGGTGGGGGTTAGCCAGTGGAATGAAGTTCCTGAGGAACTGATGGATGTGGGCACCGTTACAATGTTTAAAAGATATTTGGGTAAGTACATGAAAAGGGAAAGTTTGGATCTGGACCAGTAGCAGTGAGCTACGGCGAGTTTAGTTTGAGATTATGTTCGGCACAGAGTGATTGGGCTGAAGGGTTTGTTTCCGTACTGCATGACTCGATGACTCTCTGTGAAACTGCGTCCGCCTGTTGTCTTTGCAGCAATGTCTGCAGTGGAGCTGTTGCTGCCGTTTGAACTGAAGGCAACTGAGGGAAGCGCCACGCGATCGCCGGGGGCTGTGGCGCGCGCCTGTAATCCCGCTGCTGGGAGGCTGAGGCTGCCGGATGACTTGAGGTTGGGAGTTCTGGGCTGTTGTGGTCTGTGTCGATCGGGTGCCCACACTCAGGGCAGTGTCCACATGGTGCTCCTCGGGGAACTCGGGTGTACCAGGTGTGCTGCAGAGGGGTGAACCGGCCCAGGTCGGAAACGGAGCAGGTCAAAGCCCCCGCACTGCTCAGTAGTGGGATAGCACCTGTGAATGGATGCAGCAGTGCAGCCTGACCAATACAGTGAGACGCAGTCTTTTACACCATTCTTTACCTTGCGGCATTCCCATCTTTTGCCATCAGTGCAAACAATCTCGATGTCTCAATCCTGCTTCCTTCCTTCCCCACTCACTCCCTCCACCCCCTACGCCCGCCACGTTTATTCACTCTCACGATAACCAATCTTTACAAAGTCAACAACAAATCCACACATTTTACAACAACCGAATCTCTCTACAAGTCCTCCACACTCACCCAAACACACTCTCTCAGTCATTACCTCACACTTCCCACACTGCCCTTTTCTACCTCTCCTCAATATTCACTTCTCTTTTACTGCTCCCTGCTGTTCACAGCACCTACTGTTCTGAGAAAATCTCCACTTTACACAATCCTACCAGCCACGGCCAGCAGAGAGCGCAAAACTCTCTTCATTTTCCTGCCCGAATTCTCCATTGCTCACATTGCCGAAACTTCCATTGCAACCACCAAGCGTTCAAGCTGCCTCCCGGCTCTTTCCCCTCTCCGTCATCCATTCATTCATTCACTTCGGCAAATGATTCTCCTGCAAAACTGTGCAACACTTGAACTCTCATTCTAACTTCTCTCATGCTGTAGCTACCAGAGAGAAAGAAAGAGGCAGCAAGACTGTCATTTCCATGATGCCACAATCAAGTTGACCAACAGCCCATTTTTCCATCTCCTCACTTCCGAGTATGAGGTCTTTGACAAGACAGCGAGAAATAATAGCAGCCGAGATGCACGTTATTTCCAAGAACGGGGGCCTTACTGGCCTCACTTTACAACTGGCGGTGGTCCAAGTGGCAGATCGGTTAGAAGAAAGTTCTCTGTTCCTCTCTGCTGCGATTCTCGCACGCCACTTGAATGCCACCGGTATTCAGTCTTCTGCTTCCCACTCTAATATTGAAAACATATCTTGGCCATTGCTGGAATGGAGCAATATAGTAGCAGAGGTGTAATTTGTTCAAGGGTTCTATCACACAAAATCATGCGACTGCCTTCCCTTACAGTCACAAGAGCATGTAACATAGAAGCTTCCGCAACAGATGTTGAACCATTGCTACTGAACCACCAACAATGCCTACCACTCCATACCACAAATACACTTTTGAAAATCAGATCACAGCACTGTGTTCCTGCTCCCAGTTTATAAGCAGAATCTGAAACTTGAGGACCTAGCACAGAAAGTAGGACAGTGCTGGTCTGAAGCTGCAGAAGGGCTTCTGTGGCGCTGCTTGGAATCGTTGGGCTGAACCATATTTCAGAGTTCAGCAGTCATCCTAGCCAAGTATGCTGTCACGGTCACAGACGTGATTGGCATTTGTATAGACGGCTGTGTGTCAAAGAAGAAAATCAGTGCGTTCATCAACCAGAAACCTTGTATGAACTGGGATATCCATTGCCTACTGAAGACCGGGCAGGTGGCATTCAAATTGAATGACTCAGACTTTCATAAGAATTCTGGATACAACCTCTGCAAGGCTATTACAGATGCCAAGAGGCAGTACAGGACTACGTTAGAGACCCAAACTAACCAAATGGACACCCATCGCCTGTCACAAGGCCTACACAGCATAACAGGATGCAAATTGAAGCAGAACAGAATAGCGGAGAAAAACACAGCCTTCCCTGATCTTTTTACAATCCGTTCAAACAGAATGCCAGTGGAATGATACCACCTGCCCCCAACAACCCCAGATCCTCATATTCCTCCAGTCACTGCTGCAGATGTCAGATCGCCTTCTTGAGAGTGAACCCAAGGAAAGCAACTTGTCCGGATGGAGTCCCCAGCCATGCACTTAGATCCTGTGCAGACCAGCTAGCGAGAGAACTTTCTGACATCTTTAACCCCTCGTTGTTACAATCTGAAGTCCCCAACTGCTTCCATTATTCCGGTACCAAAGAAAGCACATGCAATGTGTCTCAATGACTACCGCCTGATGCCTCTGACTTCCATAGTTACAAAGTCCTTTGAGAGGTTAGTCATGGATCACATCAACCCTAGACCCCCAGCCTGCCTCAATCCCTTGCAATCTGCCTACCAGTGCAACAGGTCCACGGTAGATGCCATTTTTCTCATCCTGCACTCATTCGACGAACATCTGAATAATACAGATACCTGTGTCAGGCTTCTACTTATTGATTACAGCTCCACCTTCAACATTATAATACCAACCAAACTAACCTCCAAACTCTGAGACCTAGGTCTTGGGTCTGCTATCTGCAACAGGATCCTCAACCTCTTGATCCATAGACTGCAGTCAGTAAAGAAAGATAACATCACCTCCTCTGCGATGCGCCTCAACACCGGCGCCTCCCAAGAATACGTACTCAAGCTCCTACTGCACTCCCTGTACACTCGGGACTGTGTGGCACAATTTCATCCGAATGCCATTTACAAGTTCACTGAAAACACTACCATTGTATGACAGATATCAGACAACCATGAGTTAGCATACAGAAAGAAGATAGGATGCTTGATCTTATGATGCAAAGATAACAATCTCTCCTCCAAAGTGGTGGGCAAAACTAAGGAGCTTGATCATCGACCTCCGGAAGAAAGAAGAACAACATGACCCTACTTACATCAATGGAGCTGAGGTGGAGAGGGTCGATAGCGTCAAATTCCTTGGAGTGATGATAACCAGCAACCTGCACTGAACCTCCCACAGAGGTGTGATAATCAAGAAGGCACAACAATGCCTCTTCTTCCTCTGAACGCTTATGAAATTCAGCATGTCTGTAAGGACCCTCACTAACTCTTATAGATGCATCATAGAAAGCATTCTACCCAGCTACATCATGGCTGGTACAGTAGTTGCTCTACCCATGGCCATAAGAACCTACAGAAAGTTATGTGAACAGCCCAGACAATCACATAAGCCATGGACTCCCTCTACGTATACTGTAGTTCCGGAATGGCAGCTAGCGTCAACAGTGACACCTCCAATCCTGGTATTAATCTCTTCCAACCTCTTCCATCACGCAGAAGATACAAAAGCTTAAACGCACATACCAGTGGGTTCCAGAACAAATTTTTACCCGCTGTTATTCGTCTGTCGAATGGGTCTCTCAAATTTCAAATCTAATGGCGATCTCTTTTTGTCCTCTCCTTGCAGCCATAACTTTCTCTGCCTTGCTCTGTTCAATCACCCTATGATCTGCTTATTCTGTACACAAAACACAACTTTCAACTGCACTTAGGTATGTGTGACAACGATAAATCACATCAAATCAAGTGCAACAGCCTGCTCGACTTACACAGTGACTGCAGTGGAGCTGTTGTCACCACTTGCAACTGACAAAGTCCAGCTGCATACATGACATGGATAAACAAACAGCATTAACATTTTGCGTCTGAAATGTTTTCTTCAGAACTGAACAGTCTTGGAATTTAAACATTTTTATGCTGTTGAGAGAGGGGGAGAAACATTAAGTAGAATAAATGATAATGGTGCTCAGAGCAGGAGACAAAAAGAGTGGTAATGTTAGTAAAAGTGAGATGGAAATGTAAAATGCATGGAGATACTAGGTGCAAAAGAGAGAAAGAAAATCTATTCTGTTGAGAGTGAAACAACACGATACATTTTTTTTTAAAAAAGCAATGGAGGTGAAGGAAGGAGTCAGTTTCTAAACCAACTGGAGGGGTAGATGTCATGCTGTGAAGTTTGTTGACTCAATGTTCAGGGCTAGCATAGGGAGATGTGACATGAAAATGTGATGTTGTTCCTCCAGTTCACATTGAACATTAATACAACACTATAGCACACCCAGGATGGGAATTTTAGCATGGGAACATGATGGTTGAAGTGAAAAGGCAAACAACTGGCTGGTGAGTGTCATAATTAGGGATTGGGCACAGGTATGACATCATCGATATATCAGAGAAAGAGTTGTTGGTAGTCTCGGAATAGAAACACAACAAGGCATGTTTCACATACTGAGTTGAGAGTGTGATGCTGGAAATGCACAGCTGGTCAGGCAGCATCCGAGGAGCAGGAGAATTGACATTCAGGCATAAGCCCTTCATCAGGAATGAGAAGTTCTCATCTTTTCCATGTTCCAAATACCAACAAAGGCACAAGCATAGCCTGGGACATATGTGGTTGTCTATACTTTGAGTGCTGTCATCTTGAGGTTGTACAGGACATGAGTGAGACCTAGGATGGGGGAATTTCAAGAACAGGGGATATATTTTTAAGGTGAGAGGAGGGAGATTTTAAAAAGACATGAGGGGCAATTTATTTTTACACAGAAGGTGATTCACATGTGGAATGAACTTCCTGAGGAAATCCTGAATGTTGAGCACAATTGCAAAGTTTAAAAGACACCTAGGTAAATATATGAATAGCAAAGGTTTGGAGAGATAGGAGTAGACATTTTTTCCTAGATTTGCTTAAGAAATGTTGTAAGGAGAAAGCCGGGAACTATTGGCCTGTCTGACTTTGGTTGTGGGTAGATTGATGGAGGTGATTTTAAAACATAAACTTTATGGACATTTAGAGAGACATAAATTGATTCGGGATAGTCAGCGTGGCTTTGTGTGAGAAAAATAATTTCTCACAAACATGCTTGCAGTTTTGAAGAAGTTAACAAAACGATTGATGAAGGCAGAACAGTAGATATTGTTTACTTGGACTTTAGTAGAACTTTTGACAAGGTTCCACATTATAGACTAATTAGTAAAGTTAGGTCACAAGATTGAGCTTGCCAATTGGACGCATTATTGGCTTAATGGCAGGAGAAAGAGACTAGTGGTTGAGGGTTGCTTTCAGATTGAAGGCCTGTCACCAGAGTGTTCCACAAGGATCGGTTCTGGGAAATCTTTTGTTTGTCATCTATATGAATGATTTGGATGAGCATATAGAAGGCATGGTTAGTCAGCTTGCAGACAGCACCAAAAGTGGTAGCGTAGTAGCCAGTGAAATAGGTTTCCTAAGATTACAAAGGGATCTTGTTCAAATGGGTCAATGGGTTCAAAAATGACAGATGGTGTTCAATCTGGATAAATGCAAGGTATTGCATTTGGGTTCAACAAATAAGGGTAGGACACATAGGGCACAACCAAAAGTAGGGCCTTGGTTGTGTTCATACACAAGTAGTGTTGGTAGAACAGAGAGGCCAATGGGTTCAGGTACACCATTCCTTGAAGTTTCCATCACATATAGACAGGGTGGTTCAAGAGACATTTTGCACGCTGTGCCTTCATTGCTCAATCCTTTGAGTATAGGTGTTGAAAAGTCACGTTGTGTTTGGGCAGGACGTTGGTGAGACATCTTCTGGAATATAGTGTTCAGTTCTGTTTGCCAAGTAATAGGAAGGATATTTTTAAGCTGGAGGAATTCAGAAGAGGTTTACTGGATTTTGCCAGGTATGGAAAGTTTGAGCTGTAAAGAAAGGCTGGATAGACTGGGTAGGAACAAATTACTGCAGATGCTGGAATCTGTAACAGGAAACAAAAAGTGTTGGAGATCACAATGGTCGATGGAGAGAAAGCAAGCTCGTGTTATGAATCTCGATGAATCTACATCAGAGCTGAAGTGAAGTGAAGCGATAGGCTGGAACCTTTTACACTGGAGAGTAGCAGGTCAAGTGGAAACCTTATGGACGTTTATAAAATAAAATAATGAAGGGTATAGATAGGATGAAGAGTAGTTGTCTTTTTCCTCGGATGGGGGATTTCAGGAGAGGGGGCACATTTTAAGGGCAGAAGTGCGAGAGTTAAAAAAGACATGAGGGGCATCTTTTTTTCCATAGAGGGTGGGGGTTAGCCAGTGGAATGAAGTTCCTGAGGAACTGATGGATGTGGGCACCGTTACAATGTTTAAAAGATATTTGGGTAAGTACATGAAAAGGGAAAGTTTGGATCTGGACCAGTAGCAGTGAGCTACGGCGAGTTTAGTTTGAGATTATGTTCGGCACAGAGTGATTGGGCTGAAGGGTTTGTTTCCGTACTGCATGACTCGATGACTCTCTGTGAAACTGCGTCCGCCTGTTGTCTTTGCAGCAATGTCTGCAGTGGAGCTGTTGCTGCCGTTTGAACTGAAGGCAACTGAGGGAAGCGCCACGCGATCGCCGGGGGCTGTGGCGCGCGCCTGTAATCCCGCTGCTGGGAGGCTGAGGCTGCCGGATGACTTGAGGTTGGGAGTTCTGGGCTGTTGTGGTCTGTGTCGATCGGGTGCCCACACTCAGGGCAGTGTCCACATGGTGCTCCTCGGGGAACTCGGGTGTACCAGGTGTGCTGCAGAGGGGTGAACCGGCCCAGGTCGGAAACGGAGCAGGTCAAAGCCCCCGCACTGCTCAGTAGTGGGATAGCACCTGTGAATGGATGCAGCAGTGCAGCCTGACCAATACAGTGAGACGCAGTCTTTTACACCATTCTTTACCTTGCGGCATTCCCATCTTTTGCCATCAGTGCAAACAATCTCGATGTCTCAATCCTGCTTCCTTCCTTCCCCACTCACTCCCTCCACCCCCTACGCCCGCCACGTTTATTCACTCTCACGATAACCAATCTTTACAAAGTCAACAACAAATCCACACATTTTACAACAACCGAATCTCTCTACAAGTCCTCCACACTCACCCAAACACACTCTCTCAGTCATTACCTCACACTTCCCACACTGCCCTTTTCTACCTCTCCTCAATATTCACTTCTCTTTTACTGCTCCCTGCTGTTCACAGCACCTACTGTTCTGAGAAAATCTCCACTTTACACAATCCTACCAGCCACGGCCAGCAGAGAGCGCAAAACTCTCTTCATTTTCCTGCCCGAATTCTCCATTGCTCACATTGCCGAAACTTCCATTGCAACCACCAAGCGTTCAAGCTGCCTCCCGGCTCTTTCCCCTCTCCGTCATCCATTCATTCATTCACTTCGGCAAATGATTCTCCTGCAAAACTGTGCAACACTTGAACTCTCATTCTAACTTCTCTCATGCTGTAGCTACCAGAGAGAAAGAAAGAGGCAGCAAGACTGGCATTTCCATGATGCCACAATCAAGTTGACCAACAGCCCATTTTTCCATCTCCTCACTTCCGAGTATGAGGTCTTTGACAAGACAGCGAGAAATAATAGCAGCCGAGATGCACGTTATTTCCAAGAACGGGGGCCTTACTGGCCTCACTTTACAACTGGCGGTGGTCCAAGTGGCAGATCGGTTAGAAGAAAGTTCTCTGTTCCTCTCTGCTGCGATTCTCGCACGCCACTTGAATGCCACCGGTATTCAGTCTTCTGCTTCCCACTCTAATATTGAAAACATATCTTGGCCATTGCTGGAATGGAGCAATATAGTAGCAGAGGTGTAATTTGTTCAAGGGTTCTATCACACAAAATCATGCGACTGCCTTCCCTTACAGTCACAAGAGCATGTAACATAGAAGCTTCCGCAACAGATGTTGAACCATTGCTACTGAACCACCAACAATGCCTACCACTCCATACCACAAATACACTTTTGAAAATCAGATCACAGCACTGTGTTCCTGCTCCCAGTTTATAAGCAGAATCTGAAACTTGAGGACCTAGCACAGAAAGTAGGACAGTGCTGGTCTGAAGCTGCAGAAGGGCTTCTGTGGCGCTGCTTGGAATCGTTGGGCTGAACCATATTTCAGAGTTCAGCAGTCATCCTAGCCAAGTATGCTGTCACGGTCACAGACGTGATTGGCATTTGTATAGACGGCTGTGTGTCAAAGAAGAAAATCAGTGCGTTCATCAACCAGAAACCTTGTATGAACTGGGATATCCATTGCCTACTGAAGACCGGGCAGGTGGCATTCAAATTGAATGACTCAGACTTTCATAAGAATTCTGGATACAACCTCTGCAAGGCTATTACAGATGCCAAGAGGCAGTACAGGACTACGTTAGAGACCCAAACTAACCAAATGGACACCCATCGCCTGTCACAAGGCCTACACAGCATAACAGGATGCAAATTGAAGCAGAACAGAATAGCGGAGAAAAACACAGCCTTCCCTGATCTTTTTACAATCCGTTCAAACAGAATGCCAGTGGAATGATACCACCTGCCCCCAACAACCCCAGATCCTCATATTCCTCCAGTCACTGCTGCAGATGTCAGATCGCCTTCTTGAGAGTGAACCCAAGGAAAGCAACTTGTCCGGATGGAGTCCCCAGCCATGCACTTAGATCCTGTGCAGACCAGCTAGCGAGAGAACTTTCTGACATCTTTAACCCCTCGTTGTTACAATCTGAAGTCCCCAACTGCTTCCATTATTCCGGTACCAAAGAAAGCACATGCAATGTGTCTCAATGACTACCGCCTGATGCCTCTGACTTCCATAGTTACAAAGTCCTTTGAGAGGTTAGTCATGGATCACATCAACCCTAGACCCCCAGCCTGCCTCAATCCCTTGCAATCTGCCTACCAGTGCAACAGGTCCACGGTAGATGCCATTTTTCTCATCCTGCACTCATTCGACGAACATCTGAATAATACAGATACCTGTGTCAGGCTTCTACTTATTGATTACAGCTCCACCTTCAACATTATAATACCAACCAAACTAACCTCCAAACTCTGAGACCTAGGTCTTGGGTCTGCTATCTGCAACAGGATCCTCAACCTCTTGATCCATAGACTGCAGTCAGTAAAGAAAGATAACATCACCTCCTCTGCGATGCGCCTCAACACCGGCGCCTCCCAAGAATACGTACTCAAGCTCCTACTGCACTCCCTGTACACTCGGGACTGTGTGGCACAATTTCATCCGAATGCCATTTACAAGTTCACTGAAAACACTACCATTGTATGACAGATATCAGACAACCATGAGTTAGCATACAGAAAGAAGATAGGATGCTTGATCTTATGATGCAAAGATAACAATCTCTCCTCCAAAGTGGTGGGCAAAACTAAGGAGCTTGATCATCGACCTCCGGAAGAAAGAAGAACAACATGACCCTACTTACATCAATGGAGCTGAGGTGGAGAGGGTCGATAGCGTCAAATTCCTTGGAGTGATGATAACCAGCAACCTGCACTGAACCTCCCACAGAGGTGTGATAATCAAGAAGGCACAACAATGCCTCTTCTTCCTCTGAACGCTTATGAAATTCAGCATGTCTGTAAGGACCCTCACTAACTCTTATAGATGCATCATAGAAAGCATTCTACCCAGCTACATCATGGCTGGTACAGTAGTTGCTCTACCCATGGCCATAAGAACCTACAGAAAGTTATGTGAACAGCCCAGACAATCACATAAGCCATGGACTCCCTCTACGTATACTGTAGTTCCGGAATGGCAGCTAGCGTCAACAGTGACACCTCCAATCCTGGTATTAATCTCTTCCAACCTCTTCCATCACGCAGAAGATACAAAAGCTTAAACGCACATACCAGTGGGTTCCAGAACAAATTTTTACCCGCTGTTATTCGTCTGTCGAATGGGTCTCTCAAATTTCAAATCTAATGGCGATCTCTTTTTGTCCTCTCCTTGCAGCCATAACTTTCTCTGCCTTGCTCTGTTCAATCACCCTATGATCTGCTTATTCTGTACACAAAACACAACTTTCAACTGCACTTAGGTATGTGTGACAACGATAAATCACATCAAATCAAGTGCAACAGCCTGCTCGACTTACACAGTGACTGCAGTGGAGCTGTTGTCACCACTTGCAACTGACAAAGTCCAGCTGCATACATGACATGGATAAACAAACAGCATTAACATTTTGCGTCTGAAATGTTTTCTTCAGAACTGAACAGTCTTGGAATTTAAACATTTTTATGCTGTTGAGAGAGGGGGAGAAACATTAAGTAGAATAAATGATAATGGTGCTCAGAGCAGGAGACAAAAAGAGTGGTAATGTTAGTAAAAGTGAGATGGAAATGTAAAATGCATGGAGATACTAGGTGCAAAAGAGAGAAAGAAAATCTATTCTGTTGAGAGTGAAACAACACGATACATTTTTTTTTAAAAAAGCAATGGAGGTGAAGGAAGGAGTCAGTTTCTAAACCAACTGGAGGGGTAGATGTCATGCTGTGAAGTTTGTTGACTCAATGTTCAGGGCTAGCATAGGGAGATGTGACATGAAAATGTGATGTTGTTCCTCCAGTTCACATTGAACATTAATACAACACTATAGCACACCCAGGATGGGAATTTTAGCATGGGAACATGATGGTTGAAGTGAAAAGGCAAACAACTGGCTGGTGAGTGTCATAATTAGGGATTGGGCACAGGTATGACATCATCGATATATCAGAGAAAGAGTTGTTGGTAGTCTCGGAATAGAAACACAACAAGGCATGTTTCACATACTGAGTTGAGAGTGTGATGCTGGAAATGCACAGCTGGTCAGGCAGCATCCGAGGAGCAGGAGAATTGACATTCAGGCATAAGCCCTTCATCAGGAATGAGAAGTTCTCATCTTTTCCATGTTCCAAATACCAACAAAGGCACAAGCATAGCCTGGGACATATGTGGTTGTCTATACTTTGAGTGCTGTCATCTTGAGGTTGTACAGGACATGAGTGAGACCTAGGATGGGGGAATTTCAAGAACAGGGGATATATTTTTAAGGTGAGAGGAGGGAGATTTTAAAAAGACATGAGGGGCAATTTATTTTTACACAGAAGGTGATTCACATGTGGAATGAACTTCCTGAGGAAATCCTGAATGTTGAGCACAATTGCAAAGTTTAAAAGACACCTAGGTAAATATATGAATAGCAAAGGTTTGGAGAGATAGGAGTAGACATTTTTTCCTAGATTTGCTTAAGAAATGTTGTAAGGAGAAAGCCGGGAACTATTGGCCTGTCTGACTTTGGTTGTGGGTAGATTGATGGAGGTGATTTTAAAACATAAACTTTATGGACATTTAGAGAGACATAAATTGATTCGGGATAGTCAGCGTGGCTTTGTGTGAGAAAAATAATTTCTCACAAACATGCTTGCAGTTTTGAAGAAGTTAACAAAACGATTGATGAAGGCAGAACAGTAGATATTGTTTACTTGGACTTTAGTAGAACTTTTGACAAGGTTCCACATTATAGACTAATTAGTAAAGTTAGGTCACAAGATTGAGCTTGCCAATTGGACGCATTATTGGCTTAATGGCAGGAGAAAGAGACTAGTGGTTGAGGGTTGCTTTCAGATTGAAGGCCTGTCACCAGAGTGTTCCACAAGGATCGGTTCTGGGAAATCTTTTGTTTGTCATCTATATGAATGATTTGGATGAGCATATAGAAGGCATGGTTAGTCAGCTTGCAGACAGCACCAAAAGTGGTAGCGTAGTAGCCAGTGAAATAGGTTTCCTAAGATTACAAAGGGATCTTGTTCAAATGGGTCAATGGGTTCAAAAATGACAGATGGTGTTCAATCTGGATAAATGCAAGGTATTGCATTTGGGTTCAACAAATAAGGGTAGGACACATAGGGCACAACCAAAAGTAGGGCCTTGGTTGTGTTCATACACAAGTAGTGTTGGTAGAACAGAGAGGCCAATGGGTTCAGGTACACCATTCCTTGAAGTTTCCATCACATATAGACAGGGTGGTTCAAGAGACATTTTGCACGCTGTGCCTTCATTGCTCAATCCTTTGAGTATAGGTGTTGAAAAGTCACGTTGTGTTTGGGCAGGACGTTGGTGAGACATCTTCTGGAATATAGTGTTCAGTTCTGTTTGCCAAGTAATAGGAAGGATATTTTTAAGCTGGAGGAATTCAGAAGAGATTTACTGGATTTTGCCAGGTATGGAAAGTTTGAGCTGTAAAGAAAGGCTGGATAGACTGGGTAGGAACAAATTACTGCAGATGCTGGAATCTGTAACAGGAAACAAAAAGTGTTGGAGATCACAATGGTCGATGGAGAGAAAGCAAGCTCGTGTTATGAATCTCGATGAATCTACATCAGAGCTGAAGTGAAGTGAAGCGATAGGCTGGAACCTTTTACACTGGAGAGTAGCAGGTCAAGTGGAAACCTTATGGACGTTTATAAAATAAAATAATGAAGGGTATAGATAGGATGAAGAGTAGTTGTCTTTTTCCTCGGATGGGGGATTTCAGGAGAGGGGGCACATTTTAAGGGCAGAAGTGCGAGAGTTAAAAAAGACATGAGGGGCATCTTTTTTTCCATAGAGGGTGGGGGTTAGCCAGTGGAATGAAGTTCCTGAGGAACTGATGGATGTGGGCACCGTTACAATGTTTAAAAGATATTTGGGTAAGTACATGAAAAGGGAAAGTTTGGATCTGGACCAGTAGCAGTGAGCTACGGCGAGTTTAGTTTGAGATTATGTTCGGCACAGAGTGATTGGGCTGAAGGATTTGTTTCCGTACTGCATGACTCGATGACTCTCTGTGAAACTGCGTCCGCCTGTTGTCTTTGCAGCAATGTCTGCAGTGGAGCTGTTGCTGCCGTTTGAACTGAAGGCAACTGAGGGAAGCGCCACGCGATCGCCGGGGGCTGTGGCGCGCGCCTGTAATCCCGCTGCTGGGAGGCTGAGGCTGCCGGATGACTTGAGGTTGGGAGTTCTGGGCTGTTGTGGTCTGTGTCGATCGGGTGCCCACACTCAGGGCAGTGTCCACATGGTGCTCCTCGGGGAACTCGGGTGTACCAGGTGTGCTGCAGAGGGGTGAACCGGCCCAGGTCGGAAACGGAGCAGGTCAAAGCCCCCGCACTGCTCAGTAGTGGGATAGCACCTGTGAATGGATGCAGCAGTGCAGCCTGACCAATACAGTGAGACGCAGTCTTTTACACCATTCTTTACCTTGCGGCATTCCCATCTTTTGCCATCAGTGCAAACAATCTCGATGTCTCAATCCTGCTTCCTTCCTTCCCCACTCACTCCCTCCACCCCCTACGCCCGCCACGTTTATTCACTCTCACGATAACCAATCTTTACAAAGTCAACAACAAATCCACACATTTTACAACAACCGAATCTCTCTACAAGTCCTCCACACTCACCCAAACACACTCTCTCAGTCATTACCTCACACTTCCCACACTGCCCTTTTCTACCTCTCCTCAATATTCACTTCTCTTTTACTGCTCCCTGCTGTTCACAGCACCTACTGTTCTGAGAAAATCTCCACTTTACACAATCCTACCAGCCACGGCCAGCAGAGAGCGCAAAACTCTCTTCATTTTCCTGCCCGAATTCTCCATTGCTCACATTGCCGAAACTTCCATTGCAACCACCAAGCGTTCAAGCTGCCTCCCGGCTCTTTCCCCTCTCCGTCATCCATTCATTCATTCACTTCGGCAAATGATTCTCCTGCAAAACTGTGCAACACTTGAACTCTCATTCTAACTTCTCTCATGCTGTAGCTACCAGAGAGAAAGAAAGAGGCAGCAAGACTGGCATTTCCATGATGCCACAATCAAGTTGACCAACAGCCCATTTTTCCATCTCCTCACTTCCGAGTATGAGGTCTTTGACAAGACAGCGAGAAATAATAGCAGCCGAGATGCACGTTATTTCCAAGAACGGGGGCCTTACTGGCCTCACTTTACAACTGGCGGTGGTCCAAGTGGCAGATCGGTTAGAAGAAAGTTCTCTGTTCCTCTCTGCTGCGATTCTCGCACGCCACTTGAATGCCACCGGTATTCAGTCTTCTGCTTCCCACTCTAATATTGAAAACATATCTTGGCCATTGCTGGAATGGAGCAATATAGTAGCAGAGGTGTAATTTGTTCAAGGGTTCTATCACACAAAATCATGCGACTGCCTTCCCTTACAGTCACAAGAGCATGTAACATAGAAGCTTCCGCAACAGATGTTGAACCATTGCTACTGAACCACCAACAATGCCTACCACTCCATACCACAAATACACTTTTGAAAATCAGATCACAGCACTGTGTTCCTGCTCCCAGTTTATAAGCAGAATCTGAAACTTGAGGACCTAGCACAGAAAGTAGGACAGTGCTGGTCTGAAGCTGCAGAAGGGCTTCTGTGGCGCTGCTTGGAATCGTTGGGCTGAACCATATTTCAGAGTTCAGCAGTCATCCTAGCCAAGTATGCTGTCACGGTCACAGACGTGATTGGCATTTGTATAGACGGCTGTGTGTCAAAGAAGAAAATCAGTGCGTTCATCAACCAGAAACCTTGTATGAACTGGGATATCCATTGCCTACTGAAGACCGGGCAGGTGGCATTCAAATTGAATGACTCAGACTTTCATAAGAATTCTGGATACAACCTCTGCAAGGCTATTACAGATGCCAAGAGGCAGTACAGGACTACGTTAGAGACCCAAACTAACCAAATGGACACCCATCGCCTGTCACAAGGCCTACACAGCATAACAGGATGCAAATTGAAGCAGAACAGAATAGCGGAGAAAAACACAGCCTTCCCTGATCTTTTTACAATCCGTTCAAACAGAATGCCAGTGGAATGATACCACCTGCCCCCAACAACCCCAGATCCTCATATTCCTCCAGTCACTGCTGCAGATGTCAGATCGCCTTCTTGAGAGTGAACCCAAGGAAAGCAACTTGTCCGGATGGAGTCCCCAGCCATGCACTTAGATCCTGTGCAGACCAGCTAGCGAGAGAACTTTCTGACATCTTTAACCCCTCGTTGTTACAATCTGAAGTCCCCAACTGCTTCCATTATTCCGGTACCAAAGAAAGCACATGCAATGTGTCTCAATGACTACCGCCTGATGCCTCTGACTTCCATAGTTACAAAGTCCTTTGAGAGGTTAGTCATGGATCACATCAACCCTAGACCCCCAGCCTGCCTCAATCCCTTGCAATCTGCCTACCAGTGCAACAGGTCCACGGTAGATGCCATTTTTCTCATCCTGCACTCATTCGACGAACATCTGAATAATACAGATACCTGTGTCAGGCTTCTACTTATTGATTACAGCTCCACCTTCAACATTATAATACCAACCAAACTAACCTCCAAACTCTGAGACCTAGGTCTTGGGTCTGCTATCTGCAACAGGATCCTCAACCTCTTGATCCATAGACTGCAGTCAGTAAAGAAAGATAACATCACCTCCTCTGCGATGCGCCTCAACACCGGCGCCTCCCAAGAATACGTACTCAAGCTCCTACTGCACTCCCTGTACACTCGGGACTGTGTGGCACAATTTCATCCGAATGCCATTTACAAGTTCACTGAAAACACTACCATTGTATGACAGATATCAGACAACCATGAGTTAGCATACAGAAAGAAGATAGGATGCTTGATCTTATGATGCAAAGATAACAATCTCTCCTCCAAAGTGGTGGGCAAAACTAAGGAGCTTGATCATCGACCTCCGGAAGAAAGAAGAACAACATGACCCTACTTACATCAATGGAGCTGAGGTGGAGAGGGTCGATAGCGTCAAATTCCTTGGAGTGATGATAACCAGCAACCTGCACTGAACCTCCCACAGAGGTGTGATAATCAAGAAGGCACAACAATGCCTCTTCTTCCTCTGAACGCTTATGAAATTCAGCATGTCTGTAAGGACCCTCACTAACTCTTATAGATGCATCATAGAAAGCATTCTACCCAGCTACATCATGGCTGGTACAGTAGTTGCTCTACCCATGGCCATAAGAACCTACAGAAAGTTATGTGAACAGCCCAGACAATCACATAAGCCATGGACTCCCTCTACGTATACTGTAGTTCCGGAATGGCAGCTAGCGTCAACAGTGACACCTCCAAACCTGGTATTAATCTCTTCCAACCTCTTCCATCACGCAGAAGATACAAAAGCTTAAACGCACATACCAGTGGGTTCCAGAACAAATTTTTACCCGCTGTTATTCGTCTGTCGAATGGGTCTCTCAAATTTCAAATCTAATGGCGATCTCTTTTTGTCCTCTCCTTGCAGCCATAACTTTCTCTGCCTTGCTCTGTTCAATCACCCTATGATCTGCTTATTCTGTACACAAAACACAACTTTCAACTGCACTTAGGTATGTGTGACAACGATAAATCACATCAAATCAAGTGCAACAGCCTGCTCGACTTACACAGTGACTGCAGTGGAGCTGTTGTCACCACTTGCAACTGACAAAGTCCAGCTGCATACATGACATGGATAAACAAACAGCATTAACATTTTGCGTCTGAAATGTTTTCTTCAGAACTGAACAGTCTTGGAATTTAAACATTTTTATGCTGTTGAGAGAGGGGGAGAAACATTAAGTAGAATAAATGATAATGGTGCTCAGAGCAGGAGACAAAAAGAGTGGTAATGTTAGTAAAAGTGAGATGGAAATGTAAAATGCATGGAGATACTAGGTGCAAAAGAGAGAAAGAAAATCTATTCTGTTGAGAGTGAAACAACACGATACATTTTTTTTAAAAAAAGCAATGGAGGTGAAGGAAGGAGTCAGTTTCTAAACCAACTGGAGGGGTAGATGTCATGCTGTGAAGTTTGTTGACTCAATGTTCAGGGCTAGCATAGGGAGATGTGACATGAAAATGTGATGTTGTTCCTCCAGTTCACATTGAACATTAATACAACACTATAGCACACCCAGGATGGGAATTTTAGCATGGGAACATGATGGTTGAAGTGAAAAGGCAAACAACTGGCTGGTGAGTGTCATAATTAGGGATTGGGCACAGGTATGACATCATCGATATATCAGAGAAAGAGTTGTTGGTAGTCTCGGAATAGAAACACAACAAGGCATGTTTCACATACTGAGTTGAGAGTGTGATGCTGGAAATGCACAGCTGGTCAGGCAGCATCCGAGGAGCAGGAGAATTGACATTCAGGCATAAGCCCTTCATCAGGAATGAGAAGTTCTCATCTTTTCCATGTTCCAAATACCAACAAAGGCACAAGCATAGCCTGGGACATATGTGGTTGTCTATACTTTGAGTGCTGTCATCTTGAGGTTGTACAGGACATGAGTGAGACCTAGGATGGGTGAATTTCAAGAACAGGGGATATATTTTTAAGGTGAGAGGAGGGAGATTTTAAAAAGACATGAGGGGCAATTTATTTTTACACAGAAGGTGATTCACATGTGGAATGAACTTCCTGAGGAAATCCTGAATGTTGAGCACAATTGCAAAGTTTAAAAGACACCTAGGTAAATATATGAATAGCAAAGGTTTGGAGAGATAGGAGTAGACATTTTTTCCTAGATTTGCTTAAGAAATGTTGTAAGGAGAAAGCCGGGAACTATTGGCCTGTCTGACTTTGGTTGTGGGTAGATTGATGGAGGTGATTTTAAAACATAAACTTTATGGACATTTAGAGAGACATAAATTGATTCGGGATAGTCAGCGTGGCTTTGTGTGAGAAAAATAATTTCTCACAAACATGCTTGCAGTTTTGAAGAAGTTACCAAAACGATTGATGAAGGCAGAACAGTAGATATTGTTTACTTGGACTTTAGTAGAACTTTTGACAAGGTTCCACATTATAGACTAATTAGTAAAGTTAGGTCACAAGATTGAGCTTGCCAATTGGACGCATTATTGGCTTAATGGCAGGAGAAAGAGACTAGTGGTTGAGGGTTGCTTTCAGATTGAAGGCCTGTCACCAGAGTGTTCCACAAGGATCGGTTCTGGGAAATCTTTTGTTTGTCATCTATATGAATGATTTGGATGAGCATATAGAAGGCATGGTTAGTCAGCTTGCAGACAGCACCAAAAGTGGTAGCGTAGTAGCCAGTGAAATAGGTTTCCTAAGATTACAAAGGGATCTTGTTCAAATGGGTCAATGGGTTCAAAAATGACAGATGGTGTTCAATCTGGATAAATGCAAGGTATTGCATTTGGGTTCAACAAATAAGGGTAGGACACATAGGGCACAACCAAAAGTAGGGCCTTGGTTGTGTTCATACACAAGTAGTGTTGGTAGAACAGAGAGGCCAATGGGTTCAGGTACACCATTCCTTGAAGTTTCCATCACATATAGACAGGGTGGTTCAAGAGACATTTTGCACGCTGTGCCTTCATTGCTCAATCCTTTGAGTATAGGTGTTGAAAAGTCACGTTGTGTTTGGGCAGGACGTTGGTGAGACATCTTCTGGAATATAGTGTTCAGTTCTGTTTGCCAAGTAATAGGAAGGATATTTTTAAGCTGGAGGAATTCAGAAGAGGTTTACTGGATTTTGCCAGGTATGGAAAGTTTGAGCTGTAAAGAAAGGCTGGATAGACTGGGTAGGAACAAATTACTGCAGATGCTGGAATCTGTAACAGGAAACAAAAAGTGTTGGAGATCACAATGGTCGATGGAGAGAAAGCAAGCTCGTGTTATGAATCTCGATGAATCTACATCAGAGCTGAAGTGAAGTGAAGCGATAGGCTGGAACCTTTTACACTGGAGAGTAGCAGGTCAAGTGGAAACCTTATGGACGTTTATAAAATAAAATAATGAAGGGTATAGATAGGATGAAGAGTAGTTGTCTTTTTCCTCGGATGGGGGATTTCAGGAGAGGGGGCACATTTTAAGGGCAGAAGTGCGAGAGTTAAAAAAGACATGAGGGGCATCTTTTTTTCCATAGAGGGTGGGGGTTAGCCAGTGGAATGAAGTTCCTGAGGAACTGATGGATGTGGGCACCGTTACAATGTTTAAAAGATATTTGGGTAAGTACATGAAAAGGGAAAGTTTGGATCTGGACCAGTAGCAGTGAGCTACGGCGAGTTTAGTTTGAGATTATGTTCGGCACAGAGTGATTGGGCTGAAGGATTTGTTTCCGTACTGCATGACTCGATGACTCTCTGTGAAACTGCGTCCGCCTGTTGTCTTTGCAGCAATGTCTGCAGTGGAGCTGTTGCTGCCGTTTGAACTGAAGGCAACTGAGGGAAGCGCCACGCGATCGCCGGGGGCTGTGGCGCGCGCCTGTAATCCCGCTGCTGGGAGGCTGAGGCTGCCGGATGACTTGAGGTTGGGAGTTCTGGGCTGTTGTGGTCTGTGTCGATCGGGTGCCCACACTCAGGGCAGTGTCCACATGGTGCTCCTCGGGGAACTCGGGTGTACCAGGTGTGCTGCAGAGGGGTGAACCGGCCCAGGTCGGAAACGGAGCAGGTCAAAGCCCCCGCACTGCTCAGTAGTGGGATAGCACCTGTGAATGGATGCAGCAGTGCAGCCTGACCAATACAGTGAGACGCAGTCTTTTACACCATTCTTTACCTTGCGGCATTCCCATCTTTTGCCATCAGTGCAAACAATCTCGATGTCTCAATCCTGCTTCCTTCCTTCCCCACTCACTCCCTCCACCCCCTACGCCCGCCACGTTTATTCACTCTCACGATAACCAATCTTTACAAAGTCAACAACAAATCCACACATTTTACAACAACCGAATCTCTCTACAAGTCCTCCACACTCACCCAAACACACTCTCTCAGTCATTACCTCACACTTCCCACACTGCCCTTTTCTACCTCTCCTCAATATTCACTTCTCTTTTACTGCTCCCTGCTGTTCACAGCACCTACTGTTCTGAGAAAATCTCCACTTTACACAATCCTACCAGCCACGGCCAGCAGAGAGCGCAAAACTCTCTTCATTTTCCTGCCCGAATTCTCCATTGCTCACATTGCCGAAACTTCCATTGCAACCACCAAGCGTTCAAGCTGCCTCCCGGCTCTTTCCCCTCTCCGTCATCCATTCATTCATTCACTTCGGCAAATGATTCTCCTGCAAAACTGTGCAACACTTGAACTCTCATTCTAACTTCTCTCATGCTGTAGCTACCAGAGAGAAAGAAAGAGGCAGCAAGACTGGCATTTCCATGATGCCACAATCAAGTTGACCAACAGCCCATTTTTCCATCTCCTCACTTCCGAGTATGAGGTCTTTGACAAGACAGCGAGAAATAATAGCAGCCGAGATGCACGTTATTTCCAAGAACGGGGGCCTTACTGGCCTCACTTTACAACTGGCGGTGGTCCAAGTGGCAGATCGGTTAGAAGAAAGTTCTCTGTTCCTCTCTGCTGCGATTCTCGCACGCCACTTGAATGCCACCGGTATTCAGTCTTCTGCTTCCCACTCTAATATTGAAAACATATCTTGGCCATTGCTGGAATGGAGCAATATAGTAGCAGAGGTGTAATTTGTTCAAGGGTTCTATCACACAAAATCATGCGACTGCCTTCCCTTACAGTCACAAGAGCATGTAACATAGAAGCTTCCGCAACAGATGTTGAACCATTGCTACTGAACCACCAACAATGCCTACCACTCCATACCACAAATACACTTTTGAAAATCAGATCACAGCACTGTGTTCCTGCTCCCAGTTTATAAGCAGAATCTGAAACTTGAGGACCTAGCACAGAAAGTAGGACAGTGCTGGTCTGAAGCTGCAGAAGGGCTTCTGTGGCGCTGCTTGGAATCGTTGGGCTGAACCATATTTCAGAGTTCAGCAGTCATCCTAGCCAAGTATGCTGTCACGGTCACAGACGTGATTGGCATTTGTATAGACGGCTGTGTGTCAAAGAAGAAAATCAGTGCGTTCATCAACCAGAAACCTTGTATGAACTGGGATATCCATTGCCTACTGAAGACCGGGCAGGTGGCATTCAAATTGAATGACTCAGACTTTCATAAGAATTCTGGATACAACCTCTGCAAGGCTATTACAGATGCCAAGAGGCAGTACAGGACTACGTTAGAGACCCAAACTAACCAAATGGACACCCATCGCCTGTCACAAGGCCTACACAGCATAACAGGATGCAAATTGAAGCAGAACAGAATAGCGGAGAAAAACACAGCCTTCCCTGATCTTTTTACAATCCGTTCAAACAGAATGCCAGTGGAATGATACCACCTGCCCCCAACAACCCCAGATCCTCATATTCCTCCAGTCACTGCTGCAGATGTCAGATCGCCTTCTTGAGAGTGAACCCAAGGAAAGCAACTTGTCCGGATGGAGTCCCCAGCCATGCACTTAGATCCTGTGCAGACCAGCTAGCGAGAGAACTTTCTGACATCTTTAACCCCTCGTTGTTACAATCTGAAGTCCCCAACTGCTTCCATTATTCCGGTACCAAAGAAAGCACATGCAATGTGTCTCAATGACTACCGCCTGATGCCTCTGACTTCCATAGTTACAAAGTCCTTTGAGAGGTTAGTCATGGATCACATCAACCCTAGACCCCCAGCCTGCCTCAATCCCTTGCAATCTGCCTACCAGTGCAACAGGTCCACGGTAGATGCCATTTTTCTCATCCTGCACTCATTCGACGAACATCTGAATAATACAGATACCTGTGTCAGGCTTCTACTTATTGATTACAGCTCCACCTTCAACATTATAATACCAACCAAACTAACCTCCAAACTCTGAGACCTAGGTCTTGGGTCTGCTATCTGCAACAGGATCCTCAACCTCTTGATCCATAGACTGCAGTCAGTAAAGAAAGATAACATCACCTCCTCTGCGATGCGCCTCAACACCGGCGCCTCCCAAGAATACGTACTCAAGCTCCTACTGCACTCCCTGTACACTCGGGACTGTGTGGCACAATTTCATCCGAATGCCATTTACAAGTTCACTGAAAACACTACCATTGTATGACAGATATCAGACAACCATGAGTTAGCATACAGAAAGAAGATAGGATGCTTGATCTTATGATGCAAAGATAACAATCTCTCCTCCAAAGTGGTGGGCAAAACTAAGGAGCTTGATCATCGACCTCCGGAAGAAAGAACAACAACATGACCCTACTTACATCAATGGAGCTGAGGTGGAGAGGGTCGATAGCGTCAAATTCCTTGGAGTGATGATAACCAGCAACCTGCACTGAACCTCCCACAGAGGTGTGATAATCAAGAAGGCACAACAATGCCTCTTCTTCCTCTGAACGCTTATGAAATTCAGCATGTCTGTAAGGACCCTCACTAACTCTTATAGATGCATCATAGAAAGCATTCTACCCAGCTACATCATGGCTGGTACAGTAGTTGCTCTACCCATGGCCATAAGAACCTACAGAAAGTTATGTGAACAGCCCAGACAATCACATAAGCCATGGACTCCCTCTACGTATACTGTAGTTCCGGAATGGCAGCTAGCGTCAACAGTGACACCTCCAATCCTGGTATTAATCTCTTCCAACCTCTTCCATCACGCAGAAGATACAAAAGCTTAAACGCACATACCAGTGGGTTCCAGAACAAATTTTTACCCGCTGTTATTCGTCTGTCGAATGGGTCTCTCAAATTTCAAATCTAATGGCGATCTCTTTTTGTCCTCTCCTTGCAGCCATAACTTTCTCTGCCTTGCTCTGTTCAATCACCCTATGATCTGCTTATTCTGTACACAAAACACAACTTTCAACTGCACTTAGGTATGTGTGACAACGATAAATCACATCAAATCAAGTGCAACAGCCTGCTCGACTTACACAGTGACTGCAGTGGAGCTGTTGTCACCACTTGCAACTGACAAAGTCCAGCTGCATACATGACATGGATAAACAAACAGCATTAACATTTTGCGTCTGAAATGTTTTCTTCAGAACTGAACAGTCTTGGAATTTAAACATTTTTATGCTGTTGAGAGAGGGGGAGAAACATTAAGTAGAATAAATGATAATGGTGCTCAGAGCAGGAGACAAAAAGAGTGGTAATGTTAGTAAAAGTGAGATGGAAATGTAAAATGCATGGAGATACTAGGTGCAAAAGAGAGAAAGAAAATCTATTCTGTTGAGAGTGAAACAACACGATACATTTTTTTTTAAAAAAGCAATGGAGGTGAAGGAAGGAGTCAGTTTCTAAACCAACTGGAGGGGTAGATGTCATGCTGTGAAGTTTGTTGACTCAATGTTCAGGGCTAGCATAGGGAGATGTGACATGAAAATGTGATGTTGTTCCTCCAGTTCACATTGAACATTAATACAACACTATAGCACACCCAGGATGGGAATTTTAGCATGGGAACATGATGGTTGAAGTGAAAAGGCAAACAACTGGCTGGTGAGTGTCATAATTAGGGATTGGGCACAGGTATGACATCATCGATATATCAGAGAAAGAGTTGTTGGTAGTCTCGGAATAGAAACACAACAAGGCATGTTTCACATACTGAGTTGAGAGTGTGATGCTGGAAATGCACAGCTGGTCAGGCAGCATCCGAGGAGCAGGAGAATTGACATTCAGGCATAAGCCCTTCATCAGGAATGAGAAGTTCTCATCTTTTCCATGTTCCAAATACCAACAAAGGCACAAGCATAGCCTGGGACATATGTGGTTGTCTATACTTTGAGTGCTGTCATCTTGAGGTTGTACAGGACATGAGTGAGACCTAGGATGGGGGAATTTCAAGAACAGGGGATATATTTTTAAGGTGAGAGGAGGGAGATTTTAAAAAGACATGAGGGGCAATTTATTTTTACACAGAAGGTGATTCACATGTGGAATGAACTTCCTGAGGAAATCCTGAATGTTGAGCACAATTGCAAAGTTTAAAAGACACCTAGGTAAATATATGAATAGCAAAGGTTTGGAGAGATAGGAGTAGACATTTTTTCCTAGATTTGCTGAAGAAATGTTGTAAGGAGAAAGCCGGGAACTATTGGCCTGTCTGACTTTGGTTGTGGGTAGATTGATGGAGGTGATTTTAAAACATAAACTTTATGGACATTTAGAGAGACATAAATTGATTCGGGATAGTCAGCGTGGCTTTGTGTGAGAAAAATAATTTCTCACAAACATGCTTGCAGTTTTGAAGAAGTTACCAAAACGATTGATGAAGGCAGAACAGTAGATATTGTTTACTTGGACTTTAGTAGAACTTTTGACAAGGTTCCACATTATAGACTAATTAGTAAAGTTAGGTCACAAGATTGAGCTTGCCAATTGGACGCATTATTGGCTTAATGGCAGGAGAAAGAGACTAGTGGTTGAGGGTTGCTTTCAGATTGAAGGCCTGTCACCAGAGTGTTCCACAAGGATCGGTTCTGGGAAATCTTTTGTTTGTCATCTATATGAATGATTTGGATGAGCATATAGAAGGCATGGTTAGTCAGCTTGCAGACAGCACCAAAAGTGGTAGCGTAGTAGCCAGTGAAATAGGTTTCCTAAGATTACAAAGGGATCTTGTTCAAATGGGTCAATGGGTTCAAAAATGACAGATGGTGTTCAATCTGGATAAATGCAAGGTATTGCATTTGGGTTCAACAAATAAGGGTAGGACACATAGGGCACAACCAAAAGTAGGGCCTTGGTTGTGTTCATACACAAGTAGTGTTGGTAGAACAGAGAGGCCAATGGGTTCAGGTACACCATTCCTTGAAGTTTCCATCACATATAGACAGGGTGGTTCAAGAGACATTTTGCACGCTGTGCCTTCATTGCTCAATCCTTTGAGTATAGGCGTTGAAAAGTCACGTTGTGTTTGGGCAGGACGTTGGTGAGACATCTTCTGGAATATAGTGTTCAGTTCTGTTTGCCAAGTAATAGGAAGGATATTTTTAAGCTGGAGGAATTCAGAAGAGGTTTACTGGATTTTGCCAGGTATGGAAAGTTTGAGCTGTAAAGAAAGGCTGGATAGACTGGGTAGGAACAAATTACTGCAGATGCTGGAATCTGTAACAGGAAACAAAAAGTGTTGGAGATCACAATGGTCGATGGAGAGAAAGCAAGCTCGTGTTATGAATCTCGATGAATCTACATCAGAGCTGAAGTGAAGTGAAGCGATAGGCTGGAACCTTTTACACTGGAGAGTAGCAGGTCAAGTGGAAACCTTATGGACGTTTATAAAATAAAATAATGAAGGGTATAGATAGGATGAAGAGTAGTTGTCTTTTTCCTCGGATGGGGGATTTCAGGAGAGGGGGCACATTTTAAGGGCAGAAGTGCGAGAGTTAAAAAAGACATGAGGGGCATCTTTTTTTCCATAGAGGGTGGGGGTTAGCCAGTGGAATGAAGTTCCTGAGGAACTGATGGATGTGGGCACCGTTACAATGTTTAAAAGATATTTGGGTAAGTACATGAAAAGGGAAAGTTTGGATCTGGACCAGTAGCAGTGAGCTACGGCGAGTTTAGTTTGAGATTATGTTCGGCACAGAGTGATTGGGCTGAAGGGTTTGTTTCCGTACTGCATGACTCGATGACTCTCTGTGAAACTGCGTCCGCCTGTTGTCTTTGCAGCAATGTCTGCAGTGGAGCTGTTGCTGCCGTTTGAACTGAAGGCAACTGAGGGAAGCGCCACGCGATCGCCGGGGGCTGTGGCGCGCGCCTGTAATCCCGCTGCTGGGAGGCTGAGGCTGCCGGATGACTTGAGGTTGGGAGTTCTGGGCTGTTGTGGTCTGTGTCGATCGGGTGCCCACACTCAGGGCAGTGTCCACATGGTGCTCCTCGGGGAACTCGGGTGTACCAGGTGTGCTGCCGAGGGGTGAACCGGCCCAGGTCGGAAACGGAGCAGGTCAAAGCCCCCGCACTGCTCAGTAGTGGGATAGCACCTGTGAATGGATGCAGCAGTGCAGCCTGACCAATACAGTGAGACGCAGTCTTTTACACCATTCTTTACCTTGCGGCATTCCCATCTTTTGCCATCAGTGCAAACAATCTCGATGTCTCAATCCTGCTTCCTTCCTTCCCCACTCACTCCCTCCACCCCCTACGCCCGCCACGTTTATTCACTCTCACGATAACCAATCTTTACAAAGTCAACAACAAATCCACACATTTTACAACAACCGAATCTCTCTACAAGTCCTCCACACTCACCCAAACACACTCTCTCAGTCATTACCTCACACTTCCCACACTGCCCTTTTCTACCTCTCCTCAATATTCACTTCTCTTTTACTGCTCCCTGCTGTTCACAGCACCTACTGTTCTGAGAAAATCTCCACTTTACACAATCCTACCAGCCACGGCCAGCAGAGAGCGCAAAACTCTCTTCATTTTCCTGCCCGAATTCTCCATTGCTCACATTGCCGAAACTTCCATTGCAACCACCAAGCGTTCAAGCTGCCTCCCGGCTCTTTCCCCTCTCCGTCATCCATTCATTCATTCACTTCGGCAAATGATTCTCCTGCAAAACTGTGCAACACTTGAACTCTCATTCTAACTTCTCTCATGCTGTAGCTACCAGAGAGAAAGAAAGAGGCAGCAAGACTGGCATTTCCATGATGCCACAATCAAGTTGACCAACAGCCCATTTTTCCATCTCCTCACTTCCGAGTATGAGGTCTTTGACAAGACAGCGAGAAATAATAGCAGCCGAGATGCACGTTATTTCCAAGAACGGGGGCCTTACTGGCCTCACTTTACAACTGGCGGTGGTCCAAGTGGCAGATCGGTTAGAAGAAAGTTCTCTGTTCCTCTCTGCTGCGATTCTCGCACGCCACTTGAATGCCACCGGTATTCAGTCTTCTGCTTCCCACTCTAATATTGAAAACATATCTTGGCCATTGCTGGAATGGAGCAATATAGTAGCAGAGGTGTAATTTGTTCAAGGGTTCTATCACACAAAATCATGCGACTGCCTTCCCTTACAGTCACAAGAGCATGTAACATAGAAGCTTCCGCAACAGATGTTGAACCATTGCTACTGAACCACCAACAATGCCTACCACTCCATACCACAAATACACTTTTGAAAATCAGATCACAGCACTGTGTTCCTGCTCCCAGTTTATAAGCAGAATCTGAAACTTGAGGACCTAGCACAGAAAGTAGGACAGTGCTGGTCTGAAGCTGCAGAAGGGCTTCTGTGGCGCTGCTTGGAATCGTTGGGCTGAACCATATTTCAGAGTTCAGCAGTCATCCTAGCCAAGTATGCTGTCACGGTCACAGACGTGATTGGCATTTGTATAGACGGCTGTGTGTCAAAGAAGAAAATCAGTGCGTTCATCAACCAGAAACCTTGTATGAACTGGGATATCCATTGCCTACTGAAGACCGGGCAGGTGGCATTCAAATTGAATGACTCAGACTTTCATAAGAATTCTGGATACAACCTCTGCAAGGCTATTACAGATGCCAAGAGGCAGTACAGGACTATGTTAGAGACCCAAACTAACCAAATGGACACCCATCGCCTGTCACAAGGCCTACACAGCATAACAGGATGCAAATTGAAGCAGAACAGAATAGCGGAGAAAAACACAGCCTTCCCTGATCTTTTTACAATCCGTTCAAACAGAATGCCAGTGGAATGATACCACCTGCCCCCAACAACCCCAGATCCTCATATTCCTCCAGTCACTGCTGCAGATGTCAGATCGCCTTCTTGAGAGTGAACCCAAGGAAAGCAACTTGTCCGGATGGAGTCCCCAGCCATGCACTTAGATCCTGTGCAGACCAGCTAGCGAGAGAACTTTCTGACATCTTTAACCCCTCGTTGTTACAATCTGAAGTCCCCAACTGCTTCCATTATTCCAGTACCAAAGAAAGCACATGCAATGTGTCTCAATGACTACCGCCTGATGCCTCTGACTTCCATAGTTACAAAGTCCTTTGAGAGGTTAGTCATGGATCACATCAACCCTAGACCCCCAGCCTGCCTCAATCCCTTGCAATCTGCCTACCAGTGCAACAGGTCCACGGTAGATGCCATTTTTCTCATCCTGCACTCATTCGACGAACATCTGAATAATACAGATACCTGTGTCAGGCTTCTACTTATTGATTACAGCTCCACCTTCAACATTATAATACCAACCAAACTAACCTCCAAACTCTGAGACCTAGGTCTTGGGTCTGCTATCTGCAACAGGATCCTCAACCTCTTGATCCATAGACTGCAGTCAGTAAAGAAAGATAACATCACCTCCTCTGCGATGCGCCTCAACACCGGCGCCTCCCAAGAATACGTACTCAAGCTCCTACTGCACTCCCTGTACACTCGGGACTGTGTGGCACAATTTCATCCGAATGCCATTTACAAGTTCACTGAAAACACTACCATTGTATGACAGATATCAGACAACCATGAGTTAGCATACAGAAAGAAGATAGGATGCTTGATCTTATGATGCAAAGATAACAATCTCTCCTCCAAAGTGGTGGGCAAAACTAAGGAGCTTGATCATCGACCTCCGGAAGAAAGAAGAACAACATGACCCTACTTACATCAATGGAGCTGAGGTGGAGAGGGTCGATAGCGTCAAATTCCTTGGAGTGATGATAACCAGCAACCTGCACTGAACCTCCCACAGAGGTGTGATAATCAAGAAGGCACAACAATGCCTCTTCTTCCTCTGAACGCTTATGAAATTCAGCATGTCTGTAAGGACCCTCACTAACTCTTATAGATGCATCATAGAAAGCATTCTACCCAGCTACATCATGGCTGGTACAGTAGTTGCTCTACCCATGGCCATAAGAACCTACAGAAAGTTATGTGAACAGCCCAGACAATCACATAAGCCATGGACTCCCTCTACGTATACTGTAGTTCCGGAATGGCAGCTAGCGTCAACAGTGACACCTCCAAACCTGGTATTAATCTCTTCCAACCTCTTCCATCACGCAGAAGATACAAAAGCTTAAACGCACATACCAGTGGGTTCCAGAACAAATTTTTACCCGCTGTTATTCGTCTGTCGAATGGGTCTCTCAAATTTCAAATCTAATGGCGATCTCTTTTTGTCCTCTCCTTGCAGCCATAACTTTCTCTGCCTTGCTCTGTTCAATCACCCTATGATCTGCTTATTCTGTACACAAAACACAACTTTCAACTGCACTTAGGTATGTGTGACAACGATAAATCACATCAAATCAAGTGCAACAGCCTGCTCGACTTACACAGTGACTGCAGTGGAGCTGTTGTCACCACTTGCAACTGACAAAGTCCAGCTGCATACATGACATGGATAAACAAACAGCATTAACATTTTGCGTCTGAAATGTTTTCTTCAGAACTGAACAGTCTTGGAATTTAAACATTTTTATGCTGTTGAGAGAGGGGGAGAAACATTAAGTAGAATAAATGATAATGGTGCTCAGAGCAGGAGACAAAAAGAGTGGTAATGTTAGTAAAAGTGAGATGGAAATGTAAAATGCATGGAGATACTAGGTGCAAAAGAGAGAAAGAAAATCTATTCTGTTGAGAGTGAAACAACACGATACATTTTTTTTAAAAAAAGCAATGGAGGTGAAGGAAGGAGTCAGTTTCTAAACCAACTGGAGGGGTAGATGTCATGCTGTGAAGTTTGTTGACTCAATGTTCAGGGCTAGCATAGGGAGATGTGACATGAAAATGTGATGTTGTTCCTCCAGTTCACATTGAACATTAATACAACACTATAGCACACCCAGGATGGGAATTTTAGCATGGGAACATGATGGTTTAAGTGAAAAGGCAAACAACTGGCTGGTGAGTGTCATAATTAGGGATTGGGCACAGGTATGACATCATCGATATATCAGAGAAAGAGTTGTTGGTAGTCTCGGAATAGAAACACAACAAGGCATGTTTCACATACTGAGTTGAGAGTGTGATGCTGGAAATGCACAGCTGGTCAGGCAGCATCCGAGGAGCAGGAGAATTGACATTCAGGCATAAGCCCTTCATCAGGAATGAGAAGTTCTCATCTTTTCCATGTTCCAAATACCAACAAAGGCACAAGCATAGCCTGGGACATATGTGGTTGTCTATACTTTGAGTGTTGTCATCTTGAGGTTGTACAGGACATGAGTGAGACCTAGGGTGGGGGAATTTCAAGAACAGGGGATATATTTTTAAGGTGAGAGGAGGGAGATTTTAAAAAGACATGAGGGGCAATTTATTTTTACACAGAAGGTGATTCACATGTGGAATGAACTTCCTGAGGAAATCCTGAATGTTGAGCACAATTGCAAAGTTTAAAAGACACCTAGGTAAATATATGAATAGCAAAGGTTTGGAGAGATAGGAGTAGACATTTTTTCCTAGATTTGCTTAAGAAATGTTGTAAGGAGAAAGCCGGGAACTATTGGCCTGTCTGACTTTGGTTGTGGGTAGATTGATGGAGGTGATTTTAAAACATAAACTTTATGGACATTTAGAGAGACATAAATTGATTCGGGATAGTCAGCGTGGCTTTGTGTGAGAAAAATAATTTCTCACAAACATGCTTGCAGTTTTGAAGAAGTTACCAAAACGATTGATGAAGGCAGAACAGTAGATATTGTTTACTTGGACTTTAGTAGAACTTTTGACAAGGTTCCACATTATAGACTAATTAGTAAAGTTAGGTCACAAGATTGAGCTTGCCAATTCGACGCATTATTGGCTTAATGGCAGGAGAAAGAGACTCGTGGTTGAGGGTTGCTTTCAGATTGAAGGCCTGTCACCAGAGTGTTCCACAAGGATCGGTTCTGGGAAATCTTTTGTTTGTCATCTATATGAATGATTTGGATGAGCATATAGAAGGCATGGTTAGTCAGCTTGCAGACAGCACCAAAAGTGGTAGCGTAGTAGCCAGTGAAATAGGTTTCCTAAGATTACAAAGGGATCTTGTTCAAATGGGTCAATGGGTTCAAAAATGACAGATGGTGTTCAATCTGGATAAATGCAAGGTATTGCATTTGGGTTCAACAAATAAGGGTAGGACACATAGGGCACAACCAAAAGTAGGGCCTTGGTTGTGTTCATACACAAGTAGTGTTGGTAGAACAGAGAGGCCAATGGGTTCAGGTACACCATTCCTTGAAGTTTCCATCACATATAGACAGGGTGGTTCAAGAGACATTTTGCACGCTGTGCCTTCATTGCTCAATCCTTTGAGTATAGGCGTTGAAAAGTCACGTTGTGTTTGGGCAGGACATTGGTGAGACATCTTCTGGAATATAGTGTTCAGTTCTGTTTGCCAAGTAATAGGAAAGATATTTTTAAGCTGGAGGAATTCAGAAGAGATTTACTGGATTTTGCCAGGTATGGAAAGTTTGAGCTGTAAAGAAAGGCTGGATAGACTGGGTAGGAACAAATTACTGCAGATGCTGGAATCTGTAACAGGAAACAAAAAGTGTTGGAGATCACAATGGTCGATGGAGAGAAAGCAAGCTCGTGTTATGAATCTCGATGAATCTACATCAGAGCTGAAGTGAAGTGAAGCGATAGGCTGGAACCTTTTACACTGGAGAGTAGCAGGTCAAGTGGAAACCTTATGGACGTTTATAAAATAAAATAATGAAGGGTATAGATAGGATGAAGAGTAGTTGTCTTTTTCCTCGGATGGGGGATTTCAGGAGAGGGGGCACATTTTAAGGGCAGAAGTGCGAGAGTTAAAAAAGACATGAGGGGCATCTTTTTTTCCATAGAGGGTGGGGGTTAGCCAGTGGAATGAAGTTCCTGAGGAACTGATGGATGTGGGCACCGTTACAATGTTTAAAAGATATTTGGGTAAGTACATGAAAAGGGAAAGTTTGGATCTGGACCAGTAGCAGTGAGCTACGGCGAGTTTAGTTTGAGATTATGTTCGGCACAGAGTGATTGGGCTGAAGGGTTTGTTTCCGTACTGCATGACTCGATGACTCTCTGTGAAACTGCGTCCGCCTGTTGTCTTTGCAGCAATGTCTGCAGTGGAGCTGTTGCTGCCGTTTGAACTGAAGGCAACTGAGGGAAGCGTCCCGCGATCGCCGGGGGCTGTGGCGCGCGCCTGTAATCCCGCTGCTGGGAGGCTGAGGCTGCCGGATGACTTGAGGTTGGGAGTTCTGGGCTGTTGTGGTCTGTGTCGATCGGGTGCCCACACTCAGGGCAGTGTCCACATGGTGCTCCTCGGGGAACTCGGGTGTACCAGGTGTGCTGCAGTGGGGTGAACCGGCCCAGGTCGGAAACGGAGCAGGTCAAAGCCCCCGCACTGCTCAGTAGTGGGATAGCACCTGTGAATGGATGCAGCAGTGCAGCCTTACCAATACAGTGAGACGCAGTCTTTTACACCATTCTTTACCTTGCGGCATTCCCATCTTTTGCCATCAGTGCAAACAATCTCGATGTCTCAATCCTGCTTCCTTCCTTCCCCACTCACTCCCTCCACCCCCTACGCCCGCCACGTTTATTCACTCTCACGATAACCAATCTTTACAAAGTCAACAACAAATCCACACATTTTACAACAACCGAATCTCTCTACAAGTCCTCCACACTCACCCAAACACACTCTCTCAGTCATTACCTCACACTTCCCACACTGCCCTTTTCTACCTCTCCTCAATATTCACTTCTCTTTTACTGCTCCCTGCTGTTCATAGCACCTACTGTTCTGAGAAAATCTCCACTTTACACAATCCTACCAGCCACGGCCAGCAGAGAGCGCAAAACTCTCTTCATTTTCCTGCCCGAATTCTCCATTGCTCACATTGCCGAAACTTCCATTGCAACCACCAAGCGTTCAAGCTGCCTCCCGGCTCTTTCCCCTCTCCGTCATCCATTCATTCATTCACTTCGGCAAATGATTCTCCTGCAAAACTGTGCAACACTTGAACTCTCATTCTAACTTCTCTCATGCTGTAGCTCCCAGAGAGAAAGAAAGAGGCAGCAAGACTGGCATTTCCATGATGCCACAATCAAGTTGACCAACAGCCCATTTTTCCATCTCCTCACTTCCGAGTATGAGGTCTTAGACAAGACAGCGAGAAATAATAGCAGCCGAGATGCACGTTATTTCCAAGAACGGGGGCCTTACTGGCCTCACTTTACAACTGGCGGTGGTCCAAGTGGCAGATCGGTTAGAAGAAAGTTCTCTGTTCCTCTCTGCTGCGATTCTCGCACGCCACTTGAATGCCACCGGTATTCAGTCTTCTGCTTCCCACTCTAATATTGAAAACATATCTTGGCCATTGCTGGAATGGAGCAATATAGTAGCAGAGGTGTAATTTGTTCAAGGGTTCTATCACACAAAATCATGCGACTGCCTTCCCTTACAGTCACAAGAGCATGTAACATAGAAGCTTCCGCAACAGATGTTGAACCATTGCTACTGAACCACCAACAATGCCTACCACTCCATACCACAAATACACTTTTGAAAATCAGATCACAGCACTGTGTTCCTGCTCCCAGTTTATAAGCAGAATCTGAAACTTGAGGACCTAGCACAGAAAGTAGGACAGTGCTGGTCTGAAGCTGCAGAAGGGCTTCTGTGGCGCTGCTTGGAATCGTTGGGCTGAACCATATTTCAGAGTTCAGCAGTCATCCTAGCCAAGTATGCTGTCACGGTCACAGACGTGATTGGCATTTGTATAGACGGCTGTGTGTCAAAGAAGAAAATCAGTGCGTTCATCAACCAGAAACCTTGTATGAACTGGGATATCCATTGCCTACTGAAGACCGGGCAGGTGGCATTCAAATTGAATGACTCAGACTTTCATAAGAATTCTGGATACAACCTCTGCAAGGCTATTACAGATGCCAAGAGGCAGTACAGGACTACGTTAGAGACCCAAACTAACCAAATGGACACCCATCGCCTGTCACAAGGCCTACACAGCATAACAGGATGCAAATTGAAGCAGAACAGAATAGCGGAGAAAAACACAGCCTTCCCTGATCTTTTTACAATCCGTTCAAACAGAATGCCAGTGGAATGATACCACCTGCCCCCAACAACCCCAGATCCTCATATTCCTCCAGTCACTGCTGCAGATGTCAGATCGCCTTCTTGAGAGTGAACCCAAGGAAAGCAACTTGTCCGGATGGAGTCCCCAGCCATGCACTTAGATCCTGTGCAGACCAGCTAGCGAGAGAACTTTCTGACATCTTTAACCCCTCGTTGTTACAATCTGAAGTCCCCAACTGCTTCCATTATTCCGGTACCAAAGAAAGCACATGCAATGTGTCTCAATGACTACCGCCTGATGCCTCTGACTTCCATAGTTACAAAGTCCTTTGAGAGGTTAGTCATGGATCACATCAACCCTAGACCCCCAGCCTGCCTCAATCCCTTGCAATCTGCCTACCAGTGCAACAGGTCCACGGTAGATGCCATTTTTCTCATCCTGCACTCATTCGACGAACATCTGAATAATACAGATACCTGTGTCAGGCTTCTACTTATTGATTACAGCTCCACCTTCAACATTATAATACCAACCAAACTAACCTCCAAACTCTGAGACCTAGGTCTTGGGTCTGCTATCTGCAACAGGATCCTCAACCTCTTGATCCATAGACTGCAGTCAGTAAAGAAAGATAACATCACCTCCTCTGCGATGCGCCTCAACACCGGCGCCTCCCAAGAATACGTACTCAAGCTCCTACTGCACTCCCTGTACACTCGGGACTGTGTGGCACAATTTCATCCGAATGCCATTTACAAGTTCACTGAAAACACTACCATTGTATGACAGATATCAGACAACCATGAGTTAGCATACAGAAAGAAGATAGGATGCTTGATCTTATGATGCAAAGATAACAATCTCTCCTCCAAAGTGGTGGGCAAAACTAAGGAGCTTGATCATCGACCTCCGGAAGAAAGAAGAACAACATGACCCTACTTACATCAATGGAGCTGAGGTGGAGAGGGTCGATAGCGTCAAATTCCTTGGAGTGATGATAACCAGCAACCTGCACTGAACCTCCCACAGAGGTGTGATAATCAAGAAGGCACAACAATGCCTCTTCTTCCTCTGAACGCTTATGAAATTCAGCATGTCTGTAAGGACCCTCACTAACTCTTATAGATGCATCATAGAAAGCATTCTATCCAGCTACATCATGGCTGGTACAGTAATTGCTCTACCCATGGCCATAAGAACCTAGAGAAAGTTATGTGAACAGCCCAGACAATCACACAAGCCATGGACTCCCTCTACGTATACTGTAGTTCCGGAATGGCAGCTAGCGTCAACAGTGACACCTCCAATCCTGGTATTAATCTCTTCCAACCTCTTCCATCACGCAGAAGATACAAAAGCTTAAACGCACATACCAGTGGGTTCCAGAACAAATTTTTACCCGCTGTTATTCGTCTGTCGAATGGGTCTCTCAAATTTCAAATCTAATGGCGATCTCTTTTTGTCCTCTCCTTGCAGCCATAACTTTCTCTGCCTTGCTCTGTTCAATCACCCTATGATCTGCTTATTCTGTACACAAAACACAACTTTCAACTGCACTTAGGTATGTGTGACAACGATAAATCACATCAAATCAAGTGCAACAGCCTGCTCGACTTACACAGTGACTGCAGTGGAGCTGTTGTCACCACTTGCAACTGACAAAGTCCAGCTGCATACATGACATGGATAAACAAACAGCATTGACATTTTGCGTCTGAAATGTTTTCTTCAGAACTGAACAGTCTTGGAATTTAAACATTTTTATGCTGTTGAGAGAGGGGGAGAAACATTAAGTAGAATAAATGGTAATGGTGCTCAGAGCAGGAGACAAAAAGAGTGGTAATGTTAGTAAAAGTGAGATGGAAATGTAAAATGCATGGAGATACTAGGTGCAAAAGAGAGAAAGAAAATCTATTCTGTTGAGAGTGAAACAACACGATACATTTTTTTTAAAAAAAGCAATGGAGGTGAAGGAAGGAGTCAGTTTCTAAACCAACTGGAGGGGTAGATGTCATGCTGTGAAGTTTGTTGACTCAATGTTCAGGGCTAGCATAGGGAGATGTGACATGAAAATGTGATGTTGTTCCTCCAGTTCACATTGAACATTAATACAACACTATAGCACACCCAGGATGGGAATTTTAGCATGGGAACATGATGGTTTAAGTGAAAAGGCAAACAACTGGCTGGTGAGTGTCATAATTAGGGATTGGGCACAGGTATGACATCATCGATATATCAGAGAAAGAGTTGTTGGTAGTCTCGGAATAGAAACACAACAAGGCATGTTTCACATACTGAGTTGAGAGTGTGATGCTGGAAATGCACAGCTGGTCAGGCAGCATCCGAGGAGCAGGAGAATTGACATTCAGGCATAAGCCCTTCATCAGGAATGAGAAGTTCTCATCTTTTCCATGTTCCAAATACCAACAAAGGCACAAGCATAGCCTGGGACATATGTGGTTGTCTATACTTTGAGTGTTGTCATCTTGAGGTTGTACAGGACATGAGTGAGACCTAGGGTGGGGGAATTTCAAGAACAGGGGATATATTTTTAAGGTGAGAGGAGGGAGATTTTAAAAAGACATGAGGGGCAATTTATTTTTACACAGAAGGTGATTCACATGTGGAATGAACTTCCTGAGGAAATCCTGAATGTTGAGCACAATTGCAAAGTTTAAAAGACACCTAGGTAAATATATGAATAGCAAAGGTTTGGAGAGATAGGAGTAGACATTTTTTCCTAGATTTGCTTAAGAAATGTTGTAAGGAGAAAGCCGGGAACTATTGGCCTGTCTGACTTTGGTTGTGGGTAGATTGATGGAGGTGATTTTAAAACATAAACTTTATGGACATTTAGAGAGACATAAATTGATTCGGGATAGTCAGCGTGGCTTTGTGTGAGAAAAATAATTTCTCACAAACATGCTTGCAGTTTTGAAGAAGTTACCAAAACGATTGATGAAGGCAGAACAGTAGATATTGTTTACTTGGACTTTAGTAGAACTTTTGACAAGGTTCCACATTATAGACTAATTAGTAAAGTTAGGTCACAAGATTGAGCTTGCCAATTCGACGCATTATTGGCTTAATGGCAGGAGAAAGAGACTCGTGGTTGAGGGTTGCTTTCAGATTGAAGGCCTGTCACCAGAGTGTTCCACAAGGATCGGTTCTGGGAAATCTTTTGTTTGTCATCTATATGAATGATTTGGATGAGCATATAGAAGGCATGGTTAGTCAGCTTGCAGACAGCACCAAAAGTGGTAGCGTAGTAGCCAGTGAAATAGGTTTCCTAAGATTACAAAGGGATCTTGTTCAAATGGGTCAATGGGTTCAAAAATGGCAGATGGTGTTCAATCTGGATAAATGCAAGGTATTGCATTTGGGTTCAACAAATAAGGGTAGGACACATAGGGCACAACCAAAAGTAGGGCCTTGGTTGTGTTTATACACAAGTAGTGTTGGTAGAACAGAGAGGCCAATGGGTTCAGGTACACCATTCCTTGAAGTTTCCATCACATATAGACAGGGTGGTTCAAGAGACATTTTGCACGCTGTGCCTTCATTGCTCAATCCTTTGAGTATAGGCGTTGAAAAGTCACGTTGTGTTTGGGCAGGACATTGGTGAGACATCTTCTGGAATATAGTGTTCAGTTCTGTTTGCCAAGTAATAGGAAAGATATTTTTAAGCTGGAGGAATTCAGAAGAGATTTACTGGATTTTGCCAGGTATGGAAAGTTTGAGCTGTAAAGAAAGGCTGGATAGACTGGGTAGGAACAAATTACTGCAGATGCTGGAATCTGTAACAGGAAACAAAAAGTGTTGGAGATCACAATGGTCGATGGAGAGAAAGCAAGCTCGTGTTATGAATCTCGATGAATCGACATCAGAGCTGAAGTGAAGTGAAGCGATAGGCTGGAACCTTTTACACTGGAGAGTAGCAGGTCAAGTGGAAACCTTATGGACGTTTATAAAATAAAATAATGAAGGGTATAGATAGGATGAAGAGTAGTTGTCTTTTTCCTCGGATGGGGGATTTCAGGAGAGGGGGCACATTTTAAGGGCAGAAGTGCGAGAGTTAAAAAAGACATGAGGGGCATCTTTTTTTCCATAGAGGGTGGGGGTTAGCCAGTGGAATGAAGTTCCTGAGGAACTGATGGATGTGGGCACCGTTACAATGTTTAAAAGATATTTGGGTAAGTACATGAAAAGGGAAAGTTTGGATCTGGACCAGTAGCAGTGAGCTACGGCGAGTTTAGTTTGAGATTATGTTCGGCACAGAGTGATTGGGCTGAAGGGTTTGTTTCCGTACTGCATGACTCGATGACTCTCTGTGAAACTGCGTCCGCCTGTTGTCTTTGCAGCAATGTCTGCAGTGGAGCTGTTGCTGCCGTTTGAACTGAAGGCAACTGAGGGAAGCGTCACGCGATCGCCGGGGGCTGTGGCGCGCGCCTGTAATCCCGCTGCTGGGAGGCTGAGGCTGCCGGATGACTTGAGGTTGGGAGTTCTGGGCTGTTGTGGTCTGTGTCGATCGGGTGCCCACACTCAGGGCAGTGACCACATGGTGCTCCTCGGGGAACTCGGGTGTACCAGGTGTGCTGCAGTGGGGTGAACCGGCCCAGGTCGGAAACGGAGCAGGTCAAAGCCACCGCACTGCTCAGTAGTGGGATAGCACCTGTGAATGGATGCAGCAGTGCAGCCTGACCAATACAGTGAGACGCAGTCTTTTACACCATTCTTTACCTTGCGGCATTCCCATCTTTTGCCATCAGTGCAAACAATCTCGATGTCTCAATCCTGCTTCCTTCCTTCCCCACTCACTCCCTCCACCCCCTACGCCCGCCACGTTTATTCACTCTCACGATAACCAATCTTTACAAAGTCAACAACAAATCCACACATTTTACAACAACCGAATCTCTCTACAAGTCCTCCACACTCACCCAAACACACTCTCTCAGTCATTACCTCACACTTCCCACACTGCCCTTTTCTTCCTCTCCTGAATATTCACTTCTCTTTTACTGCTCCCTGCTGTTCACAGCACCTACTGTTCTGAGAAAATCTCCACTTTACACAATCCTACCAGCCACGGCCAGCAGAGAGCGCAAAACTCTCTTCATTTTCCTGCCCGAATTCTCCATTGCTCACATTGCCGAAACTTCCATTGCAACCACCAAGCGTTCAAGCTGCCTCCCGGCTCTTTCCCCTCTCCGTCATCCATTCATTCATTCACTTCGGCAAATGATTCTCCTGCAAAACTGTGCAACACTTGAACTCTCATTCTAACTTCTCTCATGCTGTAGCTCCCAGAGAGAAAGAAAGAGGCAGCAAGACTGGCATTTCCATGATGCCACAATCAAGTTGACCAACAGCCCATTTTTCCATCTCCTCACTTCCGAGTATGAGGTCTTAGACAAGACAGCGAGAAATAATAGCAGCCGAGATGCACGTTATTTCCAAGAACGGGGGCCTTACTGGCCTCACTTTACAACTGGCGGTGGTCCAAGTGGCAGATCGGTTAGAAGAAAGTTCTCTGTTCCTCTCTGCTGCGATTCTCGCACGCCACTTGAATGCCACCGGTATTCAGTCTTCTGCTTCCCACTCTAATATTGAAAACATATCTTGGCCATTGCTGGAATGGAGCAATATAGTAGCAGAGGTGTAATTTGTTCAAGGGTTCTATCACACAAAATCATGCGACTGCCTTCCCTTACAGTCACAAGAGCATGTAACATAGAAGCTTCCGCAACAGATGTTGAACCATTGCTACTGAACCACCAACAATGCCTACCACTCCATACCACAAATACACTTTTGAAAATCAGATCACAGCACTGTGTTCCTGCTCCCAGTTTATAAGCAGAATCTGAAACTTGAGGACCTAGCACAGAAAGTAGGACAGTGCTGGTCTGAAGCTGCAGAAGGGCTTCTGTGGTGCTGCTTGGAATCGTTGGGCTGAACCATATTTCAGAGTTCAGCAGTCATCCTAGCCAAGTATGCTGTCACGGTCACAGACGTGATTGGCATTTGTATAGACGGCTGTGTGTCAAAGAAGAAAATCAGTGCGTTCATCAACCAGAAACCTTGTATGAACTGGGATATCCATTGCCTACTGAAGACCGGGCAGGTGGCATTCAAATTGAATGACTCAGACTTTCATAAGAATTCTGGATACAACCTCTGCAAGGCTATTACAGATGCCAAGAGGCAGTACAGGACTACGTTAGAGACCCAAACTAACCAAATGGACACCCATCGCCTGTCACAAGGCCTACACAGCATAACAGGATGCAAATTGAAGCAGAACAGAATAGCGGAGAAAAACACAGCCTTCCCTGATCTTTTTACAATCCGTTCAAACAGAATGCCAGTGGAATGATACCACCTGCCCCCAACAACCCCAGATCCTCATATTCCTCCAGTCACTGCTGCAGATGTCAGATCGCCTTCTTGAGAGTGAACCCAAGGAAAGCAACTTGTCCGGATGGAGTCCCCAGCCATGCACTTAGATCCTGTGCAGACCAGCTAGCGAGAGAACTTTCTGACATCTTTAACCCCTCGTTGTTACAATCTGAAGTCCCCAACTGCTTCCATTATTCCGGTACCAAAGAAAGCACATGCAATGTGTCTCAATGACTACCGCCTGATGCCTCTGACTTCCATAGTTACAAAGTCCTTTGAGAGGTTAGTCATGGATCACATCAACCCTAGACCCCCAGCCTGCCTCAATCCCTTGCAATCTGCCTACCAGTGCAACAGGTCCACGGTAGATGCCATTTTTCTCATCCTGCACTCATTCGACGAACATCTGAATAATACAGATACCTGTGTCAGGCTTCTACTTATTGATTACAGCTGCACCTTCAACATTATAATACCAACCAAACTAACCTCCAAACTCTGAGACCTAGGTCTTGGGTCTGCTATCTGCAACAGGATCCTCAACCTCTTGATCCATAGACTGCAGTCAGTAAAGAAAGATAACATCACCTCCTCTGCGATGCGCCTCAACACCGGCGCCTCCCAAGAATACGTACTCCAGCTCCTACTGCACTCCCTGTACACTCGGGACTGTGTGGCACAATTTCATCCGAATGCCATTTACAAGTTCACTGAAAACACTACCATTGTATGACAGATATCAGACAACCATGAGTTAGCATACAGAAAGAAGATAGGATGCTTGATCTTATGATGCAAAGATAACAATCTCTCCTCCAAAGTGGTGGGCAAAACTAAGGAGCTTGATCATCGACCTCCGGAAGAAAGAAGAACAACATGACCCTACTTACATCAATGGAGCTGAGGTGGAGAGGGTCGATAGCGTCAAATTCCTTGGAGTGATGATAACCAGCAACCTGCACTGAACCTCCCACAGAGGTGTGATAATCAAGAAGGCACAACAATGCCTCTTCTTCCTCTGAACGCTTATGAAATTCAGCATGTCTGTAAGGACCCTCACTAACTCTTATAGATGCATCATAGAAAGCATTCTATCCAGCTACATCATGGCTGGTACAGTAATTGCTCTACCCATGGCCATAAGAACCTAGAGAAAGTTATGTGAACAGCCCAGACAATCACACAAGCCATGGACTCCCTCTACGTATACTGTAGTTCCGGAATGGCAGCTAGCGTCAACAGTGACACCTCCAATCCTGGTATTAATCTCTTCCAACCTCTTCCATCACGCAGAAGATACAAAAGCTTAAACGCACATACCAGTGGGTTCCAGAACAAATTTTTACCCGCTGTTATTCGTCTGTCGAATGGGTCTCTCAAATTTCAAATCTAATGGCGATCTCTTTTTGTCCTCTCCTTGCAGCCATAACTTTCTTTGCCTTGCTCTGTTCAATCACCCTATGATCTGCTTATTCTGTACACAAAACACAACTTTCAACTGCACTTAGGTATGTGTGACAACGATAAATCACATCAAATCAAGTGCAACAGCCTGCTCGACTTACACAGTGACTGCAGTGGAGCTGTTGTCACCACTTGCAACTGACAAAGTCCAGCTGCATACATGACATGGATAAACAAACAGCATTGACATTTTGCGTCTGAAATGTTTTCTTCAGAACTGAACAGTCTTGGAATTTAAACATTTTTATGCTGTTGAGAGAGGGGGAGAAACATTAAGTAGAATAAATGGTAATGGTGCTCAGAGCAGGAGACAAAAAGAGTGGTAATGTTAGTAAAAGTGAGATGGAAATGTAAAATGCATGGAGATACTAGGTGCAAAAGAGAGAAAGAAAATCTATTCTGTTGAGAGTGAAACAACACGATACATTTTTTTTTAAAAAAGCAATGGAGGTGAAGGAAGGAGTCAGTTTCTAAACCAACTGGAGGGGTAGATGTCATGCTGTGAAGTTTGTTGACTCAATGTTCAGGGCTAGCATAGGGAGATGTGACATGAAAATGTGATGTTGTTCCTCCAGTTCACATTGAACATTAATACAACACTATAGCACACCCAGGATGGGAATTTTAGCATGGGAACATGATGGTTTAAGTGAAAAGGCAAACAACTGGCTGGTGAGTGTCATAATTAGGGATTGGGCACAGGTATGACATCATCGATATATCAGAGAAAGAGTTGTTGGTAGTCTCGGAATAGAAACACAACAAGGCATGTTTCACATACTGAGTTGAGAGTGTGATGCTGGAAATGCACAGCTGGTCAGGCAGCATCCGAGGAGCAGGAGAATTGACATTCAGGCATAAGCCCTTCATCAGGAATGAGAAGTTCTCATCTTTTCCATGTTCCAAATACCAACAAAGGCACAAGCATAGCCTGGGACATATGTGGTTGTCTATACTTTGAGTGTTGTCATCTTGAGGTTGTACAGGACATGAGTGAGACCTAGGGTGGGGGAATTTCAAGAACAGGGGATATATTTTTAAGGTGAGAGGAGGGAGATTTTAAAAAGACATGAGGGGCAATTTATTTTTACACAGAAGGTGATTCACATGTGGAATGAACTTCCTGAGGAAATCCTGAATGTTGAGCACAATTGCAAAGTTTAAAAGACACCTAGGTAAATATATGAATAGCAAAGGTTTGGAGAGATAGGAGTAGACATTTTTTCCTAGATTTGCTTAAGAAATGTTGTAAGGAGAAAGCCGGGAACTATTGGCCTGTCTGACTTTGGTTGTGGGTAGATTGATGGAGGTGATTTTAAAACATAAACTTTATGGACATTTAGAGAGACATAAATTGATTCGGGATAGTCAGCGTGGCTTTGTGTGAGAAAAATAATTTCTCACAAACATGCTTGCAGTTTTGAAGAAGTTACCAAAACGATTGATGAAGGCAGAACAGTAGATATTGTTTACTTGGACTTTAGTAGAACTTTTGACAAGGTTCCACATTATAGACTAATTAGTAAAGTTAGGTCACAAGATTGAGCTTGCCAATTCGACGCATTATTGGCTTAATGGCAGGAGAAAGAGACTCGTGGTTGAGGGTTGCTTTCAGATTGAAGGCCTGTCACCAGAGTGTTCCACAAGGATCGGTTCTGGGAAATCTTTTGTTTGTCATCTATATGAATGATTTGGATGAGCATATAGAAGGCATGGTTAGTCAGCTTGCAGACAGCACCAAAAGTGGTAGCGTAGTAGCCAGTGAAATAGGTTTCCTAAGATTACAAAGGGATCTTGTTCAAATGGGTCAATGGGTTCAAAAATGGCAGATGGTGTTCAATCTGGATAAATGCAAGGTATTGCATTTGGGTTCAACAAATAAGGGTAGGACACATAGGGCACAACCAAAAGTAGGGCCTTGGTTGTGTTTATACACAAGTAGTGTTGGTAGAACAGAGAGGCCAATGGGTTCAGGTACACCATTCCTTGAAGTTTCCATCACATATAGACAGGGTGGTTCAAGAGACATTTTGCACGCTGTGCCTTCATTGCTCAATCCTTTGAGTATAGGCGTTGAAAAGTCACGTTGTGTTTGGGCAGGACATTGGTGAGACATCTTCTGGAATATAGTGTTCAGTTCTGTTTGCCAAGTAATAGGAAAGATATTTTTAAGCTGGAGGAATTCAGAAGAGATTTACTGGATTTTGCCAGGTATGGAAAGTTTGAGCTGTAAAGAAAGGCTGGATAGACTGGGTAGGAACAAATTACTGCAGATGCTGGAATCTGTAACAGGAAACAAAAAGTGTTGGAGATCACAATGGTCGATGGAGAGAAAGCAAGCTCGTGTTATGAATCTCGATGAATCGACATCAGAGCTGAAGTGAAGTGAAGCGATAGGCTGGAACCTTTTACACTGGAGAGTAGCAGGTCAAGTGGAAACCTTATGGACGTTTATAAAATAAAATAATGAAGGGTATAGATAGGATGAAGAGTAGTTGTCTTTTTCCTCGGATGGGGGATTTCAGGAGAGGGGGCACATTTTAAGGGCAGAAGTGCGAGAGTTAAAAAAGACATGAGGGGCATCTTTTTTTCCATAGAGGGTGGGGGTTAGCCAGTGGAATGAAGTTCCTGAGGAACTGATGGATGTGGGCACCGTTACAATGTTTAAAAGATATTTGGGTAAGTACATGAAAAGGGAAAGTTTGGATCTGGACCAGTAGCAGTGAGCTACGGCGAGTTTAGTTTGAGATTATGTTCGGCACAGAGTGATTGGGCTGAAGGGTTTGTTTCCGTACTGCATGACTCGATGACTCTCTGTGAAACTGCGTCCGCCTGTTGTCTTTGCAGCAATGTCTGCAGTGGAGCTGTTGCTGCCGTTTGAACTGAAGGCAACTGAGGGAAGCGTCACGCGATCGCCGGGGGCTGTGGCGCGCGCCTGTAATCCCGCTGCTGGGAGGCTGAGGCTGCCGGATGACTTGAGGTTGGGAGTTCTGGGCTGTTGTGGTCTGTGTCGATCGGGTGCCCACACTCAGGGCAGTGACCACATGGTGCTCCTCGGGGAACTCGGGTGTACCAGGTGTGCTGCAGTGGGGTGAACCGGCCCAGGTCGGAAACGGAGCAGGTCAAAGCCACCGCACTGCTCAGTAGTGGGATAGCACCTGTGAATGGATGCAGCAGTGCAGCCTGACCAATACAGTGAGACGCAGTCTTTTACACCATTCTTTACCTTGCGGCATTCCCATCTTTTGCCATCAGTGCAAACAATCTCGATGTCTCAATCCTGCTTCCTTCCTTCCCCACTCACTCCCTCCACCCCCTACGCCCGCCACGTTTATTCACTCTCACGATAACCAATCTTTACAAAGTCAACAACAAATCCACACATTTTACAACAACCGAATCTCTCTACAAGTCCTCCACACTCACCCAAACACACTCTCTCAGTCATTACCTCACACTTCCCACACTGCCCTTTTCTTCCTCTCCTGAATATTCACTTCTCTTTTACTGCTCCCTGCTGTTCACAGCACCTACTGTTCTGAGAAAATCTCCACTTTACACAATCCTACCAGCCACGGCCAGCAGAGAGCGCAAAACTCTCTTCATTTTCCTGCCCGAATTCTCCATTGCTCACATTGCCGAAACTTCCATTGCAACCACCAAGCGTTCAAGCTGCCTCCCGGCTCTTTCCCCTCTCCGTCATCCATTCATTCATTCACTTCGGCAAATGATTCTCCTGCAAAACTGTGCAACACTTGAACTCTCATTCTAACTTCTCTCATGCTGTAGCTCCCAGAGAGAAAGAAAGAGGCAGCAAGACTGGCATTTCCATGATGCCACAATCAAGTTGACCAACAGCCCATTTTTCCATCTCCTCACTTCCGAGTATGAGGTCTTAGACAAGACAGCGAGAAATAATAGCAGCCGAGATGCACGTTATTTCCAAGAACGGGGGCCTTACTGGCCTCACTTTACAACTGGCGGTGGTCCAAGTGGCAGATCGGTTAGAAGAAAGTTCTCTGTTCCTCTCTGCTGCGATTCTCGCACGCCACTTGAATGCCACCGGTATTCAGTCTTCTGCTTCCCACTCTAATATTGAAAACATATCTTGGCCATTGCTGGAATGGAGCAATATAGTAGCAGAGGTGTAATTTGTTCAAGGGTTCTATCACACAAAATCATGCGACTGCCTTCCCTTACAGTCACAAGAGCATGTAACATAGAAGCTTCCGCAACAGATGTTGAACCATTGCTACTGAACCACCAACAATGCCTACCACTCCATACCACAAATACACTTTTGAAAATCAGATCACAGCACTGTGTTCCTGCTCCCAGTTTATAAGCAGAATCTGAAACTTGAGGACCTAGCACAGAAAGTAGGACAGTGCTGGTCTGAAGCTGCAGAAGGGCTTCTGTGGCGCTGCTTGGAATCGTTGGGCTGAACCATATTTCAGAGTTCAGCAGTCATCCTAGCCAAGTATGCTGTCACGGTCACAGACGTGATTGGCATTTGTATAGACGGCTGTGTGTCAAAGAAGAAAATCAGTGCGTTCATCAACCAGAAACCTTGTATGAACTGGGATATCCATTGCCTACTGAAGACCGGGCAGGTGGCATTCAAATTGAATGACTCAGACTTTCATAAGAATTCTGGATACAACCTCTGCAAGGCTATTACAGATGCCAAGAGGCAGTACAGGACTACGTTAGAGACCCAAACTAACCAAATGGACACCCATCGCCTGTCACAAGGCCTACACAGCATAACAGGATGCAAATTGAAGCAGAACAGAATAGCGGAGAAAAACACAGCCTTCCCTGATCTTTTTACAATCCGTTCAAACAGAATGCCAGTGGAATGATACCACCTGCCCCCAACAACCCCAGATCCTCATATTCCTCCAGTCACTGCTGCAGATGTCAGATCGCCTTCTTGAGAGTGAACCCAAGGAAAGCAACTTGTCCGGATGGAGTCCCCAGCCATGCACTTAGATCCTGTGCAGACCAGCTAGCGAGAGAACTTTCTGACATCTTTAACCCCTCGTTGTTACAATCTGAAGTCCCCAACTGCTTCCATTATTCCGGTACCAAAGAAAGCACATGCAATGTGTCTCAACAACTACCGCCTGATGCCTCTGACTTCCATAGTTACAAAGTCCTTTGAGAGGTTAGTCATGGATCACATCAACCCTAGACCCCCAGCCTGCCTCAATCCCTTGCAATCTGCCTACCAGTGCAACAGGTCCACGGTAGATGCCATTTTTCTCATCCTGCACTCATTCGACGAACATCTGAATAATACAGATACCTGTGTCAGGCCTCTACTTATTGATTACCGCTCCACCTTCAACATTATAATACCAACCAAACTAACCTCCAAACTCTGAGACCTAGGTCTTGGGTCTGCTATCTGCAACAGGATCCTCAACCTCTTGATCCATAGACTGCAGTCAGTAAAGAAAGATAACATCACCTCCTCTGCGATGCGCCTCAACACCGGCGCCTCCCAAGAATACGTACTCAAGCTCCTACTGCACTCCCTGTACACTCGGGACTGTGTGGCACAATTTCATCCGAATGCCATTTACAAGTTCACTGAAAACACTACCATTGTATGACAGATATCAGACAACCATGAGTTAGCATACAGAAAGAAGATAGGATGCTTGATCTTATGATGCAAAGATAACAATCTCTCCTCCAAAGTGGTGGGCAAAACTAAGGAGCTTGATCATCGACCTCCGGAAGAAAGAAGAACAACATGACCCTACTTATATCAATGGAGCTGAGGTGGAGAGGGTCGATAGCGTCAAATTCCTTGGAGTGATGATAACCAGCAACCTGCACTGAACCTCCCACAGAGGTGTGATAATCAAGAAGGCACAACAATGCCTCTTCTTCCTCTGAACGCTTATGAAATTCAGCATGTCTGTAAGGACCCTCACTAACTCTTATAGATGCATGATAGAAAGCATTCTACCCAGCTACATCATGGCTGGTACAGTAATTGCTCTACCCATGGCCATAAGAACCTACAGAAAGTTATGTGAACAGCCCAGACATGGACTCCCTCTACGTATACTGTAGTTCCGGAATGGCAGCTAGCGTCAACAGTGACACCTCCAATCCTGGTATTAATCTCTTCCAACCTCTTCCATCACGCAGAAGATACAAAAGCTTAAACGCACATACCAGTTGGTTCCAGAACAAATTTTTACCCGCTGTTATTCGTCTGTCGAATGGGTCTCTCAAATTTCAAATCTAATGGCGATCTCTTTTTGTCCTCTCCTTGCAGCCATAACTTTCTCTGCCTTGCTCTGTTCAATCACCCTATGATCTGCTTATTCTGTACACAAAACACAACTTTCAACTGCACTTAGGTATGTGTGACAACGATAAATCACATCAAATCAAGTGCAACAGCCTGCTCGACTTACACAGTGACTGCAGTGGAGCTGTTGTCACCACTTGCAACTGACAAAGTCCAGCTGCATACATGACATGGATAAACAAACAGTATTAACATTTTGCGTCTGAAATGTTTTCTTTAGAACTGAACAGTCTTGGAATTTAAACATTTTTATGCTGTTGAGAAAGGGGGAGAAACATTAAGTAGAATAAATGGTAATGGTGCTCAGAGCAGGAGACAAAAAGAGTGGTAATGTTAGTAAAAGTGAGATGGAAATGTAAAATGCATGGAGATACTAGGTGCAAAAGAGAGAAAGAAAATCTATTCTGTTGAGAGTGAAACAACACGATACATTTTTTTTTAAAAAAGCAATGGAGGTGAAGGAAGGAGTCAGTTTCTAAACCAACTGGAGGGGTAGATGTCATGCTGTGAAGTTTGTTGACTCAATGTTCAGGGCTAGCATAGGGAGATGTGACATGAAAATGTGATGTTGTTCCTCCAGTTCACATTGAACATTAATACAACACGATAGCACACCCAGGATGGGAATTTTAGCATGGGAACATGATGGTTTAAGTGAAAAGGCAAACAACTGGCTGGTGAGTGTCATAATTAGGGATCGGGCACAGGTATGACATCATCGATATATCAGAGAAAGAGTTGTTGGTAGTCTCGGAATAGAAACACAACAAGGCATGTTTCACATACTGAGTTGAGAGTGTGATGCTGGAAATGCACAGCTGGTCAGGCAGCATCCGAGGAGCAGGAGAATTGACATTCAGGCATAAGCCCTTCATCAGGAATGAGAAGTTCTCATCTTTTCCATGTTCCAAATACCAACAAAGGCACAAGCATAGCCTGGGACATATGTGGTTGTCTATACTTTGAGTGTTGTCATCTTGAGGTTGTACAGGACATGAGTGAGACCTAGGGTGGGGGAATTTCAAGAACAGGGGATATATTTTTAAGGTGAGAGGAGGGAGATTTTAAAAAGACATGAGGGGCAATTTATTTTTACACAGAAGGTGATTCACATGTGGAATGAACTTCCTGAGGAAATCCTGAATGTTGAGCACAATTGCAAAGTTTAAAAGACACCTAGGTAAATATATGAATAGCAAAGGTTTGGAGAGATAGGAGTAGACATTTTTTCCTAGATTTGCTTAAGAAATGTTGTAAGGAGAAAGCCGGGAACTATTGGCCTGTCTGACTTTGGTTGTGGGTAGATTGATGGAGGTGATTTTAAAACATAAACTTTATGGACATTTAGAGAGACATAAATTGATTCGGGATAGTCAGCGTGGCTTTGTGTGAGAAAAATAATTTCTCACAAACATGCTTGCAGTTTTGAAGAAGTTACCAAAACGATTGATGAAGGCAGAACAGTAGATATTGTTTACTTGGACTTTAGTAGAACTTTTGACAAGGTTCCACATTATAGACTAATTAGTAAAGTTAGGTCACAAGATTGAGCTTGCCAATTGGACGCATTATTGGCTTAATGGCAGGAGAAAGAGACTCGTGGTTGAGGGTTGCTTTCAGATTGAAGGCCTGTCACCAGAGTGTTCCACAAGGATCGGTTCTGGGAAATCTTTTGTTTGTCATCTATATGAATGATTTGGATGAGCATATAGAAGGCATGGTTAGTCAGCTTGCAGACAGCACCAAAAGTGGTAGCGTAGTAGCCAGTGAAATAGGTTTCCTAAGATTACAAAGGGATCTTGTTCAAATGGGTCAATGGGTTCAAAAATGGCAGATGGTGTTCAATCTGGATAAATGCAAGGTATTGCATTTGGGTTCAACAAATAAGGGTAGGACACATAGGGCACAACCAAAAGTAGGGCCTTGGTTGTGTTTATACACAAGTAGTGTTGGTAGAACAGAGAGGCCAATGGGTTCAGGTACACCATTCCTTGAAGTTTCCATCACATATAGACAGGGTGGTTCAAGAGACATTTTGCACGCTGTGCCTTCATTGCTCAATCCTTTGAGTATAGGCGTTGAAAAGTCACGTTGTGTTTGGGCAGGACATTGGTGAGACATCTTCTGGAATATAGTGTTCAGTTCTGTTTGCCAAGTAATAGGAAAGATATTTTTAAGCTGGAGGAATTCAGAAGAGATTTACTGGATTTTGCCAGGTATGGAAAGTTTGAGCTGTAAAGAAAGGCTGGATAGACTGGGTAGGAACAAATTACTGCAGATGCTGGAATCTGTAACAGGAAACAAAACGTGTTGGAGATCACAATGGTCGATGGAGAGAAAGCAAGCTGGTGTTATGAATCTCGATGAATCTACATCAGAGCTGAAGTGAAGTGAAGCGATAGGCTGGAACCTTTTACACTGGAGAGTAGCAGGTCAAGTGGAAACCTTATGGACGTTTATAAAATAAAATAATGAAGGGTATAGATAGGATGAAGAGTAGTTGTCTTTTTCCTCGGATGGGGGATTTCAGGAGAGGGGGCACATTTTAAGGGCAGAAGTGCGAGAGTTAAAAAAGACATGAGGGGCATCTTTTTTTCCATAGAGGGTGGGGGTTAGCCAGTGGAATGAAGTTCCTGAGGAACTGATGGATGTGGGCACCGTTACAATGTTTAAAAGATATTTGGGTAAGTACATGAAAAGGGAAAGTTTGGATCTGGACCAGTAGCAGTGAGCTACGGCGAGTTTAGTTTGAGATTATGTTCGGCACAGAGTGATTGGGCTGAAGGGTTTGTTTCCGTACTGCATGACTCGATGACTCTCTGTGAAACTGCGTCCGCCTGTTGTCTTTGCAGCAATGTCTGCAGTGGAGCTGTTGCTGCCGTTTGAACTGAAGGCAACTGAGGGAAGCGCCACGCGATCGCCGGGGGCTGTGGCGCGCGCCTGTAATCCCGCTGCTGGGAGGCTGAGGCTGCCGGATGACTTGAGGTTGGGAGTTCTGGGCTGTTGTGGTCTGTGTCGATCGGGTGCCCACACTCAGGGCAGTGTCCACATGGTGCTCCGCGGGGAACTCGGGTGTACCAGGTGTGCTGCAGAGGGGTGAACCGGCCCAGGTCGGAAACGGAGCAGGTCAAAGCCCCCGCACTGCTCAGTAGTAGGATAGCACCTGTGAATGGATGCAGCAGTGCAGCCTGACCAATACAGTGAGACGCAGTCTTTTACACCATTCTTTACCTTGCGGCATTCCCATCTTTTGCCATCAGTGCAAACAATCTCGATGTCTCAATCCTGCTTCCTTCCTTCCCCACTCACTCCCTCCACCCCCTACGCCCGCCACGTTTATTCACTCTCACGATAACCAATCTTTACAAAGTCAACAACAAATCCACACATTTTACAACAACCGAATCTCTCTACAAGTCCTCCACACTCACCCAAACACACTCTCTCAGTCATTACCTCACACTTCCCACACTGCCCTTTTCTACCTCTCCTCAATATTCACTTCTCTTTTACTGCTCCCTGCTGTTCACAGCACCTACTGTTCTGAGAAAATCTCCACTTTACACAATCCTACCAGCCACGGCCAGCAGAGAGCGCAAAACTCTCTTCATTTTCCTGCCCGAATTCTCCATTGCTCACATTGCCGAAACTTCCATTGCAACCACCAAGCGTTCAAGCTGCCTCCCGGCTCTTTCCCCTCTCCGTCATCCATTCATTCATTCACTTCGGCAAATGATTCTCCTGCAAAACTGTGCAACACTTGAACTCTCATTCTAACTTCTCTCATGCTGTAGCTCCCAGAGAGAAAGAAAGAGGCAGCAAGACTGGCATTTCCATGATGCCACAATCAAGTTGACCAACAGCCCATTTTTCCATCTCCTCACTTCCGAGTATGAGGTCTTAGACAAGACAGCGAGAAATAATAGCAGCCGAGATGCACGTTATTTCCAAGAACGGGGGCCTTACTGGCCTCACTTTACAACTGGCGGTGGTCCAAGTGGCAGATCGGTTAGAAGAAAGTTCTCTGTTCCTCTCTGCTGCGATTCTCGCACGCCACTTGAATGCCACCGGTATTCAGTCTTCTGCTTCCCACTCTAATATTGAAAACATATCTTGGCCATTGCTGGAATGGAGCAATATAGTAGCAGAGGTGTAATTTGTTCAAGGGTTCTATCACACAAAATCATGCGACTGCCTTCCCTTACAGTCACAAGAGCATGTAACATAGAAGCTTCCGCAACAGATGTTGAACCATTGCTACTGAACCACCAACAATGCCTACCACTCCATACCACAAATACACTTTTGAAAATCAGATCACAGCACTGTGTTCCTGCTCCCAGTTTATAAGCAGAATCTGAAACTTGAGGACCTAGCACAGAAAGTAGGACAGTGCTGGTCTGAAGCTGCAGAAGGGCTTCTGTGGCGCTGCTTGGAATCGTTGGGCTGAACCATATTTCAGAGTTCAGCAGTCATCCTAGCCAAGTATGCTGTCACGGTCACAGACGTGATTGGCATTTGTATAGACGGCTGTGTGTCAAAGAAGAAAATCAGTGCGTTCATCAACCAGAAACCTTGTATGAACTGGGATATCCATTGCCTACTGAAGACCGGGCAGGTGGCATTCAAATTGAATGACTCAGACTTTCATAAGAATTCTGGATACAACCTCTGCAAGGCTATTACAGATGCCAAGAGGCAGTACAGGACTACGTTAGAGACCCAAACTAACCAAATGGACACCCATCGCCTGTCACAAGGCCTACACAGCATAACAGGATGCAAATTGAAGCAGAACAGAATAGCGGAGAAAAACACAGCCTTCCCTGATCTTTTTACAATCCGTTCAAACAGAATGCCAGTGGAATGATACCACCTGCCCCCAACAACCCCAGATCCTCATATTCCTCCAGTCACTGCTGCAGATGTCAGATCGCCTTCTTGAGAGTGAACCCAAGGAAAGCAACTTGTCCGGATGGAGTCCCCAGCCATGCACTTAGATCCTGTGCAGACCAGCTAGCGAGAGAACTTTCTGACATCTTTAACCCCTCGTTGTTACAATCTGAAGTCCCCAACTGCTTCCATTATTCCGGTACCAAAGAAAGCACATGCAATGTGTCTCAACAACTACCGCCTGATGCCTCTGACTTCCATAGTTACAAAGTCCTTTGAGAGGTTAGTCATGGATCACATCAACCCTAGACCCCCAGCCTGCCTCAATCCCTTGCAATCTGCCTACCAGTGCAACAGGTCCACGGTAGATGCCATTTTTCTCATCCTGCACTCATTCGACGAACATCTGAATAATACAGATACCTGTGTCAGGCCTCTACTTATTGATTACCGCTCCACCTTCAACATTATAATACCAACCAAACTAACCTCCAAACTCTGAGACCTAGGTCTTGGGTCTGCTATCTGCAACAGGATCCTCAACCTCTTGATCCATAGACTGCAGTCAGTAAAGAAAGATAACATCACCTCCTCTGCGATGCGCCTCAACACCGGCGCCTCCCAAGAATACGTACTCAAGCTCCTACTGCACTCCCTGTACACTCGGGACTGTGTGGCACAATTTCATCCGAATGCCATTTACAAGTTCACTGAAAACACTACCATTGTATGACAGATATCAGACAACCATGAGTTAGCATACAGAAAGAAGATAGGATGCTTGATCTTATGATGCAAAGATAACAATCTCTCCTCCAAAGTGGTGGGCAAAACTAAGGAGCTTGATCATCGACCTCCGGAAGAAAGAAGAACAACATGACCCTACTTATATCAATGGAGCTGAGGTGGAGAGGGTCGATAGCGTCAAATTCCTTGGAGTGATGATAACCAGCAACCTGCACTGAACCTCCCACAGAGGTGTGATAATCAAGAAGGCACAACAATGCCTCTTCTTCCTCTGAACGCTTATGAAATTCAGCATGTCTGTAAGGACCCTCACTAACTCTTATAGATGCATGATAGAAAGCATTCTACCCAGCTACATCATGGCTGGTACAGTAATTGCTCTACCCATGGCCATAAGAACCTACAGAAAGTTATGTGAACAGCCCAGACATGGACTCCCTCTACGTATACTGTAGTTCCGGAATGGCAGCTAGCGTCAACAGTGACACCTCCAATCCTGGTATTAATCTCTTCCAACCTCTTCCATCACGCAGAAGATACAAAAGCTTAAACGCACATACCAGTTGGTTCCAGAACAAATTTTTACCCGCTGTTATTCGTCTGTCGAATGGGTCTCTCAAATTTCAAATCTAATGGCGATCTCTTTTTGTCCTCTCCTTGCAGCCATAACTTTCTCTGCCTTGCTCTGTTCAATCACCCTATGATCTGCTTATTCTGTACACAAAACACAACTTTCAACTGCACTTAGGTATGTGTGACAACGATAAATCACATCAAATCAAGTGCAACAGCCTGCTCGACTTACACAGTGACTGCAGTGGAGCTGTTGTCACCACTTGCAACTGACAAAGTCCAGCTGCATACATGACATGGATAAACAAACAGTATTAACATTTTGCGTCTGAAATGTTTTCTTTAGAACTGAACAGTCTTGGAATTTAAACATTTTTATGCTGTTGAGAAAGGGGGAGAAACATTAAGTAGAATAAATGGTAATGGTGCTCAGAGCAGGAGACAAAAAGAGTGGTAATGTTAGTAAAAGTGAGATGGAAATGTAAAATGCATGGAGATACTAGGTGCAAAAGAGAGAAAGAAAATCTATTCTGTTGAGAGTGAAACAACACGATACATTTTTTTTTAAAAAAGCAATGGAGGTGAAGGAAGGAGTCAGTTTCTAAACCAACTGGAGGGGTAGATGTCATGCTGTGAAGTTTGTTGACTCAATGTTCAGGGCTAGCATAGGGAGATGTGACATGAAAATGTGATGTTGTTCCTCCAGTTCACATTGAACATTAATACAACACGATAGCACACCCAGGATGGGAATTTTAGCATGGGAACATGATGGTTTAAGTGAAAAGGCAAACAACTGGCTGGTGAGTGTCATAATTAGGGATCGGGCACAGGTATGACATCATCGATATATCAGAGAAAGAGTTGTTGGTAGTCTCGGAATAGAAACACAACAAGGCATGTTTCACATACTGAGTTGAGAGTGTGATGCTGGAAATGCACAGCTGGTCAGGCAGCATCCGAGGAGCAGGAGAATTGACATTCAGGCATAAGCCCTTCATCAGGAATGAGAAGTTCTCATCTTTTCCATGTTCCAAATACCAACAAAGGCACAAGCATAGCCTGGGACATATGTGGTTGTCTATACTTTGAGTGTTGTCATCTTGAGGTTGTACAGGACATGAGTGAGACCTAGGGTGGGGGAATTTCAAGAACAGGGGATATATTTTTAAGGTGAGAGGAGGGAGATTTTAAAAAGACATGAGGGGCAATTTATTTTTACACAGAAGGTGATTCACATGTGGAATGAACTTCCTGAGGAAATCCTGAATGTTGAGCACAATTGCAAAGTTTAAAAGACACCTAGGTAAATATATGAATAGCAAAGGTTTGGAGAGATAGGAGTAGACATTTTTTCCTAGATTTGCTTAAGAAATGTTGTAAGGAGAAAGCCGGGAACTATTGGCCTGTCTGACTTTGGTTGTGGGTAGATTGATGGAGGTGATTTTAAAACATAAACTTTATGGACATTTAGAGAGACATAAATTGATTCGGGATAGTCAGCGTGGCTTTGTGTGAGAAAAATAATTTCTCACAAACATGCTTGCAGTTTTGAAGAAGTTACCAAAACGATTGATGAAGGCAGAACAGTAGATATTGTTTACTTGGACTTTAGTAGAACTTTTGACAAGGTTCCACATTATAGACTAATTAGTAAAGTTAGGTCACAAGATTGAGCTTGCCAATTGGACGCATTATTGGCTTAATGGCAGGAGAAAGAGACTCGTGGTTGAGGGTTGCTTTCAGATTGAAGGCCTGTCACCAGAGTGTTCCACAAGGATCGGTTCTGGGAAATCTTTTGTTTGTCATCTATATGAATGATTTGGATGAGCATATAGAAGGCATGGTTAGTCAGCTTGCAGACAGCACCAAAAGTGGTAGCGTAGTAGCCAGTGAAATAGGTTTCCTAAGATTACAAAGGGATCTTGTTCAAATGGGTCAATGGGTTCAAAAATGGCAGATGGTGTTCAATCTGGATAAATGCAAGGTATTGCATTTGGGTTCAACAAATAAGGGTAGGACACATAGGGCACAACCAAAAGTAGGGCCTTGGTTGTGTTTATACACAAGTAGTGTTGGTAGAACAGAGAGGCCAATGGGTTCAGGTACACCATTCCTTGAAGTTTCCATCACATATAGACAGGGTGGTTCAAGAGACATTTTGCACGCTGTGCCTTCATTGCTCAATCCTTTGAGTATAGGCGTTGAAAAGTCACGTTGTGTTTGGGCAGGACATTGGTGAGACATCTTCTGGAATATAGTGTTCAGTTCTGTTTGCCAAGTAATAGGAAAGATATTTTTAAGCTGGAGGAATTCAGAAGAGATTTACTGGATTTTGCCAGGTATGGAAAGTTTGAGCTGTAAAGAAAGGCTGGATAGACTGGGTAGGAACAAATTACTGCAGATGCTGGAATCTGTAACAGGAAACAAAACGTGTTGGAGATCACAATGGTCGATGGAGAGAAAGCAAGCTGGTGTTATGAATCTCGATGAATCTACATCAGAGCTGAAGTGAAGTGAAGCGATAGGCTGGAACCTTTTACACTGGAGAGTAGCAGGTCAAGTGGAAACCTTATGGACGTTTATAAAATAAAATAATGAAGGGTATAGATAGGATGAAGAGTAGTTGTCTTTTTCCTCGGATGGGGGATTTCAGGAGAGGGGGCACATTTTAAGGGCAGAAGTGCGAGAGTTAAAAAAGACATGAGGGGCATCTTTTTTTCCATAGAGGGTGGGGGTTAGCCAGTGGAATGAAGTTCCTGAGGAACTGATGGATGTGGGCACCGTTACAATGTTTAAAAGATATTTGGGTAAGTACATGAAAAGGGAAAGTTTGGATCTGGACCAGTAGCAGTGAGCTACGGCGAGTTTAGTTTGAGATTATGTTCGGCACAGAGTGATTGGGCTGAAGGGTTTGTTTCCGTACTGCATGACTCGATGACTCTCTGTGAAACTGCGTCCGCCTGTTGTCTTTGCAGCAATGTCTGCAGTGGAGCTGTTGCTGCCGTTTGAACTGAAGGCAACTGAGGGAAGCGCCACGCGATCGCCGGGGGCTGTGGCGCGCGCCTGTAATCCCGCTGCTGGGAGGCTGAGGCTGCCGGATGACTTGAGGTTGGGAGTTCTGGGCTGTTGTGGTCTGTGTCGATCGGGTGCCCACACTCAGGGCAGTGTCCACATGGTGCTCCGCGGGGAACTCGGGTGTACCAGGTGTGCTGCAGAGGGGTGAACCGGCCCAGGTCGGAAACGGAGCAGGTCAAAGCCCCCGCACTGCTCAGTAGTAGGATAGCACCTGTGAATGGATGCAGCAGTGCAGCCTGACCAATACAGTGAGACGCAGTCTTTTACACCATTCTTTACCTTGCGGCATTCCCATCTTTTGCCATCAGTGCAAACAATCTCGATGTCTCAATCCTGCTTCCTTCCTTCCCCACTCACTCCCTCCACCCCCTACGCCCGCCACGTTTATTCACTCTCACGATAACCAATCTTTACAAAGTCAACAACAAATCCACACATTTTACAACAACCGAATCTCTCTACAAGTCCTCCACACTCACCCAAACACACTCTCTCAGTCATTACCTCACACTTCCCACACTGCCCTTTTCTACCTCTCCTCAATATTCACTTCTCTTTTACTGCTCCCTGCTGTTCATAGCACCTACTGTTCTGAGAAAATCTCCACTTTACACAATCCTACCAGCCACGGCCAGCAGAGAGCGCAAAACTCTCTTCATTTTCCTGCCCGAATTCTCCATTGCTCACATTGCCGAAACTTCCATTGCAACCACCAAGCGTTCAAGCTGCCTCCCGGCTCTTTCCCCTCTCCGTCATCCATTCATTCATTCACTTCGGCAAATGATTCTCCTGCAAAACTGTGCAACACTTGAACTCTCATTCTAACTTCTCTCATGCTGTAGCTACCAGAGAGAAAGAAAGAGGCAGCAAGACTGGCATTTCCATGATGCCACAATCAAGTTGACCAACAGCCCATTTTTCCATCTCCTCACTTCCGAGTCTGAGGTCTTTGACAAGACAGCGAGAAATAATAGCAGCCGAGATGCACGTTATTTCCAAGAACGGGGGCCTTACTGGCCTCACTTTACAACTGGCGGTGGTCCAAGTGGCAGATCGGTTAGAAGAAAGTTCTCTGTTCCTCTCTGCTGCGATTCTCGCACGCCACTTGAATGCCACCGGTATTCAGTCTTCTGCTTCCCACTCTAATATTGAAAACATATCTTGGCCATTGCTGGAATGGAGCAATATAGTAGCAGAGGTGTAATTTGTTCAAGGGTTCTATCACACAAAATCATGCGACTGCCTTCCCTTACAGTCACAAGAGCATGTAACATAGAAGCTTCCGCAACAGATGTTGAACCATTGCTACTGAACCACCAACAATGCCTACCACTCCATACCACAAATACACTTTTGAAAATCAGATCACAGCACTGTGTTCCTGCTCCCAGTTTATAAGCAGAATCTGAAACTTGAGGACCTAGCACAGAAAGTAGGACAGTGCTGGTCTGAAGCTGCAGAAGGGCTTCTGTGGCGCTGCTTGGAATCGTTGGGCTGAACCATATTTCAGAGTTCAGCAGTCATCCTAGCCAAGTATGCTGTCACGGTCACAGACGTGATTGGCATTTGTATAGACGGCTGTGTGTCAAAGAAGAAAATCAGTGCGTTCATCAACCAGAAACCTTGTATGAACTGGGATATCCATTGCCTACTGAAGACCGGACAGGTGGCATTCAAATTGAATGACTCAGACTTTCATAAGAATTCTGGATACAACCTCTGCAAGGCTATTACAGATGCCAAGAGGCAGTACAGGACTACGTTAGAGACCCAAACTAACCAAATGGACACCCATCGCCTGTCACAAGGCCTACACAGCATAACAGGATGCAAATTGAAGCAGAACAGAATAGCGGAGAAAAACACAGCCTTCCCTGATCTTTTTACAATCCGTTCAAACAGAATGCCAGTGGAATGATACCACCTGCCCCCAACAACCCCAGATCCTCATATTCCTCCAGTCACTGCTGCAGATGTCAGATCGCCTTCTTGAGAGTGAACCCAAGGAAAGCAACTTGTCCGGATGGAGTCCCCAGCCATGCACTTAGATCCTGTGCAGACCAGCTAGCGAGAGAACTTTCTGACATCTTTAACCCCTCGTTGTTACAATCTGAAGTCCCCAACTGCTTCCATTATTCCGGTACCAAAGAAAGCACATGCAATGTGTCTCAACAACTACCGCCTGATGCCTCTGACTTCCATAGTTACAAAGTCCTTTGAGAGGTTAGTCATGGATCACATCAACCCTAGACCCCCAGCCTGCCTCAATCCCTTGCAATCTGCCTACCAGTGCAACAGGTCCACGGTAGATGCCATTTTTCTCATCCTGCACTCATTCGACGAACATCTGAATAATACAGATACCTGTGTCAGGCCTCTACTTATTGATTACAGCTCCACCTTCAACATTATAATACCAACCAAACTAACCTCCAAACTCTGAGACCTAGGTCTTGGGTCTGCTATCTGCAACAGGATCCTCAACCTCTTGATCCATAGACTGCAGTCAGTAAAGAAAGATAACATCACCTCCTCTGCGATGCGCCTCAACACCGGCGCCTCCCAAGAATACGTACTCAAGCTCCTACTGCACTCCCTGTACACTCGGGACTGTGTGGCACAATTTCATCCGAATGCCATTTACAAGTTCACTGAAAACACTACCATTGTATGACAGATATCAGACAACCATGAGTTAGCATACAGAAAGAAGATAGGATGCTTGATCTTATGATGCAAAGATAACAATCTCTCCTCCAAAGTGGTGGGCAAAACTAAGGAGCTTGATCATCGACCTCCGGAAGAAAGAAGAACAACATGACCCTACTTATATCAATGGAGCTGAGGTGGAGAGGGTCGATAGCGTCAAATTCCTTGGAGTGATGATAACCAGCAACCTGCACTGAACCTCCCACAGAGGTGTGATAATCAAGAAGGCACAACAATGCCTCTTCTTCCTCTGAATGCTTATGAAATTCAGCATGTCTGTAAGGACCCTCACTAACTCTTATAGATGCATGATAGAAAGCATTCTACCCAGCTACATCATGGCTGGTACAGTAATTGCTCTACCCATGGCCATAAGAACCTACAGAAAGTTATGTGAACAGCCCAGACATGGACTCCCTCTACGTATACTGTAGTTCCGGAATGGCAGCTAGCGTCAACAGTGACACCTCCAATCCTGGTATTAATCTCTTCCAACCTCTTCCATCACGCAGAAGATACAAAAGCTTAAACGCACATACCAGTTGGTTCCAGAACAAATTTTTACCCGCTGTTATTCGTCTGTCGAATGGGTCTCTCAAATTTCAAATCTAATGGCGATCTCTTTTTGTCCTCTCCTTGCAGCCATAACTTTCTCTGCCTTGCTCTGTTCAATCACCCTATGATCTGCTTATTCTGTACACAAAACACAACTTTCAACTGCACTTAGGTATGTGTGACAACGATAAATCACATCAAATCAAGTGCAACAGCCTGCTCGACTTACACAGTGACTGCAGTGGAGCTGTTGTCACCACTTGCAACTGACAAAGTCCAGCTGCATACATGACATGGATAAACAAACAGTATTAACATTTTGCGTCTGAAATGTTTTCTTCAGAACTGAACAGTCTTGGAATTTAAACATTTTTATGCTGTTGAGAAAGGGGGAGAAACATTAAGTAGAATAAATGGTAATGGTGCTCAGAGCAGGAGACAAAAAGAGTGGTAATGTTAGTAAAAGTGAGATGGAAATGTAAAATGCATGGAGATACTAGGTGCAAAAGAGAGAAAGAAAATCTATTCTGTTGAGAGTGAAACAACACGATACATTTTTTTTTAAAAAAGCAATGGAGGTGAAGGAAGGAGTCAGTTTCTAAACCAACTGGAGGGGTAGATGTCATGCTGTGAAGTTTGTTGACTCAATGTTCAGGGCTAGCATAGGGAGATGTGACATGAAAATGTGATGTTGTTCCTCCAGTTCACATTGAACATTAATACAACATGATAGCACACCCAGGATGGGAATTTTAGCATGGGAACATGATGGTTTAAGTGAAAAGGCAAACAACTGGCTGGTGAGTGTCATAATTAGGGATCGGGCACAGGTATGACATCATCGATATATCAGAGAAAGAGTTGTTGGTAGTCTCGGAATAGAAACACAACAAGGCATGTTTCACATACTGAGTTGAGAGTGTGATGCTGGAAATGCACAGCTGGTCAGGCAGCATCCGAGGAGCAGGAGAATTGACATTCAGGCATAAGCCCTTCATCAGGAATGAGAAGTTCTCATCTTTTCCATGTTCCAAATACCAACAAAGGCACAAGCATAGCCTGGGACATATGTGGTTGTCTATACTTTGAGTGTTGTCATCTTGAGGTTGTACAGGACATGAGTGAGACCTAGGGTGGGGGAATTTCAAGAACAGGGGATATATTTTTAAGGTGAGAGGAGGGAGATTTTAAAAAGACATGAGGGGCAATTTATTTTTACACAGAAGGTGATTCACATGTGGAATGAACTTCCTGAGGAAATCCTGAATGTTGAGCACAATTGCAAAGTTTAAAAGACACCTAGGTAAATATATGAATAGCAAAGGTTTGGAGAGATAGGAGTAGACATTTTTTCCTAGATTTGCTTAAGAAATGTTGTAAGGAGAAAGCCGGGAACTATTGGCCTGTCTGACTTTGGTTGTGGGTAGATTGATGGAGGTGATTTTAAAACATAAACTTTATGGACATTTAGAGAGACATAAATTGATTCGGGATAGTCAGCGTGGCTTTGTGTGAGAAAAATAATTTCTCACAAACATGCTTGCAGTTTTGAAGAAGTTACCAAAACGATTGATGAAGGCAGAACAGTAGATATTGTTTACTTGGACTTTAGTAGAACTTTTGACAAGGTTCCACATTATAGACTAATTAGTAAAGTTAGGTCACAAGATTGAGCTTGCCAATTGGACGCATTATTGGCTTAATGGCAGGAGAAAGAGACTCGTGGTTGAGGGTTGCTTTCAGATTGAAGGCCTGTCACCAGAGTGTTCCACAAGGATCGGTTCTGGGAAATCTTTTGTTTGTCATCTATATGAATGATTTGGATGAGCATATAGAAGGCATGGTTAGTCAGCTTGCAGACAGCACCAAAAGTGGTAGCGTAGTAGCCAGTGAAATAGGTTTCCTAAGATTACAAAGGGATCTTGTTCAAATGGGTCAATGGGTTCAAAAATGGCAGATGGTGTTCAATCTGGATAAATGCAAGGTATTGCATTTGGGTTCAACAAATAAGGGTAGGACACATAGGGCACAACCAAAAGTAGGGCCTTGGTTGTGTTTATACACAAGTAGTGTTGGTAGAACAGAGAGGCCAATGGGTTCAGGTACACCATTCCTTGAAGTTTCCATCACATATAGACAGGGTGGTTCAAGAGACATTTTGCACGCTGTGCCTTCATTGCTCAATCCTTTGAGTATAGGCGTTGAAAAGTCACGTTGTGTTTGGGCAGGACATTGGTGAGACATCTTCTGGAATATAGTGTTCAGTTCTGTTTGCCAAGTAATAGGAAAGATATTTTTAAGCTGGAGGAATTCAGAAGAGATTTACTGGATTTTGCCAGGTATGGAAAGTTTGAGCTGTAAAGAAAGGCTGGATAGACTGGGTAGGAACAAATTACTGCAGATGCTGGAATCTGTAACAGGAAACAAAACGTGTTGGAGATCACAATGGTCGATGGAGAGAAAGCAAGCTGGTGTTATGAATCTCGATGAATCTACATCAGAGCTGAAGTGAAGTGAAGCGATAGGCTGGAACCTTTTACACTGGAGAGTAGCAGGTCAAGTGGAAACCTTATGGACGTTTATAAAATAAAATAATGAAGGGTATAGATAGGATGAAGAGTAGTTGTCTTTTTCCTCGGATGGGGGATTTCAGGAGAGGGGGCACATTTTAAGGGCAGAAGTGCGAGAGTTAAAAAAGACATGAGGGGCATCTTTTTTTCCATAGAGGGTGGGGGTTAGCCAGTGGAATGAAGTTCCTGAGGAACTGATGGATGTGGGCACCGTTACAATGTTTAAAAGATATTTGGGTAAGTACATGAAAAGGGAAAGTTTGGATCTGGACCAGTAGCAGTGAGCTACGGCGAGTTTAGTTTGAGATTATGTTCGGCACAGAGTGATTGGGCTGAAGGGTTTGTTTCCGTACTGCATGACTCGATGACTCTCTGTGAAACTGCGTCCGCCTGTTGTCTTTGCAGCAATGTCTGCAGTGGAGCTGTTGCTGCCGTTTGAACTGAAGGCAACTGAGGGAAGCGCCACGAGATCGTCGGGGGCTGTGGCGCGCGCCTGTAATTCCGCTGCTGGGAGGCTGAGGCTGCCGGATGACTTGAGGTTGGGAGTTCTGGGCTGTTGTGGTCTGTGTCGATCGGGTGCCCACACTCAGGGCAGTGTCCACATGGTGCTCCTCGGGGAACTCGGGTGTACCAGGTGTGCTGCAGAGGGGTGAACCGGCCCAGGTCGGAAACGGAGCAGGTCAAAGCCCCCGCACTGCTCAGTAGTGGGATAGCACTTGTGAATGGATGCAGCAGTGCAGCCTTACCAATACAGTGAGACGCAGTCTTTTACACCATTCTTTACCTTGCGGCATTCCCATCTTTTGCCATCAGTGCAAACAATCTCGATGTCTCAATCCTGCTTCCTTCCTTCCCCACTCACTCCCTCCACCCCCTACGCCCGCCACGTTTATTCACTCTCACGATAACCAATCTTTACAAAGTCAACAACAAATCCACACATTTTACAACAACCGAATCTCTCTACAAGTCCTCCACACTCACCCAAACACACTCTCTCAGTCATTACCTCACACTTCCCACACTGCCCTTTTCTACCTCTCCTCAATATTCACTTCTCTTTTACTGCTCCCTGCTGTTCACAGCACCTACTGTTCTGAGAAAATCTCCACTTTACACAATCCTACCAGCCACGGCCAGCAGAGAGCGCAAAACTCTCTTCATTTTCCTGCCCGAATTCTCCATTGCTCACATTGCCGAAACTTCCATTGCAACCACCAAGCGTTCAAGCTGCCTCCCGGCTCTTTCCCCTCTCCGTCATCCATTCATTCATTCACTTCGGCAAATGATTCTCCTGCAAAACTGTGCAACACTTGAACTCTCATTCTAACTTCTCTCATGCTGTGGCTACCAGAGAGAAAGAAAGAGGCAGCAAGACTGGCATTTCCATGATGCCACAATCAAGTTGACCAACAGCCCATTTTTCCATCTCCTCACTTCCGAGTATGAGGTCTTAGACAAGACAGCGAGAAATAATAGCAGCCGAGATGCACGTTATTTCCAAGAACGGGGGCCTTACTGGCCTCACTTTACAACTGGCGGTGGTCCAAGTGGCAGATCGGTTAGAAGAAAGTTCTCTGTTCCTCTCTGCTGCGATTCTCGCACGCCACTTGAATGCCACCGGTATTCAGTCTTCTGCTTCCCACTCTAATATTGAAAACATATCTTGGCCATTGCTGGAATGGAGCAATATAGTAGCAGAGGTGTAATTTGTTCAAGGGTTCTATCACACAAAATCATGCGACTGCCTTCCCTTACAGTCACAAGAGCATGTAACATAGAAGCTTCCGCAACAGATGTTGAACCATTGCTACTGAACCACCAACAATGCCTACCACTCCATACCACAAATACACTTTTGAAAATCAGATCACAGCACTGTGTTCCTGCTCCCAGTTTATAAGCAGAATCTGAAACTTGAGGACCTAGCACAGAAAGTAGGACAGTGCTGGTCTGAAGCTGCAGAAGGGCTTCTGTGGCGCTGCTTGGAATCGTTGGGCTGAACCATATTTCAGAGTTCAGCAGTCATCCTAGCCAAGTATGCTGTCACGGTCACAGACGTGATTGGCATTTGTATAGACGGCTGTGTGTCAAAGAAGAAAATCAGTGCGTTCTTCAACCAGAAACCTTGTATGAACTGGGATATCCATTGCCTACTGAAGACCGGGCAGGTGGCATTCAAATTGAATGACTCAGACTTTCATAAGAATTCTGGATACAACCTCTGCAAGGCTATTACAGATGCCAAGAGGCAGTACAGGACTACGTTAGAGACCCAAACTAACCAAATGGACACCCATCGCCTGTCACAAGGCCTACACAGCATAACAGGATGCAAATTGAAGCAGAACAGAATAGCGGAGAAAAACACAGCCTTCCCTGATCTTTTTACAATCCGTTCAAACAGAATGCCAGTGGAATGATACCACCTGCCCCCAACAACCCCAGATCCTCATATTCCTCCAATCACTGCTGCAGATGTCAGATCGCCTTCTTGAGAGTGAACCCAAGGAAAGCAACTTGTCCGGATGGAGTCCCCAGCCATGCACTTAGATCCTGTGCAGACCAGCGAGCGAGAGAACTTTCTGACATCTTTAACCCCTCGTTGTTACAATCTGAAGTCCCCAACTGCTTCCATTATTCCGGTACCAAAGAAAGCACATGCAATGTGTCTCAATGACTACCGCCTGATGCCTCTGACTTCCATAGTTACAAAGTCCTTTGAGAGGTTAGTCATGGATCACATCAACCCTAGACCCCCAGCCTGCCTCAATCCCTTGCAATCTGCCTACCAGTGCAACAGGTCCACGGTAGATGCCATTTTTCTCATCCTGCACTCATTCGACGAACATCTGAATAATACAGATACCTGTGTCAGGCTTCTACTTATTGATTACAGCTCCACCTTCAACATTATAATACCAACCAAACTAACCTCCAAACTCTGAGACCTAGGTCTTGGGTCTGCTATCTGCAACAGGATCCTCAACCCCTTGATCCATAGACTGCAGTCAGTAAAGAAAGATAACATCACCTCCTCTGCGATGCGCCTCAACACCGGCGCCTCCCAAGAATACGTACTCAAGCTCCTACTGCACTCCCTGTACACTCGGGACTGTGTGGCACCATTTCATCCGAATGCCATTTACAAGTTCACTGAAAACACTACCATTGTATGACAGATATCAGACAACCATGAGTTAGCATACAGAAAGAAGATAGGATGCTTGATCTTATGATGCAAAGATAACAATCTCTCCTCCAAAGTGGTGGGCAAAACTAAGGAGCTTGATCATCGACCTCCGGAAGAAAGAAGAACAACATGACCCTACTTACATCAATGGAGCTGAGGTGGAGAGGGTCGATAGCGTCAAATTCCTTGGAGTGATGATAACCAGCAACCTGCACTGAACCTCCCACAGAGGTGTGATAATCAAGAAGGCACAACAATGCCTCTTCTTCCTCTGAACGCTTATGAAATTCAGCATGTCTGTAAGGACCCTCACTAACTCTTATAGATGCATCATAGAAAGCATTCTACCCAGCTACATCATGGCTGGTACAGTAATTGCTCTACTCATGGCCATAAGAACCTACAGAAAGTTATGTGAACAGCCCAGACATGGACTCCCTCTACGTATACTGTAGTTCCGGAATGGCAGCTAGCGTCAACAGTGACACCTCCAATCCTGGTATTAATCTCTTCCAACCTCTTCCATCACGCAGAAGATACAAAAGCTTAAACGCACATACCAGTGGGTTCCAGAACAAATTTTTACCCGCTGTTATTCGTCTGTCGAATGGGTCTCTCAAATTTCAAATCTAATGGCGATCTCTTTTTGTCCTCTCCTTGCAGCCATAACTTTCTCTGCCTTGCTCTGTTCAATCACCCTATGATCTGCTTATTCTGTACACAAAACACAACTTTCAACTGCACTTAGGTATGTGTGACAACGATAAATCACATCAAATCAAGTGCAACAGCCTGCTCGACTTACACAGTGACTGCAGTGGAGCTGTTGTCACCACTTGCAACTGACAAAGTCCAGCTGCATACATGACATGGATAAACAAACAGTATTAACATTTTGCGTATGAAATGTTTTCTTCAGAACTGAACAGTCTTGGAATTTAAACATTTTTATGCTGTTGAGAGAGGGGGAGAAACATTAAGTAGAATAAATGGTAATGGTTCTCAGAGCAGGAGACAAAAAGAGTGGTAATGTTAGTAAAAGTGAGATGGAAATGTAAAATGCATGGAGATACTAGGTGCAAAAGAGAGAAAGAAAATCTATTCTGTTGAGAGTGAAACAACACGATACTTTTTTTTTAAAAAAGCAATGGAGGTGAAGGAAGGAGTCAGTTTCTAAACCAACTGGAGGGGTAGATGTCATGCTGTGAAGTTTGTTGACTCAATGTTCAGGGCTAGCACAGGGAGATGTGACATGAAAATGTGATGTTGTTCCTCCAGTTCCCATTGAACATTAATACAACACGATAGCACACCCAGGATGGGAATTTTAGCATGGGAACATGATGGTTTAAGTGAAAAGGCAAACAACTGGCTGGTGAGTGTCATAATTAGGGATTGGACACAGGTATGACATCATCGATATATCAGAGAAAGAGTTGTTGGTAGTCTCGGAATAGAAACACAACAAGGCATGTTTCACATACTGAGTTGAGAGTGTGATGCTGGAAATGCACAGCTGGTCAGGCAGCATCCGAGGAGCAGGAGAATTGACATTCAGGCATAAGCCCTTCATCAGGAATGAGAAGTTCTCATCTTTTCCATGTTCCAAATACCAACAAAGGCACAAGCATAGCCTGGGACATATGTGGTTGTCTATACTTTGAGTGTTGTCATCTTGAGGTTGTACAGGACATGAGTGAGACCTAGGGTGGGGGAATTTCAAGAACAGGGGATATATTTTTAAGGTGAGAGGAGGGAGATTTTAAAAAGACATGAGGGGCAATTTATTTTTACACAGAAGGTGATTCACATGTGGAATGAACTTCCTGAGGAAATCCTGAATGTTGAGCACAATTGCAAAGTTTAAAAGACACCTAGGTAAATATATGAATAGCAAAGGTTTGGAGAGATAGGAGTAGACATTTTTTCCTAGATTTGCTTAAGAAATGTTGTAAGGAGAAAGCCGGGAACTATTGGCCTGTCTGACTTTGGTTGTGGGTAGATTGATGGAGGTGATTTTAAAACATAAACTTTATGGACATTTAGAGAGACATAAATTGATTCGGGATAGTCAGCGTGGCTTTGTGTGAGAAAAATAATTTCTCACAAACATGCTTGCAGTTTTGAAGAAGTTACCAAAACGATTGATGAAGGCAGAACAGTAGATATTGTTTACTTGGACTTTAGTAGAACTTTTGACAAGGTTCCACATTATAGACTAACTAGTAAAGTTAGGTCACAAGATTGAGCTTGCCAATTGGACGCATTATTGGCTTAATGGCAGGAGAAAGAGACTCGTGGTTGAGGGTTGCTTTCAGATTGAAGGCCTGTCACCAGAGTGTTCCACAAGGATCGGTTCTGGGAAATCTTTTGTTTGTCATCTATATGAATGATTTGGATGAGCATATAGAAGGCATGGTTAGTCAGCTTGCAGACAGCAACAAAAGTGGTAGTGTAGTAGCCAGTGAAATAGGTTTCCTAAGATTACAAAGGGATCTTGTTCAAATGGGTCAATGGGTTCAAAAATGGCAGATGGTGTTCAATCTGGATAAATGCAAGGTATTGCATTTGGGTTCAACAAATAAGGGTAGGACACATAGGGCACAACCAAAAGTAGGGCCTTGGTTGTGTTTATACACAAGTAGTGTTGGTAGAACAGAGAGGCCAATGGGTTCAGGTACACCATTCCTTGAAGTTTCCATCACATATAGACAGGGTGGTTCAAGAGACATTTTGCACGCTGTGCCTTCATTGCTCAATCCTTGGAGTATAGGCGTTGAAAAGTCACGTTGTGTTTGGGCAGGACATTGGTGAGACATCTTCTGGAATACAGTGTTCAGTTCTGTTTGCCAAGTAATAGGAAGGATATTTTTAAGCTGGAGGAATTCAGAAGCTGGATTTTGCCAGGTATGGAAAGTTTGAGCTGTTAAGAAAGGCTGGATAGACTGGGTAGGAACAAATTACTGCAGATGCTGGAATCTGTAACAGGAAACAAAAAGTGTTGGAGATCACAATGGTCGATGGAGAGAAAGCAAGCTGGTGTTCTGAATCTCGATGAATCTACATCAGAGCTGAAGTGAAGTGAAGCGATAGGCTGGAACCTTTTACACTGGAGAGTAGCAGGTCAAGTGGAAACCTTATGGACGTTTATAAAATAAAATAATGAAGGGTATAGATAGGATGAAGAGTAGTTGTCTTTTTCCTCGGATGGGGGATTTCAGGAGAGGGGGCACATTTTAAGGGCAGAAGTGCGAGAGTTAAAAAAGACATGAGGGGCATCTTTTTTTCCATAGAGGGTGGGGGTTAGCCAGTGGAATGAAGTTCCTGAGGAACTGATGGATGTGGGCACCGTTACAATGTTTAAAAGATATTTGGGTAAGTACATGAAAAGGGAAAGTTTGGATCTGGACCAGTAGCAGTGAGCTACGGCGAGTTTAGTTTGAGATTATGTTCGGCACAGAGTGATTGGGCTGAAGGGTTTGTTTCCGTACTGCATGACTCGATGACTCTCTGTGAAACTGCGTCCGCCTGTTGTCTTTGCAGCAACGTCTGCAGTGGAGCTGTTGCTGCCGTTTGAACTGAAGGCAACTGAGGGAAGCGCCACGCGATCGCCGGGGGCTGTGGCGCGCGCCTGTAATCCCGCTGCTGGGAGGCTAAGGCTGCCGGATGACTTGAGGTTGGGAGTTCTGGGCTGTTGTGGTCTGTGTCGATCGGGTGCCCACACTCAGGGCAGTGTCCACATGGTGCTCCTCGGGGAACTCGGGTGTACCAGGTGTGCTGCAGAGGGGTGAACCGGCCCAGGTCGGAAACGGAGCAGGTCAAAGCCCCCGCACTGCTCAGTAGTGGGATAGCACCTGTGAATGGATGCAGCAGTGCAGCCTGACCAATACAGTGAGACGCAGTCTTTTACACCATTCTTTACCTTGCGGCATTCCCATCTTTTGCCATCAGTGTAAACAATCTCGATGTCTCAATCCTGCTTCCTTCCTTCCCCACTCACTCCCTCCACCCCCTACGCCCGCCACGTTTATTCACTCTCACGATAACCAATCTTTACAAAGTCAACAACAAATCCACACATTTTACAACAACCGAATCTCTCTACAAGTCCTCCACACTCACCCAAACACACTCTCTCAGTCATTAACTCACACTTCCCACACTGCCCTTTTCCACCTCTCCTCAATATTCACTTCTCTTTTACTGCTCCCTGCTGTTCACAGCACCTACTGTTCTGAGAAAATCTCCACTTTACACAATCCTACCAGCCACGGCCAGCAGAGAGCGCAAAACTCTCTTCATTTTCCTGCCCGAATTCTCCATTGCTCACATTGCCGAAACTTCCATTGCAACCACCAAGCGTTCAAGCTGCCTCCCGGCTCTTTCCCCTCTCCGTCATCCATTCATTCATTCACTTCGGCAAATGATTCTCCTGCAAAACTGTGCAACACTTGAACTCTCATTCTAACTTCTCTCATGCTGTAGCTACCAGAGAGAAAGAAAGAGGCAGCAAGACTGGCATTTCCATGATGCCACAATCAAGTTGACCAACAGCCCATTTTTCCATCTCCTCACTTCCGAGTATGAGGTCTTAGACAAGACAGCGAGAAATAATAGCAGCCGAGATGCACGTTATTTCCAAGAACGGGGGCCTTACTGGCCTCACTTTACAACTGGCGGTGGTCCAAGTGGCAGATCGGTTAGAAGAAAGTTCTCTGTTCCTCTCTGCTGCGATTCTCGCACGCCACTTGAATGCCACCGGTATTCAGTCTTCTGCTTCCCACTCTAATATTGAAAACATATCTTGGCCATTGCTGGAATGGAGCAATATAGTAGCAGAGGTGTAATTTGTTCAAGGGTTCTATCACACAAAATCATGCGACTGCCTTCCCTTACAGTCACAAGAGCATGTAACATAGAAGCTTCCGCAACAGATGTTGAACCATTGCTACTGAACCACCAACAATGCCTACCACTCCATACCACAAATACACTTTTGAAAATCAGATCACAGCACTGTGTTCCTGCTCCCAGTTTATAAGCAGAATCTGAAACTTGAGGACCTAGCACAGAAAGTAGGACAGTGCTGGTCTGAAGCTGCAGAAGGGCTTCTGTGGCGCTGCTTGGAATCGTTGGGCTGAACCATATTTCAGAGTTCAGCAGTCATCCTAGCCAAGTATGCTGTCACGGTCACAGACGTGATTGGCATTTGTATAGACGGCTGTGTGTCAAAGAAGAAAATCAGTGCGTTCATCAACTAGAAACCTTGTATGAACTGGGATATCCATTGCCTACTGAAGACCGGGCAGGTGGCATTCAAATTGAATGACTCAGACTTTCATAAGAATTCTGGATACAACCTCTGCAAGGCTATTACAGATGCCAAGAGGCAGTACAGGACTACGTTAGAGACCCAAACTAACCAAATGGACACCCATCGCCTGTCACAAGGCCTACACAGCATAACAGGATGCAAATTGAAGCAGAACAGAATAGCGGAGAAAAACACAGCCTTCCCTGATCTTTTTACAATCCGTTCAAACAGAATGCCAGTGGAATGATACCACCTGCCCCCAACAACCCCAGATCCTCATATTCCTCCAGTCACTGCTGCAGATGTCAGATCGCCTTCTTGAGAGTGAACCCAAGGAAAGCAACTTGTCCGGATGGAGTCCCCAGCCATGCACTTAGATCCTGTGCAGACCAGCTAGCGAGAGAACTTTCTGACATCTTTAACCCCTCGTTGTTACAATCTGAAGTCCCCAACTGCTTCCATTATTCCGGTACCAAAGAAAGCACATGCAATGTGTCTCAATGACTACCGCCTGATGCCTCTGACTTCCATAGTTACAAAGTCCTTTGAGAGGTTAGTCATGGATCACATCAACCCTAGACCCCCAGCCTGCCTCAATCCCTTGCAATCTGCCTACCAGTGCAACAGGTCCACGGTAGATGCCATTTTTCTCATCCTGCACTCATTCGACGAACATCTGAATAATACAGATACCTGTGTCAGGCTTCTACTTATTGATTACAGCTCCACCTTCAACATTATAATACCAACCAAACTAACCTCCAAACTCTGAGACCTAGGTCTTGGGTCTGCTATCTGCAACAGGATCCTCAACCTCTTGATCCATAGACTGCAGTCAGTAAAGAAAGATAACATCACCTCCTCTGCGATGCGCCTCAACACCGGCGCCTCCCAAGAATACGTACTCAAGCTCCTACTGCACTCCCTGTACACTCGGGACTGTGTGGCACAATTTCATCCGAATGCCATTTACAAGTTCACTGAAAACACTACCATTGTATGACAGATATCAGACAGCATACAGAAAGAAGATAGGATGCTTGATCTTATGATGCAAAGATAACAATCTCTCCTCCAAAGTGGTGGGCAAAACTAAGGAGCTTGATCATCGACCTCCGGAAGAAAGAAGAACAACATGACCCTACTTACATCAATGGAGCTGAGGTGGAGAGGGTCGATAGCGTCAAATTCCTTGGAGTGATGATAACCAGCAACCTGCACTGAACCTCCCACAGAGGTGTGATAATCAAGAAGGCACAACAATGCCTCTTCTTCCTCTGAACGCTTATGAAATTCAGCATGTCTGTAAGGACCCTCACTAACTCTTATAGATGCATCATAGAAAGCTTTCTACCCAGCTACATCATGGCTGGTACAGTAATTGCTCTACCCATGGCCATAAGAACCTACAGAAAGCTATGTGAACAGCCCAGACAATCACACAAGCCATGGACTCCCTCTACGTATACTGTAGTTCCGGAATGGCAGCTAGCGTCAACAGTGACACCTCCAATCCTGGTATTAATCTCTTCCAACCTCTTCCATCACGCAGAAGATACAAAAGCTTAAACGCACATACCAGTGGGTTCCAGAACAAATTTTTACCCGCTGTTATTCGTCTGTCGAATGGGTCTCTCAAATTTCAAATCTAATGGCGATCTCTTTTTGTCCTCTCCTTGCAGCCATAACTTTCTCTGCCTTGCTCTGTTCAATCACCCTATGATCTGCTTATTCTGTACACAAAACACAACTTTCAACTGCACTTAGGTATGTGTGACAACGATAAATCACATCAAATCAAGTGCAACAGCCTGCTCGACTTACACAGTGACTGCAGTGGAGCTGTTGTCACCACTTGCAACTGACAAAGTCCAGCTGCATACATGACATGGATAAACAAACAGCATTAACATTTTGCGTCTGAAATGTTTTCTTCAGAACTGAACAGTCTTGGAATTTAAACATTTTTATGCTGTTGAGAGAGGGGGAGAAACATTAAGTAGAATAAATGGTAATGGTGCTCAGAGCAGGAGACAAAAAGAGTGGTAATGTTAGTAAAAGTGAGATGGAAATGTAAAATGCATGGAGATACTAGGTGCAAAAGAGAGAAAGAAAATCTATTCTGTTGAGAGTGAAACAACACGATACATTTTTTTTTAAAAAAGCAATGGAGGTGAAGGAAGGAGTCAGTTTCTAAACCAACTGGAGGGGTAGATGTCATGCTGTGAAGTTTGTTGACTCAATGTTCAGGGCTAGCATAGGGAGATGTGACATGAAAATGTGATGTTGTTCCTCCAGTTCACATTGAACATTAATACAACACTATAGCACACCCAGGATGGGAATTTTAGCATGGGAACATGATGGTTTAAGTGAAAAGGCAAACAACTGGCTGGTGAGTGTCATAATTAGGGATTGGGCACAGGTATGACATCATCGATATATCAGAGAAAGAGTTGTTGGTAGTCTCGGAATAGAAACACAACAAGGCATGTTTCACATACTGAGTTGAGAGTGTGATGCTGGAAATGCACAGCTGGTCAGGCAGCATCCGAGGAGCAGGAGAATTGACATTCAGGCAGAAGCCCTTCATCAGGAATGAGAAGTTCTCATCTTTTCCATGTTCCAAATACCAACAAAGGCACAAGCATAGCCTGGGACATATGTGGTTGTCTATACTTTGAGTGTTGTCATCTTGAGGTTGTACAGGACATGAGTGAGACCTAGGGTGGGGGAATTTCAAGAACAGGGGATATATTTTTAAGGTGAGAGGAGGGAGATTTTAAAAAGACATGAGGGGCAATTTATTTTTACACAGAAGGTGATTCACATGTGGAATGAACTTCCTGAGGAAATCCTGAATGTTGAGCACAATTGCAAAGTTTAAAAGACACCTAGGTAAATATATGAATAGCAAAGGTTTGGAGAGATAGGAGTAGACATTTTTTCCTAGATTTGCTTAAGAAATGTTGTAAGGAGAAAGCCGGGAACTATTGGCCTGTCTGACTTTGGTTGTGGGTAGATTGATGGAGGTGATTTTAAAACATAAACTTTATGGACATTTAGAGAGACATAAATTGATTCGGGATAGTCAGCGTGGCTTTGTGTGAGAAAAATAATTTCTCACAAACATGCTTGCAGTTTTGAAGAAGTTACCAAAACGATTGATGAAGGCAGAACAGTAGATATTGTTTACTTGGACTTTAGTAGAACTTTTGACAAGGTTCCACATTATAGACTAATTAGTAAAGTTAGGTCACAAGATTGAGCTTGCCAATTGGACGCATTATTGGCTTAATGGCAGGAGAAAGAGACTAGTGGTTGAGGGTTGCTTTCAGATTGAAGGCCTGTCACCAGAGTGTTCCACAAGGATCGGTTCTGGGAAATCTTTTGTTTGTCATCTATATGAATGATTTGGATGAGCATATAGAAGGCATGGTTAGTCAGCTTGCAGACAGCACCAAAAGTGGTAGCGTAGTAGCCAGTGAAATAGGTTTCCTAAGATTACAAAGGGATCTTGTTCAAATGGGTCAATGGGTTCAAAAATGGCAGATGGTGTTCAATCTGGATAAATGCAAGGTATTGCATTTGGGTTCAACAAATAAGGGTAGGACACATAGGGCACAACCAAAAGTAGGGCCTTGGTTGTGTTTATACACAAGTAGTGTTGGTAGAACAGAGAGGCCAATGGGTTCAGGTACACCATTCCTTGAAGTTTCCATCACATATAGACAGGGTGGTTCAAGAGACATTTTGCACGCTGTGCCTTCATTGCTCAATCCTTTGAGTATAGGCGTTGAAAAGTCATGTTGTGTTTGGGCAGGACATTGGTGAGACATCTTCTGGAATATAGTGTTCAGTTCTGTTTGCCAAGTAATAGGAAGGATATTTTTAAGCTGGAGGAATTCAGAAGAGGTTTACTGGATTTTGCCAGGTATGGAAAGTTTGAGCTGTAAAGAAAGGCTGGATAGACTGGGTAGGAACAAATTACTGCAGATGCTGGAATCTGTAACAGGAAACAAAAAGTGTTGGAGATCACAATGGTCGATGGAGAGAAAGCAAGCTGGTGTTATGAATCTCGATGAATCTACATCAGAGCTGAAGTGAAGTGAAGCGATAGGCTGGAACCTTTTACACTGGAGAGTAGCAGGTCAAGTGGAAACCTTATGGACGTTTATAAAATAAAATAATGAAGGGTATAGATAGGATGAAGAGTAGTTGTCTTTTTCCTCGGATGGGGGATTTCAGGAGAGGGGGCACATTTTAAGGGCAGAAGTGCGAGAGTTAAAAAAGACATGAGGGGCATCTGTTTTTCCATAGAGGGTGGGGGTTAGCCAGTGGAATGAAGTTCCTGAGGAACTGATGGATGTGGGCACCGTTACAATGTTTAAAAGATATTTGGGTAAGTACATGAAAACGGAAAGTAGCAGTGAGCTACGGCGAGTTTAGTTTGAGATTATGTTCGGCACAGAGTGATTGGGCTGAAGGGTTTGTTTCCGTACTGCATGACTCGATGACTCTCTGTGAAACTGCGTCCGCCTGTTGTCTTTGCAGCAATGTCTGCAGTGGAGCTGTTGCTGCCGTTTGAACTGAAGGCAACTGAGGGAAGCGCCACGCGATCGCCGGGGGCTGTGGCGCGCGCCTGTAATCCCGCTGCTGGGAGGCTGAGGCTGCCGGATGATTTGAGGTTGGGAGTTTTGGGCTGTTGTGGTCTGTGTCGATCGGGTGCCCACACTCAGGGCAGTGTCCACATGGTGCTCCTCGGGGAACTCGGGTGTACCAGGTGTGCTGCAGAGGGGTGAACCGGCCCAGGTCGGAAACGGAGCAGGTCAAAGCCCCCGCACTGCTCAGTAGTGGGATAGCACCTGTGAATGGATGCAGCAGTGCAGCCTGACCAATACAGTGAGACGCAGTCTTTTACACCATTCTTTACCTTGCGGCATTCCCATCTTTTGCCATCAGTGCAAACAATCTCGATGTCTCAATCCTGCTTCCTTCCTTCCCCACTCACTCCCTCCACCCCCTACGCCCGCCACGTTTATTCACTCTCACGATAACCAATCTTTACAAAGTCAACAACAAATCCACACATTTTACAACAACCGAATCTCTCTACAAGTCCTCCACACTCACCCAAACACACTCTCTCAGTCATTACCTCACACTTCCCACACTGCCCTTTTCTACCTCTCCTCAATATTCACTTCTCTTTTACTGCTCCCTGCTGTTCACAGCACCTACTGTTCTGAGAAAATCTCCACTTTACACAATCCTACCAGCCACGGCCAGCAGAGAGCGCAAAACTCTCTTCATTTTCCTACCCGAATTCTCCATTGCTCACATTGCCGAAACTTCCATTGCAACCACCAAGCGTTCAAGCTGCCTCCCGGCTCTTTCCCCTCTCCGTCATCCATTCATTCATTCACTTCGGCAAATGATTCTCCTGCAAAACTGTGCAACACTTGAACTCTCATTCTAACTTCTCTTATGCTGTAGCTACCAGAGAGAAAGAAAGAGGCAGCAAGACTGGCATTTCCATGATGCCACAATCAAGTTGACCAACAGCCCATTTTTCCATCTCCTCACTTCCGAGTATGAGGTCTTAGACAAGACAGCGAGAAATAATAGCAGCCGAGATGCACGTTATTTCCAAGAACGGGGGCCTTACTGGCCTCACTTTACAACTGGCGGTGGTCCAAGTGGCAGATCGGTTAGAAGAAAGTTCTCTGTTCCTCTCTGCTGCGATTCTCGCACGCCACTTGAATGCCACCGGTATTCAGTCTTCTGCTTCCCACTCTAATATTGAAAACATATCTTGGCCATTGCTGGAATGGAGCAATATAGTAGCAGAGGTGTAATTTGTTCAAGGGTTCTATCACACAAAATCATGCGACTGCCTTCCCTTACAGTCACAAGAGCATGTAACATAGAAGCTTCCGCAACAGATGTTGAACCATTGCTACTGAACCACCAACAATGCCTACCACTCCATACCACAAATACACTTTTGAAAATCAGATCACAGCACTGTGTTCCTGCTCCCAGTTTATAAGCAGAATCTGAAACTTGAGGACCTAGCACAGAAAGTAGGACAGTGCTGGTCTGAAGCTGCAGAAGGGCTTCTGTGGCGCTGCTTGGAATCGTTGGGCTGAACCATATTTCAGAGTTCAGCAGTCATCCTAGCCAAGTATGCTGTCACGGTCACAGACGTGATTGGCATTTGTATAGACGGCTGTGTGTCAAAGAAGAAAATCAGTGCGTTCTTCAACCAGAAACCTTGTATGAACTGGGATATCCATTGCCTACTGAAGACCGGGCAGGTGGCATTCAAATTGAATGACTCAGACTTTCATAAGAATTCTGGATACAACCTCTGCAAGGCTATTACAGATGCCAAGAGGCAGTACAGGACTACGTTAGAGACCCAAACTAACCAAATGGACACCCATCGCCTGTCACAAGGCCTACACAGCATAACAGGATGCAAATTGAAGCAGAACAGAATAGCGGAGAAAAACACAGCCTTCCCTGATCTTTTTACAATCCGTTCAAACAGAATGCCAGTGGAATGATACCACCTGCCCCCAACAACCCCAGATCCTCATATTCCTCCAGTCACTGCTGCAGATGTCAGATCGCCTTCTTGTGAGTGAACCCAAGGAAAGCAACTTGTCCGGATGGAGTCCCCAGCCATGCACTTAGATCCTGTGCAGACCAGCTAGCGAGAGAACTTTCTGACATCTTTAACCCCTCGTTGTTACAATCTGAAGTCCCCAACTGCTTCCATTATTCCGGTACCAAAGAAAGCACATGCAATGTGTCTCAACGACTACCGCCTGATGCCTCTGACTTCCATAGTTACAAAGTCCTTTGAGAGGTTAGTCATGGATCACATCAACCCTAGACCCCCAGCCTGCCTCAATCCCTTGCAATCTGCCTACCAGTGCAACAGGTCCACGGTAGATGCCATTTTTCTCATCCTGCACTCATTCGACGAACATCTGAATAATACAGATACCTGTGTCAGGCTTCTACTTATTGATTACAGCTCCACCTTCAACATTATAATACCAACCAAACTAACCTCCAAACTCTGAGACCTAGGTCTTGGGTCTGCTATCTGCAACAGGATCCTCAACCTCTTGATCCATAGACTGCAGTCAGTAAAGAAAGATAACATCACCTCCTCTGCGATGCGCCTCAACACCGGCGCCTCCCAAGAATACGTACTCAAGCTCCTACTGCACTCCCTGTACACTCGGGACTGTGTGGCACAATTTCATCCGAATGCCATTTACAAGTTCACTGAAAACACTACCATTGTATGACAGATATCAGACAACCATGAGTTAGCATACAGAAAGAAGATAGGATGCTTGATCTTATGATTCAAAGATAACAATCTCTCCTCCAAAGTGGTGGGCAAAACTAAGGAGCTTGATCATCGACCTCCGGAAGAAAGAAGAACAACATGACCCTACTTATATCAATGGAGCTGAGGTGGAGAGGGTCGATAGCGTCAAATTCCTTGGAGTGATGATAACCAGCAACCTGCACTGAACCTCCCACAGAGGTGTGATAATCAAGAAGGCACAACAATGCCTCTTCTTCCTCTGAACGCTTATGAAATTCATCATGTCTGTAAAGACCCTCACTAACTCTTATAGATGCATCATAGAAAGCATTCTACCCAGCTACATCATGGCTGGTACAGTAATTGCTCTACCCATGGCCATAAGAACCTACAGAAAGTTATGTGAACAGCCCAGACAATCACACAAGCCATGGACTCCCTCTACGTATACTGTAGTTCCGGAATGGCAGCTAGCGTCAACAGTGACACCTCCAATCCTGGTATTAATCTCTTCCAACCTCTTCCATCACGCAGAAGATACAAAAGCTTAAACGCACATACCAGTGGGTTCCAGAACAAATTTTTACCCGCTGTTATTCGTCTGTCGAATGGGTCTCTCAAATTTCTAATCTAATGGTGATCTCTTTTTGTCCTCTCCTTGCAGCCATAACTTTCTCTGCCTTGCTCTGTTCAATCACCCTATGATCTGCTTATTCTGTACACAAAACACAACTTTCAACTGCACTTAGGTATGTGTGACAACGATAAATCACATCAAATCAAGTGCAACAGCCTGCTCGACTTACACAGTGACTGCAGTGGAGCTGTTGTCACCACTTGCAACTGACAAAGTCCAGCTGCATACATGACATGGATAAACAAACAGCATTAACATTTTGCGTCTGAAATGTTTTCTTCAGAACTGAACAGTCTTGGAATTTAAACATTTTTATGCTGTTGAGAGAGGGGGAGAAACATTAGGTAGAATAATTGATAATGGTGCTCAGAGCAGGAGACAAAAAGAGTGGTAATGTTAGTAAAAGTGAGATGGAAATGTAAAATGCATGGAGATACTAGGTGCAAAAGAGAGAAAGAAAATCTATTCTGTTGAGAGTGAAACAACACGATACATTTTTTTTTAAAAAAGCAATGGAGGTGAAGGAAGGAGTCAGTTTCTAAACCAACTGGAGGGGTAGATGTCATGCTGTGAAGTTTGTTGACTCAATGTTCAGGGCTAGCATAGGGAGATGTGACATGAAAATGTGATGTTGTTCCTCCAGTTCACATTGAACATTAATACAACACTATAGCACACCCAGGATGGGAATTTTAGCATGGGAACATGATGGTTTAAGTGAAAAGGCAAACAACTGGCTGGTGAGTGTCATAATTAGGGATTGGGCACAGGTATGACATCATCGATATATCAGAGAAAGAGTTGTTGGTAGTCTCGGAATAGAAACACAACAAGGCATGTTTCACATACTGAGTTGAGAGTGTGATGCTGGAAATGCACAGCTGGTCAGGCAGCATCCGAGGAGCAGGAGAATTGACATTCAGGCATAAGCCCTTCATCAGGAATGAGAAGTTCTCATCTTTTCCATGTTCCAAATACCAACAAAGGCACAAGCATAGCCTGGGACATATGTGGTTGTCTATACTTTGAGTGTTGTCATCTTGAGGTTGTACAGGACATGAGTGAGACCTAGGATGGGGGAATTTCAAGAACAGGGGATATATTTTTAAGGTGAGAGGAGGGAGATTTTAAAAAGACATGAGGGGCAATTTATTTTTACACAGAAGGTGATTCACATGTGGAATGAACTTCCTGAGGAAATCCTGAATGTTGAGCACAATTGCAAAGTTTAAAAGACACCTAGGTAAATATATGAATAGCAAAGGTTTGGAGAGATAGGAGTAGACATTTTTTCCTAGATTTGCTTAAGAAATGTTGTAAGGAGAAAGCCGGGAACTATTGGCCTGTCTGACTTTGGTTGTGGGTAGATTGATGGAGGTGATTTTAAAACATAAACTTTATGGACATTTAGAGAGACATAAATTGATTCGGGATAGTCAGCGTGGCTTTGTGTGAGAAAAATAATTTCTCACAAACATGCTTGCAGTTTTGAAGAAGTTACCAAAACGATTGATGAAGGCAGAACAGTAGATATTGTTTACTTGGACTTTAGTAGAACTTTTGACAAGGTTCCACATTATAGACTAATTAGTAAAGTTAGGTCACAAGATTGAGCTTGCCAATTGGACGCATTATTGGCTTAATGGCAGGAGAAAGAGACTAGTGGTTGAGGGTTGCTTTCAGATTGAAGGCCTGTCACCAGAGTGTTCCACAAGGATCGGTTCTGGGAAATCTTTTGTTTGTCATCTATATGAATGATTTGGATGAGCATATAGAAGGCATGGTTAGTCAGCTTGCAGACAGCACCAAAAGTGGTAGCGTAGTAGCCAGTGAAATAGGTTTCCTAAGATTACAAAGGGATCTTGTTCAAATGGGTCAATGGGTTCAAAAATGGCAGATGGTGTTCAATCTGGATAAATGCAAGGTATTGCATTTGGGTTCAACAAATAAGGGTAGGACACATAGGGCACAACCAAAAGTAGGGCCTTGGTTGTGTTTATACACAAGTAGTGTTGGTAGAACAGAGAGGCCAATGGGTTCAGGTACACCATTCCTTGAAGTTTCCATCACATATAGACAGGGTGGTTCAAGAGACATTTTGCACGCTGTGCCTTCATTGCTCAATCCTTTGAGTATAGGCGTTGAAAAGTCACGTTGTGTTTGGGCAGGACATTGGTGAGACATCTTCTGGAATATAGTGTTCAGTTCTGTTTGCCAAGTAATAGGAAGGATATTTTTAAGCTGGAGGAATTCAGAAGAGGTTTACTGGATTTTGCCAGGTATGGAAAGTTTGAGCTGTAAAGAAAGGCTGGATAGACTGGGTAGGAACAAATTACTGCAGATGCTGGAATCTGTAACAGGAAACAAAACGTGTTGGAGATCACAATGGTCGATGGAGAGAAAGCAAGCTCGTGTTATGAATCTCGATGAATCTACATCAGAGCTGAAGTGAAGTGAAGCGATAGGCTGGAACCTTTTACACTGGAGAGTAGCAGGTCAAGTGGAAACCTTATGGACGTTTATAAAATAAAATAATGAAGGGTATAGATAGGATGAAGAGTAGTTGTCTTTTTCCTCGGATGGGGGATTTCAGGAGAGGGGGCACATTTTAAGGGCAGAAGTGCGAGAGTTAAAAAAGACATGAGGGGCATCTTTTTTTCCATAGAGGGTGGGGGTTAGCCAGTGGAATGAAGTTCCTGAGGAACTGATGGATGTGGGCACCGTTACAATGTTTAAAAGATATTTGGGTAAGTACATGAAAACGGAAAGTAGCAGTGAGCTACGGCGAGTTTAGTTTGAGATTATGTTCGGCACAGAGTGATTGGGCTGATGGGTTTGTTTCCGTACTGTATGACTCGATGACTCTCTGTGAAACTGCGTCCGCCTGTTGTCTTTGCAGCAATGTCTGCAGTGGAGCTGTTGCTGCCGTTTGAACTGAAGGCAACTGAGGGAAGCGTCACGCGATCGCCGGGAGCTATGGCGCGCGCCTGTAATCCCGCTGCTGGGAGGCTGAGGCTGCTGGATGACTTGAGGTTGGGAGTTCTGGGCTGTTGTGGTCTGTGTCGATCGGGTGCCCACACTCAGGGCAGTGTCCACATGGTGCTCCTCGGGGAACTCGGGTGTTCCAGGTGTGCTGCAGAGGGGTGAACCGGCCCAGGTCGGAAACGGAGCAGGTCAAAGCCCCCGCACTGCTCAGTAGTGGGATAGCACCTGTGAATGGATGCAGCAGTGCAGCCTGACCAATACAGTGAGACGCAGTCTTTTACACCATTCTTTACCTTGCGGCATTCCCATCTTTTGCCATCAGTGCAAACAATCTCGATGTCTCAATCCTGCTTCCTTCCTTCCCCACTCACTCCCTCCACCCCCTACGCCCGCCACGTTTATTCACTCTCACGATAACCAATCTTTACAAAGTCAACAACAAATCCACACATTTTACAACAACCGAATCTCTCTACAAGTCCTCCACACTCACCCAAACACACTCTCTCAGTCATTACCTCACACTTCCCACACTGCCCTTTTCTACCTCTCCTCAATATTCACTTCTCTTTTACTGCTCCCTGCTGTTCACAGCACCTACTGTTCTGAGAAAATCTCCACTTTACACAATCCTACCAGCCACGGCCAGCAGAGAGCGCAAAACTCTCTTCATTTTCCTGCCCGAATTCTCCATTGCTCACATTGCCGAAACTTCCATTGCAACCACCAAGCGTTCAAGCTGCCTCCCGGCTCTTTCCCCTCTCCGTCATCCATTCATTCATTCACTTCGGCAAATGATTCTCCTGCAAAACTGTGCAACACTTGAACTCTCATTCTAACTTCTCTCATGCTGTAGCTACCAGAGAGAAAGAAAGAGGCAGCAAGACTGGCATTTCCATGATGCCACAATCAAGTTGACCAACAGCCCATTTTTCCATCTCCTCACTTCCGAGTATGAGGTCTTAGACAAGACAGCGAGAAATAATAGCAGCCGAGATGCACGTTATTTCCAAGAACGGGGGTCTTACTGGCCTCACTTTACAACTGGCGGTGGTCCAAGTGGCAGATCGGTTAGAAGAAAGTTCTCTGTTCCTCTCTGCTGCGATTCTCGCACGCCACTTGAATGCCACCGGTATTCAGTCTTCTGCTTCCCACTCTAATATTGAAAACATATCTTGGCCATTGCTGGAATGGAGCAATATAGTAGCAGAGGTGTAATTTGTTCAAGGGTTCTATCACACAAAATCATGCGACTGCCTTCCCTTACAGTCACAAGAGCATGTAACATAGAAGCTTCCGCAACAGATGTTGAACCATTGCTACTGAACCACCAACAATGCCTACCACTCCATACCACAAATACACTTTTGAAAATCAGATCACAGCACTGTGTTCCTGCTCCCAGTTTATAAGCAGAATCTGAAACTTGAGGACCTAGCACAGAAAGTAGGACAGTGCTGGTCTGAAGCTGCAGAAGGGCTTCTGTGGCGCTGCTTGGAATCGTTGGGCTGAACCATATTTCAGAGTTCAGCAGTCATCCTAGCCAAGTATGCTGTCACGGTCACAGACGTGATTGGCATTTGTATAGACGGCTGTGTGTCAAAGAAGAAAATCAGTGCGTTCATCAACCAGAAACCTTGTATGAAATGGGATATCCATTGCCTACTGAAGACCGGGCAGGTGGCATTCAAATTGAATGACTCAGACTTTCATAAGAATTCTGGATACAACCTCTGCAAGGCTATTACAGATGCCAAGAGGCAGTACAGGACTACGTTAGAGACCCAAACTAACCAAATGGACACCCATCGCCTGTCACAAGGCCTACACAGCATAACAGGATGCAAATTGAAGCAGAACAGAATAGCGGAGAAAAACACAGCCTTCCCTGATCTTTTTACAATCCGTTCAAACAGAATGCCAGTGGAATGATACCACCTGCCCCCAACAACCCCAGATCCTCATATTCCTCCAGTCACTGCTGCAGATGTCAGATCGCCTTCTTGAGAGTGAACCCAAGGAAAGCAACTTGTCCGGATGGAGTCCCCAGCCATGCACTTAGATCCTGTGCAGACCAGCTAGCGAGAGAACTTTCTGACATCTTTAACCCCTCGTTGTTACAATCTGAAGTCCCCAACTGCTTCCATTATTCCGGTACCAAAGAAAGCACATGCAATGTGTCTCAATGACTACCGCCTGATGCCTCTGACTTCCATAGTTACAAAGTCCTTTGAGAGGTTAGTCATGGATCACATCAACCCTAGACCCCCAGCCTGCCTCAATCCCTTGCAATCTGCCTACCAGTGCAACAGGTCCACGGTAGATGCCATTTTTCTCATCCTGCACTCATTCGACGAACATCTGAATAATACAGATACCTGTGTCAGGCTTCTACTTATTGATTACAGCTCCACCTTCAACATTATAATACCAACCAAACTAACCTCCAAACTCTGAGACCTAGGTCTTGGGTCTGCTATCTGCAACAGGATCCTCAACCTCTTGATCCATAGACTGCAGTCAGTAAAGAAAGATAACATCACCTCCTCTGCGATGCGCCTCAACACCGGCGCCTCCCAAGAATACGTACTCAAGCTCCTACTGCACTCCCTGTACACTCGGGACTGTGTGGTACAATTTCATCCGAATGCCATTTACAAGTTCACTGAAAACACTACCATTGTATGACAGATATCAGACAACCATGAGTTAGCATACAGAAAGAAGATAGGATGCTTGATCTTATGATGCAAAGATAACAATCTCTCCTCCAAAGTGGTGGGCAAAACTAAGGAGCTTGATCATCGACCTCCGGAAGAAAGAAGAACAACATGACCCTACTTACATCAATGGAGCTGAGGTGGAGAGGTTCGATAGCGTCAAATTCCTTGGAGTGATGATAACCAGCAACCTGCACTGAACCTCCCACAGAGGTGTGATAATCAAGAAGGCACAACAATGCCTCTTCTTCCTCTGAACGCTTATGAAATTCAGCATGTCTGTAAGGACCCTCACTAACTCTTATAGATGCATCATAGAAAGCATTCTACCCAGCTACATCATGGCTGGTACAGTAATTGCTCTACCCATGGCCATAAGAACCTACAGAAAGTTATGTGAACAGCCCAGACAATCACACAAGCCATGGACTCCCTCTACGTATACTGTAGTTCCGGAATGGCAGCTAGCGTCAACAGTGACACCTCCAATCCTGGTATTAATCTCTTCCAACCTCTTCCATCACGCAGAAGATACAAAAGCTTAAACGCACATACCAGTGGGTTCCAGAACAAATTTTTACCCGCTGTTATTCGTCTGTCGAATGGGTCTCTCAAATTTCAAATCTAATGGCGATCTCTTTTTGTCCTCTCCTTGCAGCCATAACTTTCTCTGCCTTGCTCTGTTCAATCACCCTATGATCTGTTTATTCTGTACACAAAACACAACTTTCAACTGCACTTAAGTATGTGTGACAACGATAAATTACATCAAATCAAGTGCAACAGCCTGCTCGACTTACACAGTGACTACAGTGGAGCTGTTGTCACCACTTGCAACTGACAAAGTCCAGCTGCATACATGACATGGATAAACAAACAGCATTAACATTTTGCGTCTGAAATGTTTTCTTCAGAACTGAACAGTCTTGGAATTTAAACATTTTTATGCTGTTGAGAGAGGGGGAGAAACATTAAGTAGAATAAATGGTAATGGTGCTCAGAGCAGGAGACAAAAAGAGTGGTAATGTTAGTAAAAGTGAGATGGAAATGTAAAATGCATGGAGATACTAGGTGCAAAAGAGAGAAAGAAAATCTATTCTGTTGAGAGTGAAACAACACGATACATTTTTTTTTAAAAAAGCAATGGAGGTGAAGGAAGGAGTCAGTTTCTAAACCAACTGGAGGGGTAGATGTCATGCTGTGAAGGTGTTTGCCTCAATGTTCAGGGCTAGCATAGGGAGATGTGACATGAAAATGTGATGTTGTTCCTCCAGTTCACATTGAACATTAATACAACACTATAGCACACCCAGGATGGGAATTTTAGCATGGGAACATGATGGTTTAAGTGAAAAGGCAAACAACTGGCTGGTGAGTGTCATAATTAGGGATTGGGCACAGGTATGACATCATCGATATATCAGAGAAAGAGTTGTTGGTAGTCTCGGAATAGAAACACAACAAGGCATGTTTCACATACTGAGTTGAGAGTGTGATGCTGGAAATGCACAGGTGGTCAGGCAGCATCCGAGGAGCAGGAGAATTGACATTCAGGCATAAGCCCTTCATCAGGAATGAGAAGTTCTCATCTTTTCCATGTTCCAAATACCAACAAAGGCACAAGCATAGCCTGGGACATATGTGGTTGTCTATACTTTGAGTGTTGTCATCTTGAGGTTGTACAGTGTTGTCATCTTGAGGTTGTACAGGACATGAGTGAGACCTAGAATGGGGGAATTTCAAGAACAGGGGATGTATTTTTAAGGTGAGAGGAGGGAGATTTTAAAAAGACATGAGGGGCAATTTATTTTTACACAGAAGGTGATTCACATGTGGAATGAACTTCCTGAGGAAATCCTGAATGTTGAGCACAATTGCAAAGTTTAAAAGACACCTAGGTAAATATATGAATAGCAAAGGTTTGGAGAGATAGGAGTAGACATTTTTTCCTAGATTTGCTTAAGAAATGTTGTAAGGAGAAAGCCGGGAACTATTGGCCTGTCTGACTTTGGTTGTGGGTAGATTGATGGAGGTGATTTTAAAACATAAACTTTATGGACATTTAGAGAGACATAAATTGATTCGGGATAGTCAGCGTGGCTTTGTGTGAGAAAAATAATTTCTCACAAACATGCTTGCAGTTTTGAAGAAGTTACCAAAACGATTGATGAAGGCAGAACAGTAGATATTGTTTACTTGGACTTTAGTAGAACTTTTGACAAGGTTCCACATTATAGACTAATTAGTAAAGTTAGGTCACAAGATTGAGCTTGCCAATTGGACGCATTATTGGCTTAATGGCAGGAGAAAGAGACTCGTGGTTGAGGGTTGCTTTCAGATTGAAGGCCTGTCACCAGAGTGTTCCACAAGGATCGGTTCTGGGAAATCTTTTGTTTGTTATCTATATGAATGATTTGGATGAGCATATAGAAGGCATGGTTAGTCAGCTTGCAGACAGCACCAAAAGTGGTAGCGTAGTAGCCAGTGAAATAGGTTTCCTAAGATTACAAAGGGATCTTGTTCAAATGGGTCAATGGGTTCAAAAATGGCAGATGGTGTTCAATCTGGATAATTGCAAGGTATTGCATTTGGGTTCAACAAATAAGGGTAGGACACATAGGGCACAACCAAAAGTAGGGCCTTGGTTGTGTTTATACACAAGTAGTGTTGGTAGAACAGAGAGGCCAATGGGTTCAGGTACACCATTCCTTGCAGTTTCCATCACATATAGACAGGGTGGTTCAAGAGACATTTTGCACGCTGTGCCTTCATTGCTCAATCCTTTGAGTATAGGCGTTGAAAAGTCACGTTGTGTTTGGGCAGGACGTTGGTGAGACATCTTCTGGAATATAGTGTTCAGTTCTGTTTGCCAAGTAATAGGAAGGATATTTTTAAGCTGGAGGAATTCAGAAGAGGTTTACTGGATTTTGCCAGGTATGGAAAGTTTGAGCTGTAAAGAAAGGCTGGATAGACTGGGTAGGAACAAATTACTGCAGATGCTGGAATCTGTAACAGGAAACAAAAAGTGTTGGAGATCACAATGGTCGATGGAGAGAAAGCAAGCTCGTGTTATGAATCTCGATGAATCTACATCAGAGCTGAAGTGAAGTGAAGCGATAGGCTGGAACCTTTTACACTGGAGAGTAGCAGGTCAAGTGGGAACCTTATGGACGTTTATAAAATAAAATAATGAAGGGTATAGATAGGATGAAGAGTAGTTGTCTTTTTCCTCGGATGGGGGATTTCAGGAGAGGGGGCACATTTTAAGGGCAGAAGTGCGAGAGTTAAAAAAGACATGAGGGGCATCTTTTTTTCCATAGAGGGTGGGGGTTAGCCAGTGGAATGAAGTTCCTGAGGAACTGATGGATGTGGGCACCGTTACAATGTTTAAAAGATATTTGGGTAAGTACATGAAAAGGGAAAGTTTGGATCTGGACCAGTAGCAGTGAGCTACGGCGAGTTTAGTTTGAGATTATGTTCGGCACAGAGTGATTGGGCTGAAGGGTTTGTTTCCGTACTGCATGACTCGATGACTCTCTGTGAAACTGCGTCCGCCTGTTGTCTTTGCAGCAATGTCTGCAGTGGAGCTGTTGCTGCCGTTTGAACTGAAGGCAACTGAGGGAAGCGCCACGCGATCGCCGGGGGCTGTGGCGCGCGCCTGTAATCCCGCTGCTGGGAGGCTGAGGCTGCCGGATGACTTGAGGTTGGGAGTTCTGGGCTGTTGTGGTCTGTGTCGATCGGGTGCCCACACTCAGGGCAGTGTCCACATGGTGCTCCTCGGGGAACTCGGGTGTACCAGGTGTGCTGCAGAGGGGTGAACCGGCCCAGGTCGGAAACGGAGCAGGTCAAAGCCCCCGCACTGCTCAGTAGTGGGATAGCACCTGTGAATGGATGCAGCAGTGCAGCCTGACCAATACAGTGAGACGCAGTCTTTTACACCATTCTTTACCTTGCGGCATTCCCATCTTTTGCCATCAGTGCAAACAATCTCGATGTCTCAATCCTGCTTCCTTCCTTCCCCACTCACTCCCTCCACCCCCTACGCCCGCCACGTTTATTCACTCTCACGATAACCAATCTTTACAAAGTCAACAACAAATCCACACATTTTACAACAACCGAATCTCTCTACAAGTCCTCCACACTCACCCAAACACACTCTCTCAGTCATTACCTCACACTTCCCACACTGCCCTTTTCTACCTCTCCTCAATATTCACTTCTCTTTTACTGCTCCCTGCTGTTCACAGCACCTCCTGTTCTGAGAAAATCTCCACTTTACACAATCCTACCAGCCACGGCCAGCAGAGAGCGCAAAACTCTCTTCATTTTCCTGCCCGAATTCTCCATTGCTCACATTGCCGAAACTTCCATTGCAACCACCAAGCGTTCAAGCTGCCTCCCGGCTCTTTCCCCTCTCCGTCATCCATTCATTCATTCACTTCGGCAAATGATTCTCCTGCAAAACTGTGCAACACTTGAACTCTCATTCTAACTTCTCTCATGCTGTAGCTACCAGAGAGAAAGAAAGAGGCAGCAAGACTGGCATTTCCATGATGCCACAATCAAGTTGACCAACAGCCCATTTTTCCATCTCCTCACTTCCGAGTATGAGGTCTTAGACAAGACAGCGAGAAATAATAGCAGCCGAGATGCACGTTATTTCCAAGAACGGGGGCCTTACTGGCCTCACTTTACAACTGGCGGTGGTCCAAGTGGCAGATCGGTTAGAAGAAAGTTCTCTGTTCCTCTCTGCTGCGATTCTCGCACGCCACTTGAATGCAACCGGTATTCAGTCTTCTGCTTCCCACTCTAATATTGAAAACATATCTTGGCCATTGCTGGAATGGAGCAATATAGTAGCAGAGGTGTAATTTGTTCAAGGGTTCTATCACACAAAATCATGCGACTGCCTTCCCTTACAGTCACAAGAGCATGTAACATAGAAGCTTCCGCAACAGATGTTGAACCATTGCTACTGAACCACCAACAATGCCTACCACTCCATACCACAAATACACTTTTGAAAATCAGATCACAGCACTGTGTTCCTGCTCCCAGTTTATAAGCAGAATCTGAAACTTGAGGACCTAGCACAGAAAGTAGGACAGTGCTGGTCTGAAGCTGCAGAAGGGCTTCTGTGGCGCTGCTTGGAATCGTTGGGCTGAACCATATTTCAGAGTTCAGCAGTCATCCTAGCCAAGTATGCTGTCACGGTCACAGACGTGATTGGCATTTGTATAGACGGCTGTGTGTCAAAGAAGAAAATCAGTGCGTTCATCAACCAGAAACCTTGTATGAAATGGGATATCCATTGCCTACTGAAGACCGGGCAGGTGGCATTCAAATTGAATGACTCAGACTTTCATAAGAATTCTGGATACAACCTCTGCAAGGCTATTACAGATGCCAAGAGGCAGTACAGGACTACGTTAGAGACCCAAACTAACCAAATGGACACCCATCGCCTGTCACAAGGCCTACACAGCATAACAGGATGCAAATTGAAGCAGAACAGAATAGCGGAGAAAAACACAGCCTTCCCTGATCTTTTTACAATCCGTTCAAACAGAATGCCAGTGGAATGATACCACCTGACCCCAACAACCCCAGATCCTCATATTCCTCCAGTCACTGCTGCAGATGTCAGATCGCCTTCTTGAGAGTGAACCCAAGGAAAGCAACTTGTCCGGATGGAGTCCCCAGCCATGCACTTAGATCCTGTGCAGACCAGCTAGCGAGAGAACTTTCTGACATCTTTAACCCCTCGTTGTTACAATCTGAAGTCCCCAACTGCTTCCATTATTCCGGTACCAAAGAAAGCACATGCAATGTGTCTCAATGACTACCGCCTGATGCCTCTGACTTCCATAGTTACAAAGTCCTTTGAGAGGTTAGTCATGGATCACATCAACCCTAGACCCCCAGCCTGCCTCAATCCCTTGCAATCTGCCTACCAGTGCAACAGGTCCACGGTAGATGCCATTTTTCTCATCCTGCACTCATTCGACGAACATCTGAATAATACAGATACCTGTGTCAGGCTTCTACTTATTGATTACAGCTCCACCTTCAACATTATAATACCAACCAAACTAACCTCCAAACTCTGAGACCTAGGTCTTGGGTCTGCTATCTGCAACAGGATCCTCAACCTCTTGATCCATAGACTGCAGTCAGTAAAGAAAGATAACATCACCTCCTCTGCGATGCGCCTCAACACCGGCGCCTCCCAAGAATACGTACTCAAGCTCCTACTGCACTCCCTGTACACTCGGGACTGTGTGGCACAATTTCATCCGAATGCCATTTACAAGTTCACTGAAAACACTACCATTGTATGACAGATATCAGACAACCATGAGTTAGCATACAGAAAGAAGATAGGATGCTTGATCTTATGATGCAAAGATAACAATCTCTCCTCCAAAGTGGTGGGCAAAACTAAGGAGCTTGATCATCGACCTCCGGAAGAAAGAAGAACAACATGACCCTACTTACATCAATGGAGCTGAGGTGGAGAGGGTCGATAGCGTCAAATTCCTTGGAGTGATGATAACCAGCAACCTGCACTGAACCTCCCACAGAGGTGTGATAATCAAGAAGGCACAACAATGCCTCTTCTTCCTCTGAACGCTTATGAAATTCAGCATGTCTGTAAGGACCCTCACTAACTCTTATAGATGCATCATAGAAAGCATTCTACCCAGCTACATCATGGCTGGTACAGTAATTGTTCTACCCATGGCCATAAGAACCTACAGAAAGTTATGTGAACAGCCCAGACAATCACACAAGCCATGGACTCCCTCTACGTATACTGTAGTTCCGGAATGGCAGCTAGCGTCAACAGTGACACCTCCAATCCTGGTATTAATCTCTTCCAAACTCTTCCATCACGCAGAAGATACAAAAGCTTAAACGCACATACCAGTGGGTTCCAGAACAAATTTTTACCCGCTGTTATTCGTCTGTCGAATGGGTCTCTCAAATTTCAAATCTAATGGCGATCTCTTTTTGTCCTCTCCTTGCAGCCATAACTTTCTCTGCCTTGCTCTGTTCAATCACCCTATGATCTGCTTATTCTGTACACAAAACACAACTTTCAACTGCACTTAGGTATGTGTGACAACGATAAATCACATCAAATCAAGTGCAACAGCCTGCTCGACTTACACAGTGACTGCAGTGGAGCTGTTGTCACCACTTGCAACTGACAAAGTCCAGCTGCATACATGACATGGATAAACAAACAGCATTAACATTTTGCGTCTGAAATGTTTTCTTCAGAACTGAACAGTCTTGGAATTTAAACATTTTTATGCTGTTGAGAGAGGGGGAGAAACATTAAGTAGAATAAATGGTAATGGTGCTCAGAGCAGGAGACAAAAAGAGTGGTAATGTTAGTAAAAGTGAGATGGAAATGTAAAATGCATGGAGATACTAGGTGCAAAAGAGAGAAAGAAAATCTATTCTGTTGAGAGTGAAACAACACGATACATTTTTTTTTAAAAAAGCAATGGAGGTGAAGGAAGGAGTCAGTTTCTAAACCAACTGGAGGGGTAGATGTCATGCTGTGAAGATGGTTGACTCAATGTTCAGGGCTAGCATAGGGAGATGTGACATGAAAATGTGATGTTGTTCCTCCAGTTCACATTGAACATTAATACAACACGATAGCACACCCAGGATGGGAATTTTAGCATGGGAACATGATGGTTTAAGTGAAAAGGCAAACAACTGGCTGGTGAGTGTCATAATTAGGGATTGGGCACAGGTATGACATCATCGATATATCAGAGAAAGAGTTGTTGGTAGTCTCGGAATAGAAACACAACAAGGCATGTTTCACATACTGAGTTGAGAGTGTGATGCTGGAAATGCACAGCTGGTCAGGCAGCATCCGAGGAGCAGGAGAATTGACATTCAGGCATAAGCCCTTCATCAGGAATGAGAAGTTCTCATCTTTTCCATGTTCCAAATACCAACAAAGGCACAAGCATAGCCTGGGACATATGTGGTTGTCTATACTTTGAGTGTTGTCATCTTGAGGTTGTACAGGACATGAGTGAGACCTAGAATGGGGGAATTTCAAGAACAGGGGATGTATTTTTAAGGTGAGAGGAGGGAGATTTTAAAAAGACATGAGGGGCAATTTATTTTTACACAGAAGGTGATTCACATGTGGAATGAACTTCCTGAGGAAATCCTGAATGTTGAGCACAATTGCAAAGTTTAAAAGACACCTAGGTAAATATATGAATAGCAAAGGTTTGGAGAGATAGGAGTAGACATTTTTTCCTAGATTTGCTTAAGAAATGTTGTAAGGAGAAAGCCGGGAACTATTGGCCTGTCTGACTTTGGTTGTGGGTAGATTGATGGAGGTGATTTTAAAACATAAACTTTATGGACATTTAGAGAGACATAAATTGATTCGGGATAGTCAGCGTGGCTTTGTGTGAGAAAAATAATTTCTCACAAACATGCTTGCAGTTTTGAAGAAGTTACCAAAACGATTGATGAAGGCAGAACAGTAGATATTGTTTACTTGGACTTTAGTAGAACTTTTGACAAGGTTCCACATTATAGACTAATTAGTAAAGTTAGGTCACAAGATTGAGCTTGCCAATTGGACGCATTATTGGCTTAATGGCAGGAGAAAGAGACTAGTGGTTGAGGGTTGCTTTCAGATTGAAGGCCTGTCACCAGAGTGTTCCACAAGCATCGGTTCTGGGAAATCTTTTGTTTGTCATCTATATGAATGATTTGGATGAGCATATAGAAGGCATGGTTAGTCAGCTTGCAGACAGCACCAAAAGTGGTAGCGTAGTAGCCAGTGAAATAGGTTTCCTAAGATTACAAAGGGATCTTGTTCAAATGGGTCAATGGGTTCAAACATGGCAGATGGTGTTCAATCTGGATAATTGCAAGGTATTGCATTTGGGTTCAACAAATAAGGGTAGGACACATAGGGCACAACCAAAAGTAGGGCCTTGGTTGTGTTCATACACAAGTAGTGTTGGTAGAACAGAGAGGCCAATGGGTTCAGGTACACCATTCCTTGAAGTTTCCATCACATATAGACAGGGTGGTTCAAGAGACATTTTGCACGCTGTGCCTTCATTGCTCAATCCTTTGAGTATAGGCGTTGAAAAGTCACGTTGTGTTTGGGCAGGACGTTGGTGAGACATCTTCTGGAATATAGTGTTCAGTTCTGTTTGCCAAGTAATAGGAAGGATATTTTTAAGCTGGAGGAATTCAGAAGAGGTTTACTGGATTTTGCCAGGTATGGAAAGTTTGAGCTGTAAAGAAAGGCTGGATAGACTGGGTAGGAACAAATTACTGCAGATGCTGGAATCTGTAACAGGAAACAAAAAGTGTTGGAGATCACAATGGTCGATGGAGAGAAAGCAAGCTCGTGTTATGAATCTCGATGAATCTACATCAGAGCTGAAGTGAAGTGAAGCGATAGGCTGGAACCTTTTACACTGGAGAGTAGCAGGTCAAGTGGAAACCTTATGGACGTTTATAAAATAAAATAATGAAGGGTATAGATAGGATGAAGAGTAGTTGTCTTTTTCCTCGGATGGGGGATTTCAGGAGAGGGGGCACATTTTAAGGGCAGAAGTGCGAGAGTTAAAAAAGACATGAGGGGCATCTTTTTTTCCATAGAGGGTGGGGGTTAGCCAGTGGAATGAAGTTCCTGAGGAACTGATGGATGTGGGCACCGTTACAATGTTTAAAAGATATTTGGGTAAGTACATGAAAAGGGAAAGTTTGGATCTGGACCAGTAGCAGTGAGCTACGGCGAGTTTAGTTTGAGATTATGTTCGGCACAGAGTGATTGGGCTGAAGGGTTTGTTTCCGTACTGCATGACTCGATGACTCTCTGTGAAACTGCGTCCGCCTGTTGTCTTTGCAGCAATGTCTGCAGTGGAGCTGTTGCTGCCGTTTGAACTGAAGGCAACTGAGGGAAGCGCCACGCGATCGCCGGGGGCTGAGGCGCGCACCTGTAATCCCGCTGCTGGGAGGCTGAGGCTGCCGGATGACTTGAGGTTGGGAGTTCTGGGCTGTTGTGGTCTGTGTCGATCGGGTGCCCACACTCAGGGCAGTGTCCACATGGTGCTCCTCGGGGAACTCGGGTGTACCAGGTGTGCTGCAGAGGGGTGAACCGGCCCAGGTCGGAAACGGAGCAGGTCAAAGCCCCCGCACTGCTCAGTAGTGGGATAGCACCTGTGAATGGATGCAGCAGTGCAGCCTGACCAATACAGTGAGACGCAGTCTTTTACACCATTCTTTACCTTGCGGCATTCCCATCTTTTGCCATCAGTGCAAACAATCTCGATGTCTCAATCCTGCTTCCTTCCTTCCCCACTCACTCCCTCCACCCCCTACGCCCGCCACGTTTATTCACTCTCACGATAACCAATCTTTACAAAGTCAACAACAAATCCACACATTTTACAACAACCGAATATCTCTACAAGTCCTCCACACTCACCCAAACACACTCTCTCAGTCATTACCTCACACTTCCCACACTGCCCTTTTCTACCTCTCCTCAATATTCACTTCTCTTTTACTGCTCCCTGCTGTTCACAGCACCTACTGTTCTGAGAAAATCTCCACTTTACACAATCCTACCAGCCACGGCCAGCAGAGAGCGCAAAACTCTCTTCATTTTCCTGCCCGAATTCTCCATTGCTCACATTGCCGAAACTTCCATTGCAACCACCAAGCGTTCAAGCTGCCTCCCGGCTCTTTCCCCTCTCCGTCATCCATTCATTCATTCACTTCGGCAAATGATTCTCCTGCAAAACTGTGCAACACTTGAACTCTCATTCTAACTTCTCTCATGCTGTAGCTACCAGAGAGAAAGAAAGAGGCAGCAAGACTGGCATTTCCATGATGCCACAATCAAGTTGACCAACAGCCCATTTTTCCATCTCCTCACTTCCGAGTATGAGGTCTTAGACAAGACAGCGAGAAATAATAGCAGCCGAGATGCACGTTATTTCCAAGAACGGGGGCCTTACTGGCCTCACTTTACAACTGGCGGTGGTCCAAGTGGCAGATCGGTTAGAAGAAAGTTCTCTGTTCCTCTCTGCTGCGATTCTCGCACGCCACTTGAATGCCACCGGTATTCAGTCTTCTGCTTCCCACTCTAATGTTGAAAACATATCTTGGCCATTGCTGGAATGGAGCAATATAGTAGCAGAGGTGTAATTTGTTCAAGGGTTCTATCACACAAAATCATGCGACTGCCTTCCCTTACAGTCACAAGAGCATGTAACATAGAAGCTTCCGCAACAGATGTTGAACCATTGCTACTGAACCACCAACAATGCCTACCACTCCATACCACAAATACACTTTTGAAAATCAGATCACAGCACTGTGTTCCTGCTCCCAGTTTATAAGCAGAATCTGAAACTTGAGGACCTAGCACAGAAAGTAGGACAGTGCTGGTCTGAAGCTGCAGAAGGGCTTCTGTGGCGCTGCTTGGAATCGTTGGGCTGAACCATATTTCAGAGTTCAGCAGTCATCCTAGCCAAGTATGCTGTCACGGTCACAGACGTGATTGGCATTTGTATAGACGGCTGTGTGTCAAAGAAGAAAATCAGTGCGTTCATCAACCAGAAACCTTGTATGAACTGAGATATCCATTGCCTACTGAAGACCGGGCAGGTGGCATTCAAATTGAATGACTCAGACTTTCATAAGAATTCTGGATACAACCTCTGCAAGGCTATTACAGATGCCAAGAGGCAGTACAGGACTACGTTAGAGACCCAAACTAACCAAATGGACACCCATCGCCTGTCACAAGGCCTACACAGCATAACAGGATGCAAATTGAAGCAGAACAGAATAGCGGAGAAAAACACAGCCTTCCCTGATCTTTTTACAATCCGTTCAAACAGAATGCCAGTGGAATGATACCACCTGCCCCCAACAACCCCAGATCCTCATATTCCTCCAGTCACTGCTGCAGATGTCAGATCGCCTTCTTGAGAGTGAACCCAAGGAAAGCAACTTGTCCGGATGGAGTCCCCAGCCATGCACTTAGATCCTGTGCAGACCAGCTAGCGAGAGAACTTTCTGACATCTTTAACCCCTCGTTGTTACAATCTGAAGTCCCCAACTGCTTCCATTATTCCGGTACCAAAGAAAGCACATGCAATGTGTCTCAATGACTACCGCCTGATGCCTCTGACTTCCATAGTTACAAAGTCCTTTGAGAGGTTAGTCATGGATCACATCAACCCTAGACCCCCAGCCTGCCTCAATCCCTTGCAATCTGCCTACCAGTGCAACAGGTCCACGGTAGATGCCATTTTACTCATCCTGCACTCATTCAACGAACATCTGAATAATACAGATACCTGTGTCAGGCTTCTACTTATTGATTACAGCTCCACCTTCAACATTATAATACCAACCAAACTAACCTCCAAACTCTGAGACCTAGGTCTTGGGTCTGCTATCTGCAACAGGATCCTCAACCTCTTGATCCATAGACTGCAGTCAGTAAAGAAAGATAACATCACCTCCTCTGCGATGCGCCTCAACACCGGCGCCTCCCAAGAATACGTACTCAAGCTCCTACTGCACTCCCTGTACACTCGGGACTGTGTGGCACAATTTCATCCGAATGCCATTTACAAGTTCACTGAAAACACTACCATTGTATGACAGATATCAGACAACCATGAGTTAGCATACAGAAAGAAGATAGGATGCTTGATCTTATGATGCAAAGATAACAATCTCTCCTCCAAAGTGGTGGGCAAAACTAAGGAGCTTGATCATCGACCTCCGGAAGAAAGAAGAACAACATGACCCTACTTACATCAATGGAGCTGAGGTGGAGAGGGTCGATAGCGTCAAATTCCTTGGAGTGATGATAACCAGCAACCTGCACTGAACCTCCCACAGAGGTGTGATAATCAAGAAGGCACAACAATGCCTCTTCTTCCTCTGAACGCTTATGAAATTCAGCATGTCTGTAAGGACCCTCACTAACTCTTATAGATGCATCATAGAAAGCATTCTACCCAGCTACATCATGGCTGGTACAGTAGTTGCTCTACCCATGGCCATAAGAACCTACAGAAAGTTATGTGAACAGCCCAGACAATCACACAAGCCATGGACTCCCTCTACGTATACTGTAGTTCCGGAATGGCAGCTAGCGTCAACAGTGACACCTCCAATCCTGGTATTAATCTCTTCCAACCTCTTCCATCACGCAGAAGATACAAAAGATTAAACACACATACCAGTGGGTTCCAGAACAAATTTTTACCCGCTGTTATTCGTCTGTCGAATGGGTCTCTCAAATTTCAAATCTAATGGCGATCTCTTTTTGTCCTCTCCTTGCAGCCATAACTTTCTCTGCCTTGCTCTGTTCAATCACCCTATGATCTGCTTATTCTGTACACAAAACACAACTTTCAACTGCACTTAGGTATGTGTGACAACGATAAATCACATCAAATCAAGTGCAACAGCCTGCTCGACTTACACAGTGACTGCAGTGGAGCTGTTGTCACCACTTGCAACTGACAAAGTCCAGCTGCATACATGACATGGATAAACAAACAGCATTAACATTTTGCGTCTGAAATGTTTTCTTCAGAACTGAACAGTCTTGGAATTTAAACATTTTTATGCTGTTGAGAGAGGGGGAGAAACATTAGGTAGAATAATTGATAATGGTGCTCAGAGCAGGAGACAAAAAGAGTGGTAATGTTAGTAAAAGTGAGATGGAAATGTAAAATGCATGGAGATACTAGGTGCAAAAGAGAGAAAGAAAATCTATTCTGTTGAGAGTGAAACAACACGATACATTTTTTTTTAAAAAAGCAATGGAGGTGAAGGAAGGAGTCAGTTTCTAAACCAACTGGAGGGGTAGATGTCATGCTGTGAAGTTTGTTGACTCAATGTTCAGGGCTAGCATAGGGAGATGTGACATGAAAATGTGATGTTGTTCCTCCAGTTCACATTGAACATTAATACAACACTATAGCACACCCAGGATGGGAATTTTAGCATGGGAACATGATGGTTTAAGTGAAAAGGCAAACAACTGGCTGGTGAGTGTCATAATTAGGGATCGGGCACAGGTATGACATCATCGATATATCAGAGAAAGAGTTGTTGGTAGTCTCGGAATAGAAACACAACAAGGCTTGTTTCACATACTGAGTTGAGAGTGTGATGCTGGAAATGCACAGGTGGTCAGGCAGCATCCGAGGAGCAGGAGAATTGACATTCAGGCATAAGCCCTTCATCAGGAATGAGAAGTTCTCATCTTTTCCATGTTCCAAATACCAACAAAGGCACAAGCATAGCCTGGGACATATGTGGTTGTCTATACTTTGAGTGTTGTCATCTTGAGGTTGTACAGGACATGAGTGAGACCTAGGGTGGGGGAATTTCAAGAACAGGGGATATATTTTTAAGGTGAGAGGAGGGAGATTTTAAAAAGACATGAGGGGCAATTTATTTTTACACAGAAGGTGATTCACATGTGGAATGAACTTCCTGAGGAAATCCTGAATGTTGAGCACAATTGCAAAGTTTAAAAGACACCTAGGTAAATATATGAATAGCAAAGGTTTGGAGAGATAGGAGTAGACATTTTTTCCTAGATTTGCTTAAGAAATGTTGTAAGGAGAAAGCCGGGAACTATTGGCCTGTCTGACTTTGGTTGTGGGTAGATTGATGGAGGTGATTTTAAAACATAAACTTTATGGACATTTAGAGAGACATAAATTGATTCGGGATAGTCAGCGTGGCTTTGTGTGAGAAAAATAATTTCTCACAAACATGCTTGCAGTTTTGAAGAAGTTACCAAAACGATTGATGAAGGCAGAACAGTAGATATTGTTTACTTGGACTTTAGTAGAACTTTTGACAAGGTTCCACATTATAGACTAATTAGTAAAGTTAGGTCACAAGATTGAGCTTGCCAATTGGACGCATTATTGGCTTAATGGCAGGAGAAAGAGACTAGTGGTTGAGGGTTGCTTTCAGATTGAAGGCCTGTCACCAGAGTGTTCCACAAGGATCGGTTCTGGGAAATCTTTTGTTTGTCATCTATATGAATGATTTGGATGAGCATATAGAAGGCATGGTTAGTCAGCTTGCAGACAGCACCAAAAGTGGTAGCGTAGTAGCCAGTGAAATAGGTTTCCTAAGATTACAAAGGGATCTTGTTCAAATGGGTCAATGGGTTCAAAAATGGCAGATGGTGTTCAATCTGGATAAATGCAAGGTATTGCATTTGGGTTCAACAAATAAGGGTAGGACACATAGGGCACAACCAAAAGTAGGGCCTTGGTTGTGTTCATACACAAGTAGTGTTGGTAGAACAGAGAGGCCAATGGGTTCAGGTACACCATTCCTTGAAGTTTCCATCACATATCGACAGGGTGGTTCAAGAGACATTTTGCACGCTGTGCCTTCATTGCTCAATCCTTTGAGTATAGGCGTTGAAAAGTCACGTTGTGTTTGGGCAGGACATTGGTGAGACATCTTCTGGAATATAGTGTTCAGTTCTGTTTGCCAAGTAATAGGAAGGATATTTTTAAGCTGGAGGAATTCAGAAGAGGTTTACTGGATTTTGCCAGGTATGGAAAGTTTGAGCTGTAAAGAAAGGCTGGATAGACTGGGTAGGAACAAATTACTGCAGATGCTGGAATCTGTAACAGGAAACAAAAAGTGTTGGAGATCACAATGGTCGATGGAGAGAAAGCAAGCTCGTGTTATGAATCTCGATGAATCTACATCAGAGCTGAAGTGAAGTGAAGCGATAGGCTGGAACCTTTTACACTGGAGAGTAGCAGGTCAAGTGGAAACCTTATGGACGTTTATAAAATAAAATAATGAAGGGTATAGATAGGATGAAGAGTAGTTGTCTTTTTCCTCGGATGGGGGATTTCAGGAGAGGGGGCACATTTTAAGGGCAGAAGTGCGAGAGTTAAAAAAGACATGAGGGGCATCTTTTTTTCCATAGAGGGTGGGGGTTAGCCAGTGGAATGAAGTTCCTGAGGAACTGATGGATGTGGGCACCGTTACAATGTTTAAAAGATATTTGGGTAAGTACATGAAAAGGGAAAGTTTGGATCTGGACCAGTAGCAGTGAGCTACGGCGAGTTTAGTTTGAGATGATGTTCGGCACAGAGTGATTGGGCTGAAGGGTTTGTTTCCGTACTGCATGACTCGATGACTCTCTGTGAAACTGCGTCCGCCTGTTGTCTTTGCAGCAATGTCTGCAGTGGAGCTGTTGCTGCCGTTTGAACTGAAGGCAACTGAGGGAAGCACCACGCGATCGCCGGGGGCTGTGGCGCGCGCCTGTAATCCCGCTGCTGGGAGGCTGAGGCTGCCGGATGATTTGAGGTTGGGAGTTCTGGGCTGTTGTGGTCTGTGTCGATCGGGTGCCCACACTCAGGGCAGTGTCCACATGGTGCTCCTCGGGGAACTCGGGTGTACCAGGTGTGCTGCAGAGGGGTGAACCGGCCCAGGTCGGAAACGGAGCAGGTCAAAGCCCCCGCACTGCTCAGTAGTGGGATAGCACCTGTGAATGGATGCAGCAGTGCAGCCTGACCAATACAGTGAGACGCAGTCTTTTACACCATTCTTTACCTTGCGGCATTCCCATCTTTTGCCATCAGTGCAAACAATCTCGATGTCTCAATCCTGCTTCCTTCCTTCCCCACTCACTCCCTCCACCCCCTACGCCCGCCACGTTTATTCACTCTCACGATAACCAATCTTTACAAAGTCAACAACAAATCCACACATTTTACAACAACCGAATCTCTCTACAAGTCCTCCACACTCACCCAAACACACTCTCTCAGTCATTACCTCACACTTCCCACACTGCCCTTTTCTACCTCTCCTCAATATTCACTTCTCTTTTACTGCTCCCTGCTGTTCACAGCACCTACTGTTCTGAGAAAATCTCCACTTTACACAATCCTACCAGCCACGGCCAGCAGAGAGCGCAAAACTCTCTTCATTTTCCTGCCCGAATTCTCCATTGCTCACATTGCCGAAACTTCCATTGCAACCACCAAGCGTTCAAGCTGCCTCCCGGCTCTTTCCCCTCTCCGTCATCCATTCATTCATTCACTTCGGCAAATGATTCTCCTGCAAAACTGTGCAACACTTGAACTCTCATTCTAACTTCTCTCATGCTGTAGCTACCAGAGAGAAAGAAAGAGGCAGCAAGACTGGCATTTCCATGATGCCACAATCAAGTTGACCAACAGCCCATTTTTCCATCTCCTCACTTCCGCGTATGAGGTCTTAGACAAGACAGCGAGAAATAATAGCAGCCGAGATGCACGTTATTTCCAAGAACGGGGGCCTTACTGGCCTCACGAAACAACTGGCGGTGGTCCAAGTGGCAGATCGGTTAGAAGAAAGTTCTCTGTTCCTCTCTGCTGCGATTCTCGCACGCCACTTGAATGCCACCGGTATTCAGTCTTCTGCTTCCCACTCTAATATTGAAAACATATCTTGGCCATTGCTGGAATGGAGCAATATAGTAGCAGAGGTGTAATTTGTTCAAGGGTTCTATCACACAAAATCATGCGACTGCCTTCCCTTACAGTCACAAGAGCATGTAACATAGAAGCTTCCGCAACAGATGTTGAACCATTGCTACTGAACCACCAACAATGCCTACCACTCCATACCACAAATACACTTTTGAAAATCAGATCACAGCACTGTGTTCCTGCTCCCAGTTTATAAGCAGAATCTGAAACTTGAGGACCTAGCACAGAAAGTAGGACAGTGCTGGTCTGAAGCTGCGGAAGGGCTTCTGTGGCACTGCTTGGAATCGTTGGGCTGAACCATATTTCAGAGTTCAGCAGTCATCCTAGCCAAGTATGCTGTCACGGTCACAGACGTGATTGGCACTTGTATAGATGGTTGTGTGTCAAAGAAGAAAATCAGTGCGTTCATCAACCAGAAACCTTGTATGAACTGGGATATCCATTGCCTACTGAAGACCGGGCAGGTGGCATTCAAATTGAATGACTCAGACTTTCATAAGAATTCTGGATACAACCTCTGCAAGGCTATTACAGATGCCAAGAGGCAGTACAGGACTACGTTAGAGACCCAAACTAACCAAATGGACACCCATCGCCTGTCACAAGGCCTACACAGCATAACAGGATGCAAATTGAAGCAGAACAGAATAGCGGAGAAAAACACAGCCTTCCCTGATCTTTTTACAATCCGTTCAAACAGAATGCCAGTGGAATGATACCACCTGCCCCCAACAACCCCAGATCCTCATATTCCTCCAGTCACTGCTGCAGATGTCAGATCGCCTTCTTGAGAGTGAACCCAAGGAAAGCAACTTGTCCGGATGGAGTCCCCAGCCATGCACTTAGATCCTGTGCAGACCAGCTAGCGAGAGAACTTTCTGACATCTTTAACCCCTCGTTGTTACAATCTGAAGTCCCCAACTGCTTCCATTATTCCGGTACCAAAGAAAGCACATGCAATGTGTCTCAATGACTACCGCCTGATGCCTCTGACTTCCATAGTTACAAAGTCCTTTGAGAGGTTAGTCATGGATCACATCAACCCTAGACCCCCAGCCTGCCTCAATCCCTTGCAATCTGCCTACCAGTGCAACAGGTCCACGGTAGATGCCATTTTTCTCATCCTGCACTCATTCGACGAACATCTGAATAATACAGATACCTGTGTCAGGCTTCTACTTATTGATTACAGCTCCACCTTCAACATTATAATACCAACCAAACTAACCTCCAAACTCTGAGACCTAGGTCTTGGGTCTGCTATCTGCAACAGGAACCTCAACCTCTTGATCCATAGACTGCAGTCAGTAAAGAAAGATAACATCACCTCCTCTGCGATGCGCCTCAACACCGGCGCCTCCCAAGAATACGTACTCAAGCTCCTACTGCACTCCCTGTACACTCGGGACTGTGTGGCACAATTTCATCCGAATGCCATTTACAAGTTCACTGAAAACACTGCCATTGTATGACAGATATCAGACAACCATGAGTTAGCACACAGAAAGAAGATAGGATGCTTGATCTTATGATGCAAAGATAACAATCTCTCCTCCAAAGTGGTGGGCAAAACTAAGGAGCTTGATCATCGACCTCCGGAAGAAAGAAGAACAACATGACCCTACTTACATCAATGGAGCTGAGGTGGAGAGGGTCGATAGCGTCAAATTCCTTGGAGTGATGATAACCAGCAACCTGCACTGAACCTCCCACAGAGGTGTGATAATCAAGAAGGCACAACAATGCCTCTTCTTCCTCTGAACGCTTATGAAATTCAGCATGTCTGTAAGGACCCTCACTAACTCTTATAGATGCATCATAGAAAGCATTCTACCCAGCTACATCATGGCTGGTACAGTAGTTGCTCTACCCATGGCCATAAGAACCTACAGAAAGTTATGTGAACAGCCCAGACAATCACACAAGCCATGGACTCCCTCTACGTATACTGTAGTTCCGGAATGGCAGCTAGCGTCAACAGTGACACCTCCAATCCTGGTATTAATCTCTTCCAACCTCTTCCATCACGCAGAAGATACAAAAGCTTAAACGCACATACCAGTGGGTTCCAGAACAAATTTTTACCCGCTGTTATTCGTCTGTCGAATGGGTCTCTCAAATTTCAAATCTAATGGCGATCTCTTTTTGTCCTCTCCTTGCAGCCATAACTTTCTCTGCCTTGCTCTGTTCAATCACCCTATGATCTGCTTATTCTGTACACAAAACACAACTTTCAACTGCACTTAGGTATGTGTGACAACGATAAATCACATCAAATCAAGTGCAACAGCCTGCTCGACTTACACAGTGACTGCAGTGGAGCTGTTGTCACCACTTTCAACTGACAAAGTCCAGCTGCATACATGACATGGATAAACAAACAGCATTAACATTTTGCGTCTGAAATGTTTTCTTCAGAACTGAACAGTCTTGGAATTTAAACATTTTTATGCTGTTGAGAGAGGGGGAGAAACATTAAGTAGAATAAATGGTAATGGTGCTCAGAGCAGGAGACAAAAAGAGTGGTAATGTTAGTAAAAGTGAGGTGGAAATGTAAAATGCATGGAGATACTAGGTGCAAAAGAGAGAAAGAAAATCTATTCTGTTGAGAGTGAAACAACACGATACATTTTTTATTTAAAAAGCAATGGAGGTGAAGGAAGGAGTCAGTTTCTAAACCAACTGGAGGGGTAGATGTCATGCTGTGAAGTTTGTTGACTCAATGTTCAGGGCTAGCATAGGGAGATGTGACATGAAAATGTGATGTTGTTCCTCCAGTTCACATTGAACATTAATACAACACGATAGCACACCCAGGATGGGAATTTTAGCATGGGAACATGATGGTTTAAGTGAAAAGGCAAACAACTGGCTGGTGAGTGTCATAATTAGGGATCGGGCACAGGTATGACATCATCGATATATCAGAGAAAGAGTTGTTGGTAGTCTCGGAATAGAAACACAACAAGGTATGTTTCACATACTGAGTTGAGAGTGTGATGCTGGAAATGCACAGCTGGTCAGGCAGCATCCGAGGAGCAGGAGAATTGACATTCAGGCAGAAGCCCTTCATCAGGAATGAGAAGTTCTCATCTTTTCCATGTTCCAAATACCAACAAAGGCACAAGCATAGCCTGGGACATATGTGGTTGTCTATACTTTGAGTGTTGTCATCTTGAGGTTGTACAGGACATGAGTGAGACCTAGGATGGGGGAATTTCAAGAACAGGGGATATATTTTTAAGGTGAGAGGAGGGAGATTTTAAAAAGACATGAGGGGCAATTTATTTTTACACAGAAGGTGATTCACATGTGGAATGAACTTCCTGAGGAAATCCTGAATGTTGAGCACAATTGCAAAGTTTAAAAGACACCTAGGTAAATATATGAATAGCAAAGGTTTGGAGAGATAGGAGTAGACATTTTTTCCTAGATTTGCTTAAGAAATGTTGTAAGGAGAAAGCCGGGAACTATTGGCCTGTCTGACTTTGGTTGTGGGTAGATTGATGGAGGTGATTTTAAAACATAAACTTTATGGACATTTAGAGAGACATAAATTGATTCGGGATAGTCAGCGTGGCTTTGTGTGAGAAAAATAATTTCTCACAAACATGCTTGCAGTTTTGAAGAAGTTACCAAAACGATTGATGAAGGCAGAACAGTAGATATTGTTTACTTAGACTTTAGTAGAACTTTTGACAAGGTTCCACATTATAGACTAATTAGTAAAGTTAGGTCACAAGATTGAGCTTGCCAATTGGACGCATTATTGGCTTAATGGCAGGAGAAAGAGACTAGTGGTTGAGGGTTGCTTTCAGATTGAAGGCCTGTCACCAGAGTGTTCCACAAGGATCGGTTCTGGGAAATCTTTTGTTTGTCATCTATATGAATGATTTGGATGAGCATATAGAAGGCATGGTTAGTCAGCTTGCAGACAGCACCAAAAGTGGTAGCGTAGTAGCCAGTGAAATAGGTTTCCTAAGATTACAAAGGGATCTTGTTCAAATGGGTCAATGGGTTCAAAAATGGCAGATGGTGTTCAATCTGGATAAATGCAAGGTATTGCATTTGGGTTCAACAAATAAGGGTAGGACACATAGGGCACAATCAAAAGTAGGGCCTTGGTTGTGTTTATACACAAGTAGTGTTGGTAGAACAGAGAGGCCAATGGGTACAGGTACACCATTCCTTGAAGTTTCCATCACATATAGACAGGGTGGTTCAAGAGACATTTTGCACGCTGTGCCTTCATTGCTCAATCCTTTGAGTATAGGCGTTGAAAAGTCATGTTGTGTTTGGGCAGGACATTGGTGAGACATCTTCTGGAATATAGTGTTCAGTTCTGTTTGCCAAGTAATAGGAAGGATATTTTTAAGCTGGAGGAATTCAGAAGAGGTTTACTGGATTTTGCCAGGTATGGAAAGTTTGAGCTGTAAAGAAAGGCTGGATAGACTGGGTAGGAACAAATTACTGCAGATGCTGGAATCTGTAACAGGAAACAAAAAGTGTTGGAGATCACAATGGTCGATGGAGAGAAAGCAAGCTCGTGTTATGAATCTCGATGAATCTACATCAGAGCTGAAGTGAAGTGAAGCGATAGGCTGGAACCTTTTACACTGGAGAGTAGCAGGTCAAGTGGAAACCTTATGGACGTTTATAAAATAAAATAATGAAGGGTATAGATAGGATGAAGAGTAGTTGTCTTTTTCCTCGGATGGGGGATTTCAGGAGAGGGGGCACATTTTAAGGGCAGAAGTGCGAGAGTTAAAAAAGACATGAGGGGCATCTTTTTTTCCATAGAGGGTGGGGGTTAGCCAGTGGAATGAAGTTCCTGAGGAACTGATGGATGTGGGCACCGTTACAATGTTTAAAAGATATTTGGGTAAGTACATGAAAAGGGAAAGTTTGGATCTGGACCAGTAGCAGTGAGCTACGGCGAGTTTAGTTTGAGATTATGTTCGGCACAGAGTGATTGGGCTGAAGGGTTTGTTTCCGTACTGCATGACTCGATGACTCTCTGTGAAACTGCGTCCGCCTGTTGTCTTTGCAGCAATGTCTGCAGTGGAGCTGTTGCTGCCGTTTGAACTGAAGGCAACTGAGGGAAGCGCCACGCGATCGCCGGGGGCTGTGGCGCGCGCCTGTAATCCCGCTGCTGGGAGGCTGAGGCTGCCGGATGATTTGAGGTTGGGAGTTCTGGGCTGTTGTGGTCTGTGTCGATCGGGTGCCCACACTCAGGGCAGTGTCCACATGGTGCTCCTCGGGGAACTCGGGTGTACCAGGTGTGCTGCAGAGGGGTGAACCGGCCCAGGTCGGAAACGGAGCAGGTCAAAGCCCCCGCACTGCTCAGTAGTGGGATAGCACCTGTGAATGGATGCAGCAGTGCAGCCTGACCAATACAGTGAGACGCAGTCTTTTACACCATTCTTTACCTTGCGGCATTCCCATCTTTTGCCATCAGTGCAAACAATCTCGATGTCTCAATCCTGCTTCCTTCCTTCCCCACTCACTCCCTCCACCCCCTACGCCCGCCACGTTTATTCACTCTCACGATAACCAATCTTTACAAAGTCAACAACAAATCCACACATTTTACAACAACCGAATCTCTCTACAAGTCCTCCACACTCACCCAAACACACTCTCTCAGTCATTACCTCACACTTCCCACACTGCCCTTTTCTACCTCTCCTCAATATTCACTTCTCTTTTACTGCTCCCTGCTGTTCACAGCACCTACTGTTCTGAGAAAATCTCCACTTTACACAATCCTACCAGCCACGGCCAGCAGAGAGCGCAAAACTCTCTTCATTTTCCTGCCCGAATTCTCCATTGCTCACATTGCCGAAACTTCCATTGCAACCACCAAGCGTTCAAGCTGCCTCCCGGCTCTTTCCCCTCTCCGTCATCCATTCATTCATTCACTTCGGCAAATGATTCTCCTGCAAAACTGTGCAACACTTGAACTCTCATTCTAACTTCTCTCATGCTGTAGCTACCAGAGAGAAAGAAAGAGGCAGCAAGACTGGCATTTCCATGATGCCACAATCAAGTTGACCAACAGCCCATTTTTCCATCTCCTCACTTCCGCGTATGAGGTCTTAGACAAGACAGCGAGAAATAATAGCAGCCGAGATGCACGTTATTTCCAAGAACGGGGGCCTTACTGGCCTCACTTTACAACTGGCGGTGGTCCAAGTGGCAGATCGGTTAGAAGAAAGTTCTCTGTTCCTCTCTGCTGCGATTCTCGCACGCCACTTGAATGCCACCGGTATTCAGTCTTCTGCTTCCCACTCTAATATTGAAAACATATCTTGGCCATTGCTGGAATGGAGCAATATAGTAGCAGAGGTGTAATTTGTTCAAGGGTTCTATCACACAAAATCATGCGACTGCCTTCCCTTACAGTCACAAGAGCATGTAACATAGAAGCTTCCGCAACAGATGTTGAACCATTGCTACTGAACCACCAACAATGCCTACCACTCCATACCACAAATACACTTTTGAAAATCAGATCACAGCACTGTGTTCCTGCTCCCAGTTTATAAGCAGAATCTGAAACTTGAGGACCTAGCACAGAAAGTAGGACAGTGCTGGTCTGAAGCTGCGGAAGGGCTTCTGTGGCACTGCTTGGAATCGTTGGGCTGAACCATATTTCAGAGTTCAGCAGTCATCCTAGCCAAGTATGCTGTCACGGTCACAGACGTGATTGGCACTTGTATAGATGGTTGTGTGTCAAAGAAGAAAATCAGTGCGTTCATCAACCAGAAACCTTGTATGAACTGGGATATCCATTGCCTACTGAAGACCGGGCAGGTGGCATTCAAATTGAATGACTCAGACTTTCATAAGAATTCTGGATACAACCTCTGCAAGGCTATTACAGATGCCAAGAGGCAGTACAGGACTACGTTAGAGACCCAAACTAACCAAATGGACACCCATCGCCTGTCACAAGGCCTACACAGCATAACAGGATGCAAATTGAAGCAGAACAGAATAGCGGAGAAAAACACAGCCTTCCCTGATCTTTTTACAATCCGTTCAAACAGAATGCCAGTGGAATGATACCACCTGCCCCCAACAACCCCAGATCCTCATATTCCTCCAGTCACTGCTGCAGATGTCAGATCGCCTTCTTGAGAGTGAACCCAAGGAAAGCAACTTGTCCGGATGGAGTCCCCAGCCATGCACTTAGATCCTGTGCAGACCAGCTAGCGAGAGAACTTTCTGACATCTTTAACCCCTCGTTGTTACAATCTGAAGTCCCCAACTGCTTCCATTATTCCGGTACCAAAGAAAGCACATGCAATGTGTCTCAATGACTACCGCCTGATGCCTCTGACTTCCATAGTTACAAAGTCCTTTGAGAGGTTAGTCATGGATCACATCAACCCTAGACCCCCAGCCTGCCTCAATCCCTTGCAATCTGCCTACCAGTGCAACAGGTCCACGGTAGATGCCATTTTTCTCATCCTGCACTCATTCGACGAACATCTGAATAATACAGATACCTGTGTCAGGCTTCTACTTATTGATTACAGCTCCACCTTCAACATTATAATACCAACCAAACTAACCTCCAAACTCTGAGACCTAGGTCTTGGGTCTGCTATCTGCAACAGGAACCTCAACCTCTTGATCCATAGACTGCAGTCAGTAAAGAAAGATAACATCACCTCCTCTGCGATGCGCCTCAACACCGGCGCCTCCCAAGAATACGTACTCAAGCTCCTACTGCACTCCCTGTACACTCGGGACTGTGTGGCACAATTTCATCCGAATGCCATTTACAAGTTCACTGAAAACACTGCCATTGTATGACAGATATCAGACAACCATGAGTTAGCACACAGAAAGAAGATAGGATGCTTGATCTTATGATGCAAAGATAACAATCTCTCCTCCAAAGTGGTGGGCAAAACTAAGGAGCTTGATCATCGACCTCCGGAAGAAAGAAGAACAACATGACCCTACTTACATCAATGGAGCTGAGGTGGAGAGGGTCGATAGCGTCAAATTCCTTGGAGTGATGATAACCAGCAACCTGCACTGAACCTCCCACAGAGGTGTGATAATCAAGAAGGCACAACAATGCCTCTTCTTCCTCTGAACGCTTATGAAATTCAGCATGTCTGTAAGGACCCTCACTAACTCTTATAGATGCATCATAGAAAGCATTCTACCCAGCTACATCATGGCTGGTACAGTAGTTGCTCTACCCATGGCCATAAGAACCTACAGAAAGTTATGTGAACAGCCCAGACAATCACACAAGCCATGGACTCCCTCTACGTATACTGTAGTTCCGGAATGGCAGCTAGCGTCAACAGTGACACCTCCAATCCTGGTATTAATCTCTTCCAACCTCTTCCATCACGCAGAAGATACAAAAGCTTAAACGCACATACCAGTGGGTTCCAGAACAAATTTTTACCCGCTGTTATTCGTCTGTCGAATGGGTCTCTCAAATTTCAAATCTAATGGCGATCTCTTTTTGTCCTCTCCTTGCAGCCATAACTTTCTCTGCCTTGCTCTGTTCAATCACCCTATGATCTGCTTATTCTGTACACAAAACACAACTTTCAACTGCACTTAGGTATGTGTGACAACGATAAATCACATCAAATCAAGTGCAACAGCCTGCTCGACTTACACAGTGACTGCAGTGGAGCTGTTGTCACCACTTTCAACTGACAAAGTCCAGCTGCATACATGACATGGATAAACAAACAGCATTAACATTTTGCGTCTGAAATGTTTTCTTCAGAACTGAACAGTCTTGGAATTTAAACATTTTTATGCTGTTGAGAGAGGGGGAGAAACATTAAGTAGAATAAATGGTAATGGTGCTCAGAGCAGGAGACAAAAAGAGTGGTAATGTTAGTAAAAGTGAGGTGGAAATGTAAAATGCATGGAGATACTAGGTGCAAAAGAGAGAAAGAAAATCTATTCTGTTGAGAGTGAAACAACACGATACATTTTTTATTTAAAAAGCAATGGAGGTGAAGGAAGGAGTCAGTTTCTAAACCAACTGGAGGGGTAGATGTCATGCTGTGAAGTTTGTTGACTCAATGTTCAGGGCTAGCATAGGGAGATGTGACATGAAAATGTGATGTTGTTCCTCCAGTTCACATTGAACATTAATACAACACGATAGCACACCCAGGATGGGAATTTTAGCATGGGAACATGATGGTTTAAGTGAAAAGGCAAACAACTGGCTGGTGAGTGTCATAATTAGGGATCGGGCACAGGTATGACATCATCGATATATCAGAGAAAGAGTTGTTGGTAGTCTCGGAATAGAAACACAACAAGGTATGTTTCACATACTGAGTTCAGAGTGTGATGCTGGAAATGCACAGCTGGTCAGGCAGCATCCGAGGAGCAGGAGAATTGACATTCAGGCAGAAGCCCTTCATCAGGAATGAGAAGTTCTCATCTTTTCCATGTTCCAAATACCAACAAAGGCACAAGCATAGCCTGGGACATATGTGGTTGTCTATACTTTGAGTGTTGTCATCTTGAGGTTGTACAGGACATGAGTGAGACCTAGGATGGGGGAATTTCAAGAACAGGGGATATATTTTTAAGGTGAGAGGAGGGAGATTTTAAAAAGACATGAGGGGCAATTTATTTTTACACAGAAGGTGATTCACATGTGGAATGAACTTCCTGAGGAAATCCTGAATGTTGAGCACAATTGCAAAGTTTAAAAGACACCTAGGTAAATATATGAATAGCAAAGGTTTGGAGAGATAGGAGTAGACATTTTTTCCTAGATTTGCTTAAGAAATGTTGTAAGGAGAAAGCCGGGAACTATTGGCCTGTCTGACTTTGGTTGTGGGTAGATTGATGGAGGTGATTTTAAAACATAAACTTTATGGACATTTAGAGAGACATAAATTGATTCGGGATAGTCAGCGTGGCTTTGTGTGAGAAAAATAATTTCTCACAAACATGCTTGCAGTTTTGAAGAAGTTACCAAAACGATTGATGAAGGCAGAACAGTAGATATTGTTTACTTAGACTTTAGTAGAACTTTTGACAAGGTTCCACATTATAGACTAATTAGTAAAGTTAGGTCACAAGATTGAGCTTGCCAATTGGACGCATTATTGGCTTAATGGCAGGAGAAAGAGACTAGTGGTTGAGGGTTGCTTTCAGATTGAAGGCCTGTCACCAGAGTGTTCCACAAGGATCGGTTCTGGGAAATCTTTTGTTTGTCATCTATATGAATGATTTGGATGAGCATATAGAAGGCATGGTTAGTCAGCTTGCAGACAGCACCAAAAGTGGTAGCGTAGTAGCCAGTGAAATAGGTTTCCTAAGATTACAAAGGGATCTTGTTCAAATGGGTCAATGGGTTCAAAAATGGCAGATGGTGTTCAATCTGGATAAATGCAAGGTATTGCATTTGGGTTCAACAAATAAGGGTAGGACACATAGGGCACAATCAAAAGTAGGGCCTTGGTTGTGTTTATACACAAGTAGTGTTGGTAGAACAGAGAGGCCAATGGGTACAGGTACACCATTCCTTGAAGTTTCCATCACATATAGACAGGGTGGTTCAAGAGACATTTTGCACGCTGTGCCTTCATTGCTCAATCCTTTGAGTATAGGCGTTGAAAAGTCATGTTGTGTTTGGGCAGGACATTGGTGAGACATCTTCTGGAATATAGTGTTCAGTTCTGTTTGCCAAGTAATAGGAAGGATATTTTTAAGCTGGAGGAATTCAGAAGAGGTTTACTGGATTTTGCCAGGTATGGAAAGTTTGAGCTGTAAAGAAAGGCTGGATAGACTGGGTAGGAACAAATTACTGCAGATGCTGGAATCTGTAACAGGAAACAAAAAGTGTTGGAGATCACAATGGTCGATGGAGAGAAAGCAAGCTCGTGTTATGAATCTCGATGAATCTACATCAGAGCTGAAGTGAAGTGAAGCGATAGGCTGGAACCTTTTACACTGGAGAGTAGCAGGTCAAGTGGAAACCTTATGGACGTTTATAAAATAAAATAATGAAGGGTATAGATAGGATGAAGAGTAGTTGTCTTTTTCCTCGGATGGGGGATTTCAGGAGAGGGGGCACATTTTAAGGGCAGAAGTGCGAGAGTTAAAAAAGACATGAGGGGCATCTTTTTTTCCATAGAGGGTGGGGGTTAGCCAGTGGAATGAAGTTCCTGAGGAACTGATGGATGTGGGCACCGTTACAATGTTTAAAAGATATTTGGGTAAGTACATGAAAAGGGAAAGTTTGGATCTGGACCAGTAGCAGTGAGCTACGGCGAGTTTAGTTTGAGATTATGTTCGGCACAGAGTGATTGGGCTGAAGGGTTTGTTTCCGTACTGCATGACTCGATGACTCTCTGTGAAACTGCGTCCGCCTGTTGTCTTTGCAGCAATGTCTGCAGTGGAGCTGTTGCTGCCGTTTGAACTGAAGGCAACTGAGGGAAGCGTCACGCGATCGCCGGGGGCTGTGGCGCGCGCCTGTAATCCCGCTGCTGGGAGGCTGAGGCTGCCGGATGATTTGAGGTTGGGAGTTCTGGGCTGTTGTGGTCTGTGTCGATCGGGTGCCCACACTCAGGGCAGTGTCCACATGGTGCTCCTCGGGGAACTCGGGTGTACCAGGTGTGCTGCAGAGGGGTGAACCGGCCCAGGTCGGAAACGGAGCAGGTCAAAGCCCCCGCACTGCTCAGTAGTGGGATAGCACCTGTGAATGGATGCAGCAGTGCAGCCTGACCAATACAGTGAGACGCAGTCTTTTACACCATTCTTTACCTTGCGGCATTCCCATCTTTTGCCATCAGTGCAAACAATCTCGATGTCTCAATCCTGCTTCCTTCCTTCCCCCCCCCACTCACTCCCTCCACCCCCTACGCCCGCCACGTTTATTCACTCTCACGATAACCAATCTTTACAAAGTCAACAACAAATCCACACATTTTACAACAACCGAATCTCTCTACAAGTCCTCCACACTCACCCAAACACACTCTCTCAGTCATTACCTCACACTTCCCACACTGCCCTTTTCTACCTCTCCTCAATATTCACTTCTCTTTTACTGCTCCCTGCTGTTCACAGCACCTACTGTTCTGAGAAAATCTCCACTTTACACAATCCTACCAGCCACGGCCAGCAGAGAGCGCAAAACTCTCTTCATTTTCCTGCCCGAATTCTCCATTGCTCACATTGCCGAAACTTCCATTGCAACCACCAAGCGTTCAAGCTGCCTCCCGGCTCTTTCCCCTCTCCGTCATCCATTCATTCATTCACTTCGGCAAATGATTCTCCTGCAAAACTGTGCAACACTTGAACTCTCATTCTAACTTCTCTCATGCTGTAGCTACCAGAGAGAAAGAAAGAGGCAGCAAGACTGGCATTTCCATGATGCCACAATCAAGTTGACCAACAGCCCATTTTTCCATCTCCTCACTTCCGCGTATGAGGTCTTAGACAAGACAGCGAGAAATAATAGCAGCCGAGATGCACGTTATTTCCAAGAACGGGGGCCTTACTGGCCTCACTTTACAACTGGCGGTGGTCCAAGTGGCAGATCGGTTAGAAGAAAGTTCTCTGTTCCTCTCTGCTGCGATTCTCGCACGCCACTTGAATGCCACCGGTATTCAGTCTTCTGCTTCCCACTCTAATATTGAAAACATATCTTGGCCATTGCTGGAATGGAGCAATATAGTAGCAGAGGTGTAATTTGTTCAAGGGTTCTATCACACAAAATCATGCGACTGCCTTCCCTTACAGTCACAAGAGCATGTAACATAGAAGCTTCCGCAACAGATGTTGAACCATTGCTACTGAACCACCAACAATGCCTACCACTCCATACCACAAATACACTTTTGAAAATCAGATCACAGCACTGTGTTCCTGCTCCCAGTTTATAAGCAGAATCTGAAACTTGAGGACCTAGCACAGAAAGTAGGACAGTGCTGGTCTGAAGCTGCGGAAGGGCTTCTGTGGCACTGCTTGGAATCGTTGGGCTGAACCATATTTCAGAGTTCAGCAGTCATCCTAGCCAAGTATGCTGTCACGGTCACAGACGTGATTGGCACTTGTATAGATGGTTGTGTGTCAAAGAAGAAAATCAGTGCGTTCATCAACCAGAAACCTTGTATGAACTGGGATATCCATTGCCTACTGAAGACCGGGCAGGTGGCATTCAAATTGAATGACTCAGACTTTCATAAGAATTCTGGATACAACCTCTGCAAGGCTATTACAGATGCCAAGAGGCAGTACAGGACTACGTTAGAGACCCAAACTAACCAAATGGACACCCATCGCCTGTCACAAGGCCTACACAGCATAACAGGATGCAAATTGAAGCAGAACAGAATAGCGGAGAAAAACACAGCCTTCCCTGATCTTTTTACAATCCGTTCAAACAGAATGCCAGTGGAATGATACCACCTGCCCCCAACAACCCCAGATCCTCATATTCCTCCAGTCACTGCTGCAGATGTCAGATCGCCTTCTTGAGAGTGAACCCAAGGAAAGCAACTTGTCCGGATGGAGTCCCCAGCCATGCACTTAGATCCTGTGCAGACCAGCTAGCGAGAGAACTTTCTGACATCTTTAACCCCTCGTTGTTACAATCTGAAGTCCCCAACTGCTTCCATTATTCCGGTACCAAAGAAAGCACATGCAATGTGTCTCAATGACTACCGCCTGATGCCTCTGACTTCCATAGTTACAAAGTCCTTTGAGAGGTTAGTCATGGATCACATCAACCCTAGACCCCCAGCCTGCCTCAATCCCTTGCAATCTGCCTACCAGTGCAACAGGTCCACGGTAGATGCCATTTTTCTCATCCTGCACTCATTCGACGAACATCTGAATAATACAGATACCTGTGTCAGGCTTCTACTTATTGATTACAGCTCCACCTTCAACATTATAATACCAACCAAACTAACCTCCAAACTCTGAGACCTAGGTCTTGGGTCTGCTATCTGCAACAGGAACCTCAACCTCTTGATCCATAGACTGCAGTCAGTAAAGAAAGATAACATCACCTCCTCTGCGATGCGCCTCAACACCGGCGCCTCCCAAGAATACGTACTCAAGCTCCTACTGCACTCCCTGTACACTCGGGACTGTGTGGCACAATTTCATCCGAATGCCATTTACAAGTTCACTGAAAACACTGCCATTGTATGACAGATATCAGACAACCATGAGTTAGCATACAGAAAGAAGATAGGATGCTTGATCTTATGATGCAAAGATAACAATCTCTCCTCCAAAGTGGTGGGCAAAACTAAGGAGCTTGATCATCGACCTCCGGAAGAAAGAAGAACAACATGACCCTACTTACATCAATGGAGCTGAGGTGGAGAGGGTCGATAGCGTCAAATTCCTTGGAGTGATGATAACCAGCAACCTGCACTGAACCTCCCACAGAGGTGTGATAATCAAGAAGGCACAACAATGCCTCTTCTTCCTCTGAACGCTTATGAAATTCAGCATGTCTGTAAGGACCCTCACTAACTCTTATAGATGCATCATAGAAAGCATTCTACCCAGCTACATCATGGCTGGTACAGTAGTTGCTCTACCCATGGCCATAAGAACCTACAGAAAGTTATGTGAACAGCCCAGACAATCACACAAGCCATGGACTCCCTCTACGTATACTGTAGTTCCGGAATGGCAGCTAGCGTCAACAGTGACACCTCCAATCCTGGTATTAATCTCTTCCAACCTCTTCCATCACGCAGAAGATACAAAAGCTTAAACGCACATACCAGTGGGTTCCAGAACAAATTTTTACCCGCTGTTATTCGTCTGTCGAATGGGTCTCTCAAATTTCAAATCTAATGGCGATCTCTTTTTGTCCTCTCCTTGCAGCCATAACTTTCTCTGCCTTGCTCTGTTCAATCACCCTATGATCTGCTTATTCTGTACACAAAACACAACTTTCAACTGCACTTAGGTATGTGTGACAACGATAAATCACATCAAATCAAGTGCAACAGCCTGCTCGACTTACACAGTGACTGCAGTGGAGCTGTTGTCACCACTTTCAACTGACAAAGTCCAGCTGCATACATGACATGGATAAACAAACAGCATTAACATTTTGCGTCTGAAATGTTTTCTTCAGAACTGAACAGTCTTGGAATTTAAACATTTTTATGCTGTTGAGAGAGGGGGAGAAACATTAAGTAGAATAAATGGTAATGGTGCTCAGAGCAGGAGACAAAAAGAGTGGTAATGTTAGTAAAAGTGAGGTGGAAATGTAAAATGCATGGAGATACTAGGTGCAAAAGAGAGAAAGAAAATCTATTCTGTTGAGAGTGAAACAACACGATACATTTTTTATTTAAAAAGCAATGGAGGTGAAGGAAGGAGTCAGTTTCTAAACCAACTGGAGGGGTAGATGTCATGCTGTGAAGTTTGTTGACTCAATGTTCAGGGCTAGCATAGGGAGATGTGACATGAAAATGTGATGTTGTTCCTCCAGTTCACATTGAACATTAATACAACACGATAGCACACCCAGGATGGGAATTTTAGCATGGGAACATGATGGTTTAAGTGAAAAGGCAAACAACTGGCTGGTGAGTGTCATAATTAGGGATCGGGCACAGGTATGACATCATCGATATATCAGAGAAAGAGTTGTTGGTAGTCTCGGAATAGAAACACAACAAGGTATGTTTCACATACTGAGTTCAGAGTGTGATGCTGGAAATGCACAGCTGGTCAGGCAGCATCCGAGGAGCAGGAGAATTGACATTCAGGCAGAAGCCCTTCATCAGGAATGAGAAGTTCTCATCTTTTCCATGTTCCAAATACCAACAAAGGCACAAGCATAGCCTGGGACATATGTGGTTGTCTATACTTTGAGTGTTGTCATCTTGAGGTTGTACAGGACATGAGTGAGACCTAGGATGGGGGAATTTCAAGAACAGGGGATATATTTTTAAGGTGAGAGGAGGGAGATTTTAAAAAGACATGAGGGGCAATTTATTTTTACACAGAAGGTGATTCACATGTGGAATGAACTTCCTGAGGAAATCCTGAATGTTGAGCACAATTGCAAAGTTTAAAAGACACCTAGGTAAATATATGAATAGCAAAGGTTTGGAGAGATAGGAGTAGACATTTTTTCCTAGATTTGCTTAAGAAATGTTGTAAGGAGAAAGCCGGGAACTATTGGCCTGTCTGACTTTGGTTGTGGGTAGATTGATGGAGGTGATTTTAAAACATAAACTTTATGGACATTTAGAGAGACATAAATTGATTCGGGATAGTCAGCGTGGCTTTGTGTGAGAAAAATAATTTCTCACAAACATGCTTGCAGTTTTGAAGAAGTTACCAAAACGATTGATGAAGGCAGAACAGTAGATATTGTTTACTTAGACTTTAGTAGAACTTTTGACAAGGTTCCACATTATAGACTAATTAGTAAAGTTAGGTCACAAGATTGAGCTTGCCAATTGGACGCATTATTGGCTTAATGGCAGGAGAAAGAGACTAGTGGTTGAGGGTTGCTTTCAGATTGAAGGCCTGTCACCAGAGTGTTCCACAAGGATCGGTTCTGGGAAATCTTTTGTTTGTCATCTATATGAATGATTTGGATGAGCATATAGAAGGCATGGTTAGTCAGCTTGCAGACAGCACCAAAAGTGGTAGCGTAGTAGCCAGTGAAATAGGTTTCCTAAGATTACAAAGGGATCTTGTTCAAATGGGTCAATGGGTTCAAAAATGGCAGATGGTGTTCAATCTGGATAAATGCAAGGTATTGCATTTGGGTTCAACAAATAAGGGTAGGACACATAGGGCACAATCAAAAGTAGGGCCTTGGTTGTGTTTATACACAAGTAGTGTTGGTAGAACAGAGAGGCCAATGGGTACAGGTACACCATTCCTTGAAGTTTCCATCACATATAGACAGGGTGGTTCAAGAGACATTTTGCACGCTGTGCCTTCATTGCTCAATCCTTTGAGTATAGGCGTTGAAAAGTCATGTTGTGTTTGGGCAGGACATTGGTGAGACATCTTCTGGAATATAGTGTTCAGTTCTGTTTGCCAAGTAATAGGAAGGATATTTTTAAGCTGGAGGAATTCAGAAGAGGTTTACTGGATTTTGCCAGGTATGGAAAGTTTGAGCTGTAAAGAAAGGCTGGATAGACTGGGTAGGAACAAATTACTGCAGATGCTGGAATCTGTAACAGGAAACAAAAAGTGTTGGAGATCACAATGGTCGATGGAGAGAAAGCAAGCTCGTGTTATGAATCTCGATGAATCTACATCAGAGCTGAAGTGAAGTGAAGCGATAGGCTGGAACCTTTTACACTGGAGAGTAGCAGGTCAAGTGGAAACCTTATGGACGTTTATAAAATAAAATAATGAAGGGTATAGATAGGATGAAGAGTAGTTGTCTTTTTCCTCGGATGGGGGATTTCAGGAGAGGGGGCACATTTTAAGGGCAGAAGTGCGAGAGTTAAAAAAGACATGAGGGGCATCTTTTTTTCCATAGAGGGTGGGGGTTAGCCAGTGGAATGAAGTTCCTGAGGAACTGATGGATGTGGGCACCGTTACAATGTTTAAAAGATATTTGGGTAAGTACATGAAAAGGGAAAGTTTGGATCTGGACCAGTAGCAGTGAGCTACGGCGAGTTTAGTTTGAGATTATGTTCGGCACAGAGTGATTGGGCTGAAGGGTTTGTTTCCGTACTGCATGACTCGATGACTCTCTGTGAAACTGCGTCCGCCTGTTGTCTTTGCAGCAATGTCTGCAGTGGAGCTGTTGCTGCCGTTTGAACTGAAGGCAACTGAGGGAAGCGCCCCGCGATCGCCGGGGGCTGTGGCGCGCGCCTGTAATCCCGCTGCTGGGAGGCTGAGGCTGCCGGATGACTTGAGGTTGGGAGTTCTGGGCTGTTGTGGTCTGTGTCGATCGGGTGCCCACACTCAGGGCAGTGTCCACATGGTGCTCCTCGGGGAACTCGGGTGTACCAGGTGTGCTGCAGAGGGGTGAACCGGCCCAGGTCGGAAACGGAGCAGGTCAAAGCCCCCGCACTGCTCAGTAGTGGGATAGCACCTGTGAATGGATGCAGCAGTGCAGCCTGACCAATACAGTGAGACGCAGTCTTTTACACCATTCTTTACCTTGCGGCATTCCCATCTTTTGCCATCAGTGCAAACAATCTCGATGTCTCAATCCTGCTTCCTTCCTTCCCCACTCACTCCCTCCACCCCCTACGCCCGCCACGTTTATTCACTCTCACGATAACCAATCTTTACAAAGTCAACAACAAATCCACACATTTTACAACAACCGAATCTCTCTACAAGTCCTCCACACTCACCCAAACACACTCTCTCAGTCATTACCTCACACTTCCCACACTGCCCTTTTCTACCTCTCCTCAATATTCACTTCTCTTTTACTGCTCCCTGCTGTTCACAGCACCTACTGTTCTGAGAAAATCTCCACTTTACACAATCCTACCAGCCACGGCCAGCAGAGAGCGCAAAACTCTCTTCATTTTCCTGCCCGAATTCTCCATTGCTCACATTGCCGAAACTTCCATTGCAACCACCAAGCGTTCAAGCTGCCTCCCGGCTCTTTCCCCTCTCCGTCATCCATTCATTCATTCACTTCGGCAAATGATTCTCCTGCAAAACTGTGCAACACTTGAACTCTCATTCTAACTTCTCTCATGCTGTAGCTACCAGAGAGAAAGAAAGAGGCAGCAAGACTGTCATTTCCATGATGCCACAATCAAGTTGACCAACAGCCCATTTTTCCATCTCCTCACTTCCGAGTATGAGGTCTTAGACAAGACACCGAGAAATAATAGCAGCCGAGATGCACCTTATTTCCAAGAACGGGGGTCTTACTGGCCTCACTTTACAACTGGCGGTGGTCCAAGTGGCAGATCGGTTAGAAGAAAGTTCTCTGTTCCTCTCTGCTGCGATTCTCGCACGCCACTTGAATGCCACCGGTATTCAGTCTTCTGCTTCCCACTCTAATATTGAAAACATATCTTGGCCATTGCTGGAATGGAGCAATATAGTAGCAGAGGTGTAATTTGTTCAAGGGTTCTATCACACAAAATCATGCGACTGCCTTCCCTTACAGTCACAAGAGCATGTAACATAGAAGCTTCCGCAACAGATGTTGAACCATTGCTACTGAACCACCAACAATGCCTACCACTCCATACCACAAATACACTTTTGAAAATCAGATCACAGCACTGTGTTCCTGCTCCCAGTTTATAAGCAGAATCTGAAACTTGAGGACCTAGCACAGAAAGTAGGACAGTGCTGGTCTGAAGCTGCGGAAGGGCTTCTGTGGCACTGCTTGGAATCGTTGGGCTGAACCATATTTCAGAGTTCAGCAGTCATCCTAGCCAAGTATGCTGTCACGGTCACAGACGTGATTGGCACTTGTATAGATGGTTGTGTGTCAAAGAAGAAAATCAGTGCGTTCATCAACCAGAAACCTTGTATGAACTGGGATATCCATTGCCTACTGAAGACCGGGCAGGTGGCATTCAAATTGAATGACTCAGACTTTCATAAGAATTCTGGATACAACCTCTGCAAGGCTATTACAGATGCCAAGAGGCAGTACAGGACTACGTTAGAGACCCAAACTAACCAAATGGACACCCATCGCCTGTCACAAGGCCTACACAGCATAACAGGATGCAAATTGAAGCAGAACAGAATAGCGGAGAAAAACACAGCCTTCCCTGATCTTTTTACAATCCGTTCAAACAGAATGCCAGTGGAATGATACCACCTGCCCCCAACAACCCCAGATCCTCATATTCCTCCAGTCACTGCTGCAGATGTCAGATCGCCTTCTTGAGAGTGAACCCAAGGAAAGCAACTTGTCCGGATGGAGTCCCCAGCCATGCACTTAGATCCTGTGCAGACCAGCTAGCGAGAGAACTTTCTGACATCTTTAACCCCTCGTTGTTACAATCTGAAGTCCCCAACTGCTTCCATTATTCCGGTACCAAAGAAAGCACATGCAATGTGTCTCAATGACTACCGCCTGATGCCTCTGACTTCCATAGTTACAAAGTCCTTTGAGAGGTTAGTCATGGATCACATCAACCCTAGACCCCCAGCCTGCCTCAATCCCTTGCAATCTGCCTACCAGTGCAACAGGTCCACGGTAGATGCCATTTTTCTCATCCTGCACTCATTCGACGAACATCTGAATAATACAGATACCTGTGTCAGGCTTCTACTTATTGATTACAGCTCCACCTTCAACATTATAATACCAACCAAACTAACCTCCAAACTCTGAGACCTAGGTCTTGGGTCTGCTATCTGCAACAGGAACCTCAACCTCTTGATCCATAGACTGCAGTCAGTAAAGAAAGATAACATCACCTCCTCTGCGATGCGCCTCAACACCGGCGCCTCCCAAGAATACGTACTCAAGCTCCTACTGCACTCCCTGTACACTCGGGACTGTGTGGCACAATTTCATCCGAATGCCATTTACAAGTTCACTGAAAACACTGCCATTGTATGACAGATATCAGACAACCATGAGTTAGCACACAGAAAGAAGATAGGATGCTTGATCTTATGATGCAAAGATAACAATCTCTCCTCCAAAGTGGTGGGCAAAACTAAGGAGCTTGATCATCGACCTCCGGAAGAAAGAAGAACAACATGACCCTACTTACATCAATGGAGCTGAGGTGGAGAGGGTCGATAGCGTCAAATTCCTTGGAGTGATGATAACCAGCAACCTGCACTGAACCTCCCACAGAGGTGTGATAATCAAGAAGGCACAACAATGCCTCTTCTTCCTCTGAACGCTTATGAAATTCAGCATGTCTGTAAGGACCCTCACTAACTCTTATAGATGCATCATAGAAAGCATTCTACCCAGCTACATCATGGCTGGTACAGTAGTTGCTCTACCCATGGCCATAAGAACCTACAGAAAGTTATGTGAACAGCCCAGACAATCACACAAGCCATGGACTCCCTCTACGTATACTGTAGTTCCGGAATGGCAGCTAGCGTCAACAGTGACACCTCCAATCCTGGTATTAATCTCTTCCAACCTCTTCCATCACGCAGAAGATACAAAAGCTTAAACGCACATACCAGTGGGTTCCAGAACAAATTTTTACCCGCTGTTATTCGTCTGTCGAATGGGTCTCTCAAATTTCAAATCTAATGGCGATCTCTTTTTGTCCTCTCCTTGCAGCCATAACTTTCTCTGCCTTGCTCTGTTCAATCACCCTATGATCTGCTTATTCTGTACACAAAACACAACTTTCAACTGCACTTAGGTATGTGTGACAACGATAAATCACATCAAATCAAGTGCAACAGCCTGCTCGACTTACACAGTGACTGCAGTGGAGCTGTTGTCACCACTTTCAACTGACAAAGTCCAGCTGCATACATGACATGGATAAACAAACAGCATTAACATTTTGCGTCTGAAATGTTTTCTTCAGAACTGAACAGTCTTGGAATTTAAACATTTTTATGCTGTTGAGAGAGGGGGAGAAACATTAAGTAGAATAAATGGTAATGGTGCTCAGAGCAGGAGACAAAAAGAGTGGTAATGTTAGTAAAAGTGAGGTGGAAATGTAAAATGCATGGAGATACTAGGTGCAAAAGAGAGAAAGAAAATCTATTCTGTTGAGAGTGAAACAACACGATACATTTTTTATTTAAAAAGCAATGGAGGTGAAGGAAGGAGTCAGTTTCTAAACCAACTGGAGGGGTAGATGTCATGCTGTGAAGTTTGTTGACTCAATGTTCAGGGCTAGCATAGGGAGATGTGACATGAAAATGTGATGTTGTTCCTCCAGTTCACATTGAACATTAATACAACACGATAGCACACCCAGGATGGGAATTTTAGCATGGGAACAAAATGGTTTAAGTGAAAAGGCAAACAACTGGCTGGTGAGTGTCATAATTAGGGATCGGGCACAGGTATGACATCATCGATATATCAGAGAAAGAGTTGTTGGTAGTCTCGGAATAGAAACACAACAAGGTATGTTTCACATACTGAGTTCAGAGTGTGATGCTGGAAATGCACAGCTGGTCAGGCAGCATCCGAGGAGCAGGAGAATTGACATTCAGGCAGAAGCCCTTCATCAGGAATGAGAAGTTCTCATCTTTTCCATGTTCCAAATACCAACAAAGGCACAAGCATAGCCTGGGACATATGTGGTTGTCTATACTTTGAGTGTTGTCATCTTGAGGTTGTACAGGACATGAGTGAGACCTAGGATGGGGGAATTTCAAGAACAGGGGATATATTTTTAAGGTGAGAGGAGGGAGATTTTAAAAAGACATGAGGGGCAATTTATTTTTACACAGAAGGTGATTCACATGTGGAATGAACTTCCTGAGGAAATCCTGAATGTTGAGCACAATTGCAAAGTTTAAAAGACACCTAGGTAAATATATGAATAGCAAAGGTTTGGAGAGATAGGAGTAGACATTTTTTCCTAGATTTGCTTAAGAAATGTTGTAAGGAGAAAGCCGGGAACTATTGGCCTGTCTGACTTTGGTTGTGGGTAGATTGATGGAGGTGATTTTAAAACATAAACTTTATGGACATTTAGAGAGACATAAATTGATTCGGGATAGTCAGCGTGGCTTTGTGTGAGAAAAATAATTTCTCACAAACATGCTTGCAGTTTTGAAGAAGTTACCAAAACGATTGATGAAGGCAGAACAGTAGATATTGTTTACTTAGACTTTAGTAGAACTTTTGACAAGGTTCCACATTATAGACTAATTAGTAAAGTTAGGTCACAAGATTGAGCTTGCCAATTGGACGCATTATTGGCTTAATGGCAGGAGAAAGAGACTAATGGTTGAGGGTTGCTTTCAGATTGAAGGCCTGTCACCAGAGTGTTCCACAAGGATCGGTTCTGGGAAATCTTTTGTTTGTCATCTATATGAATGATTTGGATGAGCATATAGAAGGCATGGTTAGTCAGCTTGCAGACAGCACCAAAAGTGGTAGCGTAGTAGCCAGTGAAATAGGTTTCCTAAGATTACAAAGGGATCTTGTTCAAATGGGTCAATGGGTTCAAAAATGGCAGATGGTGTTCAATCTGGATAAATGCAAGGTATTGCATTTGGGTTCAACAAATAAGGGTAGGACACATAGGGCACAATCAAAAGTAGGGCCTTGGTTGTGTTTATACACAAGTAGTGTTGGTAGAACAGAGAGGCCAATGGGTACAGGTACACCATTCCTTGAAGTTTCCATCACATATAGACAGGGTGGTTCAAGAGACATTTTGCACGCTGTGCCTTCATTGCTCAATCCTTTGAGTATAGGCGTTGAAAAGTCATGTTGTGTTTGGGCAGGACATTGGTGAGACATCTTCTGGAATATAGTGTTCAGTTCTGTTTGCCAAGTAATAGGAAGGATATTTTTAAGCTGGAGGAATTCAGAAGAGGTTTACTGGATTTTGCCAGGTATGGAAAGTTTGAGCTGTAAAGAAAGGCTGGATAGACTGGGTAGGAACAAATTACTGCAGATGCTGGAATCTGTAACAGGAAACAAAAAGTGTTGGAGATCACAATGGTCGATGGAGAGAAAGCAAGCTCGTGTTATGAATCTCGATGAATCTACATCAGAGCTGAAGTGAAGTGAAGCGATAGGCTGGAACCTTTTACACTGGAGAGTAGCAGGTCAAGTGGAAACCTTATGGACGTTTATAAAATAAAATAATGAAGGGTATAGATAGGATGAAGAGTAGTTGTCTTTTTCCTCGGATGGGGGATTTCAGGAGAGGGGGCACATTTTAAGGGCAGAAGTGCGAGAGTTAAAAAAGACATGAGGGGCATCTTTTTTTCCATAGAGGGTGGGGGTTAGCCAGTGGAATGAAGTTCCTGAGGAACTGATGGATGTGGGCACCGTTACAATGTTTAAAAGATATTTGGGTAAGTACATGAAAAGGGAAAGTTTGGATCTGGACCAGTAGCAGTGAGCTACGGCGAGTTTAGTTTGAGATTATGTTCGGCACAGAGTGATTGGGCTGAAGGGTTTGTTTCCGTACTGCATGACTCGATGACTCTCTGTGAAACTGCGTCCGCCTGTTGTCTTTGCAGCAATGTCTGCAGTGGAGCTGTTGCTGCCGTTTGAACTGAAGGCAACTGAGGGAAGCGCCCCGCGATCGCCGGGGGCTGTGGCGCGCGCCTGTAATCCCGCTGCTGGGAGGCTGAGGCTGCCGGATGACTTGAGGTTGGGAGTTCTGGGCTGTTGTGGTCTGTGTCGATCGGGTGCCCACACTCAGGGCAGTGTCCACATGGTGCTCCTCGGGGAACTCGGGTGTACCAGGTGTGCTGCAGAGGGGTGAACCGGCCCAGGTCGGAAACGGAGCAGGTCAAAGCCCCCGCACTGCTCAGTAGTGGGATAGCACCTGTGAATGGATGCAGCAGTGCAGCCTGACCAATACAGTGAGACGCAGTCTTTTACACCATTCTTTACCTTGCGGCATTCCCATCTTTTGCCATCAGTGCAAACAATCTCGATGTCTCAATCCTGCTTCCTTCCTTCCCCACTCACTCCCTCCACCCCCTACGCCCGCCACGTTTATTCACTCTCACGATAACCAATCTTTACAAAGTCAACAACAAATCCACACATTTTACAACAACCGAATCTCTCTACAAGTCCTCCACACTCACCCAAACACACTCTCTCAGTCATTACCTCACACTTCCCACACTGCCCTTTTCTACCTCTCCTCAATATTCACTTCTCTTTTACTGCTCCCTGCTGTTCACAGCACCTACTGTTCTGAGAAAATCTCCACTTTACACAATCCTACCAGCCACGGCCAGCAGAGAGCGCAAAACTCTCTTCATTTTCCTGCCCGAATTCTCCATTGCTCACATTGCCGAAACTTCCATTGCAACCACCAAGCGTTCAAGCTGCCTCCCGGCTCTTTCCCCTCTCCGTCATCCATTCATTCATTCACTTCGGCAAATGATTCTCCTGCAAAACTGTGCAACACTTGAACTCTCATTCTAACTTCTCTCATGCTGTAGCTACCAGAGAGAAAGAAAGAGGCAGCAAGACTGGCATTTCCATGATGCCACAATCAAGTTGACCAACAGCCCATTTTTCCATCTCCTCACTTCCGAGTATGAGGTCTTAGACAAGACACCGAGAAATAATAGCAGCCGAGATGCACCTTATTTCCAAGAACGGGGGTCTTACTGGCCTCACTTTACAACTGGCGGTGGTCCAAGTGGCAGATCGGTTAGAAGAAAGTTCTCTGTTCCTCTCTGCTGCGATTCTCGCACGCCACTTGAATGCCACCGGTATTCAGTCTTCTGCTTCCCACTCTAATATTGAAAACATATCTTGGCCATTGCTGGAATGGAGCAATATAGTAGCAGAGGTGTAATTTGTTCAAGGGTTCTATCACACAAAATCATGCGACTGCCTTCCCTTACAGTCACAAGAGCATGTAACATAGAAGCTTCCGCAACAGATGTTGAACCATTGCTACTGAACCACCAACAATGCCTACCACTCCATACCACAAATACACTTTTGAAAATCAGATCACAGCACTGTGTTCCTGCTCCCAGTTTATAAGCAGAATCTGAATCTTGAGGACCTAGCACAGAAAGTAGGACAGTGCTGGTCTGAAGCTGCGGAAGGGCTTCTGTGGCGCTGCTTGGAATCGTTGGGCTGAACCATATTTCAGAGTTCAGCAGTCATCCTAGCCAAGTATGCTGTCACGGTCACAGACGTGATTGGCATTTGTATAGACGGCTGTGTGTCAAAGAAGAAAATCAGTGCGTTCATCAACCAGAAACCTTGTATGAACTGGGATATCCATTGCCTACTGAAGACCGGGCAGGTGGCATTCAAATTGAATGACTCAGACTTTCATAAGAATTCTGGATACAACCTCTGCAAGGCTATTACAGATGCCAAGAGGCAGTACAGGACTACGTTAGAGACCCAAACTAACCAAATGGACACCCATCGCCTGTCACAAGGCCTACACAGCATAACAGGATGCAAATTGAAGCAGAACAGAATAGCGGAGAAAAACACAGCCTTCCCTGATCTTTTTACAATCCGTTCAAACAGAATGCCAGTGGAATGATACCACCTGCCCCCAACAACCCCAGATCCTCATATTCCTCCAGTCACTGCTGCAGATGTCAGATCGCCTTCTTGAGAGTGAACCCAAGGAAAGCAACTTGTCCGGATGGAGTCCCCAGCCATGCACTTAGATCCTGTGCAGACCAGCTAGCGAGAGAACTTTCTGACATCTTTAACCCCTCGTTGTTACAATCTGAAGTCCCCAACTGCTTCCATTATTCCGGTACCAAAGAAAGCACATGCAATGTGTCTCAATGACTACCGCCTGATGCCTCTGACTTCCATAGTTACAAAGTCCTTTGAGAGGTTAGTCATGGATCACATCAACCCTAGACCCCCAGCCTGCCTCAATCCCTTGCAATCTGCCTACCAGTGCAACAGGTCCACGGTAGATGCCATTTTTCTCATCCTGCACTCATTCGACGAACATCTGAATAATACAGATACCTGTGTCAGGCTTCTACTTATTGATTACAGCTCCACCTTCAACATTATAATACCAACCAAACTAACCTCCAAACTCTGAGACCTAGGTCTTGGGTCTGCTATCTGCAACAGGATCCTCAACCTCTTGATCCATAGACTGCAGTCAGTAAAGAAAGATAACATCACCTCCTCTGCGATGCGCCTCAACACCGGCGCCTCCCAAGAATACGTACTCAAGCTCCTACTGCACTCCCTGTACACTCGGGACTGTGTGGCGCAATTTCATCCGAATGCCATTTACAAGTTCACTGAAAACACTACCATTGTATGACAGATATCAGACAACCATGAGTTAGCATACAGAAAGAAGATAGGATGCTTGATCTTATGATGCAAAGATAACAATCTCTCCTCCAAAGTGGTGGGCAAAACTAAGGAGCTTGATCATCGACCTCCGGAAGAAAGAAGAACAACATGACCCTACTTACATCAATGGAGCTGAGGTGGAGAGGGTCGATAGCGTCAAATTCCTTGGAGTGATGATAACCAGCAACCTGCACTGAACCTCCCACAGAGGTGTGATAATCAAGAAGGCACAACAATGCCTCTTCTTCCTCTGAACGCTTATGAAATTCAGCATGTCTGTAAGGACCCTCACTAACTCTTATAGATGCATCATAGAAAGCATTCTACCCAGCTACATCATGGCTGGTACAGTAATTGCTCTACCCATGGCCATAAGAACCTACAGAAAGTTATGTGAACAGCCCAGACAATCACACAAGCCATGGACTCCCTCTACGTATACTGTAGTTCCGGAATGGCAGCTAGCGTCAACAGTGACACCTCCAATCCTGGTATTAATCTCTTCCAACCTCTTCCATCACGCAGAAGATACAAAAGCTTAAACGCACATACCAGTGGGTTCCAGAACAAATTTTTACCCGCTGTTATTCTTCTGTCGAATGGGTCTCTCAAATTTCAAATCTAATGGCGATCTCTTTTTGTCCTCTCCTTGCAGCCATAACTTTCTCTGCCTTGCTCTGTTCAATCACCCTATGATCTGCTTATTCTGTACACAAAACACAACTTTCAACTGCACCTAGGTATGTGTGACAACGATAAATCACATCAAATCAAGTGCAACAGCCTGCTCGACTTACACAGTGACTGCAGTGGAGCTGTTGTCACCACTTTCAACTGACAAAGTCCAGCTGCATACATGACATGGATAAACAAACAGCATTAACATTTTGCGTCTGAAATGTTTTCTTCAGAACTGAACAGTCTTGGAATTTAAACATTTTTATGCTGTTGAGAGAGGGGGAGAAACATTAAGTAGAATAAATGGTAATGGTGCTCAGAGCAGGAGACAAAAAGAGTGGTAATGTTAGTAAAAGTGAGATGGAAATGTAAAATGCATGGAGATACTAGGTGCAAAAGAGAGAAAGAAAATCTATTCTGTTGAGAGTGAAACAACACGATACATTTTTTTTTAAAAAAGCAATGGAGGTGAAGGAAGGAGTCAGTTTCTAAACCAACTGGAGGGGTAGATGTCATGCTGTGAAGTTTGTTGACTCAATGTTCAGGGCTAGCATAGGGAGATGTGACATGAAAATGTGATGTTGTTCCTCCAGTTCACATTGAACATTAATACAACACTATAGCACACCCAGGATGGGTATTTTAGCATGGGAACATGATGGTTTAAGTGAAAAGGCAAACAACTGGCTGGTGAGTGTCATAATTAGGGATTGGGCACAGGTATGACATCATCGATATATCAGAGAAAGAGTTGTTGGTAGTCTCGGAATAGAAACACAACAAGGCATGTTTCACATACTGAGTTGAGAGTGTGATGCTGGAAATGCACAGCTGGTCAGGCAGCATCCGAGGAGCAGGAGAATTGACATTCAGGCATAAGCCCTTCATCAGGAATGAGAAGTTCTCATCTTTTCCATGTTCCAAATACCAACAAAGGCACAAGCATAGCCTGGGACATATGTGGTTGTCTATACTTTGAGTGTTGTCATCTTGAGGTTGTACAGGACATGAGTGAGACCTAGGATGGGGGAATTTCAAGAACAGGGGATATATTTTTAAGGTGAGAGGAGGGAGATTTTAAAAAGACATGAGGGGCAATTTATTTTTACACAGAAGGTGATTCACATGTGGAATGAACTTCCTGAGGAAATCCTGAATGTTGAGCACAATTGCAAAGTTTAAAAGACACCTAGGTAAATATATGAATAGCAAAGGTTTGGAGAGATAGGAGTAGACATTTTTTCCTAGATTTGCTTAAGAAATGTTGTAAGGAGAAAGCCGGGAACTATTGGCCTGTCTGACTTTGGTTGTGGGTAGATTGATGGAGGTGATTTTAAAACATAAACTTTATGGACATTTAGAGAGACATAAATTGATTCGGGATAGTCAGCGTGGCTTTGTGTGAGAAAAATAATTTCTCACAAACATGCTTGCAGTTTTGAAGAAGTTACCAAAACGATTGATGAAGGCAGAACAGTAGATATTGTTTACTTGGACTTTAGTAGAACTTTTGACAAGGTTCCACATTATAGACTAATTAGTAAAGTTAGGTCACAAGATTGAGCTTGCCAATTGGACGCATTATTGGCTTAATGGCAGGAGAAAGAGACTAATGGTTGAGGGTTGCTTTCAGATTGAAGGCCTGTCACCAGAGTGTTCCACAAGGATCGGTTCTGGGAAATCTTTTGTTTGTCATCTATATGAATGATTTGGATGAGCATATAGAAGGCATGGTTAGTCAGCTTGCAGACAGCACCAAAAGTGGTAGCGTAGTAGCCAGTGAAATAGGTTTCCTAAGATTACAAAGGGATCTTGTTCAAATGGGTCAATGGGTTCAAAAATGGCAGATGGTGTTCAATCTGGATAAATGCAAGGTATTGCATTTGGGTTCAACAAATAAGGGTAGGACACATAGGGCACAACCAAAAGTAGGGCCTTGGTTGTGTTTATACACAAGTAGTGTTGGTAGAACAGAGAGGCCAATGGGTTCAGGTACACCATTCCTTGAAGTTTCCATCACATATAGACAGGGTGGTTCAAGAGACATTTTGCACGCTGTGCCTTCATTGCTCAATCCTTTGAGTATAGGCGTTGAAAAGTCACGTTGTGTTTGGGCAGGACATTGGTGAGACATCTTCTGGAATATAGTGTTCAGTTCTGTTTGCCAAGTAATAGGAAGGATATTTTTAAGCTGGAGGAATTCAGAAGAGGTTTACTGGATTTTGCCAGGTATGGAAAGTTTGAGCTGTAAAGAAAGGCTGGATAGACTGGGTAGGAACAAATTACTGCAGATGCTGGAATCTGTAACAGGAAACAAAAAGTGTTGGAGATCACAATGGTCGATGGAGAGAAAGCAAGCTCGTGTTATGAATCTCGATGAATCTACATCAGAGCTGAAGTGAAGTGAAGCGATAGGCTGGAACCTTTTACACTGAGAGTAGCAGGTCAAGTGGAAACCTTATGGACGTTTATAAAATAAAATAATGAAGGGTATAGATAGGATGAAGAGTAGTTGTCTTTTTCCTCGGATGGGGGATTTCAGGAGAGGGGGCACATTTTAAGGGCAGAAGTGCGAGAGTTAAAAAAGACATGAGGGGCATCTTTTTTTCCATAGAGGGTGGGGGTTAGCCAGTGGAATGAAGTTCCTGAGGAACTGATGGATGTGGGCACCGTTACAATGTTTAAAAGATATTTGGGTAAGTACATGAAAAGGGAAAGTTTGGATCTGGACCAGTAGCAGTGAGCTACGGCGAGTTTAGTTTGAGATTATGTTCGGCACAGAGTGATTGGGCTGAAGGGTTTGTTTCCGAACTGCATGACTCGATGACTCTCTGTGAAACTGCGTCCGCCTGTTGTCTTTGCAGCAATGTCTGCAGTGGAGCTGTTGCTGCCGTTTGAACTGAAGGCAACTGAGGGAAGCGCCACGCGATCGCCGGGGGCTGTGGCGCGCGCCTGTAATCCCGCTGCTGGGAGGCTGAGGCTGCCGGATGACTTGAGGTTGGGAGTTCTGGGCTGTTGTGGTCTGTGTCGATCTGGTGCCCACACTCAGGACAGTGTCCACATGGTGCTCCTCGGGGAACTCGGGTGTACCAGGTGTGCTGCAGAGGGGTGAACCGGCCCAGGTCGGAAACGGAGCAGGTCAAAGCCCCCGCACTGCTCAGTAGTGGGATAGCACCTGTGAATGGATGCAGCAGTGCAGCCTGACCAATACAGTGAGACGCAGTCTTTTACACCATTCTTTACCTTGCGGCATTCCCATCTTTTGCCATCAGTGCAAACAATCTCGATGTCTCAATCCTGCTTCCTTCCTTCCCCACTCACTCCCTCCACCCCCTACGCCCGCCACGTTTATTCACTCTCACGATAACCAATCTTTACAAAGTCAACAACAAATCCACACATTTTACAACAACCGAATCTCTCTACAAGTCCTCCACACTCACCCAAACACACTCTCTCAGTCATTACCTCACACTTCCCACACTGCCCTTTTCTACCTCTCCTCAATATTCACTTCTCTTTTACTGCTCCCTGCTGTTCACAGCACCTACTGTTCTGAGAAAATCTCCACTTTACACAATCCTACCAGCCACGGCCAGCAGAGAGCGCAAAACTCTCTTCATTTTCCTGCCCGAATTCTCCATTGCTCACATTGCCGAAACTTCCATTGCAACCACCAAGCGTTCAAGCTGCCTCCCGGCTCTTTCCCCTCTCCGTCATCCATTCATTCATTCACTTCGGCAAATGATTCTCCTGCAAAACTGTGCAACACTTGAACTCTCATTCTAACTTCTCTCATGCTGTAGCTACCAGAGAGAAAGAAAGAGGCAGCAAGACTGGCATTTCCATGATGCCACAATCAAGTTGACCAACAGCCCATTTTTCCATCTCCTCACTTCCGAGTATGAGGTCTTAGACAAGACAGCGAGAAATAATAGCAGCCGAGATGCACGTTATTTCCAAGAACGGGGGCCTTACTGGCCTCACTTTACAACTGGCGGTGGTCCAAGTGGCAGATCGGTTAGAAGAAAGTTCTCTGTTCCTCTCTGCTGCGATTCTCGCACGCCACTTGAATGCCACCGGTATTCAGTCTTCTGCTTCCCACTCTAATATTGAAAACATATCTTGGCCATTGCTGGAATGGAGCAATATAGTAGCAGAGGTGTAATTTGTTCAAGGGTTCTATCACACAAAATCATGCGACTGCCTTCCCTTACAGTCACAAGAGCATGTAACATAGAAGCTTCCGCAACAGATGTTGAACCATTGCTACTGAACCACCAACAATGCCTACCACTCCATACCACAAATACACTTTTGAAAATCAGATCACAGCACTGTGTTCCTGCTCCCAGTTTATAAGCAGAATCTGAAACTTGAGGACCTAGCCCAGAAAGTAGGACAGTGCTGGTCTGAAGCTGCGGAAGGGCTTCTGTGGCACTGCTTGGAATCGTTGGGCTGAACCATATTTCAGAGTTCAGCAGTCATCCTAGCCAAGTATGCTGTCACGGTCACAGACGTGATTGGCATTTGTATAGACGGCTGTGTGTCAAAGAAGAAAATCAGTGCGTTCATCAACCAGAAACCTTGTATGAACTGGGATATCCATTGCCTACTGAAGACCGGGCAGGTGGCATTCAAATTGAATGACTCAGACTTTCATAAGAATTCTGGATACAACCTCTGCAAGGCTATTACAGATGCCAAGAGGCAGTACAGGACTACGTTAGAGACCCAAACTAACCAAATGGACACCCATCGCCTGTCACAAGGCCTACACAGCATAACAGGATGCAAATTGAAGCAGAACAGAATAGCGGAGAAAAACACAGCCTTCCCTGATCTTTTTACAATCCGTTCAAACAGAATGCCAGTGGAATGATACCACCTGCCCCCAACAACCCCAGATCCTCATATTCCTCCAGTCACTGCTGCAGATGTCAGATCGCCTTCTTGAGAGTGAACCCAAGGAAAGCAACTTGTCCGGATGGAGTCCCCAGCCATGCACTTAGATCCTGTGCAGACCAGCTAGCGAGAGAACTTTCTGACATCTTTAACCCCTCGTTGTTACAATCTGAAGTCCCCAACTGCTTCCATTATTCCGGTACCAAAGAAAGCACATGCAATGTGTCTCAATGACTACCGCCTGATGCCTCTGACTTCCATAGTTACAAAGTCCTTTGAGAGGTTAGTCATGGATCACATCAACGCTAGACCCCCAGCCTGCCTCAATCCCTTGCAATCTGCCTACCAGTGCAACAGGTCCACGGTAGATGCCATTTTTCTCATCCTGCACTCATTCGACGAACATCTGAATAATACAGATACCTGTGTCAGGCTTCTACTTATTGATTACAGCTCCACCTTCAACATTATAATACCAACCAAACTAACCTCCAAACTCTGAGACCTAGGTCTTGGGTCTGCTATCTGCAACAGGATCCTCAACCTCTTGATCCATAGACTGCAGTCAGTAAAGAAAGATAACATCACCTCCTCTGCGATGCGCCTCAACACCGGCGCCTCCCAAGAATACGTACTCAAGCTCCTACTGCACTCCCTGTACACTCGGGACTGTGTGGCACAATTTCATCCGAATGCCATTTACAAGTTCACTGAAAACACTACCATTGTATGACAGATATCAGACAACCATGAGTTAGCATACAGAAAGAAGATAGGATGCTTGATCTTATGATGCAAAGATAACAATCTCTCCTCCAAAGTGGTGGGCAAAACTAAGGAGCTTGATCATCGACCTCCGGAAGAAAGAAGAACAACATGACCCTACTTACATCAATGGAGCTGAGGTGGAGAGGGTCGATAGCGTCAAATTCCTTGGAGTGATGATAACCAGCAACCTGCACTGAACCTCCCACAGAGGTGTGATAATCAAGAAGGCACAACAATGCCTCTTCTTCCTCTGAACGCTTATGAAATTCAGCATGTCTGTAAGGACCCTCACTAACTCTTATAGATGCATCATAGAAAGCATTCTACCCAGCTACATCATGGCTGGTACAGTAATTGCTCTACCCATGGCCATAAGAACCTACAGAAAGTTATGTGAACAGCCCAGACAATCACACAAGCCATGGACTCCCTCTACGTATACTGTAGTTCCGGAATGGCAGCTAGCGTCAACAGTGACACCTCCAATCCTGGTAATAATCTCTTCCAACCTCTTCCATCACGCAGAAGATACAAAAGCTTAAACGCACATACCAGTGGGTTCCAGAACAAATTTTTACCCGCTGTTATTCTTCTGTCGAATGGGTCTCTCAAATTTCAAATCTAATGGCGATCTCTTTTTGTCCTCTCCTTGCAGCCATAACTTTCTCTGCCTTGCTCTGTTCAATCACCCTATGATCTGCTTATTCTGTACACAAAACACAACTTTCAACTGCACTTAGGTATGTGTGACAACGATAAATCACATCAAATCAAGTGCAACAGCCTGCTCGACTTACACAGTGACTGCAGTGGAGCTGTTGTCACCACTTGCAACTGACAAAGTCCAGCTGCATACATGACATGGATAAACAAACAGCATTAACATTTTGCGTCTGAAATGTTTTCTTCAGAACTGAACAGTCTTGGAATTTAAACATTTTTATGCTGTTGAGAGAGGGGGAGAAACATTAAGTAGAATAAATGGTAATGGTGCTCAGAGCAGGAGACAAAAAGAGTGGTAATGTTAGTAAAAGTGAGATGGAAATGTAAAATGCATGGAGATACTAGGTGCAAAAGAGAGAAAGAAAATCTATTCTGTTGAGAGTGAAACAACACGATACATTTTTTTTAAAAAAAGCAATGGAGGTGAAGGAAGGAGTCAGTTTCTAAACCAACTGGAGGGGTAGATGTCATGCTGTGAAGTTTGTTGACTCAATGTTCAGGGCTAGCATAGGGAGATGTGACATGAAAATGTGATGTTGTTCCTCCAGTTCACATTGAACATTAATACAACACTATAGCACACCCAGGATGGGTATTTTAGCATGGGAACATGATGGTTTAAGTGAAAAGGCAAACAACTGGCTGGTGAGTGTCATAATTAGGGATTGGGCACAGGTATGACATCATCGATATATCAGAGAAAGAGTTGTTGGTCGTCTCGGAATAGAAACACAACAAGGCATGTTTCACATACTGAGTTGAGAGTGTGATGCTGGAAATGCACAGCTGGTCAGGCAGCATCCGAGGAGCAGGAGAATTGACATTCAGGCATAAGCCCTTCATCAGGAATGAGAAGTTCTCATCTTTTCCATGTTCCAAATACCAACAAAGGCACAAGCATAGCCTGGGACATATGTGGTTGTCTATACTTTGAGTGTTGTCATCTTGAGGTTGTACAGGACATGAGTGAGACCTAGAATGGGGGAATTTCAAGAACAGGGGATATATTTTTAAGGTGAGAGGAGGGAGATTTTAAAAAGACATGAGGGGCAATTTATTTTTACACAGAAGGTGATTCACATGTGGAATGAACTTCCTGAGGAAATCCTGAATGTTGAGCACAATTGCAAAGTTTAAAAGACACCTAGGTAAATATATGAATAGCAAAGGTTTGGAGAGATAGGAGTAGACATTTTTTCCTAGATTTGCTTAAGAAATGTTGTAAGGAGAAAGCCGGGAACTATTGGCCTGTCTGACTTTGGTTGTGGGTAGATTGATGGAGGTGATTTTAAAACATAAACTTTATGGACATTTAGAGAGACATAAATTGATTCGGGATAGTCAGCGTGGCTTTGTGTGAGAAAAATAATTTCTCACAAACATGCTTGCAGTTTTGAAGAAGTTACCAAAACGATTGATGAAGGCAGAACAGTAGATATTGTTTACTTGGACTTTAGTAGAACTTTTGACAAGGTTCCACATTATAGACTAATTAGTAAAGTTAGGTCACAAGATTGAGCTTGCATTATTGGCTTAATGGCAGGAGAAAGAGACTAGTGGTTGAGGGTTGCTTTCAGATTGAAGGCCTGTCACCAGAGTGTTCCACAAGGTTCGGTTCTGGGAAATCTTTTGTTTGTCATCTATATGAATGATTTGGATGAGCATATAGAAGGCATGGTTAGTCAGCTTGCAGACAGCACCAAAAGTGGTAGCGTAGTAGCCAGTGAAATAGGTTTCCTAAGATTACAAAGGGATCTTGTTCAAATGGGTCAATGGGTTCAAAAATGGCAGATGGTGTTCAATCTGGATAAATGCAAGGTATTGCATTTGGGTTCAACAAATAAGGGTAGGACACATAGGGCACAACCAAAAGTAGGGCCTTGGTTGTGTTTATACACAAGTAGTGTTGGTAGAACAGAGAGGCCAATGGGTTCAGGTACACCATTCCTTGAAGTTTCCATCACATATAGACAGGGTGGTTCAAGAGACATTTTGCACGCTGTGCCTTCATTGCTCAATCCTTTGAGTATAGGCGTTGAAAAGTCACGTTGTGTTTGGGCAGGACATTGGTGAGACATCTTCTGGAATATAGTGTTCAGTTCTGTTTGCCAAGTAATAGGAAGGATATTTTTAAGCTGGAGGAATTCAGAAGAGGTTTACTGGATTTTGCCAGGTATGGAAAGTTTGAGCTGTAAAGAAAGGCTGGATAGACTGGGTAGGAACAAATTACTGCAGATGCTGGAATCTGTAACAGGAAACAAAAAGTGTTGGAGATCACAATGGTCGATGGAGAGAAAGCAAGCTCGTGTTATGAATCTCGATGAATCTACATCAGAGCTGAAGTGAAGTGAAGCGATAGGCTGGAACCTTTTACACTGGAGAGTAGCAGGTCAAGTGGAAACCTTATGGACGTTTATAAAATAAAATAATGAAGGGTATAGATAGGATGAAGAGTAGTTGTCTTTTTCCTCGGATGGGGGATTTCAGGAGAGGGGGCACATTTTAAGGGCAGAAGTGCGAGAGTTAAAAAAGACATGAGGGGCATCTTTTATTCCATAGAGGGTGGGGGTTAGCCAGTGGAATGAAGTTCCTGAGGAACTGATGGATGTGGGCACCGTTACAATGTTTAAAAGATATTTGGGTAAGTACATGAAAAGAGAAAGTTTGGATCTGGACCAGTAGCAGTGAGCGACGGCGAGTTTAGTTTGAGATTATGTTCGGCACAGAGTGATTGGGCTGAAGGGTTTGTTTCCGTACTGCATGACTCGATGACTCTCTGTGAAACTGCGTCCGCCTGTTGTCTTTGCAGCAATGTCTGCAGTGGAGCTGTTGCTGCCGTTTGAACTGAAGGCAACTGAGGGAAGCGCCCCGCGATCGCCGGGGGCTGTGGCGCGCGCCTGTAATCCCGCTGCTGGGAGGCTGAGGCTGCCGGATGACTTGAGGTTGGGAGTTCTGGGCTGTTGTGGTCTGTGTCGATCGGGTGCCCACACTCAGGGCAGTGTCCACATGGTGCTCCTCGGAGAACTCGGGTGTACCAGGTGTGCTGCAGAGGGGTGAACCGGCCCAGGTCGGAAACGGAGCAGGTCAAAGCCCCCGCACTGCTCAGTAGTGGGATAGCACCTGTGAATGGATGCAGCAGTGCAGCCTGACCAATACAGTGAGACGCAGTCTTTTACACCATTCTTTACCTTGCGGCATTCCCATCTTTTGCCATCAGTGCAAACAATCTCGATATCTCAATCCTGCTTCCTTCCTTCCCCACTCACTCCCTCCACCTCCTACGCCCGCCACGTTTATTCACTCTCACGATAACCAATCTTTACAAAGTCAACAACAAATCCACACATTTTACAACAACCGAATCTCTCTACAAGTCCTCCACACTCACCCAAACACACTCTCTCAGTCATTACCTCACACTTCCCACACTGCCCTTTTCTACCTCTCCTCAATATTCACTTCTCTTTTACTGCTCCCTGCTGTTCACAGCACCTACTGTTCTGAGAAAATCTCCACTTTACACAATCCTACCAGCCATGGCCAGCAGAGAGCGCAAAACTCTCTTCATTTTCCTGCCCGAATTCTCCATTGCTCACATTGCCGAAACTTCCATTGCAACCACCAAGCGTTCAAGCTGCCTCCCGGCTCTTTCCCCTCTCCGTCATCCATTCATTCATTCACTTCGGCAAATGATTCTCCTGCAAAACTGTGCAACACTTGAACTCTCATTCTAACTTCTCTCATGCTGTCGCTACCAGAGAGAAAGAAAGAGGCAGCAAGACTGGCATTTCCATGATGCCACAATCAAGTTGACCAACAGCCCATTTTTCCATCTCCTCACTTTCGAGTATGAGGTCTTAGACAAGACAGCGAGAAATAATAGCAGCCGAGATGCACGTTATTTCCAAGAACGGGGGCCTTTCTGGCCTCACTTTACAACTGGCGGTGGTCCAAGTGGCAGATCGGTTAGAAGAAAGTTCTCTGTTCCTCTCTGCTGCGATTCTCGCACGCCACTTGAATGCCACCGGTATTCAGTCTTCTGCTTCCCACTCTAATATTGAAAACATATCTTGGCCATTGCTGGAATGGAGCAATATAGTAGCAGAGGTGTAATTTGTTCAAGGGTTCTATCACACAAAATCATGCGACTGCCTTCCCTTACAGTCACAAGAGCATGTAACATAGAAGCTTCCGCAACAGATGTTGAACCATTGCTACTGAACCACCAACAATGCCTACCACTCCATACCACAAATACACTTTTGAAAATCAGATCACAGCACTGTGTTCCTGCTCCCAGTTTATAAGCAGAATCTGAAACTTGAGGACCTAGCACAGAAAGTAGGACAGTGCTGGTCTGAAGCTGCAGAAGGGCTTCTGTGGCACTGCTTGGAATCGTTGGGCTGAACCATATTTCAGAGTTCAGCAGTCATCCTAGCCAAGTATGCTGTCACGGTCACAGACGTGATTGGCACTTGTATAGACGGCTGTGTGTCAAAGAAGAAAATCAGTGCGTTCATCAACCAGAAACCTTGTATGAACTGGGATATCCATTGCCTACTGAAGACCGGGCAGGTGGCATTCAAATTGAATGACTCAGACTTTCATAAGAATTCTGGATACAACCTCTGCAAGGCTATTACAGATGCCAAGAGGCAGTACAGGACTACGTTAGAGACCCAAACTAACCAAATGGACACCCATCGCCTGTCACAAGGCCTACACAGCATAACAGGATGCAAATTGAAGCAGAACAGAATAGCGGAGAAAAACACAGCCTTCCCTGATCTTTTTACAATCCGTTCAAACAGAATGCCAGTGGAATGATACCACCTGCCCCCAACAACCCCAGATCCTCATATTCCTCCAGTCACTGCTGCAGATGTCAGATCGCCTTCTTGAGAGTGAACCCAAGGAAAGCAACTTGTCCGGATGGAGTCCCCAGCCATGCACTTAGATCCTGTGCAGACCAGCTAGCGAGAGAACTTTCTGACATCTTTAACCCCTCGTTGTTACAATCTGAAGTCCCCAACTGCTTCCATTATTCCGGTACCAAAGAAAGCACATGCAATGTGTCTCAATGACTACCGCCTGATGCCTCTGACTTCCATAGTTACAAAGTCCTTTGAGAGGTTAGTCATGGATCACATCAACCCTAGACCCCCAGCCTGCCTCAATCCCTTGCAATCTGCCTACCAGTGCAACAGGTCCACGGTAGATGCCATTTTTCTCATCCTGCACTCATTCGACGAACATCTGAATAATACAGATACCTGTGTCAGGCTTCTACTTATTGATTACAGCTCCACCTTCAACATTATAATACCAACCAAACTAACCTCCAAACTCTGAGACCTAGGTCTTGGGTCTGCTATCTGCAACAGGATCCTCAACCTCTTGATCCATAGACTGCAGTCAGTAAAGAAAGATAACATCACCTCCTCTGCGATGCGCCTCAACACCGGCGCCTCCCAAGAATACGTACTCAAGCTCCTACTGCACTCCCTGTACACTCGGGACTGTGTGGCACAATTTCATCCGAATGCCATTTACAAGTTCACTGAAAACACTACCATTGTATGACAGATATCAGACAGCATACAGAAAGAAGATAGGATGCTTGATCTTATGATGCAAAGATAACAATCTCTCCTCCAAAGTGGTGGGCAAAACTAAGGAGCTTGATCATCGACCTCCGGAAGAAAGAAGAACAACATGACCCCACTTACATCAATGGAGCTGAGGTGGAGAGGTTCGATAGCGTCAAATTCCTTGGAGTGATGATAACCAGCAACCTGCACTGAACCTCCCACAGAGGTGTGATAATCAAGAAGGCACAACAATGCCTCTTCTTCCTCTGAACGCTTATGAAATTCAGCATGTCTGTAAGGACCCTCACTAACTCTTATAGATGCATCATAGAAAGCATTCTACCCAGCTACATCATGGCTGGTACAGTAATTGCTCTACCCATGGCCATAAGAACCTACAGAAAGTTATGTGAACAGCCCAGACAATCACACAAGCCATGGACTCCCTCTACGTATACTGTAGTTCCGGAATGGCAGCTAGCGTCAACAGTGACACCTCCAATCCTGGTATTAATCTCTTCCAACCTCTTCCATCACGCAGAAGATACAAAAGCTTAAACGCACATACCAGTGGGTTCCAGAACAAATTTTTACCCGCTGTTATTCGTCTGTCGAATGGGTCTCTCAAATTTCAAATCTAATGGCGATCTCTTTTTGTCCTCTCCTTGCAGCCATAACTTTCTCTGCCTTGCTCTGTTCAATCACCCTATGATCTGCTTATTCTGTACACAAAACACAACTTTCAACTGCACTTAGGTATGTGTGACAACGATAAATCACATCAAATCAAGTGCAACAGCCTGCTCGACTTACACAGTGACTGCAGTGGAGCTGTTGTCACCACTTGCAACTGACAAAGTCCAGCTGCATACATGACATGGATAAACAAACAGCATTAACATTTTGCGTCTGAAATGTTTTCTTCAGAACTGAACAGTCTTGGAATTTAAACATTTTTATGCTGTTGAGAGAGGGGGAGAAACATTAAGTAGAATAAATGGTAATGGTGCTCAGAGCAGGAGACAAAAAGAGTGGTAATGTTAGTAAAAGTGAGATGGAAATGTAAAATGCATGGAGATACTAGGTGCAAAAGAGAGAAAGAAAATCTATTCTGTTGAGAGTGAAACAACACGATACATTTTTTTTTAAAAAAGCAATGGAGGTGAAGGAAGGAGTCAGTTTCTAAACCAACTGGAGGGGTAGATGTCATGCTGTGAAGTTTGTTGACTCAATGTTCAGGGCTAGCATAGGGAGATGTGACATGAAAATGTGATGTTGTTCCTCCAGTTCACATTGAACATTAATACAACACTATAGCACACCCAGGATGGGAATTTTAGCATGGGAACATGATGGTTTAAGTGAAAAGGCAAACAACTGGCTGGTGAGTGTCATAATTAGGGATTGGGCACAGGTATGACATCATCGATATATCAGAGAAAGAGTTGTTGGTAGTCTCGGAATAGAAACACAACAAGGCATGTTTCACATACTGAGTTGAGAGTGTGATGCTGGAAATGCACAGCTGGTCAGGCAGCATCCGAGGAGCAGGAGAATTGACATTCAGGCATAAGCCCTTCATCAGGAATGAGAAGTTCTCATCTTTTCCATGTTCCAAATACCAACAAAGGCACAAGCATAGCCTGGGACATATGTGGTTGTCTATACTTTGAGTGTTGTCATCTTGAGGTTGTACAGGACATGAGTGAGACCTAGGGTGGGGGAATTTCAAGAACAGGGGATATATTTTTAAGGTGAGAGGAGGGAGATTTTAAAAAGACATGAGGGGCAATTTATTTTTACACAGAAGGTGATTCACATGTGGAATGAACTTCCTGAGGAAATCCTGAATGTTGAGCACAATTGCAAAGTTTAAAAGACACCTAGGTAAATATATGAATAGCAAAGGTTTGGAGAGATAGGAGTAGACATTTTTTCCTAGATTTGCTTAAGAAATGTTGTAAGGAGAAAGCCGGGAACTATTGGCCTGTCTGACTTTGGTTGTGGGTAGATTGATGGAGGTGATTTTAAAACATAAACTTTATGGACATTTAGAGAGACATAAATTGATTCGGGATAGTCAGCGTGGCTTTGTGTGAGAAAAATAATTTCTCACAAACATGCTTGCAGTTTTGAAGAAGTTACCAAAACGATTGATGAAGGCAGAACAGTAGATATTGTTTACTTGGACTTTAGTAGAACTTTTGACAAGGTTCCACATTATAGACTAATTAGTAAAGTTAGGTCACAAGATTGAGCTTGCCAATTGGACGCATTATTGGCTTAATGGCAGGAGAAAGAGACTAGTGGTTGAGGGTTGCTTTCAGATTGAAGGCCTGTCACCAGAGTGTTCCACAAGGTTCGGTTCTGGGAAATCTTTTGTTTGTCATCTATATGAATGATTTGGATGAGCATATAGAAGGCATGGTTAGTCAGCTTGCAGACAGCACCAAAAGTGGTAGCGTAGTAGCCAGTGAAATAGGTTTCCTAAGATTACAAAGGGATCTTGTTCAAATGGGTCAATGGGTTCAAAAATGGCAGATGGTGTTCATTCTGGATAAATGCAAGGTATTGCATTTGGGTTCAACAAATAAGGGTAGGACACATAGGGCACAACCAAAAGTAGGGCCTTGGTTGTGTTTATACACAAGTAGTGTTGGTAGAACAGAGAGGCCAATGGGTTCAGGTACACCATTCCTTGAAGTTTCCATCACATATAGACAGGGTGGTTCAAGAGACATTTTGCACGCTGTGCCTTCATTGCTCAATCCTTTGAGTATAGGCGTTGAAAAGTCACGTTGTGTTTGGGCAGGACATTGGTGAGACATCTTCTGGAATATAGTGTTCAGTTCTGTTTGCCAAGTAATAGGAAGGATATTTTTAAGCTGGAGGAATTCAGAAGAGGTTTACTGGATTTTGCCAGGTATGGAAAGTTTGAGCTGTAAAGAAAGGCTGGATAGACTGGGTAGGAACAAATTACTGCAGATGCTGGAATCTGTAACAGGAAACAAAAAGTGTTGGAGATCACAATGGTCGATGGAGAGAAAGCAAGCTCGTGTTATGAATCTCGATGAATCTACATCAGAGCTGAAGTGAAGTGAAGCGATAGGCTGGAACCTTTTACACTGGAGAGTAGCAGGTCAAGTGGAAACCTTATGGACGTTTATAAAATAAAATAATGAAGGGTATAGATAGGATGAAGAGTAGTTGTCTTTTTCCTCGGATGGGGGATTTCAGGAGAGGGGGCACATTTTAAGGGCAGAAGTGCGAGAGTTAAAAAAGACATGGATCTGGACCAGTAGCAGTGAGCTACGGCGAGTTTAGTTTGAGATTATGTTCGGCACAGAGTGATTGGGCTGAAGGGTTTGTTTCCGTACTGCATGACTCGATGACTCTCTGTGAAACTGCGTCCACCTGTTGTCTTTGCAGCAATGTCTGCAGTGGAGCTGTTGCTGCCGTTTGAACTGAAGGCAACTGAGGGAAGCATCACGCGATCGCAGGGGGCTGTGGCGCGCGCCTGTAATCCCGCTGCTGGGAGGTTGAGGCTGTCGGATGACTTGAGGTTAGGAGTTCTGGGCTGTTGTGGTCTGTGTCGATCGGGTGCCCACACTCAGGGCAGTGTCCACATGGTGCTCCTCGGGGAACTCGGGTGTACCAGGTGTGCTGCAGAGGGGTGAACCGGCCTAGGTCGGAAACGGAGTAGGTCAAAGCCCCCGCACTGCTCAGTAGTGGGATAGCACCTGTGAATGGATGCAGCAGTGCAGCCTGACCAATACAGTGAGACGCAGTCTTTTACACCATTCTTTACCTTGCGGCATTCCCATCTTTTGCCATCAGTGCAAACAATCTCGATGTCTCAATCCTGCTTCCTTCCTTCCCCACTCACTCCCTCCACCCCCTACGCCCGCCACGTTTATTCACTCTCACGATAACCAATCTTTACAAAGTCAACAACAAATCCACACATTTTACAACAACCGAATCTCTCTACAAGTCCTCCACACTCACCCAAACACACTCTCTCAGTCATTACCTCACACTTCCCACACTGCCCTTTTCTACCTCTCCTCAATATTCACTTCTCTTTTACTGCTCCCTGCTGTTCACAGCACCTACTGTTCTGAGAAAATCTCCACTTTACACAATCCTACCAGCCACGGCCAGCAGAGAGCGCAAAACTCTCTTCATTTTCCTGCCCGAATTCTCCATTGCTCACATTGCCGAAACTTCCATTGCAACCACCAAGCGTTCAAGCTGCCTCCCGGCTCTTTCCCCTCTCCGTCATCCATTCATTCATTCACTTCGGCAAATGATTCTCCTGCAAAACTGTGCAACACTTGAACTCTCATTCTAACTTCTCTCATGCTGTAGCTACCAGAGAGAAAGAAAGAGGCAGCAAGACTGGCATTTCCATGATGCCACAATCAAGTTGACCAACAGCCCATTTTTCCATCTCCTCACTTCCGAGTATGAGGTCTTAGACAAGACAGCGAGAAATAATAGCAGCCGAGATGCACGTTATTTCCAAGAACGGGGGCCTTACTGGCCTCACTTTACAACTGGCGGTGGTCCAAGTGGCAGATCGGTTAGAAGAAAGTTCTCTGTTCCTCTCTGCTGCGATTCTCGCACGCCACTTGAATGCCACCGGTATTCAGTCTTCTGCTTCCCACTCTAATATTGAAAACATATCTTGGCCATTGCTGGAATGGAGCAATATAGTAGCAGAGGTGTAATTTGTTCAAGGGTTCTATCACACAAAATCATGCGACTGCCTTCCCTTACAGTCACAAGAGCATGTAACATAGAAGCTTCCGCAACAGATGTTGAACCATTGCTACTGAACCACCAACAATGCCTACCACTCCATACCACAAATACACTTTTGAAAATCAGATCACAGCACTGTGTTCCTGCTCCCAGTTTATAAGCAGAATCTGAAACTTGAGGACCTAGCACAGAAAGTAGGACAGTGCTGGTCTGAAGCTGCAGAAGGGCTTCTGTGGCGCTGCTTGGAATCGTTGGGCTGAACCATATTTCAGAGTTCAGCAGTCATCCTAGCCAAGTATGCTGTCACGGTCACAGACGTGATTGGCATTTGTATAGACGGCTGTGTGTCAAAGAAGAAAATCAGTGCGTTCATCAACCAGAAACCTTGTATGAACTGGGATATCCATTGCCTACAGAAGACCGGGCAGGTGGCATTCAAATTGAATGACTCAGACTTTCATAAGAATTCTGGATACAACCTCTGCAAGGCTATTACAGATGCCAAGAGGCAGTACAGGACTACGTTAGAGACCCAAACTAACCAAATGGACACCCATCGCCTGTCACAAGGCCTACACAGCATAACAGGATGCAAATTGAAGCAGAACAGAATAGCGGAGAAAAACACAGCCTTCCCTGATCTTTTTACAATCCGTTCAAACAGAATGCCAGTGGAATGATACCACCTGCCCCCAACAACCCCAGATCCTCATATTCCTCCAGTCACTGCTGCAGATGTCAGATCGCCTTCTTGAGAGTGAACCCAAGGAAAGCAACTTGTCCGGATGGAGTCCCCAGCCATGCACTTAGATCCTGTGCAGACCAGCTAGCGAGAGAACTTTCTGACATCTTTAACCCCTCGTTGTTACAATCTGAAGTCCCCAACTGCTTCCATTATTCCGGTACCAAAGAAAGCACATGCAATGTGTCTCAATGACTACCGCCTGATGCCTCTGACTTCCATAGTTACAAAGTCCTTTGAGAGGTTAGTCATGGATCACATCAACCCTAGACCCCCAGCCTGCCTCAATCCCTTGCAATCTGCCTACCAGTGCAACAGGTCCACGGTAGATGCCATTTTTCTCATCCTGCACTCATTCGACGAACATCTGAATAATACAGATACCTGTGTCAGGCTTCTACTTATTGATTACAGCTCCACCTTCAACATTATAATACCAACCAAACTAACCTCCAAACTCTGAGACCTAGGTCTTGGGTCTGCTATCTGCAACAGGATCCTCAACCTCTTGATCCATAGACTGCAGTCAGTAAAGAAAGATAACATCACCTCCTCTGCGATGCGCCTCAACACCGGCGCCTCCCAAGAATACGTACTCAAGCTCCTACTGCACTCCCTGTACACTCGGGACTGTGTGGCACAATTTCATCCGAATGCCATTTACAAGTTCACTGAAAACACTACCATTGTATGACAGATATCAGACAGCAGACAGAAAGAAGATAGGATGCTTGATCTTATGTTGCAAAGATAACAATCTCTCCTCCAAAGTGGTGGGCAAAACTAAGGAGCTTGATCATCGACCTCCGGAAGAAAGAAGAACAACATGACCCTACTTACATCAATGGAGCTGAGGTGGAGAGGGTCGATAGCGTCAAATTCCTTGGAGTGATGATATCCAGCAACCTGCACTGAACCTCCCACAGAGGTGTGATAATCAAGAAGGCACAACAATGCCTCTTCTTCCTCTGAACGCTTATGAAATTCAGCAAGTCTGTAAGGACCCTCACTAACTCTTATAGATGCATCATAGAAAGCATTCTACCCAGCTACATCATGGCTGGTACAGTAATTGCTCTACCCATGGCCATAAGAACCTACAGAAAGTTATGTGAACAGCCCAGACAATCACACAAGCCATGGACTCCCTCTACGTATACTGTAGTTCCGGAATGGCAGCTAGCGTCAACAGTGACACCTCCAATCCTGGTATTAATCTCTTCCAACCTCTTCCATCACGCAGAAGATACAAAAGCTTAAACGCACATACCAGTGGGTTCCAGAACAAATTTTTACCCGCTGTAATTCGTCTGTCGAATGGGTCTCTCAAATTTCAAATCTAATGGCGATCTCTTTTTGTCCTCTCCTTGCAGCCATAACTTTCTCTGCCTTGCTCTGTTCAATCACCCTATGATCTGCTTATTCTGTACACAAAACACAACTTTCAACTGCACTTAGGTATGTGTGACAACGATAAATCACATCAAATCAAGTGCAACAGCCTGCTCGACTTACACAGTGACTGCAGTGGAGCTGTTGTCACCACTTGCAACTGACAAAGTCCAGCTGCATACATGACATGGATAAACAAACAGCATTAACATTTTGCGTCTGAAATGTTTTCTTCAGAACTGAACAGTCTTGGAATTTAAACATTTTTATGCTGTTGAGAGAGGGGGAGAAACATTAAGTAGAATAAATGGTAATGGTGCTCAGAGCAGGAGACAAAAAGAGTGGTAATGTTAGTAAAAGTGAGATGGAAATGTAAAATGCATGGAGATACTAGGTGCAAAAGAGAGAAAGAAAATCTATTCTGTTGAGAGTGAAACAACACGATACATTTTTTTTTAAAAAAGCAATGGAGGTGAAGGAAGGAGTCAGTTTCTAAACCAACTGGAGGGGTAGATGTCATGCTGTGAAGTTTGTTGACTCAATGTTCAGGGCTAGCATAGGGAGATGTGACATGAAAATGTGATGTTGTTCCTCCAGTTCACATTGAACATTAATACAACACTATAGCACACCCAGGATGGGAATTTTAGCATGGGAACATGATGGTTTAAGTGAAAAGGCAAACAACTGGCTGGTGAGTGTCATAATTAGGGATTGGGCACAGGTATGACATCATCGATATATCAGAGAAAGAGTTGTTGGTAGTCTCGGAATAGAAACACAACAAGGCATGTTTCACATACTGAGTTGAGAGTGTGATGCTGGAAATGCACAGCTGGTCAGGCAGCATCCGAGGAGCAGGAGAATTGACATTCAGGCATAAGCCCTTCATCAGGAATGAGAAGTTCTCATCTTTTCCATGTTCCAAATACCAACAAAGGCACAAGCATAGCCTGGGACATATGTGGTTGTCTATACTTTGAGTGTTGTCATCTTGAGGTTGTACAGGACATGAGTGAGACCTAGGATGGGGGAATTTCAAGAACAGGGGATATATTTTTAAGGTGAGAGGAGGGAGATTTTAAAAAGACATGAGGGGCAATTTATTTTTACACAGAAGGTGATTCACATGTGGAATGAACTTCCTGAGGAAATCCTGAATGTTGAGCACAATTGCAAAGTTTAAAAGACACCTAGGTAAATATATGAATAGCAAAGGTTTGGAGAGATAGGAGTAGACATTTTTTCCTAGATTTGCTTAAGAAATGTTGTAAGGAGAAAGCCGGGAACTATTGGCCTGTCTGACTTTGGTTGTGGGTAGATTGATGGAGGTGATTTTAAAACATAAACTTTATGGACATTTAGAGAGACATAAATTGATTCGGGATAGTCAGCGTGGCTTTGTGTGAGAAAAATAATTTCTCACAAACATGCTTGCAGTTTTGAAGAAGTTACCAAAACGATTGATGAAGGCAGAACAGTAGATATTGTTTACTTGGACTTTAGTAGAACTTTTGACAAGGTTCCACATTATAGACTAATTAGTAAAGTTAGGTCACAAGATTGAGCTTGCCAATTGGACGCATTATTGGCTTAATGGCAGGAGAAAGAGACTAGTGGTTGAGGGTTGCTTTCAGATTGAAGGCCTGTCACCAGAGTGTTCCACAAGGTTCGGTTCTGGGAAATCTTTTGTTTGTCATCTATATGAATGATTTGGATGAGCATATAGAAGGCATGGTTAGTCAGCTTGCAGACAGCACCAAAAGTGGTAGCGTAGTAGCCAGTGAAATAGGTTTCCTAAGATTACAAAGGGATCTTGTTCAAATGGGTCAATGGGTTCAAAAATGGCAGATGGTGTTCAATCTGGATAAATGCAAGGTATTGCATTTGGGTTCAACAAATAAGGGTAGGACACATAGGGCACAACCAAAAGTAGGGCCTTGGTTGTGTTTATACACAAGTAGTGTTGGTAGAACAGAGAGGCCAATGGGTTCAGGTACACCATTCCTTGAAGTTTCCATCACATATAGACAGGGTGGTTCAAGAGACATTTTGCACGCTGTGCCTTCATTGCTCAATCCTTTGAGTATAGGCGTTGAAAAGTCACGTTGTGTTTGGGCAGGACATTGGTGAGACATCTTCTGGAATATAGTGTTCAGTTCTGTTTGCCAAGTAATAGGAAGGATATTTTTAAGCTGGAGGAATTCAGAAGAGGTTTACTGGATTTTGCCAGGTATGGAAAGTTTGAGCTGTAAAGAAAGGCTGGATAGACTGGGTAGGAACAAATTACTGCAGATGCTGGAATCTGTAACAGGAAACAAAAAGTGTTGGAGATCACAATGGTCGATGGAGAGAAAGCAAGCTCGTGTTATGAATCTCGATGAATCTACATCAGAGCTGAAGTGAAGTGAAGCGATAGGCTGGAACCTTTTACACTGGAGAGTAGCAGGTCAAGTGGAAACCTTATGGACGTTTATAAAATAAAATAATGAAGGGTATAGAGAGGATGAAGAGTAGTTGTCTTTTTCCTCGGATGGGGGATTTCAGGAGAGGGGGCACATTTTAAGGGCAGAAGTGCGAGAGTTAAAAAAGACATGAGGGGCATCTTTTTTTCCATAGAGGGTGGGGGTTAGCCAGTGGAATGAAGTTCCTGAGGAACTGATGGATGTGGGCACCGTTACAATGTTTAAAAGATATTTGGGTAAGTACATGAAAAGGGAAAGTTTGGATCTGGACCAGTAGCAGTGAGCTACGGCGAGTTTAGTTTGAGATTATGTTCGGCACAGAGTGATTGGGCTGAAGGGTTTGTTTCCGTACTGCATGACTCGATGACTCTCTGTGAAACTGCGTCCGCCTGTTGTCTTTGCAGCAATGTCTGCAGTGGAGCTGTTGCTGCCGTTTGAACTGAAGGCAACTGAGGGAAGCGTCACGCGATCGCCGGGGGCTGTGGCGCGCGCCTGTAATCCCGCTGCTGGGAGGCTGAGGCTGCCGGATGACTTGAGGTTGGGAGTTCTGGGCTGTTGTGGTCTGTGTCGATCGGGTGCCCACACTCAGGGCAGTGTCCACATGGTGCTCCTCGGGGAACTCGGGTGTACCAGGTGTGCTGCAGAGGGGTGAACCGGCCCAGGTCGGAAACGGAGCAGGTCAAAGCCCCCGCACTGCTCAGTAGTGGGATAGCACCTGTGAATGGATGCAGCAGTGCAGCCTGACCAATACAGTGAGACGCAGTCTTTTACACCATTCTTTACCTTGCGGCATTCCCATCTTTTGGCATCAGTGCAAACAATCTCGATGTCTCAATCCTGCTTCCTTCCTTCCCCACTCACTCCCTCCACCCCCTACGCCCGCCACGTTTATTCACTCTCACGATAACCAATCTTTACAAAGTCAACAACAAATCCACACATTTTACAACAACTGAATCTCTCTACAAGTCCTCCACACTCACCCAAACACACTCTCTCAGTCATTACCTCACACTTCCCACACTGCCCTTTTCTACCTCTCCTCAATATTCACTTCTCTTTTACTGCTCCCTGCTGTTCACAGCACCTACTGTTCTGAGAAAATCTCCACTTTACACAATCCTACCAGCCACGGCCAGCAGAGAGCGCAAAACTCTCTTCATTTTCCTGCCCGAATTCTCCATTGCTCACATTGCCGAAGCTTCCATTGCAACCACCAAGCGTTCAAGCTGCCTCCCGGCTCTTTCCCCTCTCCGTCATCCATTCATTCATTCACTTCGGCAAATGATTCTCCTGCAAAACTGTGCAACACTTGAACTCTCATTCTAACTTCTCTCATGCTGTAGCTACCAGAGAGAAAGAAAGAGGCAGCAAGACTGGCATTTCCATGATGCCACAATCAAGTTGACCAACAGCCCATTTTTCCATCTCCTCACTTCCGAGTATGAGGTCTTAGACAAGACAGCGAGAAATAATAGCAGCCGAGATGCACGTTATTTCCAAGAACGGGGGCCTTACTGGCCTCACTTTACAACTGGCGGTGGTCCAAGTGGCAGATCGGTAAGAAGAAATTTCTCTGTTCCTCTCTGCTGCGATTCTCGCACGCCACTTGAATGCCACCGGTATTCAGTCTTCTGCTTCCCACTCTAATATTGAAAACATATCTTGGCCATTGCTGGAATGGAGCAATATAGTAGCAGAGGTGTAATTTGTTCAAGGGTTCTATCACACAAAATCATGCGACTGCTTTACCTTACAGTCACAAGAGCATGTAACATAGAAGCTTCCGCAACAGATGTTGAACCATTGCTACTGAACCACCAACAATGCCTACCACTCCATACCACAAATACACTTTTGAAAATCAGATCACAGCACTGTGTTCCTGCTCCCAGTTTATAAGCAGAATCTGAAACTTGAGGACCTAGCACAGAAAGTAGGACAGTGCTGGTCTGAAGCTGCAGAAGGGCTTCTGTGGCACTGCTTGGAATCGTTGGGCTGAACCATATTTCAGAGTTCAGCAGTCATCCTAGCCAAGTATGCTGTCACGGTCACAGACGTGATTGGCATTTGTATAGACGGCTGTGTGTCAAAGAAGAAAATCAGTGCGTTCATCAACCAGAAACCTTGTATGAACTGGGATATCCATTGCCTACTGAAGACCGGGCAGGTGGCATTCAAATTGAATGACTCAGACTTTCATAAGAATTCTGGATACAACCTCTGCAAGGCTATTACAGATGCCAAGAGGCAGTACAGGACTACGTTAGAGACCCAAACTAACCAAATGGACACCCATCGCCTGTCACAAGGCCTACACAGCATAACAGGATGCAAATTGAAGCAGAACAGAATAGCGGAGAAAAACACAGCCTTCCCTGATCTTTTTACAATCCGTTCAAACAGAATGCCAGTGGAATGATACCACCTGCCCCCAACAACCCCAGATCCTCATATTCCTCCAGTCACTGCTGCAGATGTCAGATCGCCTTCTTGAGAGTGAACCCAAGGAAAGCAACTTGTCCGGATGGAGTCCCCAGCCATGCACTTAGATCCTGTGCAGACCAGCTAGCGAGAGAACTTTCTGACATCTTTAACCCCTCGTTGTTACAATCTGAAGTCCCCAACTGCTTCCATTATTCCGGTACCAAAGAAAGCACATGCAATGTGTCTCAATGACTACCGCCTGATGCCTCTGACTTCCATAGTTACAAAGTCCTTTGAGAGGTTAGTCATGGATCACATCAACCCTAGACCCCCAGCCTGCCTCAATCCCTTGCAATCTGCCTACCAGTGCAACAGGTCCACGGTAGATGCCATTTTTCTCATCCTGCACTCATTCGACGAACATCTGAATAATACAGATACCTGTGTCAGGCTTCTACTTATTGATTACAGCTCCACCTTCAACATTATAATACCAACCAAACTAACCTCCAAACTCTGAGACCTAGGTCTTGGGTCTGCTATCTGCAACAGGATCCTCAACCTCTTGATCCATAGATTGCAGTCAGTAAAGAAAGATAACATCACCTCCTCTGCGATGCGCCTCAACACCGGCGCCTCCCAAGAATACGTACTCAAGCTCCTACTGCACTCCCTGTACACTCGGGACTGTGTGGCGCAATTTCATCCGAATGCCATTTACAAGTTCACTGAAAACACTACCATTGTATGACAGATATCAGACAACCATGAGTTAGCATACAGAAAGAAGATAGGATGCTTGATCTTATGATGCAAAGATAACAATCTCTCCTCCAAAGTGGTGGGCAAAACTAAGGAGCTTGATCATCGACCTCCGGAAGAAAGAAGAACAACATGACCCTACTTACATCAATGGAGCTGAGGTGGAGAGGGTCGATAGCGTCAAATTCCTTGGAGTGATGATAACCAGCAACCTGCACTGAACCTCCCACAGAGGTGTGATAATCAAGAAGGCACAACAATGCCTCTTCTTCCTCTGAACGCTTATGAAATTCAGCATGTCTGTAAGGACCCTCACTAACTCTTATAGATGCATCATAGAAAGCATTCTACCCAGCTACATCATGGCTGGTACAGTAATTGCTCTACCCATGGCCATAAGAACCTACAGAAAGTTATGTGAACAGCCCAGACAATCACACAAGCCATGGACTCCCTCTACGTATACTGTAGTTCCGGAATGGCAGCTAGCGTCAACAGTGACACCTCCAATCCTGGTATTAATCTCTTCCAACCTCTTCCACCACGCAGAAGATACATAAGCTTAAACGCACATACCAGTGGGTTCCAGAACAAATTTTTACCCGCTGTTATTCATCTGTCGAATGGGTCTCTCAAATTTCAAATCTAATGGCGATCTCTTTTTGTCCTCTCCTTGCAGCCATAACTTTCTCTGCCTTGCTCTGTTCAATCACCCTATGATCTGCTTATTCTGTACACAAAACACAACTTTCAACTGCACTTAGGTATGTGTGACAACGATAAATCACATCAAATCAAGTGCAACAGCCTGCTCGACTTACACAGTGACTGCAGTGGAGCTGTTGTCACCACTTGCAACTGACAAAGTCCAGCTGCATACATGACATGGATAAACAAACAGCATTAACATTTTGCGTCTGAAATGTTTTCTTCAGAACTGAACAGTCTTGGAATTTAAACATTTTTATGCTGTTGAGAGAGGGGGAGAAACATTAAGTAGAATAAATGGTAATGGTGCTCAGAGCAGGAGACAAAAAGAGTGGTAATGTTAGTAAAAGTGAGATGGAAATGTAAAATGCATGGAGATACTAGGTGCAAAAGAGAGAAAGAAAATCTATTCTGTTGAGAGTGAAACAACACGATACATTTTTTTTTAAAAAAGCAATGGAGGTGAAGGAAGGAGTCAGTTTCTAAACCAACTGGAGGGGTAGATGTCATGCTGTGAAGTTTGTTGACTCAATGTTCAGGGCTAGCATAGGGAGATGTGACATGAAAATGTGATGTTGTTCCTCCAGTTCACATTGAACATTAATACAACACTATAGCACACCCAGGATGGGAATTTTAGCATGGGAACATGATGGTTTAAGTGAAAAGGCAAACAACTGGCTGGTGAGTGTCATAATTAGGGATTGGGCACAGGTATGACATCATCGATATATCAGAGAAAGAGTTGTTGGTAGTCTCGGAATAGAAACACAACAAGGCATGTTTCACATACTGAGTTGAGAGTGTGATGCTGGAAATGCACAGCTGGTCAGGCAGCATCCGAGGAGCAGGAGAATTGACATTCAGGCATAAGCCCTTCATCAGGAATGAGAAGTTCTCATCTTTTCCATGTTCCAAATACCAACAAAGGCACAAGCATAGCCTGGGACATATGTGGTTGTCTATACTTTGAGTGTTGTCATCTTGAGGTTGTACAGGACATGAGTGAGACCTAGGATGGGGGAATTTCAAGAACAGGGGATATATTTTTAAGGTGAGAGGAGAAGATTTTAAAAAGACATGAGGGGCAATTTATTTTTCCACAGAAGGTGATTCACATGTGGAATGAACTTCCTGAGGAAATCCTGAATGTTGAGCACAATTGCAAAGTTTAAAAGACACCTAGGTAAATATATGAATAGCAAAGGTTTGGAGAGATAGGAGTAGACATTTTTTCCTAGATTTGCTTAAGAAATGTTGTAAGGAGAAAGCCGGGAACTATTGGCCTGTCTGACTTTGGTTGTGGGTAGATTGATGGAGGTGATTTTAAAACATAAACTTTATGGACATTTAGAGAGACATAAATTGATTCGGGATAGTCAGCGTGGCTTTGTGTGAGAAAAATAATTTCTCACAAACATGCTTGCAGTTTTGAAGAAGTTACCAAAACGATTGATGAAGGCAGAACAGTAGATATTGTTTACTTGGACTTTAGTAGAACTTTTGACAAGGTTCCACATTATAGACTAATTAGTAAAGTTAGGTCACAAGATTGAGCTTGCCAATTGGACGCATTATTGGCTTAATGGCAGGAGAAAGAGACTAGTGGTTGAGGGTTGCTTTCAGATTGAAGGCCTGTCACCAGAGTGTTCCACAAGGATCGGTTCTGGGAAATCTTTTGTTTGTCATCTATATGAATGATTTGGATGAGCATATAGAAGGCATGGTTAGTCAGCTTGCAGACAGCACCAAAAGTGGTAGCGTAGTAGCCAGTGAAATAGGTTTCCTAAGATTACAAAGGGATCTTGTTCAAATGGGTCAATGGGTTCAAAAATGGCAGATGGTGTTCAATCTGGATAAATGCAAGGTATTGCATTTGGGTTCAACAAATAAGGGTAGGACACATAGGGCACAACCAAAAGTAGGGCCTTGGTTGTGTTTATACACAAGTAGTGTTGGTAGAACGTAGAGGCCAATGGGTTCAGGTACACCATTCCTTGAAGTTTCCATCACATATAGACAGGGTGGTTCAAGAGACATTTTGCACGCTGTGCCTTCAGTGCTCAATCCTTTGAGTATAGGCGTTGAAAAGTCACGTTGTGTTTGGGCAGGACATTGGTGAGACATCTTCTGGAATATAGTGTTCAGTTCTGTTTGCCAAGTAATAGGAAGGATATTTTTAAGCTGGAGGAATTCAGAAGAGGTTTACTGGATTTTGCCAGGTATGGAAAGTTTGAGCTGTAAAGAAAGGCTGGATAGACTGGGTAGGAACAAATTACTGCAGATGCTGGAATCTGTAACAGGAAACAAAAAGTGTTGGAGATCACAATGGTCGATGGAGAGAAAGCAAGCTCGTGTTATGAATCTCGATGAATCTACATCAGAGCTGAAGTGAAGTGAAGCGATAGGCTGGAACCTTTTACACTGGAGAGTAGCAGGTCAAGTGGAAACCTTATGGACGTTTATAAAATAAAATAATGAAGGGTATAGATAGGATGAAGAGTAGTTGTCTTTTTCCTCGGATGGGGGATTTCAGGAGAGGGGGCACATTTTAAGGGCAGAAGTGCGAGAGTTAAAAAAGACATGAGGGGCATCTTTTTTTCCATAGAGGGTGGGGGTTAGCCAGTGGAATGAAGTTCCTGAGGAACTGATGGATGTGGGCACCGTTACAATGTTTAAAAGATATTTGGGTAAGTACATGAAAAGGGAAAGTTTGGATCTGGACCAGTAGCAGTGAGCTACGGCGAGTTTAGTTTGAGATTATGTTCGGCACAGAGTGATTGGGCTGAAGGGTTTGTTTCCGTACTGCATGACTCGATGACTCTCTGTGAAACTGCGTCCGCCTGTTGTCTTTGCAGCAATGTCTGCAGTGGAGCTGTTGCTGCCGTTTGAACTGAAGGCAACTGAGGGAAGCGCCACGCGATCGCCGGGGGCTGTGGCGCGCGCCTGTAATCCCGCTGCTGGGAGGCTGAGGCTGCCGGATGACTTGAGGTTGGGAGTTCTGGGCTGTTGTGGTCTGTGTCGATCGGGTGCCCACACTCAGGGCAGTGTCCACATGGTGCTCCTCGGGGAACTCGGGTGTACCAGGTGTGCTGCAGAGGGGTGAACCGGCCCAGGTCGGAAACGGAGCAGGTCAAAGCCCCCGCACTGCTCAGTAGTGGGATAACACCTGTGAATGGATGCAGCAGTGCAGCCTGACCAATACAGTGAGACGCAGTCTTTTACACCATTCTTTACCTTGCGGCATTCCCATCTTTTGCCATCAGTGCAAACAATCTCGATGTCTCAATCCTGCTTCCTTCCTTCCCCATTCACTCCCTCCACCCCCTACGCCCGCCACGTTTATTCACTCTCACGCTAACCAATCTTTACAAAGTCAACAACAAATCCACACATTTTACAACAACCGAATCTCTCTACAAGTCCTCCACACTCACCCAAACACACTCTCTCAGTCATTACCTCACACTTCCCACACTGCCCTTTTCTCCCTCTCCTCAATATTCACTTCTCTTTTACTGCTCCCTGCTGTTCACAGCACCTACTGTTCTGAGAAAATCTCCACTTTACACAATCCTACCAGCCACGGCCAGCAGAGAGCGCAAAACTCTCTTCATTTTCCTGCCCGAATTCTCCATTGCTCACATTGCCGAAGCTTCCATTGCAACCACCAAGCGTTCAAGCTGCCTCCCGGCTCTTTCCCCTCTCCGTCATCCATTCATTCATTCACTTCGGCAAATGATTCTCCTGCAAAACTGTGCAACACTTGAACTCTCATTCTAACTTCTCTCATGCTGTAGCTACCAGAGAGAAAGAAAGAGGCAGCAAGACTGGCATTTCCATGATGCCACAATCAAGTTGACCAACAGCCCATTTTTCCATCTCCTCACTTCCGAGTATGAGGTCTTAGACAAGACAGCGAGAAATAATAGCAGCCGAGATGCACGTTATTTCCAAGAACGGGGGCCTTACTGGCCTCACTTTACAACTGGCGGTGGTCCAAGTGGCAGATCGGTAAGAAGAAATTTCTCTGTTCCTCTCTGCTGCGATTCTCGCACGCCACTTGAATGCCACCGGTATTCAGTCTTCTGCTTCCCACTCTAATATTGAAAACATATCTTGGCCATTGCTGGAATGGAGCAATATAGTAGCAGAGGTGTAATTTGTTCAAGGGTTCTATCACACAAAATCATGCGACTGCTTTCCCTTACAGTCACAAGAGCATGTAACATAGAAGCTTCCGCAACAGATGTTGAACCATTGCTACTGAACCACCAACAATGCCTACCACTCCATACCACAAATACACTTTTGAAAATCAGATCACAGCACTGTGTTCCTGCTCCCAGTTTATAAGCAGAATCTGAAACTTGAGGACCTAGCACAGAAAGTAGGACAGTGCTGGTCTGAAGCTGCAGAAGGGCTTCTGTGGCACTGCTTGGAATCGTTGGGCTGAACCATATTTCAGAGTTCAGCAGTCATCCTAGCCAAGTATGCTGTCACGGTCACAGACGTGATTGGCATTTGTATAGACGGCTGTGTGTCAAAGAAGAAAATCAGTGCGTTCATCAACCAGAAACCTTGTATGAACTGGGATATCCATTGCCTACTGAAGACCGGGCAGGTGGCATTCAAATTGAATGACTCAGACTTTCATAAGAATTCTGGATACAACCTCTGCAAGGCTATTACAGATGCCAAGAGGCAGTACAGGACTACGTTAGAGACCCAAACTAACCAAATGGACACCCATCGCCTGTCACAAGGCCTACACAGCATAACAGGATGCAAATTGAAGTAGAACAGAATAGCGGAGAAAAACACAGCCTTCCCTGATCTTTTTACAATCCGTTCAAACAGAATGCCAGTGGAATGATACCACCTGCCCCCAACAACCCCAGATCCTCATATTCCTCCAGTCACTGCTGCAGATGTCAGATCGCCTTCTTGAGAGTGAACCCAAGGAAAGCAACTTGTCCGGTGGAGTCCCCAGCCATGCACTTAGATCCTGTGCAGACCAGCTAGCGAGAGAACTTTCTGACATCTTTAACCCCTCGTTGTTACAATCTGAAGTCCCCAACTGCTTCCATTATTCCGGTACCAAAGAAAGCACATGCAATGTGTCTCAATGACTACCGCCTGATGCCTCTGACTTCCATAGTTACAAAGTCCTTTGAGAGGTTAGTCATGGATCACATCAACCCTAGACCCCCAGCCTGCCTCAATCCCTTGCAATCTGCCTACCAGTGCAACAGGTCCACGGTAGATGCCATTTTTCTCATCCTGCACTCATTCGACGAACATCTGAATAATACAGATACCTGTGTCAGGCTTCTACTTATTGATTACAGCTCCACCTTCAACATTATAATACCAACCAAACTAACCTCCAAACTCTGAGACCTAGGTCTTGGGTCTGCTATCTGCAACAGGATCCTCAACCTCTTGATCCATAGACTGCAGTCAGTAAAGAAAGATAACATCACCTCCTCTGCGATGCGCCTCAACACCGGCGCCTCCCAAGAATACGTACTCAAGCTCCTACTGCACTCCCTGTACACTCGGGACTGTGTGGCACAATTTCATCCGAATGCCATTTACAAGTTCACTGAAAACACTACCATTGTATGACAGATATCAGACAACCATGAGTTAGCATACAGAAAGAAGATAGGATGCTTGATCTTATGATGCAAAGATAACAATCTCTCCTCCAAAGTGGTGGGCAAAACTAAGGAGCTTGATCATCGACCTCCGGAAGAAAGAAGAACAACATGACCCTACTTACATCAATGGAGCTGAGGTGGAGAGGGTCGATAGCGTCAAATTCCTTGGAGTGATGATAACCAGCAACCTGCACTGAACCTCCCACAGAGGTGTGATAATCAAGAAGGCACAACAATGCCTCTTCTTCCTCTGAACGCTTATGAAATTCAGCATGTCTGTAAGGACCCTCACTAACTCTTATAGATTCATCATAGAAAGCATTCTACCCAGCTACATCATGGCTGGTACAGTAATTGCTCTACCCATGGCCATAAGAACCTACAGAAAGTTATGTGAACAGCCCAGACAATCACACAAGCCATGGACTCCCTCTACGTATACTGTAGTTCCGGAATGGCAGCTAGCGTCAACAGTGACACCTCCAATCCTGGTATTAATCTCTTCCAACCTCTTCCATCACGCAGAAGATACAAAAGCTTAAACGCACATACCAGTGGGTTCCAGAACAAATTTTTACCCGCTGTTATTCGTCTGTCGAATGGGTCTCTCAAATTTCAAATCTAATGGCGATCTCTTTTTGTCCTCTCCTTGCAGCCATAACTTTCTCTGCCTTGCTCTGTTCAATCACCCTATGATCTGCTTATTCTGTACACAAAACACAACTTTCAACTGCACTTAGGTATGTGTGACAACGATAAATCACATCAAATCAAGTGCAACAGCCTGCTCGACTTACACAGTGACTGCAGTGGAGCTGTTGTCACCACTTGCAACTGACAAAGTCCAGCTGCATACATGACATGGATAAACAAACAGCATTAACATTTTGCGTCTGAAATGTTTTCTTCAGAACTGAACAGTCTTGGAATTTAAACATTTTTATGCTGTTGAGAGAAGGGGAGAAACATTAAGTAGAATAAATGGTAATGGTGCTCAGAGCAGGAGACAAAAAGAGTGGTAATGTTAATAAAAGTGAGATGGAAATGTAAAATGCATGGAGATACTAGGTGCAAAAGAGAGAAAGAAAATCTATTCTGTTGAGAGTGAAACAACACGATACATTTTTTTTTAAAAAGCAATGGAGGTGAAGGAAGGAGTCAGTTTCTAAACCAACTGGAGGGGTAGTTGTCATGCTGTGAAGTTTGTTGACTCAATGTTTAGGGCTAGCATAGGGAGATGTGACATGAAAATGTGATGTTGTTCCTCCAGTTGACATTGAACATTAATACAACACTACAGCACACCCAGGATGGGAATTTTAGCATGGGAACATGATGGTTTAAGTGAAAAGGCAAACAACTGGCTGGTGAGTGTCATAATTAGGGATTGGGCATAGGTATGACATCATCGATATATCAGAGAAAGAGTTGTTGGTAGTCTCGGAATAGAAACACAACAAGGCATGTTTCACATACTGAGTTGAGAGTGTGATGCTGGAAATGCACAGCTGGTCAGGCAGCATCCGAGGAGCAGGAGAATTGACATTCAGGCATAAGCCCTTCATCAGGAATGAGAAGTTCTCATCTTTTCCATGTTCCAAATACCAACAAAGGCACAAGCATAGCCTGGGACATATGTGGTTGTCTATACTTTGAGTGCTGTCATCTTGAGGTTGTACAGGACATGAGTGAGACCTAGGATGGGGGAATTTCAAGAACAGGGGATATATTTTTAAGGTGAGAGGAGGGAGATTTTAAAAAGACATGAGGGGCAATTTATTTTTACACAGAAGGTGATTCACATGTGGAATGAACTTCCTGAGGAAATCCTGAATGTTGAGCACAATTGCAAAGTTTAAAAGACACCTAGGTAAATATATGAATAGCAAAGATTTGGAGAGATAGGAGTAGACATTTTTTCCTAGATTTGCTTAAGAAATGTTGTAAGGAGAAAGCCGGGAACTATTGGCCTGTCTGACTTTGGTTGTGGGTAGATTGATGGAGGTGATTTTAAAACATAAACTTTATGGACATTTAGAGAGACATAAATTGATTCGGGATAGTCAGCGTGGCTTTGTGTGAGAAAAATAATTTCTCACAAACATGCTTGCAGTTTTGAAGAAGTTACCAAAACGATTGATGAAGGCAGAACAGTAGATATTGTTTACTTGGACTTTAGTAGAACTTTTGACAAGGTTCCACATTATAGACTAATTAGTAAAGTTAGGTCACAAGATTGAGCTTGCCAATTGGACGCATTACTGGCTTAATTGCAGGAGAAAGAGACTAGTGGTTGAGGGTTGCTTTCAGATTGAAGGCCTGTCACCAGAGTGTTCCACAAGGATCGGTTCTGGGAAATCTTTTGTTTGTCATCTATATGAATGATTTGGATGAGCATATAGAAGGCATGGTTAGTCAGCTTGCAGACAGCACCAAAAGTGGTAGCGTAGTAGCCAGTGAAATAGGTTTCCTAAGATTACGAAGGGATCTTGTTCAAATGGGTCAATGGGTTCAAAAATGGCAGATGGTGTTCAATCTGGATAAATGCAAGGTATTGCATTTGGGTTCAACAAATAAGGGTAGGACACATAGGGCACAACCAAAAGTAGGGCCTTGGTTGTGTTTATACACAAGTAGTGTTGGTAGAACAGAGAGGCCAATGGGTTCAGGTACACCATTCCTTGAAGTTTCCATCACATATAGACAGGGTGGTTCAAGAGACATTTTGCACGCTGTGCCTTCATTGCTCAATCCTTTGAGTATAGGCGTTGAAAAGTCACGTTGTGTTTGGGCAGGACATTGGTGAGACATCTTCTGGAATATAGTGTTCAGTTCTGTTTGCCAAGTAATAGGAAAGATATTTTTAAGCTGGAGGAATTCAGAAGAGGTTTACTGGATTTTGCCAGGTATGGAAAGTTTGAGCTGTAAAGAAAGGCTGGATAGACTGGGTAGGAACAAATTACTGCAGATGCTGGAATCTGTAACAGGAAACAAAAAGTGTTGGAGATCACAATGGTCGATGGAGAGAAAGCAAGCTCGTGTTATGAATCTCGATGAATCTACATCAGAGCTGAAGTGAAGTGAAGCGATAGGCTGGAACCTTTTACACTGGAGAGTAGCAGGTCAAGTGGAAACCTTATGGACGTTTATAAAATAAAATAATGAAGGGTATAGATAGGATGAAGAGTAGTTGTCTTTTTCCTCGGATGGGGGATTTCAGGAGAGGGGGCACATTTTAAGGGCAGAAGTGCGAGAGTTAAAAAAGACATGAGGGGCATCTTTTTTTCCATAGAGGGTGGGGGTTAGCCAGTGGAATGAAGTTCCTGAGGAACTGATGGATGTGGGCACCGTTACAATGTTTAAAAGATATTTGGGTAAGTACATGAAAAGGGAAAGTTTGGATCTGGACCAGTAGCATGAGCTACGGCGAGTTTAGTTTGAGATTATGTTCGGCACAGAGTGATTGGGCTGAAGGGTTTGTTTCCGTACTGCATGACTCGATGACTCTCTGTGAAACTGCGTCCGCCTGTTGTCTTTGCAGCAATGTCTGCAGTGGAGCTGTTGCTGCCGTTTGAACTGAAGGCAACTGAGAGAAGCGTCACGCGATCGCCGGGGGCTGTGGCGCGCGCCTGTAATCCCGCTGCTGGGAGGCTGAGGCTGCCGGATGACTTGAGGTTGGGAGTTCTGGGCTGTTGTGGTCTGTGTCGATCGGGTGCCCACACTCAGGGCAGTGTCCACATGGTGCTCCTCGGGGAACTCGGGTGTACCAGGTGTGCTGCAGAGGGGTGAACCGGCCCAGGTCGGAAACGGAGCAGGTCAAAGCCCCCGCACTGCTCAGTAGTGGGATAGCACCTGTGAATGGATGCAGCAGTGCAGCCTGACCAATACAGTGAGACGCAGTCTTTTACACCATTCTTTACCTTGCGGCATTCCCATCTTTTGCCATCAGTGCAAACAATCTCGATGTCTCAATCCTGCTTCCTTCCTTCCCCATTCACTCCCTCCACCCCCTACGCCCGCCACGTTTATTCACTCTCACGCTAACCAATCTTTACAAAGTCAACAACAAATCCACACATTTTACAACAACCGAATCTCTCTACAAGTCCTCCACACTCACCCAAACACACTCTCTCAGTCATTACCTCACACTTCCCACACTGCCCTTTTCTCCCTCTCCTCAATATTCACTTCTCTTTTACTGCTCCCTGCTGTTCACAGCACCTACTGTTCTGAGAAAATCTCCACTTTACACAATCCTACCAGCCACGGCCAGCAGAGAGCGCAAAACTCTCTTCATTTTCCTGCCCGAATTCTCCATTGCTCACATTGCCGAAACTTCCATTGCAACCACCAAGCGTTCAAGCTGCCTCCCGGCTCTTTCCCCTCTCCGTCATCCATTCATTCATTCACTTCGGCAAATGATTCTCCTGCAAAACTGTGCAACACTTGAACTCTCATTCTAACTTCTCTCATGCTGTAGCTACCAGAGAGAAAGAAAGAGGCAGCAAGACTGGCATTTCCATGATGCCACAATCAAGTTGACCAACAGCCCATTTTTCCATCTCCTCACTTCCGAGTATGAGGTCTTAGACAAGACAGCGAGAAATAATAGCAGCCGAGATGCACGTTATTTCCAAGAACGGGGGCCTTACTGGCCTCACTTTACAACTGGCGGTGGTCCAAGTGGCAGATCGGTTAGAAGAAAGTTCTCTGTTCCTCTCTGCTGCGATTCTCGCACGCCACTTGAATGCCACCGGTATTCAGTCTTCTGCTTCCCACTCTAATATTGAAAACATATCTTGGCCATTGCTGGAATGGAGCAATATAGTAGCAGAGGTGTAATTTGTTCAAGGGTTCTATCACACAAAATCATGCGACTGCCTTCCCTTACAGTCACAAGAGCATGTAACATAGAAGCTTCCGCAACAGATGTTGAACCATTGCTACTGAACCACCAACAATGCCTACCACTCCATACCACAAATACACTTTTGAAAATCAGATCACAGCACTGTGTTCCTGCTCCCAGTTTATAAGCAGAATCTGAAACTTGAGGACCTAGCACAGAAAGTAGGACAGTGCTGGTCTGAAGCTGCGGAAGGGCTTCTGTGGCGCTGCTTGGAATCGTTGGGCTGAACCATATTTCAGAGTTCAGCAGTCATCCTAGCCAAGTATGCTGTCACGGTCACAGACGTGATTGGCACTTGTATAGACGGCTGTGTGTCAAAGAAGAAAATCAGTGCGTTCATCAACCAGAAACCTTGTATGAACTGGGATATCCATTGCCTACTGAAGACCGGGCAGGTGGCATTCAAATTGAATGACTCAGACTTTCATAAGAATTCTGGATACAACCTCTGCAAGGCTATTACAGATGCCAAGAGGCAGTACAGGACTACGTTAGAGACCCAAACTAACCAAATGGACACCCATCGCCTGTCACAAGGCCTACACAGCATAACAGGATGCAAATTGAAGTAGAACAGAATAGCGGAGAAAAACACAGCCTTCCCTGATCTTTTTACAATCCGTTCAAACAGAATGCCAGTGGAATGATACCACCTGCCCCCAACAACCCCAGATCCTCATATTCCTCCAGTCACTGCTGCAGATGTCAGATCGCCTTCTTGAGAGTGAACCCAAGGAAAGCAACTTGTCCGGTGGAGTCCCCAGCCATGCACTTAGATCCTGTGCAGACCAGCTAGCGAGAGAACTTTCTGACATCTTTAACCCCTCGTTGTTACAATCTGAAGTCCCCAACTGCTTCCATTATTCCGGTACCAAAGAAAGCACATGCAATGTGTCTCAATGACTACCGCCTGATGCCTCTGACTTCCATAGTTACAAAGTCCTTTGAGAGGTTAGTCATGGATCACATCAACCCTAGACCCCCAGCCTGCCTCAATCCCTTGCAATCTGCCTACCAGTGCAACAGGTCCACGGTAGATGCCATTTTTCTCATCCTGCACTCATTCGACGAACATCTGAATAATACAGATACCTGTGTCAGGCTTCTACTTATTGATTACAGCTCCACCTTGAACATTATAATACCAACCAAACTAACCTCCAAACTCTGAGACCTAGGTCTTGGGTCTGCTATCTGCAACAGGATCCTCAACCTCTTGATCCATAGACTGCAGTCAGTAAAGAAAGATAACATCACCTCCTCTGCGATGCGCCTCAACACCGGCGCCTCCCAAGAATACGTACTCAAGCTCCTACTGCACTCCCTGTACACTCGGGACTGTGTGGCACAATTTCATCCGAATGCCATTTACAAGTTCACTGAAAACACTACCATTGTATGACAGATATCAGACAACCATGAGTTAGCATACAGAAAGAAGATAGGATGCTTGATCTTATGATGCAAAGATAACAATCTCTCCTCCAAAGTGGTGGGCAAAACTAAGGAGCTTGATCATCGACCTCCGGAAGAAAGAAGAACAACATGACCCTACTTACATCAATGGAGCTGAGGTGGAGAGGGTCGATAGCGTCAAATTCCTTGGAGTGATGATAACCAGCAACCTGCACTGAACCTCCCACAGAGGTGTGATAATCAAGAAGGCACAACAATGCCTCTTCTTCCTCTGAACGCTTATGAAATTCAGCATGTCTGTAAGGACCCTCACTAACTCTTATAGATTCATCATAGAAAGCATTCTACCCAGCTACATCATGGCTGGTACAGTAATTGCTCTACCCATGGCCATAAGAACCTACAGAAAGTTATGTGAACAGCCCAGACAATCACACAAGCCATGGACTCCCTCTACGTATACTGTAGTTCCGGAATGGCAGCTAGCGTCAACAGTGACACCTCCAATCCTGGTATTAATCTCTTCCAACCTCTTCCATCACGCAGAAGATACAAAAGCTTAAACGCACATACCAGTGGGTTCCAGAACAAATTTTTACCCGCTGTTATTCGTCTGTCGAATGGGTCTCTCAAATTTCAAATCTAATGGCGATCTCTTTTTGTCCTCTCCTTGCAGCCATAACTTTCTCTGCCTTGCTCTGTTCAATCACCCTATGATCTGCTTATTCTGTACACAAAACACAACTTTCAACTGCACTTAGGTATGTGTGACAACGATAAATCACATCAAATCAAGTGCAACAGCCTGCTCGACTTACACAGTGACTGCAGTGGAGCTGTTGTCACCACTTGCAACTGACAAAGTCCAGCTGCATACATGACATGGATAAACAAACAGCATTAACATTTTGCGTCTGAAATGTTTTCTTCAGAACTGAACAGTCTTGGAATTTAAACATTTTTATGCTGTTGAGAGAAGGGGAGAAACATTAAGTAGAATAAATGGTAATGGTGCTCAGAGCAGGAGACAAAAAGAGTGGTAATGTTAGTAAAAGTGAGATGGAAATGTAAAATGCATGGAGATACTAGGTGCAAAAGAGAGAAAGAAAATCTATTCTGTTGAGAGTGAAACAACACGATACATTTTTTTTTAAAAAGCAATGGAGGTGAAGGAAGGAGTCAGTTTCTAAACCAACTGGAGGGGTAGTTGTCATGCTGTGAAGTTTGTTGACTCAATGTTTAGGGCTAGCATAGGGAGATGTGACATGAAAATGTGATGTTGTTCCTCCAGTTGACATTGAACATTAATACAACACTACAGCACACCCAGGATGGGAATTTTAGCATGGGAACATGATGGTTTAAGTGAAAAGGCAAACAACTGGCTGGTGAGTGTCATAATTAGGGATTGGGCATAGGTATGACATCATCGATATATCAGAGAAAGAGTTGTTGGTAGTCTCGGAATAGAAACACAACAAGGCATGTTTCACATACTGAGTTGAGAGTGTGATGCTGGAAATGCACAGCTGGTCAGGCAGCATCCGAGGAGCAGGAGAATTGACATTCAGGCATAAGCCCTTCATCAGGAATGAGAAGTTCTCATCTTTTCCATGTTCCAAATACCAACAAAGGCACAAGCATAGCCTGGGACATATGTGGTTGTCTATACTTTGAGTGCTGTCATCTTGAGGTTGTACAGGACATGAGTGAGACCTAGGATGGGGGAATTTCAAGAACAGGGGATATATTTTTAAGGTGAGAGGAGGGAGATTTTAAAAAGACATGAGGGGCAATTTATTTTTACACAGAAGGTGATTCACATGTGGAATGAACTTCCTGAGGAAATCCTGAATGTTGAGCACAATTGCAAAGTTTAAAAGACACCTAGGTAAATATATGAATAGCAAAGATTTGGAGAGATAGGAGTAGACATTTTTTCCTAGATTTGCTTAAGAAATGTTGTAAGGAGAAAGCCGGGAACTATTGGCCTGTCTGACTTTGGTTGTGGGTAGATTGATGGAGGTGATTTTAAAACATAAACTTTATGGACATTTAGAGAGACATAAATTGATTCGGGATAGTCAGCGTGGCTTTGTGTGAGAAAAATAATTTCTCACAAACATGCTTGCAGTTTTGAAGAAGTTACCAAAACGATTGATGAAGGCAGAACAGTAGATATTGTTTACTTGGACTTTAGTAGAACTTTTGACAAGGTTCCACATTATAGACTAATTAGTAAAGTTAGGTCACAAGATTGAGCTTGCCAATTGGACGCATTACTGGCTTAATTGCAGGAGAAAGAGACTAGTGGTTGAGGGTTGCTTTCAGATTGAAGGCCTGTCACCAGAGTGTTCCACAAGGATCGGTTCTGGGAAATCTTTTGTTTGTCATCTATATGAATGATTTGGATGAGCATATAGAAGGCATGGTTAGTCAGCTTGCAGACAGCACCAAAAGTGGTAGCGTAGTAGCCAGTGAAATAGGTTTCCTAAGATTACGAAGGGATCTTGTTCAAATGGGTCAATGGGTTCAAAAATGGCAGATGGTGTTCAATCTGGATAAATGCAAGGTATTGCATTTGGGTTCAACAAATAAGGGTAGGACACATAGGGCACAACCAAAAGTAGGGCCTTGGTTGTGTTTATACACAAGTAGTGTTGGTAGAACAGAGAGGCCAATGGGTTCAGGTACACCATTCCTTGAAGTTTCCATCACATATAGACAGGGTGGTTCAAGAGACATTTTGCACGCTGTGCCTTCATTGCTCAATCCTTTGAGTATAGGCGTTGAAAAGTCACGTTGTGTTTGGGCAGGACATTGGTGAGACATCTTCTGGAATATAGTGTTCAGTTCTGTTTGCCAAGTAATAGGAAAGATATTTTTAAGCTGGAGGAATTCAGAAGAGGTTTACTGGATTTTGCCAGGTATGGAAAGTTTGAGCTGTAAAGAAAGGCTGGATAGACTGGGTAGGAACAAATTACTGCAGATGCTGGAATCTGTAACAGGAAACAAAAAGTGTTGGAGATCACAATGGTCGATGGAGAGAAAGCAAGCTCGTGTTATGAATCTCGATGAATCTACATCAGAGCTGAAGTGAAGTGAAGCGATAGGCTGGAACCTTTTACACTGGAGAGTAGCAGGTCAAGTGGAAACCTTATGGACGTTTATAAAATAAAATAATGAAGGGTATAGATAGGATGAAGAGTAGTTGTCTTTTTCCTCGGATGGGGGATTTCAGGAGAGGGGGCACATTTTAAGGGCAGAAGTGCGAGAGTTAAAAAAGACATGAGGGGCATCTTTTTTTCCATAGAGGGTGGGGGTTAGCCAGTGGAATGAAGTTCCTGAGGAACTGATGGATGTGGGCACCGTTACAATGTTTAAAAGATATTTGGGTAAGTACATGAAAAGGGAAAGTTTGGATCTGGACCAGTAGCATGAGCTACGGCGAGTTTAGTTTGAGATTATGTTCGGCACAGAGTGATTGGGCTGAAGGGTTTGTTTCCGTACTGCATGACTCGATGACTCTCTGTGAAACTGCGTCCGCCTGTTGTCTTTGCAGCAATGTCTGCAGTGGAGCTGTTGCTGCCGTTTGAACTGAAGGCAACTGAGGGAAGCGTCACGCGATCGCCGGGGGCTGTGGCGCGCGCCTGTAATCCCGCTGCTGGGAGGCTGAGGCTGCCGGATGACTTGAGGTTGGGAGTTCTGGGCTGTTGTGGTCTGTGTCGATCGGGTGCCCACACTCAGGGCAGTGTCCACATGGTGCTCCTCGGGGAACTCGGGTGTACCAGGTGTGCTGCAGAGGGGTGAACCGGCCCAGGTCGGAAACGGAGCAGGTCAAAGCCCCAGCACTGCTCAGTAGTGGGATAGCACCTGTGAATAGATGCAGCAGTGCAGCCTGACCAATACAGTGAGACGCAGTCTTTTACACCATTCTTTACCTTGCGGCATTCCCATCTTTTGCCATCAGTGCAAACAATCTCGATGTCTCAATCCTGCTTCCTTCCTTCCCCACTCACTCCCTCCACCCCCTACGCCCGCCACGTTTATTCACTCTCACGATAACCAATCTTTACAAAGTCAACAACAAATCCACACATTTTACAAAAACCGAATCTCTCTACAAGTCCTCCACACTCACCCAAACACACTCTCTCAGTCATTACCTCACACTTCCCACACTGCCCTTTTCTCCCTCTCCTCAATATTCACTTCTCTTTTACTGCTCCCTGCTGTTCACAGCACCTACTGTTCTGAGAAAATCTCCACTTTACACAATCCTACCAGCCACGGCCAGCAGAGAGCGCAAAACTCTCTTCATTTTCCTGCCCGAATTCTCCATTGCTCACATTGCCGAAACTTCCATTGCAACCACCAAGCGTTCAAGCTGCCTCCCGGCTCTTTCCCCTCTCCGTCATCCATTCATTCATTCACTTCGGCAAATGATTCTCCTGCAAAATTGTGCAACACTTGAACTCTCATTCTAACTTCTCTCATGCTGTAGCTACCAGAGAGAAAGAAAGAGGCAGCAAGACTGGCATTTCCATGATGCCACAATCAAGTTGACCAACAGCCCATTTTTCCATCTCCTCACTTCCGAGTATGAGGTCTTAGACAAGACAGCGAGAAATAAAAGCAGCCGAGATGCACGTTATTTCCAAGAACGGGGGCCTTACTGGCCTCACTTTACAACTGGCGGTGGTCCAAGTGGCAGATCGGTTAGAAGAAAGTTCTCTGTTCCTCTCTGCTGCGATTCTCGCACGCCACTTGAATGCCACCGGTATTCAGTCTTCTGCTTCCCACTCTAGTATTGAAAACATATCTTGGCCATTGCTGGAATGGAGCAATATAGTAGCAGAGGTGTAATTTGTTCAAGGGTTCTATCACACAAAATCATGCGACTGCCTTCCCTTACAGTCACAAGAGCATGTAACATAGAAGCTTCCGCAACAGATGTTGAACCATTGCTACTGAACCACCAACAATGCCTACCACTCCATACCACAAATACACTTTTGAAAATCAGATCACAGCACTGTGTTCCTGCTCCCAGTTTATAAGCAGAATCTGAAACTTGAGGACCTAGCACAGAAAGTAGGACAGTGCTGGTCTGAAGCTGCGGAAGGGCTTCTGTGGCACTGCTTGGAATCGTTGGGCTGAACCATATTTCAGAGTTCAGCAGTCATCCTAGCCAAGTATGCTGTCACGGTCACAGACGTGATTGGCACTTGTATAGACGGCTGTGTGTCAAAGAAGAAAATCAGTGCGTTCATCAACCAGAAACCTTGTATGAACTGGGATATCCATTGCCTACTGAAGACCGGGCAGGTGGCATTCAAATTGAATGACTCAGACTTTCATAAGAATTCTGGATACAACCTCTGCAAGGCTATTACAGATGCCAAGAGGCAGTACAGGACTACGTTAGAGACCCAAACTAACCAAATGGACACCCATCGCCTGTCACAAGGCCTACACAGCATAACAGGTTGCAAATTGAAGTAGAACAGAATAGCGGAGAAAAACACAGCCTTCCCTGATCTTTTTACAATCCGTTCAAACAGAATGCCAGTGGAATGATACCACCTGCCCCCAACAACCCCAGATCCTCATATTCCTCCAGTCACTGCTGCAGATGTCAGATCGCCTTCTTGAGAGTGAACCCAAGGAAAGCAACTTGTCCGGTGGAGTCCCCAGCCATGCACTTAGATCCTGTGCAGACCAGCTAGCGAGAGAACTTTCTGACATCTTTAACCCCTCGTTGTTACAATCTGAAGTCCCCAACTGCTTCCATTATTCCGGTACCAAAGAAAGCACATGCAATGTGTCTCAATGACTACCGCCTGATGCCTCTGACTTCCATAGTTACAAAGTCCTTTGAGAGGTTAGTCATGGATCACATCAACCCTAGACCCCCAGCCTGCCTCAATCCCTTGCAATCTGCCTACCAGTGCAACAGGTCCACGGTAGATGCCATTTTTCTCATCCTGCACTCATTCGACGAACATCTGAATAATACAGATACCTGTGTCAGGCTTCTACTTATTGATTACAGCTCCACCTTCAACATTATAATACCAACCAAACTAACCTCCAAACTCTGAGACCTAGGTCTTGGGTCTGCTATCTGCAACAGGATCCTCAACCTCTTGATCCATAGACTGCAGTCAGTAAAGAAAGATAACATCACCTCCTCTGCGATGCGCCTCAACACCGGCGCCTCCCAAGAATACGTACTCAAGCTCCTACTGCACTCCCTGTACACTCGGGACTGTGTGGCACAATTTCATCCGAATGCCATTTACAAGTTCACTGAAAACACTACCATTGTATGACAGATATCAGACAGCATACAGAAAGAAGATAGGATGCTTGATCTTATGATGCAAAGATAACAATCTCTCCTCCAAAGTGGTGGGCAAAACTAAGGAGCTTGATCATCGACCTCCGGAAGAAAGAAGAACAACATGACCCTACTTACATCAATGGAGCTGAGGTGGAGAGGGTCGATAGCGTCAAATTCCTTGGAGTGATGATAACCAGCAACCTGCACTGAACCTCCCACAGAGGTGTGATAATCAAGAAGGCACAACAATGCCTCTTCTTCCTCTGAACGCTTATGAAATTCAGCATGACTGTAAGGACCCTCACTAACTCTTATAGATGCATCATAGAAAGCATTCTACCCAGCTACATCATGGCTGGTACAGTAATTGCTCTACCCATGGCCATAAGAACCTACAGAAAGTTATGTGAACAGCCCAGACAATCACACAAGCCATGGACTCCCTCTACGTATACTGTAGTTCCGGAATGGCAGCTAGCGTCAACAGTGACACCTCCAATCCTGGTATTAATCTCTTCCAACCTCTTCCATCACGCAGAAGATACAAAAGCTTAAACACACATACCAGTGGGTTCCAGAACAAATTTTTACCCGCTGTTATTCGTCTGTCGAATGGGTCTCTCAAATTTCAAATCTAATGGCGATCTCTTTTTGTCCTCTCCTTGCAGCCATAACTTTCTCTGCCTTGCTCTGTTCAATCACCCTATGATCTGCTTATTCTGTACACAAAACACAACTTTCAACTGCACTTAGGTATGTGTGACAACGATAAATCACATCAAATCAAGTGCAACAGCCTGCTCGACTTACACAGTGACTGCAGTGGAGCTGTTGTCACCACTTGCAACTGACAAAGTCCAGCTGCATACATGACATGGATAAACAAACAGCATTAACATTTTGCGTCTGAAATGTTTTCTTCAGAACTGAACAGTCTTGGAATTTAAACATTTTTATGCTGTTGAGAGAAGGGGAGAAACATTAAGTAGAATAAATGGTAATGGTGCTCAGAGCAGGAGACAAAAAGAGTGGTAATGTTAGTAAAAGTGAGATGGAAATGTAAAATGCATGGAGATACTAGGTGCAAAAGAGAGAAAGAAAATCTATTCTGTTGAGAGTGAAACAACACGATACATTTTTTTTTAAAAAGCAATGGAGGTGAAGGAAGGAGTCAGTTTCTAAACCAACTGGAGGGGTAGATGTCATGCTGTGAAGTTTGTTGACTCAATGTTCAGGGCTAGCATAGGGAGATGTGACATGAAAATGTGATGTTGTTCCTCCAGTTCACATTGAACATTAATACAACACTATAGCACACCCAGGATGGGAATTTTAGCATGGGAACATGATGGTTTAAGTGAAAAGGCAAACAACTGGCTGGTGAGTGTCATAATTAGGGATTGGGCACAGGTATGACATCATCGATATATCAGAGAAAGAGTTGTTGGTAGTCTCGGAATAGAAACACAACAAGGCATGTTTCACATACTGAGTTGAGAGTGTGATGCTGCAAATGCACAGCTGGTCAGGCAGCATCCGAGGAGCAGGAGAATTGACATTCAGGCATAAGCCCTTCATCAGGAATGAGAAGTTCTCATCTTTTCCATGTTCCAAATACCAACAAAGGCACAAGCATAGCCTGGGACATATGTGGTTATCTATACTTTGAGTGCTGTCATCTTGAGGTTGTACAGGACATGAGTGAGACCTAGGATGGGGGAATTTCAAGAACAGGGGATATATTTTTAAGGTGAGAGGAGGGAGATTTTAAAAAGACATGAGGGGCAATTTATTTTTACACAGAAGGTGATTCACATGTGGAATGAACTTCCTGAGGAAATCCTGAATGTTGAGCACAATTGCAAAGTTTAAAAGACACCTAGGTAAATATATGAATAGCAAAGGTTTGGAGAGATAGGAGTAGACATTTTTTCCTAGATTTGCTTAAGAAATGTTGTAAGGAGAAAGCCGGGAACTATTGGCCTGTCTGACTTTGGTTGTGGGTAGATTGATGGAGGTGATTTTAAAACATAAACTTTATGGACATTTAGAGAGACATAAATTGATTCGGGATAGTCAGCGTGGCTTTGTGTGAGAGAAATAATTTCTCACAAACATGCTTGCAGTTTTGAAGAAGTTACCAAAACGATTGATGAAGGCAGAACAGTAGATATTGTTTACTTGGACTTTAGTAGAACTTTTGACAAGGTTCCACATTATAGACTAATTAGTAAAGTTAGGTCACAAGATTGAGCTTGCCAATTGGACGCATTACTGGCTTAATGGCAGGAGAAAGAGACTAGTGGTTGAGGGTTGCTTTCAGATTGAAGGCCTGTCACCAGAGTGTTCCACAAGGATCGGTTCTGGGAAATATTTTGTTTGTCATCTATATGAATGATTTGGATGAGCATATAGAAGGCATGGTTAGTCAGCTTGCAGACAGCACCAAAAGTGGTAGCGTAGTAGCCAGTGAAATAGGTTTCCTAAGATTACAAAGGGATCTTGTTCAAATGGGTCAATGGGTTCAAAAATGGCAGATGGTGTTCAATCTGGATAAATGCAAGGTATTGCATTTGGGTTCAACAAATAAGGGTAGGACACATAGGGCACAACCAAAAGTAGGGCCTTGGTTGTGTTTATACACAAGTAGTGTTGGTAGAACAGAGAGGCCAATGGGTTCAGGTACGCCATTCCTTGAAGTTTCCATCACATATAGACAGGGTGGTTCAAGAGACATTTTGCACGCTGTGCCTTCATTGCTCAATCCTTTGAGTATAGGCGTTGAAAAGTCACGTTGTGTTTGGGCAGGACATTGGTGAGACATCTTCTGGAATATAGTGTTCAGTTCTGTTTGCCAAGTAATAGGAAGGATATTTTTAAGCTGGAGGAATTCAGAAGAGGTTTACTGGATTTTGCCAGGTATGGAAAGTTTGAGCTGTAAAGAAAGGCTGGATAGACTGGGTAGGAACAAATTACTGCAGATGCTGGAATCTGTAACAGGAAACAAAAAGTGTTGGAGATCACAATGGTCGATGGAGAGAAAGCAAGCTCGTGTTATGAATCTCGATGAATCTACATCAGAGCTGAAGTGAAGTGAAGCGATAGGCTGGAACCTTTTACACTGGAGAGTAGCAGGTCAAGTGGAAACCTTATGGACGTTTATAAAATAAAATAATGAAGGGTATAGATAGGATGAAGAGTAGTTGTCTTTTTCCTCGAATGGGGGATTTCAGGAGAGGGGGCACATTTTAAGGGCAGAAGTGCGAGAGTTAAAAAAGACATGAGGGGCATCTTTTTTTCCATAGAGGGTGGGGGTGAGCCAGTGGAATGAAGTTCCTGAGGAACTGATGGATGTGGGCACCGTTACAATGTTTAAAAGATATTTGGCTAAGTACATGAAAAGGGAAAGTTTGGATCTGGACCAGTAGCAGTGAGCTACGGCGAGTTTAGTTTGAGATTATGTTCGGCACAGAGTGATTGGGCTGAAGGGTTTGTTTCCGTACTGCATGACTCGATGACTCTCTGTGAAACTGCGTCCGCCTGTTGTCTTTGCAGCAATGTCTGCAGTGGAGCTGTTGCTGCCGTTTGAACTGAAGGCAACTGAGGGAAGCGCCCCGCGATCGCCGGGGGCTGTGGCGCGCGCCTGTAATCCCGCTGCTGGGAGGCTGAGGCTGCCGGATGACTTGAGGTTGGGAGTTCTGGGCTGTTGTGGTCTGTGTCGATCGGGTGCCCACACTCAGGGCAGTGTCCACATGGTGCTCCTCGGGGAACTCGGGTGTACCAGGTGTGCTGCAGAGGGGTGAACCGGCCCAGGTCGGAAACGGAGCAGGTCAAAGCCCCCGCACTGCTCAGTAGTGGGATAGCACCTGTGAATGGATGCAGCAGTGCAGCCTGACCAATACAGTGAGACACAGTCTTTTACACCATTCTTTACCTTGCGGCATTCCCATCTTTTGCCATCAGTGCAAACAATCTCGATGTCTCAATCCTGCTTCCTTCCTTCCCCACTCACTCCCTCCACCCCCTACGCCCGCCACGTTTATTCACTCTCACGATAACCAATCTTTACAAAGTCAACAACAAATCCACACATTTTACAACAACCGAATCTCTCTACAAGTCCTCCACACTCACCCAAACACACTCTCTCAGTCATTACCTCACACTTCCCACACTGCCCTTTTCTACCTCTCCTCAATATTCACTTCTCTTTTACTGCTCCCTGCTGTTCACAGCACCTACTGTTCTGAGAAAATCTCCACTTTACACAATCCTACCAGCCACGGCCAGCAGAGAGCGCAAAACTCTCTTCATTTTCCTGCCCGAATTCTCCATTGCTCACATTGCCGAAACTTCCATTGCAACCACCAAGCGTTCAAGCTGCCTCCCGGCTCTTTCCCCTCTCCGTCATCCATTCATTCATTCACTTCGGCAAATGATTCTCCTGCAAAACTGTGCAACACTTGAACTCTCATTCTAACTTCTCTCATGCTGTAGCTACCAGAGAGAAAGAAAGAGGCAGCAAGACTGGCATTTCCATGATGCCACAATCAAGTTGACCAACAGCCCATTTTTCCATCTCCTCACTTCCGAGTATGAGGTCTTAGACAAGACAGCGAGAAATAATAGCAGCCGAGATGCACGTTATTTCCAAGAACGGGGGCCTTACTGGCCTCACTTTACAACTGGCGGTGGTCCAAGTGGCAGATCGGTTAGAAGAAAGTTCTCTGTTCCTCTCTGCTGCGATTCTCGCACGCCACTTGAATGCCACCGGTATTCAGTCTTCTGCTTCCCACTCTAATATTGAAAACATATCTTGGCCATTGCTGGAATGGAGCAATATAGTAGCAGAGGTGTAATTTGTTCAAGGGTTCTATCACACAAAATCATGCGACTGCCTTCCCTTACAGTCACAAGAGCATGTAACATAGAAGCTTCCGCAACAGATGTTGAACCATTGCTACTGAACCACCAACAATGCCTACCACTCCATACCACAAATACACTTTTGAAAATCAGATCACAGCACTGTGTTCCTGCTCCCAGTTTATAAGCAGAATCTGAAACTTGAGGACCTAGCACAGAAAGTAGGACAGTGCTGGTCTGAAGCTGCGGAAGGGCTTCTGTGGCACTGCTTGGAATCGTTGGGCTGAACCATATTTCAGAGTTCAGCAGTCATCCTAGCCAAGTATGCTGTCACGGTCACAGACGTGATTGGCACTTGTATAGACGGCTGTGTGTCAAAGAAGAAAATCAGTGCGTTCATCAACCAGAAACCTTGTATGAAGTGGGATATCCATTGCCTACTGAAGACCGGGCAGGTGGCATTCAAATTGAATGACTCAGACTTTCATAAGAATTCTGGATACAACCTCTGCAAGGCTATTACAGATGCCAAGAGGCAGTACAGGACTACGTTAGAGACCCAAACTAACCAAATGGACACCCATCCCCTGTCACAAGGCCTACACAGCATAACAGGATGCAAATTGAAGTAGAACAGAATAGCGGAGAAAAACACAGCCTTCCCTGATCTTTTTACAATCCGTTCAAACAGAATGCCAGTGGAATGATACCACCTGCCCCCAACAACCCCAGATCCTCATATTCCTCCAGTCACTGCTGCAGATGTCAGATCGCCTTCTTGAGAGTGAACCCAAGGAAAGCAACTTGTCCGGTGGAGTCCCCAGCCATGCACTTAGATCCTGTGCAGACCAGCTAGCGAGAGAACTTTCTGACATCTTTAACCCCTCGTTGTTACAATCTGAAGTCCCCAACTGCTTCCATTATTCCGGTACCAAAGAAAGCACATGCAATGTGTCTCAATGACTACCGCCTGATGCCTCTGACTTCCATAGTTACAAAGTCCTTTGAGAGGTTAGTCATGGATCACATCAACCCTAGACCCCCAACCTGCCTCAATCCCTTGCAATCTGCCTACCAGTGCAACAGGTCCACGGTAGATGCCATTTTTCTCATCCTGCACTCATTCGACGAACATCTGAATAATACAGATACCTGTGTCAGGCTTCTACTTATTGATTACAGCTCCACCTTCAACATTTTAATACCAACCAAACTAACCTCCAAACTCTGAGACCTAGGTCTTGGGTCTGCTATCTGCAACAGGATCCTCAACCTCTTGATCCATAGACTGCAGTCAGTAAAGAAAGATAACATCACCTCCTCTGCGATGCGCCTCAACACCGGCGCCTCCCAAGAATACGTACTCAAGCTCCTACTGCACTCCCTGTACACACGGGACTGTGTGGCACAATTTCATCCGAATGCCATTTACAAGTTCACTGAAAACACTACCATTGTATGACAGATATCAGACAACCATGAGTTAGCATACAGAAAGAAGATAGGATGCTTGATCTTATGATGCAAAGATAACAATCTCTCCTCCAAAGTGGTGGGCAAAACTAAGGAGCTTGATCATCGACCTCCGGAAGAAAGAAGAACAACATGACCCTACTTACATCAATGGAGCTGAGGTGGAGAGGGTCGATAGCGTCAAATTCCTTGGAGTGATGATAACCAGCAACCTGCACTGAACCTCCCACAGAGGTGTGATAATCAAGAAGGCACAACAATGCCTCTTCTTCCTCTGAACGCTTATGAAATTCAGCATGTCTGTAAGGACCCTCACTAACTCTTATAGATGCATCATAGAAAGCATTCTACCCAGCTACATCATGGCTGGTACAGTAATTGCTCTACCCATGGCCATAAGAACCTACAGAAAGTTATGTGAACAGCCCAGACAATCACACAAGCCATGGACTCCCTCTACGTATACTGTAGTTCCGGAATGGCAGCTAGCGTCAACAGTGACACCTCCAATCCTGGTATTAATCTCTTCCAACCTCTTGCATCACGCAGAAGATACAAAAGCTTAAACACACATACCAGTGGGTTCCAGAACAAATTTTTACCCGCTGTTATTCGTCTGTCGAATGGGTCTCTCAAATTTCAAATCTAATGGCGATCTCTTTTTGTCCTCTCCTTGCAGCCATAACTTTCTCTGCCTTGCTCTGTTCAATCACCCTATGATCTGCTTATTCTGTACACAAAACACAACTTTCAACTGCACTTAGGTATGTGTGACAACGATAAATCACATCAAATCAAGTGCAACAGCCTGCTCGACTTACACAGTGACTGCAGTGGAGCTGTTGTCACCACTTGCAACTGACAAAGTCCAGCTGCATACATGACATGGATAAACAAACAGCATTAACATTTTGCGTCTGAAATGTTTTCTTCAGAACTGAACAGTCTTGGAATTTAAACATTTTTATGCTGTTGAGAGAAGGGGAGAAACATTAAGTAGAATAAATGGTAATGGTGCTCAGAGCAGGAGACAAAAAGAGTGGTAATGTTAGTAAAAGTGAGATGGAAATGTAAAATGCATGGAGATACTAGGTGCAAAAGAGAGAAAGAAAATCTATTCTGTTGAGAGTGAAACAACACGATACATTTTTTTTTAAAAAGCAATGGAGGTGAAGGAAGGAGTCAGTTTCTAAACCAACTGGAGGGGTAGATGTCATGCTGTGAAGTTTGTTGACTCAATGTTCAGGGCTAGCATAGGGAGATGTGACATGAAAATGTGATGTTGTTCCTCCAGTTCACATTGAACATTAATACAACACTATAGCACACCCAGGATGGGAATTTTAGCATGGGAACATGATGGTTTAAGTGAAAAGGCAAACAACTGGCTGGTGAGTGTCATAATTAGGGATTGGGCACAGGTATGACATCATCGATATATCAGAGAAAGAGTTGTTGGTAGTCTCGGAATAGAAACACAACAAGGCATGTTTCACATACTGAGTTGAGAGTGTGATGCTGCAAATGCACAGCTGGTCAGGCAGCATCCGAGGAGCAGGAGAATTGACATTCAGGCGTAAGCCCTTCATCAGGAATGAGAAGTTCTCATCTTTTCCATGTTCCAAATACCAACAAAGGCACAAGCATAGCCTGGGACATATGTGGTTATCTATACTTTGAGTGCTGTCATCTTGAGGTTGTACAGGACATGAGTGAGACCTAGGATGGGGGAATTTCAAGAACAGGGGATATATTTTTAAGGTGAGAGGAGGGAGATTTTAAAAAGACATGAGGGGCAATTTATTTTTACACAGAAGGTGATTCACATGTGGAATGAACTTCCTGAGGAAATCCTGAATGTTGAGCACAATTGCAAAGTTTAAAAGACACCTAGGTAAATATATGAATAGCAAAGGTTTGGAGAGATAGGAGTAGACATTTTTTCCTAGATTTGCTTAAGAAATGTTGTAAGGAGAAAGCCGGGAACTATTGGCCTGTCTGACTTTGGTTGTGGGTAGATTGATGGAGGTGATTTTAAAACATAAACTTTATGGACATTTAGAGAGACATAAATTGATTCGGGATAGTCAGCGTGGCTTTGTGTGAGAGAAATAATTTCTCACAAACATGCTTGCAGTTTTGAAGAAGTTACCAAAACGATTGATGAAGGCAGAACAGTAGATATTGTTTACTTGGACTTTAGTAGAACTTTTGACAAGGTTCCACATTATAGACTAATTAGTAAAGTTAGGTCACAAGATTGAGCTTGCCAATTGGACGCATTACTGGCTTAATGGCAGGAGAAAGAGACTAGTGGTTGAGGGTTGCTTTCAGATTGAAGGCCTGTCACCAGAGTGTTCCACAAGGATCGGTTCTGGGAAATCTTTTGTTTGTCATCTATATGAATGATTTGGATGAGCATATAGAAGGCATGGTTAGTCAGCTTGCAGACAGCACCAAAAGTGGTAGCGTAGTAGCCAGTGAAATAGGTTTCCTAAGATTACAAAGGGATCTTGTTCAAATGGGTCAATGGGTTCAAAAATGGCAGATGGTGTTCAATCTGGATAAATGCAAGGTATTGCATTTGGGTTCAACAAATAAGGGTAGGACACATAGGGCACAACCAAAAGTAGGGCCTTGGTTGTGTTTATACACAAGTAGTGTTGGTAGAACAGAGAGGCCAATGGGTTCAGGTACGCCATTCCTTGAAGTTTCCATCACATATAGACAGGGTGGTTCAAGAGACATTTTGCACGCTGTGCCTTCATTGCTCAATCCTTTGAGTATAGGCGTTGAAAAGTCACGTTGTGTTTGGGCAGGACATTGGTGAGACATCTTCTGGAATATAGTGTTCAGTTCTGTTTGCCAAGTAATAGGAAGGATATTTTTAAGCTGGAGGAATTCAGAAGAGGTTTACTGGATTTTGCCAGGTATGGAAAGTTTGAGCTGTAAAGAAAGGCTGGATAGACTGGGTAGGAACAAATTACTGCAGATGCTGGAATCTGTAACAGGAAACAAAAAGTGTTGGAGATCACAATGGTCGATGGAGAGAAAGCAAGCTCGTGTTATGAATCTCGATGAATCTACATCAGAGCTGAAGTGAAGTGAAGCGATAGGCTGGAACCTTTTACACTGGAGAGTAGCAGGTCAAGTGGAAACCTTATGGACGTTTATAAAATAAAATAATGAAGGGTATAGATAGGATGAAGAGTAGTTGTCTTTTTCCTCGAATGGGGGATTTCAGGAGAGGGGGCACATTTTAAGGGCAGAAGTGCGAGAGTTAAAAAAGACATGAGGGGCATCTTTTTTTCCATAGAGGGTGGGGGTGAGCCAGTGGAATGAAGTTCCTGAGGAACTGATGGATGTGGGCACCGTTACAATGTTTAAAAGATATTTGGCTAAGTACATGAAAAGGGAAAGTTTGGATCTGGACCAGTAGCAGTGAGCTACGGCGAGTTTAGTTTGAGATTATGTTCGGCACAGAGTGATTGGGCTGAAGGGTTTGTTTCCGTACTGCATGACTCGATGACTCTCTGTGAAACTGCGTCCGCCTGTTGTCTTTGCAGCAATGTCTGCAGTGGAGCTGTTGCTGCCGTTTGAACTGAAGGCAACTGAGGGAAGCGCCCCGCGATCGCCGGGGGCTGTGGCGCGCGCCTGTAATCCCGCTGCTGGGAGGCTGAGGCTGCCGGATGACTTGAGGTTGGGAGTTCTGGGCTGTTGTGGTCTGTGTCGATCGGGTGCCCACACTCAGGGCAGTGTCCACATGGTGCTCCTCGGGGAACTCGGGTGTACCAGGTGTGCTGCAGAGGGGTGAACCGGCCCAGGTCGGAAACGGAGCAGGTCAAAGCCCCCGCACTGCTCAGTAGTGGGATAGCACCTGTGAATGGATGCAGCAGTGCAGCCTGACCAATACAGTGAGACGCAGTCTTTTACACCATTCTTTACCTTGCGGCATTCCCATCTTTTGCCATCAGTGCAAACAATCTCGATGTCTCAATCCTGCTTCCTTCCTTCCCCACTCACTCCCTCCACCCCCTACGCCCGCCACGTTTATTCACTCTCACGATAACCAATCTTTACAAAGTCAACAACAAATCCACACATTTTACAACAACCGAATCTCTCTACAAGTCCTCCACACTCACCCAAACACACTCTCTCAGTCATTACCTCACACTTCCCACACTGCCCTTTTCTACCTCTCCTCAATATTCACTTCTCTTTTACTGCTCCCTGCTGTTCACAGCACCTACTGTTCTGAGAAAATCTCCACTTTACACAATCCTACCAGCCACGGCCAGCAGAGAGCGCAAAACTCTCTTCATTTTCCTGCCCGAATTCTCCATTGCTCACATTGCCGAAACTTCCATTGCAACCACCAAGCGTTCAAGCTGCCTCCCGGCTCTTTCCCCTCTCCGTCATCCATTCATTCATTCACTTCGGCAAATGATTCTCCTGCAAAACTGTGCAACACTTGAACTCTCATTCTAACTTCTCTCATGCTGTAGCTACCAGAGAGAAAGAAAGAGGCAGCAAGACTGGCATTTCCATGATGCCACAATCAAGTTGACCAACAGCCCATTTTTCCATCTCCTCACTTCCGAGTATGAGGTCTTAGACAAGACAGCGAGAAATAATAGCAGCCGAGATGCACGTTATTTCCAAGAACGGGGGCCTTACTGGCCTCACTTTACAACTGGCGGTGGTCCAAGTGGCAGATCGGTTAGAAGAAAGTTCTCTGTTCCTCTCTGCTGCGATTCTCGCACGCCACTTGAATGCCACCGGTATTCAGTCTTCTGCTTCCCACTCTAATATTGAAAACATATCTTGGCCATTGCTGGAATGGAGCAATATAGTAGCAGAGGTGTAATTTGTTCAAGGGTTCTATCACACAAAATCATGCGACTGCCTTCCCTTACAGTCACAAGAGCATGTAACATAGAAGCTTCCGCAACAGATGTTGAACCATTGCTACTGAACCACCAACAATGCCTACCACTCCATACCACAAATACACTTTTGAAAATCAGATCACAGCACTGTGTTCCTGCTCCCAGTTTATAAGCAGAATCTGAAACTTGAGGACCTAGCACAGAAAGTAGGACAGTGCTGGTCTGAAGCTGCAGAAGGGCTTCTGTGGCGCTGCTTGGAATCGTTGGGCTGAACCATATTTCAGAGTTCAGCAGTCATCCTAGCCAAGTATGCTGTCACGGTCACAGACGTGATTGGCATTTGTATAGACGGCTGTGTGTCAAAGAAGAAAATCAGTGCGTTCATCAACCAGAAACCTTGTATGAACTGGGATATCCATTGCCTACTGAAGACCGGGCAGGTGGCATTCAAATTGAATGACTCAGACTTTCATAAGAATTCTGGATACAACCTCTGCAAGGCTATTACAGATGCCAAGAGGCAGTACAGGACTACGTTAGAGACCCAAACTAACCAAATGGACACCCATCGCCTGTCACAAGGCCTACACAACATAACAGGATGCAAATTGAAGCAGAACAGAATAGTGGAGAAAAACACAGCCTTCCCTGATCTTTTTACAATCCGTTCAAACAGAATGCCAGTGGAATGATACCACCTGCCCCCAACAACCCCAGATCCTCATATTCCTCCAGTCACTGCTGCAGATGTCAGATCGCCTTCTTGAGAGTGAACCCAAGGAAAGCAACTTGTCCGGATGGAGTCCCCAGCCATGCACTTAGATCCTGTGCAGACCAGCTAGCGAGAGAACTTTCTGACATCTTTAACCCCTCGTTGTTACAATCTGAAGTCCCCAACTGCTTCCATTATTCCGGTACCAAAGAAAGCACATGCAATGTGTCTCAATGACTACCGCCTGATGCCTCTGACTTCCATAGTTACAAAGTCCTTTGAGAGGTTAGTCATGGATCACATCAACCCTAGACCCCCAGCCTGCCTCAATCCCTTGCAATCTGCCTACCAGTGCAACAGGTCCACGGTAGATGCCATTTTTCTCATCCTGCACTCATTCGACGAACATCTGAATAATACAGATACCTGTGTCAGGCTTCTACTTATTGATTACAGCTCCACCTTCAACATTATAATACCAACCAAACTAACCTCCAAACTCTGAGACCTAGGTCTTGGGTCTGCTATCTGCAACAGGATCCTCAACCTCTTGATCCATAGACTGCAGTCAGTAAAGAAAGATAACATCACCTCCTCTGCGATGCGCCTCAACACCGGCGCCTCCCAAGAATACGTACTCAAGCTCCTACTGCACTCCCTGTACACTCGGGACTGTGTGGCACAATTTCATCCGAATGCCATTTACAAGTTCACTGAAAACACTACCATTGTATGACAGATATCAGACAACCATGAGTTAGCATACAGAAAGAAGATAGGATGCTTGATCTTATGATGCAAAGATAACAATCTCTCCTCCAAAGTGGTGGGCAAAACTAAGGAGCTTGATCATCGACCTCCGGAAGAAAGAAGAACAACATGACCCTACTTACATCAATGGAGCTGAGGTGGAGAGGGTCGATAGCGTCAAATTCCTTGGAGTGATGATAACCAGCAACCTGCACTGAACCTCCCACAGAGGTGTGATAATCAAGAAGGCACAACAATGCCTCTTCTTCCTCTGAACGCTTATGAAATTCAGCATGTCTGTAAGGACCCTCACTAACTCTTATAGATGCATCATAGAAAGCATTCTACCCAGCTACATCATGGCTGGTACAGTAATTGCTCTACCCATGGCCATAAGAACCTACAGAAAGTTATGTGAACAGCCCAGACAATCACACAAGCCATGGACTCCCTCTACGTATACTGTAGTTCCGGAATGGCAGCTAGCGTCAACAGTGACACCTCCAATCCTGGTATTAATCTCTTCCAACCTCTTCCATCACGCAGAAGATACAAAAGCTTAAACGCACATACCAGTGGGTTCCAGAACAAATTTTTACCCGCTGTTATTCGTCTGTCGAATGGGTCTCTCAAATTTCAAATCTAATGGCGATCTCTTTTTGTCCTCTCCTTGCAGCCATAACTTTCTCTGCCTTGCTCTGTTCAATCACCCTATGATCTGCTTATTCTGTACACAAAACACAACTTTCAACTGCACTTAGGTATGTGTGACAACGATAAATCACATCAAATCAAGTGCAACAGCCTGCTCGACTTACACAGTGACTGCAGTGGAGCTGTTGTCACCACTTGCAACTGACAAAGTCCAGCTGCATACATGACATGGATAAACAAACAGCATTAACATTTTGCGTCTGAAATGTTTTCTTCAGAACTGAACAGTCTTGGAATTTAAACATTTTTATGCTGTTGAGAGAGGGGGAGAAACATGAAGTAGAATAAATGGTAATGGTGCTCAGAGCAGGAGACAAAAAGAGTGGTAATGTTAGTAAAAGTGAGATGGAAATGTAAAATGCATGGAGATACTAGGTGCAAAAGAGAGAAAGAAAATCTATTCTGTTGAGAGTGAAACAACACGATACATTTTTTTTAAAAAAGCAATGGAGGTGAAGGAAGGAGTCAGTTTCTAAACCAACTGGAGGGGTAGATGTCATGCTGTGAAGTTTGTTGACTCAATGTTCAGGGCTAGCATAGGGAGATGTGACATGAAAATGTGATGTTGTTCCTCCAGTTCACATTGAACATTAATACAACACTATAGCACACCCAGGATGGGAATTTTAGCATGGGAACATGATGGTTTAAGTGAAAAGGCAAACAACTGGCTGGTGAGTGTCATAATTAGGGATTGGGCACAGGTATGACATCATCGATATATCAGAGAAAGAGTTGTTGGTAGTCTCGGAATAGAAACACAACAAGGCATGTTTCACATACTGAGTTGAGAGTGTGATGCTGCAAATGCACAGCTGGTCAGGCAGCATCCGAGGAGCAGGAGAATTGACATTCAGGCATAAGCCCTTCATCAGGAATGAGAAGTTCTCATCTTTTCCATGTTCCAAATACCAACAAAGGCACAAGCATAGCCTGGGACATATGTGGTTGTCTATACTTTGAGTGTTGTCATCTTGAGGTTGTACAGGACATGAGTGAGACCTAGAATGGGGGAATTTCAAGAACAGGGGATATCTTTTTAAGGTGAGAGGAGGGAGATTTTAAAAAGACATGAGGGGCAATTTATTTTTACACAGAAGGTGATTCACATGTGGAATGAACTTCCTGAGGAAATTCTGAACGTTGAGCACAATTGCAAAGTTTAAAAGACACCTAGGTAAATATATGAATAGCAAAGGTTTGGAGAGATAGGAGTAGACATTGTTTCCTAGATTTGCTTAAGAAATGTTGTAAGGAGAAAGCCGGGAACTATTGGCCTGTCTGACTTTGGTTGTGGATAGATTGATGGTTTTTAAAACATAAACTTTATGGACATTTAGAGAGACATAAATTGATTCGGGATAGTCAGCGTGGCTTTGTGTGAGAAAAATAATTTCTCACAAACATGCTTGCAGTTTTGAAGAAGTTACCAAAACGATTGATGAAGGCAGAACAGTAGATATTGTTTACTTAGACTTTCGTAGAACTTTTGACAAGGTTCCACATTATAGACTAATTAGTAAAGTTAGGTCACAAGATTGAGCTTGCCAATTGGACGCATTATTGGCTTAATGGCAGGAGAAAGAGACTAGTGGTTGAGGGTTGCTTTCAGATTGAAGGCCTGTCACCAGAGTGTTCCACAAGGATCGGTTCTGGGAAATCTTTTGTTTGTCATCTATATGAATGATTTGGATGAGCATATAGAAGGCATGGTTAGTCAGCTTGCAGACAGCACCAAAAGTGGTAGCGTAGTAGCCAGTGAAATAGGTTTCCTAAGATTACAAAGGGATCTTGTTCAAATGGGTCAATGGGTTCAAAAATGGCAGATGGTGTTCAATCTGGATAAATGCAAGGTATTGCATTTGGGTTCAACAAATAAGGGTAGGACACATAGGGCACAACCAAAAGTAGGGCCTTGGTTGTGTTTATACACAAGTAGTGTTGGTAGAACAGAGAGGCCAATGGGTTCAGGTACACCATTCCTTGAAGTTTCCATCACATATAGACAGGGTGGTTCAAGAGACATTTTGCATGCTGTGCCTTCATTGCTCAATCCTTTGAGTATAGGCGTTGAAAAGTCACGTTGTGTTTGGGCAGGACATTGGTGAGACATCTTCTGGAATATAGTGTTCAGTTCTGTTTGCCAAGGAATAGGAAGGATATTTTTAAGCTGGAGGAATTCAGAAGAGGTTTACTGGATTTTGCCAGGTATGGAAAGTTTGAGCTGTAAAGAAAGGCTGGATAGACTGGGTAGGAACAAATTACTGCAGATGCTGGAATCTGTAACAGGAAACAAAAAGTGTTGGAGATCACAATGGTCGATGGAGAGAAAGCAAGCTCGTGTTATGAATCTCGATGAATCTACATCAGAGCTGAAGTGAAGTGAAGCGATAGGCTGGAACCTTTTACACTGGAGAGTAGCAGGTTAAGTGGAAACCTTATGGACGTTTATAAAATAAAATAATGAAGGGTATAGATAGGATCAAGAGTAGTTGTCTTTTTCCTCGGATGGGGGATTTCAGGAGAGGGGGCACATTTTAAGGGCAGAAGTGCGAGAGTTAAAAAAGACATGAGGGGCATCTTTTTTTCCATAGAGGGTGGGGGTTAGCCAGTGGAATGAAGTTCCTGAGGAACTGATGGATGTGGGCACCGTTACAATGTTTAAAAGATATTTGGGTAAGTACATGAAAAGGGAAAGTTTGGATCTGGACCAGTAGCAGTGAGCTACGGCGAGTTTAGTTTGAGATTATGTTCGGCACAGAGTGATTGGGCTGAAGGGTTTGTTTCCGGACTGCATGACTCGATGACTCTCTGTGAAACTGCGTCCGCCTGTTGTCTTTGCAGCAATGTCTGCAGTGGAGCTGTTGCTGCCGTTTGAACTGAAGGCAACTGAGGGAAGCGTCACGCGATCGCCGGGGGCTGTGGCGCGCGCCTGTAATCCCGCTGCTGGGAGGCTGAGGCTGCCGGATGACTTGAGGTTGGGAGTTCTGGGCTGTTGTGGTCTGTGTCGATCGGGTGCCCACACTCAGGGCAGTGTCCACATGGTGCTCCTCGGGGAACTCGGGTGTACCAGGTGTACTGCAGAGGGGTGAACCGGCCCAGGTCGGAAACGGAGCAGATCAAAGCCCCCGCACTGCTCAGTAGTGGGATAGCACCTGTGAATGGATGCAGCAGTGCAGCCTGACCAATACAGTGAAACGCAGTCTTTTACACCATTCTTTAACTTGCGGCATTCCCATCTTTTGCCATCAGTGCAAACAATCTCGATGTCTCAATCCTGCTTCCTTCCTTCCCCACTCACTCCCTCCACCCCCTACGCCCGCCACGTTTATTCACTCTCACGATAACCAATCTTTACAAAGTCAACAACAAATCCACACATTTTACAACAACCGAATCTCTCTACAAGTCCTCCACACTCACCCAAACACACTCTCTCAGTCATTACCTCACACTTCCCACACTGCCCTTTTCTACCTCTCCTCAATATTCACTTCTCTTTTACTGCTCCCTGCTGTTCACAGCACCTACTGTTCTGAGAAAATCTCCACTTTACACAATCCTACCAGCCACGGCCAGCAGAGAGCGCAAAACTCTCTTCATTTTCCTGCCCGAATTCTCCATTGCTCACATTGCCGAAACTTCCATTGCAACCACCAAGCGTTCAAGCTGCCTCCCGGCTCTTTCCCCTCTCCGTCATCCATTCATTCATTCACTTCGGCAAATGATTCTCCTGCAAAACTGTGCAACACTTGAACTCTCATTCTAACTTCTCTCATGCTGTAGCTACCAGAGAGAAAGAAAGAGGCAGCAAGACTGGCATTTCCATGATGCCACAATCAAGTTGACCAACAGCCCATTTTTCCATCTCCTCACTTCCGAGTATGAGGTCTTAGACAAGACAGCGAGAAATAATAGCAGCCGAGATGCACGTTATTTCCAAGAACGGGGGCCTGACTGGCCTCACTTTACAACTGGCGGTGGTCCAAGTGGCAGATCGGTTAGAAGAAAGTTCTCTGTTCCTCTCTGCTGCGATTCTCGCACGCCACTTGAATGCCACCGGTATTCAGTCTTCTGCTTCCCACTCTAATATTGAAAACATATCTTGGCCATTGCTGGAATGGAGCAATATAGTAGCAGAGGTGTAATTTGTTCAAGGGTTCTATCACACAAAATCATGCGACTGCCTTCCCTTACAGTCACAAGAGCATGTAACATAGAAGCTTCCGCAACAGATGTTGAACCATTGCTACTGAACCACCAACAATGCCTACCACTCCATACCACAAATACACTTTTGAAAATCAGATCACAGCACTGTGTTCCTGCTCCCAGTTTATAAGCAGAATCTGAAACTTGAGGACCTAGCACAGAAAGTAGGACAGTGCTGGTCTGAAGCTGCAGAAGGGCTTCTGTGGCGCTGCTTGGAATCGTTGGGCTGAACCATATTTCAGAGTTCAGCAGTCATCCTAGCCAAGTATGCTGTCACGGTCACAGACGTGATTGGCATTTGTATAGATGGCTGTGTGTCAAAGAAGAAAATCAGTGCGTTCATCAACCAGAAACCTTGTATGAACTGGGATATCCATTGCCTACTGAAGACCGGGCAGGTGGCATTCAAATTGAATGACTCAGACTTTCATACGACTTCTGGATACAACCTCTGCAAGGCTATTACAGATGCCAAGAGGCAGTACAGGACTACGTGAGAGACCCAAACTAACCAAATGGACACCCATCGCCTGCCACAAGGCCTACACAGCATAACAGGATGCAAATTGAAGCAGAACAGAATAGCGGAGAAAAACACAGCCTTCCCTGATCTTTTTACAATCCGTTCAAACAGAATGCCAGTGGAATGATACCACCTGCCCCCAACAACCCCAGATCCTCATATTCCTCCAGTCACTGCTGCAGATGTCAGATCGCCTTCTTGAGAGTGAACCCAAGGAAAGCAACTTGTCCGGATGGAGTCCCCAGCCATGCACTTAGATCCTGTGTAGACCAGCTAGCAAGAGAACTTTCTGACATCTTTAACCCCTCGATGTTACAATCTGAAGTCCCCAACTGCTTCCATTATTCCGGTACCAAAGAAAGCACATGCAATGTGTCTCAATGACTACCGCCTGATGCCTCTGACTTCCATAGTTACAAAGTCCTTTGAGAGGTTAGTCATGGATCACATCAACCCTAGACCCCCAGCCTGCCTCAATCCCTTGCAATCTGCCTACCAGTGCAACAGGTCCACGGTAGATGCCATTTTTCTCATCCTGCACTCATTCGACGAACATCTGAATAATACAGATACCTGTGTCAGGCTTCTACTTATTGATTACAGCTCCACCTTCAACATTATAATACCAACCAAACTAACCTCCAAACTCTGAGACCTAGGTCTTGGGTCTGCTATCTGCAACAGGATCCTCAACCTCTTGATCCATAGACTGCAGTCAGTAAAGAAAGATAACATCACCTCCTCTGCGATGCGCCTCAACACCGGCGCCTCCCAAGAATACGTACTCAAGCTCCTACTGCACTCCCTGTACACTCGGGACTGTGTGGCACAATTTCATCCGAATGCCATTTACAAGTTCACTGAAAACACTACCATTGTATGACAGATATCAGACAACCATGAGTTAGCATACAGAAAGAAGATAGGATGCTTGATCTTATGATGCAAAGATAACAATCTCTCCTCCAAAGTGGTGGGCAAAACTAAGGAGCTTGATCATCGACCTCCGGAAGAAAGAAGAACAACATGACCCTACTTACATCAACGGAGCTGAGGTGGAGAGGGTCGATAGCGTCAAATTCCTTGGAGTGATGATAACCAGCAACCTGCACTGAACCTCCCACAGAGGTGTGATAATCAAGAAGGCACAACAATGCCTCTTCTTCCTCTGAACGCTTATGAAATTCAGCATGTCTGTAAGGACCCTCACTAACTCTTATAGATGCATCATAGAAAGCATTCTACCCAGCTACATCATGGCTGGTACAGTAATTGCTCTACCCATGGCCATAAGAACCTACAGAAAGTTATGTGAACAGTCCAGACAATCACACAAGCCATGGACTCCCTCTACGTATACTGCAGTTCCGGAATGGCAGCTAGCGTCAACAGTGACACCTCCAATCCTGGTATTAATCTCTTCCAACCTCTTCCATCACGCAGAAGATACAAAAGCTTAAACGCACATACCAGTGGGTTCCAGAACAAATTTTTACCCGCTGTTATTCGTCTGTCGAATGGGTCTCTCAAATTTCAAATCTAATGGCGATCTCTTTTTGTCCTCTCCTTGCAGCCATAACTTTCTCTGCCTTGCTCTGTTCAATCACCCTATGATCTGCTTATTCTGTACACAAAACACAACTTTCAACTGCACTTAGGTATGTGTGACAACGATAAATCACATCAAATCAAGTGCAACAGCCTGCTCGACTTACACAGTGACTGCAGTGGAGCTGTTGTCACTACTTGCAACTGACAAAGTCCAGCTGCATACATGACATGGATAAACAAACAGCATTAACATTTTGCGTCTGAAATGTTTTCTTCAGAACTGAACAGTCTTGGAATTTAAACATTTTTATGCTGTTGAGAGAGGGGGAGAAACATTAAGTAGAATAAATGGTAATGGTGCTCAGAGCAGGAGACAAAAAGAGTGGTAATGTTAGTAAAAGTGAGATGGAAATGTAAAATGCATGGAGATACTAGGTGCAAAAGAGAGAAAGAAAATCTATTCTGTTGAGAGTGAAACAACACGATACATTTTTTTTTAAAAAGCAATGGAGGTGAAGGAAGGAGTCAGTTTCTAAACCACCTGGAGGGGTAGTTGTCATGCTGTGAAGTTTGCTGACTCAATGTTCAGGGCTAGCAGAGGGAGATGTGACATGAAAATGTGATGTTGTTCCTCCAGTTCACATTGAACATTAATACAACACTATAGCACACCCAGGATGGGAATTTTAGCATGGGAACATGATGGTTTAAGTGAAAAGGCAAACAACTGGCTGGTGAGTGTCATAATTAGGGATTGGGCACAGGTATGACATCATCGATATATCAGAGAAAGAGTTGTTGGTAGTCTCGGAATAGAAACACAACAAGGCATGTTTCACATACTGAGTTGAGAGTGTGATGCTGCAAATGCACAGCTGGTCAGGCAGCATCCGAGGAGCAGGAGAATTGACATTCAGGCATAAGCCCTTCATCAGGAATGAGAAGTTCTCATCTTTTCCATGTTCCAAATACCAACAAAGGCACAAGCATAGCCTGGGACATATGTGGTTGTCTATACTTTGAGTGCTGTCATCTTGAGGTTGTACAGGACATGAGTGAGACCTAGGATGGGGGAATTTCAAGAACAGGGGATATATTTTTAAGGTGAGAGGAGGGAGATTTTAAAAAGACATGAGGGGCAATTTATTTTTACACAGAAGGTGATTCACATGTGGAATGAACTTCCTGAGGAAATCCTGAATGTTGAGCACAATTGCAAAGTTTAAAAGATACCTAGGTAAATATATGAATAGCAAAGGTTTGGAGAGATAGGAGTAGACATTTTTTCCTAGATTTGCTTAAGAAATGTTGTAAGGAGAAAGCCGGGAACTATTGGCCTGTCTGACTTTGGTTGTGGGTAGATTGATGGAGGTGATTTTAAAACATAAACTTTATGGACATTTAGAGAGACATAAATTGATTCGGGATAGTCAGCGTGGCTTTGTGTGAGAAAAATAATTTCTCACAAACATGCTTGCAGTTTTGAAGAAGTTACCAAAACGATTGACGAAGGCAGAACAGTAGATATTGTTTACTTGGACTTTAGTAGAACTTTTGACAAGGTTCCACATTATAGACTAATTAGTAAAGTTAGGTCACAAGATTGAGCTTGCCAATTGGACGCATTACTGGCTTAATGGCAGGAGAAAGAGACTAGTGGTTGAGGGTTGCTTTCAGATTGAAGGCCTGTCACCAGAGTGTTCCACAAGGATCGGTTCTGGGAAATCTTTTGTTTGTCATCTATATGAATGATTTGGATGAGCATATAGAAGGCATGGTTAGTCAGCTTGCAGACAGCACCAAAAGTGGTAGCGTAGTAGCCAGTGAAATAGGTTTCCTAAGATTACAAAGGGATCTTGTTCAAATGGGTCAATGGGTTCAAAAATGGCAGATGGTGTTCAATCTGGATAAATGCAAGGTATTGCATTTGGGTTCAACAAATAAGGGTAGGACACATAGGGCACAACCAAAAGTAGGGCCTTGGTTGTGTTTATACACAAGTAGTGTTGGTAGAACAGAGAGGCCAATGGGTTCAGGTACACCATTCCTTGAAGTTTCCATCACATATAGACAGGGTGGTTCAAGAGACATTTTGCACGCTGTGCCTTCATTGCTCAATCCTTTGAGTATAGGCGTTGAAAAGTCACGTTGTGTTTGGACAGGACATTGGTGAGACATCTTCTGGAATATAGTGTTCAGTTCTGTTTGCCAAGTAATAGGAAGGATATTTTTAAGCTGGAGGAATTCAGAAGAGGTTTACTGGATTTTGCCAGGTATGGAAAGTTTGAGCTGTAAAGAAAGGCTGGATAGACTGGGTAGGAACAAATTACTGCAGATGCTGGAATCTGTAACAGGAAACAAAAAGTGTTGGAGATCACAATGGTCGATGGAGAGAAAGCAAGCTCGTGTTATGAATCTCGATGAATCTACATCAGAGCTGAAGTGAAGTGAAGCGATAGGCTGGAACCTTTTACACTGGAGAGTAGCAGGTCAAGTGGAAACCTTATGGACGTTTATAAAATAAAATAATGAAGGGTATAGATAGGATGAAGAGTAGTTGTCTTTTTCCTCGGATGGGGGATTTCAGGAGAGGGGGCACATTTTAAGGGCAGAAGTGCGAGAGTTAAAAAAGACATGAGGGGCATCTTTTTTTCCATAGAGGGTGGGGGTTAGCCAGTGGAATGAAGTTCCTGAGGACCTGATGGATGTGGGCACCGTTACAATGTTTAAAAGATATTTGGGTAAGTACATGAAAAGGGAAAGTTTGGATCTGGACCAGTAGCAGTGAGCTACGGCGAGTTTAGTTTGAGATTATGTTCGGCACAGAGTGAAGGGTTTGTTTCCATACTGCATGACTCGATGACTCTCTGTGAAACTGCGTCCGCCTGTTGTCTTTGCAGCAATGTCTGCAGTGGAGCTGTTGCTGCCGTTTGAACTGAAGGCAACTGAGGGAAGCGTCACGCGATCGCCGGGGGCTGTGGCGCGCGCCTGTAATCCCGCTGCTGGGAGGCTGAGGCTGCCGGTATGACTTGAGGTTGGGAGTTCTGGGCTGTTGTGGTCTGTGTCGATCGGGTGCCCACACTCAGGGCAGTGTCCACATGGTGCTCCTCGGGGAACTCGGGTGTACCAGGTGTGTTGCAGAGGGGTGAACCGGCCCAGGTCGGAAACGGAGCAGGTCAAAGCCCCCGCACTGCTCAGTAGTGGGATAGCACCTGTGAATGGATGCAGCAGTGCAGCCTGACCAATACAGTGAGACGCAGTCTTTTACACCATTCTTTACCTTGCGGCATTCCCATCTTTTGCCATCAGTGCAAACAATCTCGATGTCTCAATCCTGCTTCCTTCCTTCCCCACTCACTCCCTCCTTTTTCTCCACTTTACACAATCCTACCAGCCACGGCCAGCAGAGAGCGCAAAACTCTCTTCATTTTCCTGCCCGAATTCTCCATTGCTCACATTGCCGAAACTTCCATTGCAACCACCAAGCGTTCAAGCTGCCTCCCGGCTCTTTCCCCTCTCCGTCATCCATTCATTCATTCACTTCGGCAAATGATTCTCCTGCAAAACTGTGCAACACTTGAACTCTCATTCTAACTTCTCTCATGCTGTAGCTACCAGAGAGAAAGAAAGAGGCAGCAAGACTGGCATTTCCATGATGCCACAATCAAGTTGACCAACAGCCCATTTTTCCATCTCCTCACTTCCGAGTATGAGGTCTTAGACAAGACAGCGAGAAATAATAGCAGCCGAGATGCACGTTATTTCCAAGAACGGGGGCCTTACTGGCCTCACTTTACAACTGGCGGTGGTCCAAGTGGCAGATCGGTAAGAAGAAAGTTCTCTGTTCCTCTCTGCTGCGATTCTCGCATGCCACTTGAATGCCACCGGTATTCAGTCTTCTGCTTCCCACTCTAATATTGAAAACATATCTTGGCCATTGCTGGAATGGAGCAATATAGTAGCAGAGGTGTAATTTGTTCAAGGGTTCTATCACACAAAATCATGCGACTGCTTTCCCTTACAGTCACAAGAGCATGTAACATAGAAGCTTCCGCAACAGATGTTGAACCATTGCTACTGAACCACCAACAATGCCTACCACTCCATACCACAAATACACTTTTGAAAATCAGATCACAGCACTGTGTTCCTGCTCCCAGTTTATAAGCAGAATCTGAAACTTGAGGACCTAGCACAGAAAGTAGGACAGTGCTGGTCTGAAGCTGCGGAAGGGCTTCTGTGGCACTGCTTGGAATCGTTGGGCTGAACCATATTTCAGAGTTCAGCAGTCATCGTAGCCAAGTATGCTGTCACGGTCACAGACGTGATTGGCACTTGTATAGACGGCTGTGTGTCAAAGAAGAAAATCAGTGCGTTCATCAACCAGAAACCTTGTATGAACTGGGATATCCATTGCCTACTGAAGACCGGGCAGGTGGCATTCAAATTGAATGACTCAGACTTTCATAAGAATTCTGGATACAACCTCTGCAAGGCTATTACAGATGCCAAGAGGCAGTACAGGACTACGTTAGAGACCCAAACTAACCAAATGGACACCCATCGCCTGTCACAAGGCCTACACAGCATAACAGAATGCAAATTGAAGCAGAACAGAATAGCGGAGAAAAACACAGCCTTCCCTGATCTTTTTACAATCCGTTCAAACAGAATGCCAGTGGAATGATACCACCTGCCCCCAACAACCCCAGATCCTCATATTCCTCCAGTCACTGCTGCAGATGTCAGATCGCCTTCTTGAGAGTGAACCCAAGGAAAGCAACTTGTCCGGATGGAGTCCCCAGCCATGCACTTAGATCCTGTGCAGACCAGCTAGCGAGAGAACTTTCTGACATCTTTAACCCCTCGTTGTTACAATCTGAAGTCCCCAACTGCTTCCATTATTCCGGTACCAAAGAAAGCACATGCAATGTGTCTCAATGACTACCGCCTGATGCCTCTGACTTCCATAGTTACAAAGTCCTTTGAGAGGTTAGTCATGGATCACATCAACCCTAGACCCCCAGCCTGCCTCAATCCCTTGCAATCTGCCTACCAGTGCAACAGGTCCATGGTAGATGCCATTTTTCTCATCCTGCACTCATTCGACGAACATCTGAATAATACAGATACCTGTGTCAGGCTTCTACTTATTGATTACAGCTCCACCTTCAACATTATAATACCAACCAAACTAACCTCCAAACTCTGAGACCTAGGTCTTGGGTCTGCTATCTGCAACAGGATCCTCAACCTCTTGATCCATAGACTGCAGTCAGTAAAGAAAGATAACATCACCTCCTCTGCGATGCGCCTCAACACCGGCGCCTCCCAAGAATACGTACTCAAGCTCCTACTGCACTCCCTGTACACACGGGACTGTGTGGCACAATTTCATCCGAATGCCATTTACAAGTTCACTGAAAACACTACCATTGTATGACAGATATCAGACAACCATGAGTTAGCATACAGAAAGAAGATAGGATGCTTGATCTTATGATGCAAAGATAACAATCTCTCCTCCAAAGTGGTGGGCAAAACTAAGGAGCTTGATCATCAACCTCCGGAAGAAAGAAGAACAACATGACCCTACTTACATCAATGGAGCTGAGGTGGAGAGGGTCGATAGCGTCAAATTCCTTGGAGTGATGATAACCAGCAACCTGCACTGAACCTCCCACAGAGGTGTGATAATCAAGAAGGCACAACAATGCCTCTTCTTCCTCTGAACGCTTATGAAATTCAGCATGTCTGTAAGGACCCTCACTAACTCTTATAGATGCATCATAGAAAGCATTCTACCCAGCTACATCATGGCTGGTACAGTAATTGCTCTACCCATGGCCATAAGAACCTACAGAAAGTTATGTGAACAGCCCAGACAATCACACAAGCCATGGACTCCCTCTACGTATACTGTAGTTCCGGAATGGCAGCTAGCGTCAACAGTGACACCTCCAATCCTGGTATTAATCTCTTCCAACCTCTTCCATCACGCAGAAGATACAAAAGCGTAAACGCACATACCAGTGGGTTCCAGAACAAATTTTTACCCGCTGTTATTCGTCTGTCGAATGGGTCTCTCAAATTTCAAATCTAATGGCGATCTCTTTTTGTCCTCTCCTTGCAGCCATAACTTTCTCTGCCTTGCTCTGTTCAATCACCCTATGATCTGCTTATTCTGTACACAAAACACAACTTTCAACTGCACTTAGGTATGTGTGACAACGATAAATCACATCAAATCAAGTGCAACAGCCGGCTCGACTTACACAGTGACTGCAGTGGAGCTGTTGTCACCACTTGCAACTGACAAAGTCCAGCTGCATACATGACATGGATAAACAAACAGCATTAACATTTTGCTTCTGAAATGTTTTCTTCAGAACTGAACAGTCTTGGAATTTAAACATTTTTATGCTGTTGAGAGAGGGGGAGAAACATTAAGTAGAATAAATGGTAATGGTGCTCAGAGCAGGAGACAAAAAGAGTGGTAATGTTAGTAAAAGTGAGATGGAAATGTAAAATGCATGGAGATACTAGGTGCAAAAGAGAGAAAGAAAATCTATTCTGTTGAGAGTGAAACAACACGATACATTTTTTTTTAAAAAAGCAATGGAGGTGAAGGAAGGAGTCAGTTTCTAAACCAACTGGAGGGGTAGATGTCATGCTGTGAAGTTTGTTGACTCAATGTTCAGGGCTAGCATAGGGAGATGTGACATGAAAATGTGATGTTGTTCCTCCAGTTCACATTGAACATTAATACAACACTATAGCACACCCAGGATGGGAATTTTAGCATGGGAACATGATGGTTTAAGTGAAAAGGCAAACAACTGGCTGGTGAGTGTCATAATTAGGGATTGGGCACAGGTATGACATCATCGATATATCAGAGAAAGAGTTGTTGGTAGTCTCGGAATAGAAACACAACAAGGCATGTTTCACATACTGAGTTGAGAGTGTGATGCTGGAAATGCACAGCTGGTCAGGCAGCATCCGAGGAGCAGGAGAATTGACATTCAGGCATAAGCCCTTCATCAGGAATGAGAAGTTCTCATCTTTTCCATGTTCCAAATACCAACAAAGGCACAAGCATAGCCTGGGACATATGTGGTTGTCTATACTTTGAGTGTTGTCATCTTGAGGTTGTACAGGACATGAGTGAGACCTAGGATGGGGGAATTTCAAGAACAGGGGATATATTTTTAAGGTGAGAGGAGGGAGATTTTAAAAAGACATGAGTGGCAATTTATTTTTCCACAGAAGGTGATTCACATGTGGAATGAACTTCCTGAGGAAATCCTGAATGTTGAGCACAATTGCAAAGTTTAAAAGACACCTAGGTAAATATATGAATAGCAAAGGTTTGGAGAGATAGGAGTAGACATTTTTTCCTAGATTTGCTTAAGAAATGTTGTAAGGAGAAAGCCGGGAACTATTGGCCTGTCTGACTTTGGTTGTGGGTAGATTGATGGAGGTGATTTTAAAACATAAACTTTATGGACATTTAGAGAGACATAAATTGATTCGGGATAGTCAGCGTGGCTTTGTGTGAGAAAAATAATTTCTCACAAACATGCTTGCAGTTTTGAAGAAGTTACCAAAACGATTGACGAAGGCAGAACAGTAGATATAGTTTACTTGGACTTTAGTAGAACTTTTGACAAGGTTCCACATTATAGACTAATTAGTAAAGTTAGGTCACAAGATTGAGCTTGCCAATTGGACGCATTATTGGCTTAATGGCAGGAGAAAGAGACTAGTGGTTGAGGGTTGCTTTCAGATTGAAGGCCTGTCACCAGAGTGTTCCACAAGGATCGGTTCTGGGAAATCTTTTGTTTGTCATCTATATGAATGATTTGGATGAGCATATAGAAGGCATGGTTAGTCAGCTTGCAGACAGCACCAAAAGTGGTAGCGTAGTAGCCAGTGAAATAGGTTTCCTAAGATTACAAAAGGGATCTTGTTCAAATGGGTCAATGGGTTCAAAAATGGCAGATGGTGTTCAATCTGGATAAATGCAAGGTATTGCATTTGGGTTCAACAAATAAGGGTAGGACACATAGGGCACAACCAAAAGTAGGGCCTTGGTTGTGTTTATACACAAGTAGTGTTGGTAGAACAGAGAGGCCAATGGGTTCAGGTACACCATTCCTTGAAGTTTCCATCACATATAGACAGGGTGGTTCAAGAGACATTTTGCACGCTGTGCCTTCATTGCTCAATCCTTTGAGTATAGGCGTTGAAAAGTCACGTTGTGTTTGGGCAGGATATTGGTGAGACATCTTCTGGAATATAGTGTTCAGTTCTGTTTGCCAAGTAATAGGAAGGATATTTTTAAGCTGGAGGAATTCAGAAGAGGTTTACTGGATTTTTCCAGGTATGGAAAGTTTGAGCTGTAAAGAAAGGCTGGATAGACTGGGTAGGAACAAATTACTGCAGATGCTGGAATCTGTAACAGGAAACAAAAAGTGTTGGAGATCACAATGGTCGATGGAGAGAAAGCAAGCTCGTGTTATGAATCTCGATGAATCTACATCAGAGCTGAAGTGAAGTGAAGCGATAGGCTGGAACCTTTTACACTGGAGAGTAGCAGGTCAAGTGGAAACCTTATGGACGTTTATAAAATAAAATAATGAAGGGTATAGATAGGATGAAGAGTAGTTGTCTTTTTCCTCGGATGGGGGATTTCAGGAGAGGGGGCACATTTTAAGGGCAGAAGTGCGAGAGTTAAAAAAGACATGAGGGGCATCTTTTTTTCCATAGAGGGTGGGGGTTAGCCAGTGGAATGAAGTTCCTGAGGAACTGATGGATGTGGGCACCGTTACAATGTTTAAAAGATATTTGGGTAAGTACATGAAAAGGGAAAGTTTGGATCTGGACCAGTAGCAGTGAGCTACGGCGAGTTTAGTTTGAGATTATGTTCGGCACAGAGTGATTGGGCTGAAGGGTTTGTTTCCGTACTGCATGACTCGATGACTCTCTGTGAAACTGCGTCCGCCTGTTGTCTTTGCAGCAATGTCTGCAGTGGAGCTGTTGCTGCCGTTTGAACTGAAGGCAACTGAGGGAAGCGCCACGCGATCGCCGAGGGCTGTGGCGCGCGCCTGTAATCCCGCTGCTGGGAGGCTGAGGCTGCTGGATGACTTGAGGTTGGGAGTTCTGGGCTGTTGTGGTCTGTGTCGATCGGGTGCCCACACTCAGGGCAGTGTCCACATGGTGCTCCTCGGGGAACTCGGGTGTACCAGGTGTGCTGCAGAGGGGTGAACCGGCCCAGGTCGGAAACGGAGCAGGTCAAAGCCCCCGCACTGCTCAGTAGTGGGATAGCACCTGTGAATGGATGCAGCAGTGCAGCCTGACCAATACAGTGAGACGCAGTCTTTTACACCATTCTTTACCTTGCGGCATTCCCATCTTTTGCCATCAGTGCAAACAATCTCGATGTCTCAATCCTGCTTCCTTCCTTCCCCACTCACTCCCTCCAACCCCTACGCCCGCCACGTTTATTCACTCTCACGATAACCAATCTTTACAAAGTCAACAACAAATCCACACATTTTACAACAACCGAATCTCTCTACAAGTCCTCCACACTCACCCAAACACACTCTCTCAGTCATTACCTCACACTTCCCACACTGCCCTTTTCTACCTCTCCTCAATATTCACTTCTCTTTTACTGCTCCCTGCTGTTCACAGCACCTACTGTTCTGAGAAAATCTCCACTTTACACAATCCTACCAGCCACGGCCAGCAGAGAGCGCAAAACTCTCTTCATTTTCCTGCCCGAATTCTCCATTGCTCACATTGCCGAAACTTCCATTGCAACCACCAAGCGTTCAAGCTGCCTCCCGGCTCTTTCCCCTCTCCGTCATCCATTCATTCATTCACTTCGGCAAATGATTCTCCTGCAAAACTGTGCAACACTTGAACTCTCATTCTAACTTCTCTCATGCTGTAGCTACCAGAGAGAAAGAAAGAGGCAGCAAGACTGGCATTTCCATGATGCCACAATCAAGTTGACCAACAGCCCATTTTTCCATCTCCTCACTTCCGAGTATGAGGTCTTAGACAAGACAGCGAGAAATAATAGCAGCCGAGATGCACGTTATTTCCAAGAACGGGGGCCTTACTGGCCTCACTTTACAACTGGCGGTGGTCCAAGTGGCAGATCGGTTAGAAGAAAGTTCTCTGTTCCTCTCTGCTGCGATTCTCGCACGCCACTTGAATGCCACCGGTATTCAGTCTTCTGCTTCCCACTCTAATATTGAAAACATATCTTGGCCATTGCTGGAATGGAGCAATATAGTAGCAGAGGTGTAATTTGTTCAAGGGTTCTATCACACAAAATCATGCGACTGCCTTCCCTTACAGTCACAAGAGCATGTAACATAGAAGCTTCCGCAACAGATGTTGAACCATTGCTACTGAACCACCAACAATGCCTACCACTCCATACCACAAATACACTTTTGAAAATCAGATCACAGCACTGTGTTCCTGCTCCCAGTTTATAAGCAGAATCTGAATCTTGAGGACCTAGCACAGAAAGTAGGACAGTGCTGGTCTGAAGCTGCAGAATGGCTTCTGTGGCGCTGCTTGGAATCGTTGGGCTGAACCATATTTCAGAGTTCAGCAGTCATCCTAGCCAAGTATGCTGTCACGGTCACAGACGTGATTGGCATTTGTATAGACGGCTGTGTGTCAAAGAAGAAAATCACTGCGTTCATCAACCAGAAACCTTGTATGAACTGGGATATCCATTGCCTACTGAAGACCGGGCAGGTGGCATTCAAATTGAATGACTCAGACTTTCATAAGAATTCTGGATACAACCTCTGCAAGGCTATTACAGATGCCAAGAGGCAGTACAGGACTACGTTAGAGACCCAAACTAACCAAATGGACACCCATCGCCTGTCACAAGGCCTACACAGCATAACAGGATGCAAATTGAAGCAGAACAGAATAGCGGAGAAAAACACAGCCTTCCCTGATCTTTTTACAATCCGTTCCAACAGAATGCCAGTGGAATGATACCACCTGCCCCCAACAACCCCAGATCCTCATATTCCTCCAGTCACTGCTGCCGATGTCAGATCGCCTTCTTGAGAGTGAACCCAAGGAAAGCAACTTGTCCGGATGGAGTCCCCAGCCATGCACTTAGATCCTGTGCAGACCAGCTAGCGAGAGAACTTTCTGACATCTTTAACCCCTCGTTGTTACAATCTGAAGTCCCCAACTGCTTCCATTATTCCGGTACCAAAGAAAGCACATGCAATGTGTCTCAATGACTACCGCCTGATGCCTCTGACTTCCATAGTTACAAAGTCCTTTGAGAGGTTAGTCATGGATCACATCAACCCTAGACCCCCAGCCTGCCTCAATCCCTTGCAATCTGCCTACCAGTGCAACAGGTCCATGGTAGATGCCATTTTTCTCATCCTGCACTCATTCGACGAACATCTGAATAATACAGATACCTGTGTCAGGCTTCTACTTATTGATTACAGCTCCACCTTCAACATTATAATACCAACCAAACTAACCTCCAAACTCTGAGACCTAGGTCTTGGGTCTGCTATCTGCAACAGGATCCTCAACCTCTTGATCCATAGACTGCAGTCAGTAAAGAAAGATAACATCACCTCCTCTGCGATGCGCCTCAACACCGGCGCCTCCCAAGAATACGTACTCAAGCTCCTACTGCACTCCCTGTACACTCGGGACTGTGTGACACAATTTCATCCGAATGCCATTTACAAGTTCACTGAAAACACTACCATTGTATGACAGATATCAGACAACCATGAGTTAGCATACAGAAAGAAGATAGGATGCTTGATCTTATGATGCAAAGATAACAATCTCTCCTCCAAAGTGGTGGGCAAAACTAAGGAGCTTGATCATCGACCTCCGGAAGAAAGAAGAACAACATGACCCCACTTATATCAATGGAGCTGAGGTGGAGAGGGTCGATAGCGTCAAATTCCTTGGAGTGATGATAACCAGCAACCTGCACTGAACCTCCCACAGAGGTGTGATAATCAAGAAGGCACAACAATGCCTCTTCTTCCTCTGAACGCTTATGAAATTCAGCATGTCTGTAAGGACCCTCACTAACTCTTATAGATGCATCATAGAAAGCATTCTACCCAGCTACATCATGGCTGGTACAGTAATTGCTCTACCCATGGCCATAAGAACCTACAGAAAGTTATGTGAACAGCCCAGACAATCACACAAGCCATGGACTCCCTCTACGTATACTGTAGTTCCGGAATGGCAGCTAGCGTCAACAGTGACACCTCCAATCCTGGTATTAATCTCTTCCAACCTCTTCCATCACGCAGAAGATACAAAAGCTTAAACGCACATACCAGTGGGTTCCAGAACAAATTTTTACCCGCTGTTATTCGTCTGTCGAATGGGTCTCTCAAATTTCAAATCTAATGGCGATCTCTTTTTGTCCTCTCCTTGCAGCCATAACTTTCTCTGCCTTGCTCTGTTCAATCACCCTATGATCTGCTTATTCTGTACACAAAACACAACTTTCAACTGCACTTAGGTATGTGTGACAACGATAAATCACATCAAATCAAGTGCAACAGCCTGCTCGACTTACACAGTGACTGCAGTGGAGCTGTTGTTACCACTTGCAACTGACAAAGTCCAGCTGCATACATGACATGGATAAACAAACAGCATTAACATTTTGCGTCTGAAATGTTTTCTTCAGAACTGAACAGTCTTGGAATTTAAACATTTTTATGCTGTTGAGAGAGGGGGAGAAACATTAAGTAGAATAAATGGTAATGGTGCTCAGAGCAGGAGACAAAAAGAGTGGTAATGTTAGTAAAAGTGAGATGGAAATGTAAAATGCATGGAGATACTAGGTGCAAAAGAGAGAAAGAAAATCTATTCTGTTGAGAGTGAAACAACACGATACATTTTTTTTTAAAAAAGCAATGGAGGTGAAGGAAGGAGTCAGTTTCTAAACCAACTGGAGGGGTAGATGTCATGCTGTGAAGTTTGCTGACTCAATGTTCAGGGCTAGCAGAGGGAGATGTGACATGAAAATGTGATGTTGTTCCTCCAGTTCACATTGAACATTAATACAACACTATAGCACACCCAGGATGGGAATTTTAGCATGGGAACATGATGGTTTAAGTGAAAAGGCAAACAACTGGCTGGTGAGTGTCATAATTAGGGATTGGGCACAGGTATGACATCATCGATATATCAGAGAAAGAGTTGTTGGTAGTCTCGGAATAGAAACACAACAAGGCATGTTTCACATACTGAGTTGAGAGTCTGATGCTGGAAATGCACAGCTGGTCAGGCAGCATCCGAGGAGCAGGAGAATTGACATTCAGGCATAAGCCCTTCATCAGGAATGAGAAGTTCTCATCTTTTCCATGTTCCAAATACCAACAAAGGCACAAGCATAGCCTGGGACATATGTGGTTGTCTATACTTTGAGTGTTGTCATCTTGAGGTTGTACAGGACATGAGTGAGACCTAGGATGGGGGAATTTCAAGAACAGGGGATATATTTTTAAGGTGAGAGGAGGGAGATTTTAAAAAGACATGAGGGACAATTTATTTTTCCACAGAAGGTGATTCACATGTGGAATGAACTTCCTGAGGAAATCCTGAATGTTGAGCACAATTGCAAAGTTTAAAAGACACCTAGGTAAATATATGAATAGCAAAGGTTTGGAGAGATAGGAGTAGACATTTTTTCCTAGATTTGCTTAAGAAATGTTGTAAGGAGAAAGCCGGGAACTATTGGCCTGTCTGACTTTGGTTGTGGGTAGATTAATGGAGGTGATTTTAAAACATAAACTTTATGGACATTTAGAGAGACATAAATTGATTCGGGATAGTCAGCGTGGCTTTGTGTGAGAGAAATAATTTCTCACAAACATGCTTGCAGTTTTGAAAAAGTTACCAAAACGATTGATGAAGGCAGAACAGTAGATATTGTTTACTTGGACTTTAGTAGAACTTTTGACAAGGTTCCACATTATAGACTAATTAGTAAAGTTAGGTCACAAGATTGAGCTTGCCAATTGGATGCATTATTGGCTTAATGGCAGGAGAAAGAGACTAGTGGTTGAGGGTTGCTTTCAGATTGAAGGCCTGTCACCAGAGTGTTCCACAAGGATCGGTTCTGGGAAATCTTTTGTTTGTCATCTATATGAATGATTTGGATGAGCATATAGAAGGCATGGTTAGTCAGCTTGCAGACAGCACCAAAAGTGGTAGCGTAGTAGCCAGTGAAATAGGTTTCCTAAGATTACAAAGGGATCTTGTTCAAATGGGTCAATGGGTTCAAAAATGGCAGATGGTGTTCAATCTGGATAAATGCAAGGTATTGCATTTGGGTTCAACAAATAAGGGTAGGACACATAGGGCACAACCAAAAGTAGGGCCTTGGTTGTGTTTATACACAAGTAGTGTTGGTAGAACAGAGAGGCCAATGGGTTCAGGTACACCATTCCTTGAAGTTTCCATCACATATAGACAGGGTGGTTCAAGAGACATTTTGCACGCTGTGCCTTCATTGCTCAATCCTTTGAGTATAGGCGTTGAAAAGTCACGTTGTGTTTGGGCAGGACATTGGTGAGACATCTTCTGGAATATAGTGTTCAGTTCTGTTTGCCAAGTAATAGGAAGGATATTTTTAAGCTGGAGGAATTCAGAAGAGGTTTACTGGATTTTGCCAGGTATGGAAAGTTTGAGCTGTAAAGAAAGGCTGGATAGACTGGGTAGGAACAAATTACTGCAGATGCTGGAATCTGTAACAGGAAACAAAAAGTGTTGGAGATCACAATGGTCGATGGAGAGAAAGCAAGCTCGTGTTATGAATCTCGATGAATCTACATCAGAGCTGAAGTGAAGTGAAGCGATAGGCTGGAACCTTTTACACTGGAGAGTAGCAGGTCAAGTGGAAACCTTATGGACGTTTATAAAATAAAATAATGAAGGGTATAGATAGGATGAAGAGTAGTTGTCTTTTTCCTCGGATGGGGGATTTCAGGAGAGGGGGCACATTTTAAGGGCAGAAGTGCGAGAGTTAAAAAAGACATGAGGGGCATCTTTTTTTCCATAGAGGGTGGGGGTTAGCCAGTGGAATGAAGTTCCTGAGGAACTGATGGATGTGGGCACCGTTACAATGTTTAAAAGATATTTGGGTAAGTACATGAAAAGGGAAAGTTTGGATCTGGACCAGTCGCAGTGAGCTACGGCGAGTTTAGTTTGAGATTATGTTCGGCACAGAGTGATTGGGCTGAAGCGTTTGTTTCCGGACTGCATGACTCGATGACTCTCTGTGAAACTGCGTCCGCCTGTTGTCTTTGCAGCAATGTCTGCAGTGGAGCTGTTGCTTCCGTTTGAACTGAAGGCAACTGAGGGAAGCGTCACGCGATCGCCGGGGGCTGTGGCGCGCGCCTGTAATCCCGCTGCTGGGAGGCTGAGGCTGCCGGATGACTTGAGGTTGGGAGTTCTGTGCTGTTGTGGTCTGTGTCGATCGGGTGCCCATACTCAGGGCAGTGTCCACATGGTGCTCCTCGGGGAACTCGGGTGGACCAGGTGTGCTGCAGAGGGGTGAACCGGCCCAGGTCGGAAACGGAGCAGGTCAAAGCCCCTGCACTGCTCAGTAGTGGGATAGCACCTGTGAATGGATGCAGCAGTGCAGCCTGACCAATACAGTGAGACGCAGTCTTTTACACCATTCTTTACCTTGCGGCATTCCCATCTTTTGCCATCAGTGCAAACAATCTCGATGTCTCAATCCTGCTTCCTTCCTTCCCCACTCACTCCCTCCACCCCCTACGCCCGCCACGTTTATTCACTCTCACGATAACCAATCTTTACAAAGTCAACAACAAATCCACACATTTTACAACAACCGAATCTCTCTACAAGTCCTCCACACTCACCCAAACACACTCTCTCAGTCATTACCTCACACTTCCCTCACTGCCCTTTTCTACCTCTCCTCAATATTCACTTCTCTTTTACTGCTCCCTGCTGTTCACAGCACCTACTGTTCTGAGAAAATCTCCACTTTACACAATCCTACCAGCCACGGCCAGCAGAGAGCGCAAAACTCTCTTCATTTTCCTTACCGAATTCTCCATTGCTCACATTGTCGAAACTTCCATTGCAACCATAAAGCGTTCAAGCTGCCTCCCGGCTCTTTCCCCTCTCCGTCAACCATTCATTCATTCACTTCGGCAAATGATTCTCCTGCACAACTGTGCAACACTTGAACTCTCATCCTAACTTCTCTCAATGCTGTAGCTACCAGAGAGAAAGAAAGAGGCAGCAAGGCTGGCATTTCCATGATGCCACAATCAAGTTGACCAACAGCCCATTTTTCCATCTCCTCACTTCCGAGTATGAGGTCTTAGACAAGACAGCGAGAAATAATAGCAGCCGAGATGCACGTTATTTCCAAGAACGGGGGCCTTACTGGCCTCACTTTACAACTGGCGGTGGTCCAAGTGGCAGATCAGTTAGAAGAAAGTTCTCTGTTCCTCTCTGCTGCGATTCTCGCACTCCACTTGAATGCCACCGGTATTCAGTCTTCTGCTTCACACTCTAATATTGAAAACATATCCTGGCCATTTCTGGAATGGAGCAATATAGTAGCAGAGGTGTAATTTTTTCAAGGGTTCTATCACACAAAATCATGCGACTGCCTTCCCTTACAGTCACAAGAGCATGTAACATAGAAGCTTCCGCAACAGATGTTGAACCATTGCTACTGAACCACCAACAATGCCTACCACTCCATACCACAAATACACTTTTGAAAATCAGATCACAGCACTGTGTTCCTGCTCCCAGTTTATAAGCAGAATCTGAAACTTGAGGACCTAGCACAGAAAGTAGGACAGTGCTGGTCTGAAGCTGCAGAAGGGCTTCTGTGGCACTGCTTGGAATCGTTGGGCTGAACCATATTTCAGAGTTCAGCAGTCATCCTAGCCAAGTATGCTGTCACGGTCACAGACGTGATTGGCATATGTATAGACGGCTGTGTGTCAAAGAAGAAAATCAGTGCGTTCATCAACCAGAAACCTTGTATGAACTGGGATATCCATTGCCTACTGAAGACCGGGCAGGTGGCATTCAAATTGAATGACTCAGACTTTCATAAGAATTCTGGATACAACCTCTGCAAGGCTATTACAGATGCCAAGAGGCAGTACAGGACTACATTAGAGACCCAAACTAACCAAATCGACACCCATCGCCTGTCACAAGGCCTACACAGCATAACAGGATGCAAATTGAAGCAGAACAGAATAGCGGAGAAAAACACAGCCTTCCCTGATCTTTTTACAATCCGTTCAAACAGAATGCCAGTGGAATGATACCACCTGCCCCCAACAACCCCAGATCCTCATATTCCTCCAGTCACTGCTGCAGATGTCAGATCGCCTTCTTGAGAGTGAACCCAAGGAAAGCAACTTGTCCGGATGGAGTCCCCAGCCATGCACTTAGATCCTGTGCAGACCAGCTAGCGAGAGAACTTTCTGACATCTTTAACCCCTCGTTGTTACAATCTGAAGTCCCCAACTGCTTCCATTATTCCGGTACCAAAGACAGCCCATGCAATGTGTCTCAATGACTACCGCCTGATGCCTCTGACTTCCATAGTTACAAAGTCCTTTGAGAGGTTAGTCATGGATCACATCAACCCTAGACCCCCAGCCTGCCTCAATCCCTTGCAATCTGCCTACCAGTGCAACAGGTCCACGGTAGATGCCATTTTTCTCATCCTGCACTCATTCGACGAACATCTGAATAATACAGATACCTGTGTCAGGCTTCTTCTTATTGATTACAGCTCCACCTTGAACATTATAATACCAACCAAACTAACCTCCAAACTCTGAGACCTAGGTCTTGGGTCTGCTATCTGCAACAGGATCCTCAACCTCTTGATCCATAGACTGCAGTCAGTAAAGAAAGATAACATCACCTCCTCTGCGATGCGCCTCAACACCGGCGCCTCCCAAGAATACGTACTCAAGCTCCTACTGCACTCCCTGTACACTCGGGACTGTGTGGCACAATTTCATCCGAATGCCATTTACAAGTTCACTGAAAACACTACCATTGTATGACAGATATCAGACAACCATGAGTTAGCATACAGAAAGAAGATAGGATGCTTGATCTTATGATGCAAAGATAACAATCTCTCCTCCAAAGTGGTGGGCAAAACTAAGGAGCTTGATCATCGACCTCCGGAAGAAAGAAGAACAACATGACCCTACTTACATCAATGGAGCTGAGGTGGAGAGGGTCGATAGCGTCAAATTCCTTGGAGTGATGATAACCAGCAACCTGCACTGAACCTCCCACAGAGGTGTGATAATCAAGAAGGCACAACAATGCCTCTTCTTCCTCTGAACGCTTATGAAATTCAGCATGTCTGTAAGGACCCTCACTAACTCTTATAGATGCATCATAGAAAGCATTCTACCCAGCTACATCATGGCTGGTACAGTAATTGCTCTACCCATGGCCATAAGAACCTACAGAAAGTTATGTGAACAGCCCAGACAATCACACAAGCCATGGACTCCCTCTACGTATACTGTAGTTCCGGAATGGCAGCTAGCGTCAACAGTGACACCTCCAATCCTGGTATTAATCTCTTCCAACCTCTTCCATCACGCAGAAGATACAAAAGCTTAAACGCACATACCAGTGGGTTCCAGAACAAATTTTTACCCGCTGTTATTCGTCTGTCGAATGGGTCTCTCAAATTTCAAATCTAATGGCGATCTCTTTTTGTCCTCTCCTTGCAGCCATAACTTTCTCTGCCTTGCTCTGTTCAATCACCCTATGATCTGCTTATTCTGTACACAAAACACAACTTTCAACTGCACTTAGGTATGTGTGACAACGATAAATCACATCAAATCAAGTGCAACAGCCTGCTCGACTTACACAGTGACTGCAGTGGAGCCGTTGTTACCACTTGCAACTGACAAAGTCCAGCTGCATACATGACATGGATAAACAAACAGCATTAACATTTTGCGTCTGAAATGTTTTCTTCAGAACTGAACAGTCTTGGAATTTAAACATTTTTATGCTGTTGAGAGAGGGGGAGAAACATTAAGTAGAATAAATGGTAATGGTGCTCAGAGCAGGAGACAAAAAGAGTGGTAATGTTAGTAAAAGTGAGATGGAAATGTAAAATGCATGGAGATACTAGGTGCAAAAGAGAGAAAGAAAATCTATTCTGTTGAGAGTGAAACAACACGATACATTTTTTTTTAAAAAAGCAATGGAGGTGAAGGAAGGAGTCAGTTTCTAAACCAACTGGAGGGGTAGATGTCATGCTGTGAAGTTTGCTGACTCAATGTTCAGGGCTAGCATAGGGAGATGTGACATGAAAATGTGATGTTGTTCCTCCAGTTCACATTGAACATTAATACAACACTATAGCACACCCAGGATGGGAATTTTAGCATGGGAACATGATGGTTTAAGTGAAAAGGCAAACAACTGGCTGGTGAGTGTCATAATTAGGGATTGGGCACAGGTATGACATCATCGATATATCAGAGAAAGAGTTGTTGGTAGTCTCGGAATAGAAACACAACAAGGCATGTTTCACATACTGAGTTGAGAGTGTGATGCTGGAAATGCACAGCTGGTCAGGCAGCATCCGAGGAGCAGGAGAATTGACATTCAGGCATAAGCCCTTCATCAGGAATGAGAAGTTCTCATCTTTTCCATGTTCCAAATACCAACAAAGGCACAAGCATAGCCTGGGACATATGTGGTTGTCTATACTTTGAGTGTTGTCATCTTGAGGTTGTACAGGACATGAGTGAGACCTAGGATGGGGGAATTTCAAGAACAGGGGATATATTTTTAAGGTGAGAGGAGGGAGATTTTAAAAAGACATGAGGGAAAATTTATTTTTACACAGAAGGTGATTCACATGTGGAATGAACTTCCTGAGGAAATCCTGAATGTTGAGCACAATTGCAAAGTTTAAAAGACACCTAGGTAAATATATGAATAGCAAAGGTTTGGAGAGATAGGAGTAGACATTTTTTCCTAGATTTGCTTAAGAAATGTTGTAAGGAGAAAGCCGGGAACTATTGGCCTGTCTGACTTTGGTTGTGGGTAGATTGATGGAGGTGATTTTAAAACATAAACTTTATGGACATTTAGAGAGACATAAATTGATTCGGGATAGTCAGCGTGGCTTTGTGTGAGAGAAATAATTTCTCACAAACATGCTTGCAGTTTTGAAGAAGTTACCAAAACGATTGATGAAGGCAGAACAGTAGATATTGTTTACTTGGACTTTAGTAGAACTTTTGACAAGGTTCCACATTATAGACTAATTAGTAAAGTTAGGTCACAAGATTGAGCTTGCCAATTGGACGCATTATTGGCTTAATGGCAGGAGAAAGAGACTAGTGGTTGAGGGTTGCTTTCAGATTGAAGGCTTGTCACCAGAGTGTTCCACAAGGATCGGTTCTGGGAAATCTTTTGTTTGTCATCTATATGAATGATTTGGATGAGCATATAGAAGGCATGGTTAGTCAGCTTGCAGACAGCACCAAAAGTGGTAGCGTAGTAGCCAGTGAAATAGGTTTCCTAAGATTACAAAGGGATCTTGTTCAAATGGGTCAATGGGTTCAAAAATGGCAGATGGTGTTCAATCTGGATAAATGCAAGGTATTGCATTTGGGTTCAACATATAAGGGTAGGACACATAGGGCACAACCAAAAGTAGGGCCTTGGTTGTGTTTATACACAAGTAGTGTTGGTAGAACAGAGAGGCCAATGGGTTCAGGTACACCATTCCTTGAAGTTTCCATCACATATAGACAGGGTGGTTCAAGAGACATTTTGCACGCTGTGCCTTCATTGCTCAATCCTTTGAGTATAGGCGTTGAAAAGTCACGTTGTGTTTGGGCAGGACATTGGTGAGACATCTTCTGGAATATAGTGTTCAGTTCTGTTTGCCAAGTAATAGGAAGGATATTTTTAAGCTGGAGGAATTCAGAAGAGGTTTACTTGATTTTGCCAGGTATGGAAAGTTTGAGCTCTAAAGAAAGGCTGGATAGACTGGGTAGGAACAAATTACTGCAGATGCTGGAATCTGTAACAGGAAACAAAAAGTTTTGGAGATCACAATGGTCGATGGAGAGAAAGCAAGCTCGTGTTATGAATCTCGATGAATCTACATCAGAGCTGAAGTGAAGTGAAGCGATAGGCTGGAACCTTTTACACTGGAGAGTAGCAGGTCAAGTGGAAACCTTATGGACGTTTATAAAATAAAATAATGAAGGGTATAGACAGGATGAAGAGTAGTTGTCTTTTTCCTCGGATGGGGGATTTCAGGAGAGGGGGCACATTTTAAGGGCAGAAGTGCGAGAGTTAAAAAAGACACGAGGGGCATCTTTTTTTCCATAGAGGGTGGGGGTTAGCCAGTGGAATGAAGTTCCTGAGGAACTGATGGATGTGGGCACCGTTACAATGTTTAAAAGATATTTGGGTAAGTACATGAAAAGGGAAAGTTTGGATCTGGACCAGTAGCAGTGAGCTACGGCGAGTTTAGTTTGAGATTATGTTCGGCACAGAGTGATTGGGCTGAAGGGTTTGTTTCCGGACTGCATGACTCGATGACTCTCTGTGAAACTGCAGCCGCCTGTTGTCTTTGCAGCAATGTCTGCAGTGGAGCTGTTGCTGCCGTTTGAACTGAAGGCAACTGAGGGAAGCGTCACGCGATCGCCGGGGGCTGTGGCGCGCGCCTGTAATCCCGCTGCTGGGAGGCTGAGGCTGCCGGATGACTTGAGGTTGGGAGTTCTGGGCTGTTGTGGTCTGTGTCGATCGGGTGCCCACACTCAGGGCAGTGTCCACATGGTGCTCCTCGGGGAACTCGGGTGTACCAGGTGTGCTGCAGAGGGGTGAACCGGCCCAGGTCGGAAACGGAGCAGGTCAAAGCCCCCGCACTGCTCAGTAGTGGGATAGCACCTGTGAATGGATGCAGCAGTGCAGCCTGACCAATACAGTGAGACGCAGTCTTTTACACCATTCTTTACCTTGCGGCATTCCCATCTTTTGCCATCAGTGCAAACAATCTCGATGTCTCAATCCTGCTTCCTTCCTTCCCCACTCACTCCCTCCACCCCCTACGCCCGCCACGTTTATTCACTCTCACGATAACCAATCTTTACAAAGTCAACAACAAATCCACACATTTTACAACAACCGAATCTCTCTACAAGTCCTCCACACTCACCCAAACACACTCTCTCAGTCATTACCTCACACTTCCCACACTGCCCTTTTCTACCTCTCCTCAATATTCACTTCTCTTTTACTGCTCCCTGCTGTTCACAGCACCTACTGTTCTGAGAAAATCTCCACTTTACACAATCCTACCAGCCACGGCCAGCAGAGAGCGCAAAACTCTCTTCATTTTCCTACCCGAATTCTCCATTGCTCACATTGTCGAAACTTCCATTGCAACCATAAAGCGTTCAAGCTGCCTCCCGGCTCTTTCCCCTCTCCGTCAACCATTCATTCATTCACTTCGGCAAATGATTCTCCTGCAAAACTGTGCAACACTTGAACTCTCATCCTAACTTCTCTCAATGCTGTAGCTACCAGAGAGAAAGAAAGAGGCAGCAAGGCTGGCATTTCCATGATGCCACAATCAAGTTGACCAACAGCCCATTTTTCCATCTCCTCACTTCCGAGTATGAGGTCTTAGACAAGACAGCGAGAAATAATAGCAGCCGAGATGCACGTTATTTCCAAGAACGGGGGCCTTACTGGCCTCACTTTACAACTGGCGGTGGTCCAAGTGGCAGATCAGTTAGAAGAAAGTTCTCTGTTCCTCTCTGCTGCGATTCTCGCACTCCACTTGAATGCCACCGGTATTCAGTCTTCTGCTTCACACTCTAATATTGAAAACATATCCTGGCCATTGCTGGAATGGAGCAATATAGTAGCAGAGGTGTAATTTTTTCAAGGGTTCTATCACACAAAATCATGCGACTGCCTTCCCTTACAGTCACAAGAGCATGTAACATAGAAGCTTCCGCAACAGATGTTGAACCATTGCTACTGAACCACCAACAATGCCTACCACTCCATACCACAAATACACTTTTGAAAATCAGATCACAGCACTGTGTTCCTGCTCCCAGTTTATAAGCAGAATCTGAATCTTGAGGACCTAGCACAGAAAGTAGGACAGTGCTGGTCTGAAGCTGCAGAAGGGCTTCTGTGGCGCTGCTTGGAATCGTTGGGCTGAATAATATTTCAGAGTTCAGCAGTCATCCTAGCCAAGTATGCTGTCACGGTCACAGACGTGATTGGCATTTGTATAGACGGCTGTGTGTCAAAGAAGAAAATCAGTGCGTTCATCAACCAGAAACCTTGTATGAACTGGGATATCCATTGCCTACTGAAGACCGGGCAGGTGGCATTCAAATTGAATGACTCAGACTTTCATAAGAATTCTGGATACAACCTCTGCAAGGCTATTACAGATGCCAAGAGGCAGTACAGGACTACGTTAGAGACCCAAACTAACCAAATGGACACCCATCGCCTGTCACAAGGCCTACACAGCATAACAGGATGCAAATTGAAGCAGAACAGAATAGCGGAGAAAAACACAGCCTTCCCTGATCTTTTTACAATCCGTTCAAACAGAATGCCAGTGGAATGATACCACCTGCCCCCAACAACCCCAGATCCTCATATTCCTCCAGTCACTGCTGCAGATGTCAGATCGCCTTCTTGAGAGTGAACCCAAGGAAAGCAACTTGTCCGGATGGAGTCCCCAGCCATGCACTTAGATCCTGTGCAGACCAGCTAGCGAGAGAACTTTCTGACATCTTTAACCCCTCGTTGTTTCCATCTGAAGTCCCCAACTGCTTCCATTATTCCGGTACCAAAGACAGCCCATGCAATGTGTCTCAATGACTACCGCCTGATGCCTCTGACTTCCATAGTTACAAAGTCCTTTGAGAGGTTAGTCATGGATCACATCAACCCTAGACCCCCAGCCTGCCTCAATCCCTTGCAATCTGCCTACCAGTGCAACAGGTCCACGGTAGATGCCATTTTTCTCATCCTGCACTCATTCGACGAACATCTGAATAATACAGATACCTGTGTCAGGCTTCTACTTATTGATTACAGCTCCACCTTGAACATTATAATACCAACCAAACTAACCTCCAAACTCTGAGACCTAGGTCTTGGGTCTGCTATCTGCAACAGGATCCTCAACCTCTTGATCCATAGACTGCAGTCAGTAAAGAAAGATAACATCACCTCCTCTGCGATGCGCCTCAACACCGGCGCCTCCCAAGAATACGTACTCAAGCTCCTACTGCACTCCCTGTACACTCGGGACTGTGTGGCACAATTTCATCCGAATGCCATTTACAAGTTCACTGAAAACACTACCATTGTATGACAGATATCAGACAACCATGAGTTAGCATACAGAAAGAAGATAGGATGCTTGATCTTATGATGCAAAGATAACAATCTCTCCTCCAAAGTGGTGGGCAAAACTAAGGAGCTTGATCATCGACCTCCGGAAGAAAGAAGAACAACATGACCCTACTTACATCAATGGAGCTGAGGTGGAGAGGGTCGATAGCGTCAAATTCCTTGGAGTGATGATAACTAGCAACCTGCACTGAACCTCCCACAGAGGTGTGATAATCAAGAAGGCACAACAATGCCTCTTCTTCCTCTGAACGCTTATGAAATTCAGCATGTCTGTAAGGACCCTCACTAACTCTTATAGATGCATCATAGAAAGCATTCTACCCAGCTACATCATGGCTGGTACAGTAATTGCTCTACCCATGGCCATAAGAACCTACAGAAAGTTATGTGAACAGCCCAGACAATCACACAAGCCATGGACTCCCTCTACGTATACTGTAGTTCCGGAATGGCAGCTAGCGTCAACAGTGACACCTCCAATCCTGGTATTAATCTCTTCCAACCTCTTCCATCACGCAGAAGATACAAAAGCTTAAACGCACATACCAGTGGGTTCCAGAACAAATTTTTACCCGCTGTTATTCGTCTGTCGAATGGGTCTCTCAAATTTCAAATCTAATGGCGATCTCTTTTTGTCCTCTCCTTGCAGCCATAACTTTCTCTGCCTTGCTCTGTTCAATCACCCTATGATCTGCTTATTCTGTACACAAAACACAACTTTCAACTGCACTTAGGTATGTGTGACAACGATAAATCACATCAAATCAAGTGCAACAGCCTGCTCGACTTACACAGTGACTGCAGTGGAGCCGTTGTTACCACTTGCAACTGACAAAGTCCAGCTGCATACATGACATGGATAAACAAACAGCATTAACATTTTGCGTCTGAAATGTTTTCTTCAGAACTGAACAGTCTTGGAATTTAAACATTTTTATGCTGTTGAGAGAGGGGGAGAAACATTAAGTAGAATAAATGGTAATGGTGCTCAGAGCAGGAGACAAAAAGAGTGGTAATGTTAGTAAAAGTGAGATGGAAATGTAAAATGCATGGAGATACTAGGTGCAAAAGAGAGAAAGAAAATCTATTCTGTTGAGAGTGAAACAACACGATACATTTTTTTTTAAAAAAGCAATGGAGGTGAAGGAAGGAGTCAGTTTCTAAACCAACTGGAGGGGTAGATGTCATGCTGTGAAGTTTGCTGACTCAATGTTCAGGGCTAGCATAGGGAGATGTGACATGAAAATGTGATGTTGTTCCTCCAGTTCACATTGAACATTAATACAACACTATAGCACACCCAGGATGGGAATTTTAGCATGGGAACATGATGGTTTAAGTGAAAAGGCAAACAACTGGCTGGTGAGTGTCATAATTAGGGATTGGGCACAGGTATGACATCATCGATATATCAGAGAAAGAGTTGTTGGTAGTCTCGGAATAGAAACACAACAAGGCATGTTTCACATACTGAGTTGAGAGTGTGATGCTGCAAATGCACAGCTGGTCAGGCAGCATCCGAGGAGCAGGAGAATTGACATTCAGGCAGAAGCCCTTCATCAGGAATGAGAAGTTCTCATCTTTTCCATGTTCCAAATACCAACAAAGGCACAAGCATAGCCTGGGACATATGTGGTTGTCTATACTTTGAGTGTTGTCATCTTGAGGTTGTACAGGACATGAGTGAGACCTAGGATGGGGGAATTTCAAGAACAGGGGATATATTTTTAAGGTGAGAGGAGGGAGATTTTAAAAAGACATGAGGGACAATTTATTTTTCCACAGAAGGTGATTCACATGTGGAATGAACTTCCTGAGGAAATCCTGAATGTTGAGCACAATTGCAAAGTTTAAAAGACACCTAGGTAAATATATGAATAGCAAAGGTTTGGAGAGATAGGAGTAGACATTTTTTCCTAGATTTGCTTAAGAAATGTTGTAAGGAGAAAGCCCGGAACTATTGGCCTGTCTGACTTTGGTTGTGGGTAGATTGATGGAGGTGATTTTAAAACATAAACTTTATGGACATTTAGAGAGACATAAATTGATTCAGGATAGTCAGCGTGGCTTTGTGTGAGAGAAATAATTTCTCACAAACATGCTTGCAGTTTTGAAGAAGTTACCAAAACGATTGATGAAGGCAGAAGAGTAGATATTGTTTACTTAGACTTTAGTAGAACTTTTGACAAGGTTCCACATTATAGACTAATTAGTAAAGTTAGGTCACAAGATTGAGCTTGCCAATTGGACGCATTATTGGCTTAATGGCAGGAGAAAGAGACTAATGGTTGAGGGTTGCTTTCAGATTGAAGGCCTGTCACCAGTGTTCCACAAGGATCGGTTCTGGGAAATCTTTTGTTTGTCATCTATATGAATGATTTGGATGAGCATATAGAAGGCATGGTTAGTCAGCTTGCAGACAGCACCAAAAGTGGTAGCGTAGTAGCCAGTGAAATAGGTTTCCTAAGATTACAAAGGGATCTTGTTCAAATGGGTCAATGGGTTCAAAAATGGCAGATGGTGTTCAATCTGGATAAATGCAAGGTATTGCATTTGGGTTCAACAAATAAGGGTAGGACACATAGGGCACAATCAAAAGTAGGGCCTTGGTTGTGTTTATACACAAGTAGTGTTGGTAGAACAGAGAGGCCAATGGGTTCAGGTACACCATTCCTTGAAGTTTCCATCACATATAGACAGGGTGGTTCAAGAGACATTTTGCACGCTGTGCCTTCATTGCTCAATCCTTTGAGTATAGGCGTTGAAAAGTCACGTTGTGTTTGGGCAGGACATTGGTGAGACATCTTCTGGAATATAGTGTTCAGTTCTGTTTGCCAAGTAATAGGAAGGATATTTTTAAGCTGGAGGAATTCAGAAGAGGTTTACTGGATTTTGCCAGGTATGGAAAGTTTGAGCTGTAAAGAAAGGCTGGATAGACTGGGTAGGAACAAATTACTGCAGATGCTGGAATCTGTAACAGGAAACAAAAAGTGTTGGAGATCACAATGGTCGATGGAGAGAAAGCAAGCTCGTGTTATGAATCTCGATGAATCTACATCAGAGCTGAAGTGAAGTGAAGCGATAGGCTGGAACCTTTTACACTGGAGAGTAGCAGGTCAAGTGGAAACCTTATGGACGTTTATAAAATAAAATAATGAAGGGTATAGATAGGATGAAGAGTAGTTGTCTTTTTCCTCGGATGGGGGATTTCAGGAGAGGGGGCACATTTTAAGGGCAGAAGTGCGAGAGTTAAAAAAGACACGAGGGGCATCTTTTTTTCCATAGAGGGTGGGGGTTAGCCAGTGGAATGAAGTTCCTGAGGAACTGATGGATGTGGGCACCGTTACAATGTTTAAAAGATATTTGGGTAAGTACATGAAAAGGGAAAGTTTGGATCTGGACCAGTAGCAGTGAGCTACGGCGAGTTTAGTTTGAGATTATGTTCGGCACAGAGTGATTGGGCTGAAGGGTTTGTTTCCGTACCGCATGACTCGATGACTCTCTGTGAAACTGCGTCCGCCTGTTGTCTTTGCAGCAATGTCTGCAGTGGAGCTGTTGCTGCCTTTTGAACTGAAGGCAACTGAGGGAAGCGCCACGCGATCGCCGGGGGCTGTGGCGTGCGCCTGTAATCCCGCTGCTGGGAGGCTGAGGCTGCCGGATGACTTGAGGTTGGGAGTTCTGGGCTGTTGTGGTCTGTGTCGATCGGGTGCCCACACTCAGGGCAGTGTCCACATGGTGCTCCTCTGGGAACTCGGGTGTACCAGGTGTGCTGCAAAGGGGTGAACCGGCCCAGGTCGGAAACGGAGCAGGTCAAAGTCCCCGCACTGCTCAGTAGTGGGATAGCACCTGTGAATGGATGCAGCAGTGCAGCCTGACCAATACAGTGAGACGCAGTCTTTTACACCATTCTTTACCTTGCGGCATTCCCATCTTTTGCCATCAGTGCAAACAATCTCGATGTCTCAATCCTGCTTCCTTCCTTCCCCACTCACTCCCTCCACCCCCTACGCCCGCCACGTTTATTCACTCTCACGATAACCAATCTTTACAAAGTCAACAACAAATCCACACATTTTACAACAACCGAATCTCTCTACAAGTCTTCCACACTCACCCAAACACACTCTCTCAGTCATTACCTCACACTTCCCACACTGCCCTTTTCTACCTCTCCTCAATATTCACTTCTCTTTTACTGCTCCCTGCTGTTCACAGCACCGACTGTTCTGAGAAAATCTCCACTTTACACAATCCTACCAGCCACGGCCAGCAGAGAGCGCAAAACTCTCTTCATTTTCCTGCCCGAATTCTCCATTGCTCACATTGCCGAAACTTCCATTGCAACCACCAAGCGTTCAAGCTGCCTCCCGGCTCTTTCCCCTCTCCGTCATCCATTCATTCATTCACTTCGGCAAATGATTCTCCTGCAAAACTGTGCAACACTTGAACTCTCATTCTAACTTCTCTCATGCTGTAGCTACCAGAGAGAAAGAAAGAGGCAGCAAGACTGGCATTTCCATGATGCCACAATCAAGTTGACCAACAGCCCATTTTTCCATCTCCTCACTTCCGAGTATGAGGTCTTAGACAAGACAGCGAGAAATAATAGCAGCCGAGATGCACGTTATTTCCAAGAACGGGGGCCTTACTGGCCTCACTTTACAACTGGCGGTGGTCCAAGTGGCAGATCGGCTAGAAGAAAGTTCTCTGTTCCTCTCTGCTGCGATTCTCGCACGCCACTTGAAAGCCACCGGTATTCAGTCTTCTGCTTCCCACTCTAATATTGAAAACATATCTTGGCCATTGCTGGAATGGAGCAATATAGTAGCAGAGGTGTAATTTGTTCAAGGGTTCTATCACACAAAATCATGCGACTGCCTTCCCTTACAGTCACAAGAGCATGTAACATAGAAGCTTCCGCAACAGATGTTGAACCATTGCTACTGAACCACCAACAATGCCTACCACTCCATACCACAAATACACTTTTGAAAATCAGATCACAGCACTGTGTTCCTGCTCCCAGTTTATAAGCAGAATCTGAAACTTGAGGACCTAGCACAGAAAGTAGGACAGTGCTGGTCTGAAGCTGCAGAAGGGCTTCTGTGGCGCTGCTTGGAATCGTTGGGCTGAACCATATTTCAGAGTTCAGCAGTCATCCTAGCCAAGTATGCTGTCACGGTCACAGACGTGATTGGCATTTGTATAGACGGCTGTGTGTCAAAGAAGAAAATCAGTGCGTTCATCAACCAGAAACCTTGTATGAACTGGGATATCCATTGCCTACTGAAGACCGGGCAGGTGGCATTCAAATTGAATGACTCAGACTTTCATAAGAATTCTGGATACAACCTCTGCAAGGCTATTACAGATGCCAAGAGGCAGTACAGGACTACGTTAGAGACCCAAACTAACCAAATGGACACCCATCGCCTGTCACAAGGCCTACACAGCATAACAGGATGCAAATTGAAGCAGAACAGAATAGCGGAGAAAAACACAGCCTTCCCTGATCTTTTTACAATCCGTTCAAACAGAATGCCAGTGGAATGATACCACCTGCCCCCAACAACCCCAGATCCTCATATTCCTCCAGTCACTGCTGCAGATGTCAGATCGCCTTCTTGAGAGTGAACCCAAGGAAAGCAACTTGTCCGGATGGAGTCCCCAGCCATGCACTTAGATCCTGTGCAGACCAGCTAGCGAGAGAACTTTCTGACATCTTTAACCCCTCGTTGTTACAATCTGAAGTCCCCAACTGCTTCCATTATTCCGGTACCAAAGAAAGCACATGCAATGTGTCTCAATGACTACCGCCTGATGCCTCTGACTTCCATAGTTACAAAGTCCTTTGAGAGGTTAGTCATGGATCACATCAACCCTAGACCCCCAGCCTGCCTCAATCCCTTGCAATCTGCCTACCAGTGCAACAGGTCCACGGTAGATGCCATTTTTCTCATCCTGCACTCATTCGACGAACATCTGAATAATACAGATACCTGTGTCAGGCTTCTACTTATTGATTACAGCTCCACCTTCAACATTATAATACCAACCAAACTAACCTCCAAACTCTGAGACCTAGGCCTTGGGTCTGCTATCTGCAACAGGATCCTCAACCTCTTGATCCATAGACTGCAGTCAGTAAAGAAAGATAACATCACCTCCTCTGCGATGCGCCTCAACACCGGCGCCTCCCAAGAATACGTACTCAAGCTCCTACTGCACTCCCTGTACACTCGGGACTGTGTGGCACAATTTCATCCGAATGCCATTTACAAGTTCACTGAAAACACTACCATTGTATGACAGATATCAGACAACCATGAGTTAGCATACAGAAAGAAGATAGGATGCTTGATCTTATGATGCAAAGATAACAATCTCTCCTCCAAAGTGGTGGGCAAAACTAAGGAGCTTGATCATCGACCTCCGGAAGAAAGAAGAACAACATGACCCTACTTACATCAATGGAGCTGAGGTGGAGAGGGTCGATAGCGTCAAATTCCTTGGAGTGATGATAACTAGCAACCTGCACTGAACCTCCCACAGAGGTGTGATAATCAAGAAGGCACAACAATGCCTCTTCTTCCTCTGAACGCTTATGAAATTCAGCATGTCTGTAAGGACCCTCACTAACTCTTATAGATGCATCATAGAAAGCATTCTACCCAGCTACATCATGGCTGGTACAGTAATTGCTCTACCCATGGCCATAAGAACCTACAGAAAGTTATGTGAACAGCCCAGACAATCACACAAGCCATGGACTCCCTCTACGTATACTGTAGTTCCGGAATGGCAGCTAGCGTCAACAGTGACACCTCCAATCCTGGTATTAATCTCTTCCAACCTCTTCCATCACGCAGAAGATACAAAAGCTTAAACGCACATACCAGTGGGTTCCAGAACAAATTTTTACCCGCTGTTATTCGTCTGTCGAATGGGTCTCTCAAATTTCAAATCTAATGGCGATCTCTTTTTGTCCTCTCCTTGCAGCCATAACTTTCTCTGCCTTGCTCTGTTCAATCACCCTATGATCTGCTTATTCTGTACACAAAACACAACTTTCAACTGCACTTAGGTATGTGTGACAACGATAAATCACATCAAATCAAGTGCAACAGCCTGCTCGACTTACACAGTGACTGCAGTGGAGCCGTTGTTACCACTTGCAACTGACAAAGTCCAGCTGCATACATGACATGGATAAACAAACAGCATTAACATTTTGCGTCTGAAATGTTTTCTTCAGAACTGAACAGTCTTGGAATTTAAACATTTTTATGCTGTTGAGAGAGGGGGAGAAACATTAAGTAGAATAAATGGTAATGGTGCTCAGAGCAGGAGACAAAAAGAGTGGTAATGTTAGTAAAAGTGAGATGGAAATGTAAAATGCATGGAGATACTAGGTGCAAAAGAGAGAAAGAAAATCTATTCTGTTGAGAGTGAAACAACACGATACATTTTTTTTTAAAAAAGCAATGGAGGTGAAGGAAGGAGTCAGTTTCTAAACCAACTGGAGGGGTAGATGTCATGCTGTGAAGTTTGCTGACTCAATGTTCAGGGCTAGCATAGGGAGATGTGACATGAAAATGTGATGTTGTTCCTCCAGTTCACATTGAACATTAATACAACACTATAGCACACCCAGGATGGGAATTTTAGCATGGGAACATGATGGTTTAAGTGAAAAGGCAAACAACTGGCTGGTGAGTGTCATAATTAGGGATTGGGCACAGGTATGACATCATCGATATATCAGAGAAAGAGTTGTTGGTAGTCTCGGAATAGAAACACAACAAGGCATGTTTCACATACTGAGTTGAGAGTGTGATGCTGCAAATGCACAGCTGGTCAGGCAGCATCCGAGGAGCAGGAGAATTGACATTCAGGCAGAAGCCCTTCATCAGGAATGAGAAGTTCTCATCTTTTCCATGTTCCAAATACCAACAAAGGCACAAGCATAGCCTGGGACATATGTGGTTGTCTATACTTTGAGTGTTGTCATCTTGAGGTTGTACAGGACATGAGTGAGACCTAGGATGGGGGAATTTCAAGAACAGGGGATATATTTTTAAGGTGAGAGGAGGGAGATTTTAAAAAGACATGAGGGACAATTTATTTTTCCACAGAAGGTGATTCACATGTGGAATGAACTTCCTGAGGAAATCCTGAATGTTGAGCACAATTGCAAAGTTTAAAAGACACCTAGGTAAATATATGAATAGCAAAGGTTTGGAGAGATAGGAGTAGACATTTTTTCCTAGATTTGCTTAAGAAATGTTGTAAGGAGAAAGCCCGGAACTATTGGCCTGTCTGACTTTGGTTGTGGGTAGATTGATGGAGGTGATTTTAAAACATAAACTTTATGGACATTTAGAGAGACATAAATTGATTCAGGATAGTCAGCGTGGCTTTGTGTGAGAGAAATAATTTCTCACAAACATGCTTGCAGTTTTGAAGAAGTTACCAAAACGATTGATGAAGGCAGAAGAGTAGATATTGTTTACTTAGACTTTAGTAGAACTTTTGACAAGGTTCCACATTATAGACTAATTAGTAAAGTTAGGTCACAAGATTGAGCTTGCCAATTGGACGCATTGTTGGCTTAATGGCAGGAGAAAGAGACTAATGGTTGAGGGTTGCTTTCAGATTGAAGGCCTGTCACCAGTGTTCCACAAGGATCGGTTCTGGGAAATCTTTTGTTTGTCATCTATATGAATGATTTGGATGAGCATATAGAAGGCATGGTTAGTCAGCTTGCAGACAGCACCAAAAGTGGTAGCGTAGTAGCCAGTGAAATAGGTTTCCTAAGATTACAAAGGGATCTTGTTCAAATGGGTCAATGGGTTCAAAAATGGCAGATGGTGTTCAATCTGGATAAATGCAAGGTATTGCATTTGGGTTCAACAAATAAGGGTAGGACACATAGGGCACAATCAAAAGTAGGGCCTTGGTTGTGTTTATACACAAGTAGTGTTGGTAGAACAGAGAGGCCAATGGGTTCAGGTACACCATTCCTTGAAGTTTCCATCACATATAGACAGGGTGGTTCAAGAGACATTTTGCACGCTGTGCCTTCATTGCTCAATCCTTTGAGTATAGGCGTTGAAAAGTCACGTTGTGTTTGGGCAGGACATTGGTGAGACATCTTCTGGAATATAGTGTTCAGTTCTGTTTGCCAAGTAATAGGAAGGATATTTTTAAGCTGGAGGAATTCAGAAGAGGTTTACTGGATTTTGCCAGGTATGGAAAGTTTGAGCTGTAAAGAAAGGCTGGATAGACTGGGTAGGAACAAATTACTGCAGATGCTGGAATCTGTAACAGGAAACAAAAAGTGTTGGAGATCACAATGGTCGATGGAGAGAAAGCAAGCTCGTGTTATGAATCTCGATGAATCTACATCAGAGCTGAAGTGAAGTGAAGCGATAGGCTGGAACCTTTTACACTGGAGAGTAGCAGGTCAAGTGGAAACCTTATGGACGTTTATAAAATAAAATAATGAAGGGTATAGATAGGATGAAGAGTAGTTGTCTTTTTCCTCGGATGGGGGATTTCAGGAGAGGGGGCACATTTTAAGGGCAGAAGTGCGAGAGTTAAAAAAGACATGAGGGGCATCTTTTTTTCCATAGAGGGTGGGGGTTAGCCAGTGGAATGAAGTTCCTGAGGAACTGATGGATGTGGGCACCGTTACAATGTTTAAAAGATATTTGGGTAAGTACATGAAAAGGGAAAGTTTGGATCTGGACCAGTAGCAGTGAGCTACGGCGAGTTTAGTTTGAGATTATGTTCGGCACAGAGTGATTGGGCTGAAGGGTTTGTTTCCGTACCGCATGACTCGATGACTCTCTGTGAAACTGCGTCCGCCTGTTGTCTTTGCAGCAATGTCTGCAGTGGAGCTGTTGCTGCCTTTTGAACTGAAGGCAACTGAGGGAAGCGCCACGCGATCGCCGGGGGCTGTGGCGTGCGCCTGTAATCCCGCTGCTGGGAGGCTGAGGCTGCCGGATGAGTTGAGGTTGGGAGTTCTGGGCTGTTGTGGTCTGTGTCGATCGGGTGCCCACACTCAGGGCAGTGTCCACATGGTGCTCCTCTGGGAACTCGGGTGTACCAGGTGTGCTGCAAAGGGGTGAACCGGCCCAGGTCGGAAACGGAGCAGGTCAAAGTCCCCGCACTGCTCAGTAGTGGGATAGCACCTGTGAATGGATGCAGCAGTGCAGCCTGACCAATACAGTGAGACGCAGTCTTTTACACCATTCTTTACCTTGCGGCATTCCCATCTTTTGCCATCAGTGCAAACAATCTCGATGTCTCAATCCTGCTTCCTTCCTTCCCCACTCACTCCCTCCACCCCCTACGCCCGCCACGTTTATTCACTCTCACGATAACCAATCTTTACAAAGTCAACAACAAATCCACACATTTTACAACAACCGAATCTCTCTACAAGTCTTCCACACTCACCCAAACACACTCTCTCAGTCATTACCTCACACTTCCCACACTGCCCTTTTCTACCTCTCCTCAATATTCACTTCTCTTTTACTGCTCCCTGCTGTTCACAGCACCGACTGTTCTGAGAAAATCTCCACTTTACACAATCCTACCAGCCACGGCCAGCAGAGAGCGCAAAACTCTCTTCATTTTCCTGCCCGAATTCTCCATTGCTCACATTGCCTAAACTTCCATTGCAACCACCAAGCGTTCAAGCTGCCTCCCGGCTCTTTCCCCTCTCCGTCATCCATTCATTCATTCACTTCGGCAAATGATTCTCCTGCAAAACTGTGCAACACTTGAACTCTCATTCTAACTTCTCTCATGCTGTAGCTACCAGAGAGAAAGAAAGAGGCAGCAAGACTGGCATTTCCATGATGCCACAATCAAGTTGACCAACAGCCCATTTTTCCATCTCCTCACTTCCGAGTATGAGGTCTTAGACAAGACAGCGAGAAATAATAGCAGCCGAGATGCACGTTATTTCCAAGAACGGGGGCCTTACTGGCCTCACTTTACAACTGGCGGTGGTCCAAGTGGCAGATCGGCTAGAAGAAAGTTCTCTGTTCCTCTCTGCTGCGATTCTCGCACGCCACTTGAAAGCCACCGGTATTCAGTCTTCTGCTTCCCACTCTAATATTGAAAACATATCTTGGCCATTGCTGGAATGGAGCAATATAGTAGCAGAGGTGTAATTTGTTCAAGGGTTCTATCACACAAAATCATGCGACTGCCTTCCCTTACAGTCACAAGAGCATGTAACATAGAAGCTTCCGCAACAGATGTTGAACCATTGCTACTGAACCACCAACAATGCCTACCACTCCATACCACAAATACACTTTTGAAAATCAGATCACAGCACTGTGTTCCTGCTCCCAGTTTATAAGCAGAATCTGAAACTTGAGGACCTAGCACAGAAAGTAGGACAGTGCTGGTCTGAAGCTGCAGAAGGGCTTCTGTGGCGCTGCTTGGAATCGTTGGGCTGAACCATATTTCAGAGTTCAGCAGTCATCCTAGCCAAGTATGCTGTCACGGTCACAGACGTGATTGGCATTTGTATAGACGGCTGTGTGTCAAAGAAGAAAATCAGTGCGTTCATCAACCAGAAACCTTGTATGAACTGGGATATCCATTGCCTACTGAAGACCGGGCAGGTGGCATTCAAATTGAATGACTCAGACTTTCATAAGAATTCTGGATACAACCTCTGCAAGGCTATTACAGATGCCAAGAGGCAGTACAGGACTACGTTAGAGACCCAAACTAACCAAATGGACACCCATCGCCTGTCACAAGGCCTACACAGCATAACAGGATGCAAATTGAAGCAGAACAGAATAGCGGAGAAAAACACAGCCTTCCCTGATCTTTTTACAATCCGTTCAAACAGAATGCCAGTGGAATGATACCACCTGCCCCCAACAACCCCAGATCCTCATATTCCTCCAGTCACTGCTGCAGATGTCAGATCGCCTTCTTGAGAGTGAACCCAAGGAAAGCAACTTGTCCGGATGGAGTCCCCAGCCATGCACTTAGATCCTGTGCAGACCAGCTAGCGAGAGAACTTTCTGACATCTTTAACCCCTCGTTGTTACAATCTGAAGTCCCCAACTGCTTCCATTATTCCGGTACCAAAGAAAGCACATGCAATGTGTCTCAATGACTACCGCCTGATGCCTCTGACTTCCATAGTTACAAAGTCCTTTGAGAGGTTAGTCATGGATCACATCAACCCTAGACCCCCAGCCTGCCTCAATCCCTTGCAATCTGCCTACCAGTGCAACAGGTCCACGGTAGATGCCATTTTTCTCATCCTGCACTCATTCGACGAACATCTGAATAATACAGATACCTGTGTCAGGCTTCTACTTATTGATTACAGCTCCACCTTCAACATTATAATACCAACCAAACTAACCTCCAAACTCTGAGACCTAGGCCTTGGGTCTGCTATCTGCAACAGGATCCTCAACCTCTTGATCCATAGACTGCAGTCAGTAAAGAAAGATAACATCACCTCCTCTGCGATGCGCCTCAACACCGGCGCCTCCCAAGAATACGTACTCAAGCTCCTACTGCACTCCCTGTACACTCGGGACTGTGTGGCACAATTTCATCCGAATGCCATTTACAAGTTCACTGAAAACACTACCATTGTATGACAGATATCAGACAGCATACAGAAAGAAGATAGGATGCTTGATCTTATGATGCAAAGATAACAATCTCTCCTCCAAAGTGGTGGGCAAAACTAAGGAGCTTGATCATCGACCTCCGGAAGAAAGAAGAACAACATGACCCCACTTACATCAATGGAGCTGAGGTGGAGAGGTTCGATAGCGTCAAATTCCTTGGAGTGATGATAACCAGCAACCTGCACTGAACCTCCCACAGAGGTGTGATAATCAAGAAGGCACAACAATGCCTCTTCTTCCTCTGAACGCTTATGAAATTCAGCATGTCTGTAAGGACCCTCACTAACTCTTATAGATGCATCATAGAAAGCATTCTACCCAGCTACATCATGGCTGGTACAGTAATTGCTCTACCCATGGCCATAAGAACCTACAGAAAGTTATGTGAACAGCCCAGACAATCACACAAGCCATGGACTCCCTCTACGTATACTGTAGTTCCGGAATGGCAGCTAGCGTCAACAGTGACACCTCCAATCCTGGTATTAATCTCTTCCAACCTCTTCCATCACGCAGAAGATACAAAAGCTTAAACGCACATACCAGTGGGTTCCAGAACAAATTTTTACCCGCTGTTATTCGTCTGTCGAATGGGTCTCTCAAATTTCAAATCTAATGGCGATCTCTTTTTGTCCTCTCCTTGCAGCCATAACTTTCTCTGCCTTGCTCTGTTCAATCACCCTATGATCTGCTTATTCTGTACACAAAACACAACTTTCAACTGCACTTAGGTATGTGTGACAACGATAAATCACATCAAATCAAGTGCAACAGCCTGCTCGACTTACACAGTGACTGCAGTGGAGCTGTTGTCACCACTTGCAACTGACAAAGTCCAGCTGCATACATGACATGGATAAACAAACAGCATTAACATTTTGCGTCTGAAATGTTTTCTTCAGAACTGAACAGTCTTGGAATTTAAACATTTTTATGCTGTTGAGAGAGGGGGAGAAACATTAAGTAGAATAAATGGTAATGGTGCTCAGAGCAGGAGACAAAAAGAGTGGTAATGTTAGTAAAAGTGAGATGGAAATGTAAAATGCATGGAGATACTAGGTGCAAATGAGAGAAAGAAAATCTATTCTGTTGAGAGTGAAACAACACGATACATTTTTTTTTAAAAAAGCAATGGAGGTGAAGGAAGGAGTCAGTTTCTAAACCAACTGGAGGGATAGATGTCATGCTGTGAAGTTTGTTGACTCAATGTTCAGGGCTAGCATAGGGAGATGTGACATGAAAATGTGATGTTGTTCCTCCAGTTCACATTGAACATTAATACAACACTATAGCACACCCAGGATGGGAATTTTAGCATGGGAACATGATGGTTTAAGTGAAAAGGCAAACAACTGGCTGGTGAGTGTCATAATTAGGGATTGGGCACAGGTATGACATCATCGATATATCAGAGAAAGAGTTGTTGGTAGTCTCGGAATAGAAACACAACAAGGCATGTTTCACATACTGAGTTGAGAGTGTGATGCTGGAAATGCACAGCTGGTCAGGCAGCATCCGAGGAGCAGGAGAATTGACATTCAGGCATAAGCCCTTCATCAGGAATGAGAAGTTCTCATCTTTTCCATGTTCCAAATACCAACAAAGGCACAAGCATAGCCTGGGACATATGTGGTTGTCTATACTTTGAGTGTTGTCATCTTGAGGTTGTACAGGACATGAGTGAGACCTAGGATGGGGGAATTTCAAGAACAGGGGATATATTTTTAAGGTGAGAGGAGGGAGATTTTAAAAAGACATGAGGGGCAATTTATTTTTACACAGAAGGTGATTCACATGTGGAATGAACTTCCTGAGGAAATCCTGAATGTTGAGCACAATTGCAAAGTTTAAAAGACACCTAGGTAAATATATGAATAGCAAAGGTTTGGAGAGATAGGAGTAGACATTTTTTCCTAGATTTGCTTAAGAAATGTTGTAAGGAGAAAGCCGGGAACTATTGGCCTGTCTGACTTTGGTTGTGGGTAGATTGATGGAGGTGATTTTAAAACATAAACTTTATGGACATTTAGAGAGACATAAATTGATTCGGGATAGTCAGCGTGGCTTTGTGTGAGAAAAATAATTTCTCACAAACATGCTTGCAGTTTTGAAGAAGTTACCAAAACGATTGATGAAGGCAGAACAGTAGATATTGTTTACTTGGACTTTAGTAGAACTTTTGACAAGGTTCCACATTATAGACTAATTAGTAAAGTTAGGTCACAAGATTGAGCTTGCATTATTGGCTTAATGGCAGGAGAAAGAGACTAGTGGTTGAGGGTTGCTTTCAGATTGAAGGCCTGTCACCAGAGTGTTCCACAAGGTTCGGTTCTGGGAAATCTTTTGTTTGTCATCTATATGAATGATTTGGATGAGCATATAGAAGGCATGGTTAGTCAGCTTGCAGACAGCACCAAAAGTGGTAGCGTAGTAGCCAGTGAAATAGGTTTCCTAAGATTACAAAGGGATCTTGTTCAAATGGGTCAATGGGTTCAAAAATGGCAGATGGTGTTCAATCTGGATAAATGCAAGGTATTGCATTTGGGTTCAACAAATAAGGGTAGGACACATAGGGCACAACCAAAAGTAGGGCCTTGGTTGTGTTTATACACAAGTAGTGTTGGTAGAACAGAGAGGCCAATGGGTTCAGGTACACCATTCCTTGAAGTTTCCATCACATATAGACAGGGTGGTTCAAGAGACATTTTGCACGCTGTGCCTTCATTGCTCAATCCTTTGAGTATAGGCGTTGAAAAGTCACGTTGTGTTTGGGCAGGACATTGGTGAGACATCTTCTGGAATATAGTGTTCAGTTCTGTTTGCCAAGTAATAGGAAGGATATTTTTAAGCTGGAGGAATTCAGAAGAGGTTTACTGGATTTTGCCAGGTATGGAAAGTTTGAGCTGTAAAGAAAGGCTGGATAGACTGGGTAGGAACAAATTACTGCAGATGCTGGAATCTGTAACAGGAAACAAAAAGTGTTGGAGATCACAATGGTCGATGGAGAGAAAGCAAGCTCGTGTTATGAATCTCGATGAATCTACATCAGAGCTGAAGTGAAGTGAAGCGATAGGCTGGAACCTTTTACACTGGAGAGTAGCAGGTCAAGTGGAAACCTTATGGACGTTTATAAAATAAAATAATGAAGGGTATAGATAGGATGAAGAGTAGTTGTCTTTTTCCTCGGATGGGGGATTTCAGGAGAGGGGGCACATTTCAAGGGCAGAAGTGCGAGAGTTAAAAAAGACATGAGGGGCATCTTTTTTTCCATAGAGGGTGGGGGTTAGCCAGTGGAATGAAGTTCCTGAGGAACTGATGGATGTGGGCACCGTTACAATGTTTAAAAGATATTTGGGTAAGTACATGAAAAGGGAAAGTTTGGATCTGGACCAGTAGCAGTGAGCGACGGCGAGTTTAGTTTGAGATTATGTTCGGCACAGAGTGATTGGGCTGAAGGGTTTGTTTCCGTACTGCATGACTCGATGACTCTCTGTGAAACTGCGTCCGCCTGTTGTCTTTGCAGCAATGTCTGCAGTGGAGCTGTTGCTGCCGTTTGAACTGAAGGCAACTGAGGGAAGCGCCACGCGATCACCGGAGGCTGTGGCGCGCGCCTGTAATCCCGCTGCTGGGAGGTTGAGGCTGCCGGATGACTTGAGGTTGGGAGTTCTGGGCTGTTGTGGTCTGTGTCGATCGGGTGCCCACACTCAGGGCAGTGTCCACATGGTGCTCTTCGGGGAACTCGGGTGTACCAGGTGTGCTGCAGAGGGGTGAACCGGCCTAGGTCGGAAACGGAGCAGGTCAAAGCCCCCGCACTGCTCAGTAGTGGGATAGCACCTGTGAATGGATGCAGCAGTGCAGCCTGACCAATACAGTGAGACGCAGTCTTTTACACCATTCTTTACCTTGCGGCATTCCCATCTTTTGCCATCAGTGCAAACAATCTCGATATCTCAATCCTGCTTCCTTCCTTCCCCACTCACTCCCTCCACCTCCTACGCCCGCCACGTTTATTCACTCTCACGATAACCAATCTTTACAAAGTCAACAACAAATCCACACATTTTACAACAACCGAATCTCTCTACAAGTCCTCCACACTCACCCAAACACACTCTCTCATTCATTATCTCACACTTCCCACACTGCCCTTTTCTACCTCTCCTCAATATTCACTTCTCTTTTACTGCTCCCTGCTGTTCACAGCACCTACTGTTCTGAGAAAATCTCCACTTTACACAATCCTACCAGCCATGGCCAGCAGAGAGCGCAAAACTCTCTTCATTTTCCTGCCCGAATTCTCCATTGCTCACATTGCCGAAACTTCCATTGCAACCACCAAGCGTTCAAGCTGCCTCCCGGCTCTTTCCCCTCTCCGTCATCCATTCATTCATTCACTTCGGCAAATGATTCTCCTGCAAAACTGTGCAACACTTGAACTCTCATTCTAACTTCTCTCATGCTGTCGCTACCAGAGAGAAAGAAAGAGGCAGCAAGACTGGCATTTCCATGATGCCACAATCAAGTTGACCAACAGCCCATTTTTCCATCTCCTCACTTCCGAGTATGAGGTCTTAGACAAGACAGCGAGAAATAATAGCAGCCGAGATGCACGTTATTTCCAAGAACGGGGGCCTTACTGGCCTCACTTTACAACTGGCGGTGGTCCAAGTGGCAGATCGGTTAGAAGAAAGTTCTCTGTTCCTCTCTGCTGCGATTCTCGCACGCCACTTGAATGCCACCGGTATTCAGTCTTCTGCTTCCCACTCTAATATTGAAAACATATCTTGGCCATTGCTGGAATGGAGCAATATAGTAGCAGAGGTGTAATTTGTTCAAGGGTTCTATCACACAAAATCATGCGACTGCCTTCCCTTACAGTCACAAGAGCATGTAACATAGAAGCTTCCGCAACAGATGTTGAACCATTGCTACTGAACCACCAACAATGCCTACCACTCCATACCACAAATACACTTTTGAAAATCAGATCACAGCACTGTGTTCCTGCTCCCAGTTTATAAGCAGAATCTGAAACTTGAGGACCTAGCACAGAAAGTAGGACAGTGCTGGTCTGAAGCTGCAGAAGGGCTTCTGTGGCGCTGCTTGGAATCGTTGGGCTGAACCATATTTCAGAGTTCAGCAGTCATCCTAGCCAAGTATGCTGTCACGGTCACAGACGTGATTGGCATTTGTATAGACGGCTGTGTGTCAAAGAAGAAAATCAGTGCGTTCATCAACCAGAAACCTTGTATGAACTGGGATATCCATTGCCTACTGAAGACCGGGCAGGTGGCATTCAAATTGAATGACTCAGACTTTCATAAGAATTCTGGATACAACCTCTGCAAGGCTATTACAGATGCCAAGAGGCAGTACAGGACTATGTTAGGTACCCAAACTAACCAAATGGACACCCATCGCCTGTCACAAGGCCTACACAGCATAACAGGATGCAAATTGAAGCAGAACAGAATAGCGGAGAAAAACACAGCCTTCCCTGATCTTTTTACAATCCGTTCAAACAGAATGCCAGTGGAATGATACCACCTGCCCCCAACAACCCCAGATCCTCATATTCCTCCAGTCACTGCTGCAGATGTCAGATCGCCTTCTTGAGAGTGAACCCAAGGAAAGCAACTTGTCCGGATGGAGTCCCCAGCCATGCACTTAGATCCTGTGCAGACCAGCTAGCGAGAGAACTTTCTGACATCTTTAACCCCTCGTTGTTACAATCTGAAGTCCCCAACTGCTTCCATTATTCCGGTACCAAAGAAAGCACATGCAATGTGTCTCAATGACTACCGCCTGATGCCTCTGACTTCCATAGTTACAAAGTCCTTTGAGAGGTTAGTCATGGATCACATCAACCCTAGACCCCCAGCCTGCCTCAATCCCTTGCAATCTGCCTACCAGTGCAACAGGTCCACGGTAGATGCCATTTTTCTCATCCTGCACTCATTCGACGAACATCTGAATAATACAGATACCTGTGTCAGGCTTCTACTTATTGATTACAGCTCCACCTTCAACATTATAATACCAACCAAACTAACCTCCAAACTCTGAGACCTAGGTCTTGGGTCTGCTATCTGCAACAGGATCCTCAACCTCTTGATCCATAGACTGCAGTCAGTAAAGAAAGATAACATCACCTCCTCTGCGATGCGCCTCAACACCGGCGCCTCCCAAGAATACGTACTCAAGCTCCTACTGCACTCCCTGTACACTCGGGACTGTGTGGCACAATTTCATCCGAATGCCATTTACAAGTTCACTGAAAACACTACCATTGTATGACAGATATCAGACAGCATACAGAAAGAAGATAGGATGCTTGATCTTATGATGCAAAGATAACAATCTCTCCTCCAAAGTGGTGGGCAAAACTAAGGAGCTTGATCATCGACCTCCGGAAGAAAGAAGAACAACATGACCCCACTTATATCAATGGAGCTGAGGTGGAGAGGTTCGATAGCGTCAAATTCCTTGGAGTGATGATAACCAGCAACCTGCACTGAACCTCCCACAGAGGTGTGATAATCAAGAAGGCACAACAATGCCTCTTCTTCCTCTGAACGCTTATGAAATTCAGCATGTCTGTAAGGACCCTCACTAACTCTTATAGATGCATCATAGAAAGCATTCTACCCAGCTACATCATGGCTGGTACAGTAATTGCTCTACCCATGGCCATAAGAACCTACAGAAAGTTATGTGAACAGCCCAGACAATCACACAAGCCATGGACTCCCTCTACGTATACTGTAGTTCCAGAATGGCAGCTAGCGTCAACAGTGACACCTCCAATCCTGGTATTAATCTCTTCCAACCTCTTCCATCACGCAGAAGATACAAAAGCTTAAACGCACATACCAGTGGGTTCCAGAACAAATTTTTACCCGCTGTTATTCGTCTGTCGAATGGGTCTCTCAAATTTCAAATCTAATGGCGATCTCTTTTTGTCCTCTCCTTGCAGCCATAACTTTCTCTGCCTTGCTCTGTTCAATCACCCTATGATCTGCTTATTCTGTACACAAAACACAACTTTCAACTGCACTTAGGTATGTGTGACAACGATAAATCACATCAAATCAAGTGCAACAGCCTGCTCGACTTACACAGTGACTGCAGTGGAGCTGTTGTCACCACTTGCAACTGACAAAGTCCAGCTGCATACATGACATGGATAAACAAACAGCATTAACATTTTGCGTCTGAAATGTTTTCTTCAGAACTGAACAGTCTTGGAATTTAAACATTTTTATGCTGTTGAGAGAGGGGGAGAAACATTAAGTAGAATAAATGGTAATGGTGCTCAGAGCAGGAGACAAAAAGAGTGGTAATGTTAGTAAAAGTGAGATGGAAATGTAAAATGCATGGAGATACTAGGTGCAAAAGAGAGAAAGAAAATCTATTCTGTTGAGAGTGAAACAACACGATACATTTTTTTTTAAAAAAGCAATGGAGGTGAAGGAAGGAGTCAGTTTCTAAACCAACTGGAGGGGTAGATGTCATGCTGTGAAGTTTGTTGACTCAATGTTCAGGGCTAGCATAGGGAGATGTGACATGAAAATGTGATGTTGTTCCTCCAGTTCACATTGAACATTAATACAACACTATAGCACACCCAGGATGGGAATTTTAGCATGGGAACATGATGGTTTAAGTGAAAAGGCAAACAACTGGCTGGTGAGTGTCATAATTAGGGATTGGGCACAGGTATGACATCATCGATATATCAGAGAAAGAGTTGTTGGTAGTCTCGGAATAGAAACACAACAAGGCATGTTTCACATACTGAGTTGAGAGTGTGATGCTGGAAATGCACAGCTGGTCAGGCAGCATCCGAGGAGCAGGAGAATTGACATTCAGGCATAAGCCCTTCATCAGGAATGAGAAGTTCTCATCTTTTCCATGTTCCAAATACCAACAAAGGCACAAGCATAGCCTGGGACATATGTGGTTGTCTATACTTTGAGTGTTGTCATCTTGAGGTTGTACAGGACATGAGTGAGACCTAGGATGGGGGAATTTCAAGAACAGGGGATATATTTTTAAGGTGAGAGGAGGGAGATTTTAAAAAGACATGAGGGGCAATTTATTTTTACACAGAAGGTGATTCACATGTGGAATGAACTTCCTGAGGAAATCCTGAATGTTGAGCACAATTGCAAAGTTTAAAAGACACCTAGGTAAATATATGAATAGCAAAGGTTTGGAGAGATAGGAGTAGACATTTTTTCCTAGATTTGCTTAAGAAATGTTGTAAGGAGAAAGCCGGGAACTATTGGCCTGTCTGACTTTGGTTGTGGGTAGATTGATGGAGGTGATTTTAAAACATAAACTTTATGGACATTTAGAGAGACATAAATTGATTCGGGATAGTCAGCGTGGCTTTGTGTGAGAAAAATAATTTCTCACAAACATGCTTGCAGTTTTGAAGAAGTTACCAAAACGATTGATGAAGGCAGAACAGTAGATATTGTTTACTTGGACTTTAGTAGAACTTTTGACAAGGTTCCACATTATAGACTAATTAGTAAAGTTAGGTCACAAGATTGAGCTTGCCAATTGGACGCATTATTGGCTTAATGGCAGGAGAAAGAGACTAGTGGTTGAGGGTTGCTTTCAGATTGAAGGCCTGTCACCAGAGTGTTCCACAAGGTTCGGTTCTGGGAAATCTTTTGTTTGTCATCTATATGAATGATTTGGATGAGCATATAGAAGGCATGGTTAGTCAGCTTGCAGACAGCACCAAAAGTGGTAGCGTAGTAGCCAGTGAAATAGGTTTCCTAAGATTACAAAGGGATCTTGTTCAAATGGGTCAATGGGTTCAAAAATGGCAGATGGTGTTCATTCTGGATAAATGCAAGGTATTGCATTTGGGTTCAACAAATAAGGGTAGGACACATAGGGCACAACCAAAAGTAGGGCCTTGGTTGTGTTTATACACAAGTCGTGTTGGTAGAACAGAGAGGCCAATGGGTTCAGGTACACCATTCCTTGAAGTTTCCATCACATATAGACAGGGTGGTTCAAGAGACATTTTGCACGCTGTGCCTTCATTGCTCAATCCTTTGAGTATAGGCGTTGAAAAGTCACGTTGTGTTTGGGCAGGACATTGGTGAGACATCTTCTGGAATATAGTGTTCAGTTCTGTTTGCCAAGTAATAGGAAGGATATTTTTAAGCTGGAGGAATTCAGAAGAGGTTTACTGGATTTTGCCAGGTATGGAAAGTTTGAGCTGTAAAGAAAGGCTGGATAGACTGGGTAGGAACAAATTACTGCAGATGCTGGAATCTGTAACAGGAAACAAAAAGTGTTGGAGATCACAATGGTCGATGGAGAGAAAGCAAGCTCGTGTTATGAATCTCGATGAATCTACATCAGAGCTGAAGTGAAGTGAAGCGATAGGCTGGAACCTTTTACACTGGAGAGTAGCAGGTCAAGTGGAAACCTTATGGACGTTTATAAAATAAAATAATGAAGGGTATAGATAGGATGAAGAGTAGTTGTCTTTTTCCTCGGATGGGGGATTTCAGGAGAGGGGGCACATTTTAAGGGCAGAAGTGCGAGAGTTAAAAAAGACATGGATCTGGACCAGTAGCAGTGAGCTACGGCGAGTTTAGTTTGAGATTATGTTCGGCACAGAGTGATTTGGCTGAAGGGTTTGTTTCCGTACTGCATGACTCGATGACTCTCTCTGAAACTGCGTCCACCTGTTGTCTTTGCAGCAATGTCTGCAGTGGAGCTGTTGCTGCCGTTTGAACTGAAGGCAACTGAGGGAAGCGTCACGCGATCGCAGGGGGCTGTGGCGCGCGCCTGTAATCCCGCTGCTGGGAGGCTGAGGCTGTCGGATGACTTGAGGTTAGGAGTTCTGGGCTGTTGTGGTCTGTGTCGATCGGGTGCCCACACTCAGGGCAGTGTCCACATGGTGCTCCTCGGGGAACTCGGGTGTACCAGGTGTGCTGCAGAGGGGTGAACCGGCCTAGGTCGGAAACGGAGCAGGTCAAAGCCCCCGCACTGCTCAGTAGTGGGATAGCACCTGTGAATGGATGCAGCAGTGCAGCCTGACCAATACAGTGAGACGCAGTCTTTTACACCATTCTTTACCTTGCGGCATTCCCATCTTTTGCCATCAGTGCAAACAATCTCGATGTCTCAATCCTGCTTCCTTCCTTCCCCACTCACTCCCTCCACCCCCTACGCCCGCCACGTTTATTCACTCTCACGATAACCAATCTTTACAAAGTCAACAACAAATCCACACATTTTACAACAACCGAATCTCTCTACAAGTCCTCCACACTCACCCAAACACACTCTCTCAGTCATTACCTCACACTTCCCACACTGCCCTTTTCTCCCTCTCCTCAATATTCACTTCTCTTTTACTGCTCCCTGCTGTTCACAGCACCTACTGTTCTGAGAAAATCTCCACTTTACACAATCCTACCAGCCACGGCCAGCAGAGAGCGCAAAACTCTCTTCATTTTCCTGCCCGAATTCTCCATTGCTCACATTGCCGAAACTTCCATTGCAACCACCAAGCGTTCAAGCTGCCTCCCGGCTCTTTCCCCTCTCCGTCATCCATTCATTCATTCACTTCGGCAAATGATTCTCCTGCAAAACTGTGCAACACTTGAACTCTCATTCTAACTTCTCTCATGCTGTAGCTACCAGAGAGAAAGAAAGAGGCAGCAAGACTGGCATTTCCATGATGCCACAATCAAGTTGACCAACAGCCCATTTTTCCATCTCCTCACTTCCGAGTATGAGGTCTTAGACAAGACAGCGAGAAATAATAGCAGCCGAGATGCACGTTATTTCCAAGAACGGGGGCCTTACTGGCCTCACTTTACAACTGGCGGTGGTCCAAGTGGCAGATCGGTTAGAAGAAAGTTCTCTGTTCCTCTCTGCTGCGATTCTCGCACGCCACTTGAATGCCACCGGTATTCAGTCTTCTGCTTCCCACTCTAATATTGAAAACATATCTTGGCCATTGCTGGAATGGAGCAATATAGTAGCAGAGGTGTAATTTGTTCAAGGGTTCTATCACACAAAATCATGCGACTGCCTTCCCTTACAGTCACAAGAGCATGTAACATAGAAGCTTCCGCAACAGATGTTGAACCATTGCTACTGAACCACCAACAATGCCTACCACTCCATACCACAAATACACTTTTGAAAATCAGATCACAGCACTGTGTTCCTGCTCCCAGTTTATAAGCAGAATCTGAAACTTGAGGACCTAGCACAGAAAGTAGGACAGTGCTGGTCTGAAGCTGCAGAAGGGCTTCTGTGGCGCTGCTTGGAATCGTTGGGCTGAACCATATTTCAGAGTTCAGCAGTCATCCTAGCCAAGTATGCTGTCACGGTCACAGACGTGATTGGCATTTGTATAGACGGCTGTGTGTCAAAGAAGAAAATCAGTGCGTTCATCAACCAGAAACCTTGTATGAACTGGGATATCCATTGCCTACTGAAGACCGGGCAGGTGGCATTCAAATTGAATGACTCAGACTTTCATAAGAATTCTGGATACAACCTCTGCAAGGCTATTACAGATGCCAAGAGGCAGTACAGGACTACGTTAGAGACCCAAACTAACCAAATGGACACCCATCGCCTGTCACAAGGCCTACACAGCATAACAGGATGCAAATTGAAGCAGAACAGAATAGCGGAGAAAAACACAGCCTTCCCTGATCTTTTTACAATCCGTTCAAACAGAATGCCAGTGGAATGATACCACCTGCCCCCAACAACCCCAGATCCTCATATTCCTCCAGTCACTGCTGCAGATGTCAGATCGCCTTCTTGAGAGTGAACCCAAGGAAAGCAACTTGTCCGGATGGAGTCCCCAGCCATGCACTTAGATCCTGTGCAGACCAGCTAGCGAGAGAACTTTCTGACATCTTTAACCCCTCGTTGTTACAATCTGAAGTCCCCAACTGCTTCCATTATTCCGGTACCAAAGAAAGCACATGCAATGTGTCTCAATGACTACCGCCTGATGCCTCTGACCTCCATAGTTACAAAGTCCTTTGAGAGGTTAGTCATGGATCACATCAACCCTAGACCCCCAGCCTGCCTCAATCCCTTGCAATCTGCCTACCAGTGCAACAGGTCCACGGTAGATGCCATTTTTCTCATCCTGCACTCATTCGACGAACATCTGAATAATATAGATACCTGTGTCAGGCTTCTACTTATTGATTACAGCTCCACCTTCAACATTATAATACCAACCAAACTAACCTCCAAACTCTGAGACCTAGGTCTTGGGTCTGCTATCTGCAACAGGATCCTCAACCTCTTGATCCATAGACTGCAGTCAGTAAAGAAAGATAACATCACCTCCTCTGCGATGCGCCTCAACACCGGCGCCTCCCAAGAATACGTACTCAAGCTCCTACTGCACTCCCTGTACACTCGGGACTGTGTGGCACAATTTCATCCGAATGCCATTTACAAGTTCACTGAAAACACTACCATTGTATGACAGATATCAGACAGCATACAGAAAGAAGATAGGATGCTTGATCTTATGTTGCAAAGATAACAATCTCTCCTCCAAAGTGGTGGGCAAAACTAAGGAGCTTGATCATCGACCTCCGGAAGAAAGAAGAACAACATGACCCTACTTACATCAATGGAGCTGAGGTGGAGAGGGTCGATAGCGTCAAATTCCTTGGAGTGATGATATCCAGCAACCTGCACTGAACCTCCCGCAGAGGTGTGATAATCAAGAAGGCACAACAATGCCTCTTCTTCCTCTGAACGCTTATGAAATTCAGCATGTCTGTAAGGACCCTCACTAACTCTTATAGATGCATCATAGAAAGCATTCTACCCAGCTACATCATGGCTGGTACAGTAATTGCTCTACCCATGGCCATAAGAACCTACAGAAAGTTATGTGAACAGCCCAGACAATCACACAAGCCATGGACTCCCTCTACGTATACTGTAGTTCCGAAATGGCAGCTAGCGTCAACAGTGACACCTCCAATCCTGGTATTAATCTCTTCCAACCTCTTCCATCACGCAGAAGATACAAAAGCTTAAACGCACATACCAGTGGGTTCCAGAACAAATTTTTACCCGCTGTTATTCGTCTGTCGAATGGGTCTCTCAAATTTCAAATCTAATGGCGATCTCTTTTTGTCCTCTCCTTGCAGCCATAACTTTCTCTGCCTTGCTCTGTTCAATCACCCTATGATCTGCTTATTCTGTACACAAAACACAACTTTCAACTGCACTTAGGTATGTGTGACAACGATAAATCACATCAAATCAAGTGCAACAGCCTGCTCGACTTACACAGTGACTGCAGTGGAGCTGTTGTCACCACTTGCAACTGACAAAGTCCAGCTGCATACATGACATGGATAAACAAACAGCATTAACATTTTGCGTCTGAAATGTTTTCTTCAGAACTGAACAGTCTTGGAATTTAAACATTTTTATGCTGTTGAGAGAGGGGGAGAAACATTAAGTAGAATAAATGGTAATGGTGCTCAGAGCAGGAGACAAAAAGAGTGGTAATGTTAGTAAAAGTGAGATGGAAATGTAAAATGCATGGAGATACTAGGTGCAAATGAGAGAAAGAAAATCTATTCTGTTGAGAGTGAAACAACACGATACATTTTTTTTTAAAAAAGCAATGGAGGTGAAGGAAGGAGTCAGTTTCTAAACCAACTGGAGGGGTAGATGTCATGCTGTGAAGTTTGTTGACTCAATGTTCAGGGCTAGCATAGGGAGATGTGACATGAAAATGTGATGTTGTTCCTCCAGTTCACATTGAACATTAATACAACACTATAGCACACCCAGGATGGGAATTTTAGCATGGGAACATGATGGTTTAAGTGAAAAGGCAAACAACTGGCTGGTGAGTATCATAATTAGGGATTGGGCACAGGTATGACATCATCGATATATCAGAGAAAGAGTTGTTGGTAGTCTCGGAATAGAAACACAACAAGGCATGTTTCACATACTGAGTTGAGAGTGTGATGCTGGAAATGCACAGCTGGTCAGGCAGCATCCGAGGAGCAGGAGAATTGACATTCAGGCATAAGCCCTTCATCAGGAATGAGAAGTTCTCATCTTTTCCATGTTCCAAATACCAACAAAGGCACAAGCATAGCCTGGGACATATGTGGTTGTCTATACTTTGAGTGTTGTCATCTTGAGGTTGTACAGGACATGAGTGAGACCTAGGATGGGGGAATTTCAAGAACAGGGGATATATTTTTAAGGTGAGAGGAGGGAGATTTTAAAAAGACATGAGGGGCAATTTATTTTTACACAGAAGGTGATTCACATGTGGAATGAACTTCCTGAGGAAATCCTGAATGTTGAGCACAATTGCAAAGTTTAAAAGACACCTAGGTAAATATATGAATAGCAAAGGTTTGGAGAGATAGGAGTAGACATTTTTTCCTAGATTTGCTTAAGAAATGTTGTAAGGAGAAAGCCGGGAACTATTGGCCTGTCTGACTTTGGTTGTGGGTAGATTGATGGAGGTGATTTTAAAACATAAACTTTATGGACATTTAGAGAGACATAAATTGATTCGGGATAGTCAGCGTGGCTTTGTGTGAGAAAAATAATTTCTCACAAACATGCTTGCAGTTTTGAAGAAGTTACCAAAACGATTGATGAAGGCAGAACAGTAGATATTGTTTACTTGGACTTTAGTAGAACTTTTGACAAGGTTCCACATTATAGACTAATTAGTAAAGTTAGGTCACAAGATTGAGCTTGCCAATTGGACGCATTATTGGCTTAATGGCAGGAGAAAGAGACTAGTGGTTGAGGGTTGCTTTCAGATTGAAGGCCTGTCACCAGAGTGTTCCACAAGGTTCGGTTCTGGGAAATCTTTTGTTTGTCATCTATATGAATGATTTGGATGAGCATATAGAAGGCATGGTTAGTCAGCTTGCAGACAGCACCAAAAGTGGTAGCGTAGTAGCCAGTGAAATAGGTTTCCTAAGATTACAAAGGGATCTTGTTCAAATGGGTCAATGGGTTCAAAAATGGCAGATGGTGTTCATTCTGGATAAATGCAAGGTATTGCATTTGGGTTCAACAAATAAGGGTAGGACACATAGGGCACAACCAAAAGTAGGGCCTTGGTTGTGTTTATACACAAGTCGTGTTGGTAGAACAGAGAGGCCAATGGGTTCAGGTACACCATTCCTTGAAGTTTCCATCACATATAGACAGGGTGGTTCAAGAGACATTTTGCACGCTGTGCCTTCATTGCTCAATCCTTTGAGTATAGGCGTTGAAAAGTCACGTTGTGTTTGGGCAGGACATTGGTGAGACATCTTCTGGAATATAGTGTTCAGTTCTGTTTGCCAAGTAATAGGAAGGATATTTTTAAGCTGGAGGAATTCAGAAGAGGTTTACTGGATTTTGCCAGGTATGGAAAGTTTGAGCTGTAAAGAAAGGCTGGATAGACTGGGTAGGAACAAATTACTGCAGATGCTGGAATCTGTAACAGGAAACAAAAAGTGTTGGAGATCACAATGGTCGATGGAGAGAAAGCAAGCTCGTGTTATGAATCTCGATGAATCTACATCAGAGCTGAAGTGAAGTGAAGCGATAGGCTGGAACCTTTTACACTGGAGAGTAGCAGGTCAAGTGGAAACCTTATGGACGTTTATAAAATAAAATAATGAAGGGTATAGATAGGATGAAGAGTAGTTGTCTTTTTCCTCGGATGGGGGATTTCAGGAGAGGGGGCACATTTTAAGGGCAGAAGTGCGAGAGTTAAAAAAGACATGGATCTGGACCAGTAGCAGTGAGCTACGGCGAGTTTAGTTTGAGATTATGTTCGGCACAGAGTGATTGGGCTGAAGGGTTTGTTTCCGTACTGCATGACTCGATGACTCTCTCTGAAACTGCGTCCACCTGTTGTCTTTGCAGCAATGTCTGCAGTGGAGCTGTTGCTGCCGTTTGAACTGAAGGCAACTGAGGGAAGCGTCACGCGATCGCAGGGGGCTGTGGCGCGCGCCTGTAATCCCGCTGCTGGGAGGCTGAGGCTGTCGGATGACTTGAGGTTAGGAGTTCTGGGCTGTTGTGGTCTGTGTCGATCGGGTGCCCACACTCAGGGCAGTGTCCACATGGTGCTCCTCGGGGAACTCGGGTGTACCAGGTGTGCTGCAGAGGGGTGAACCGGCCTAGGTCGGAAACGGAGCAGGTCAAAGCCCCCGCACTGCTCAGTAGTGGGATAGCACCTGTGAATGGATGCAGCAGTGCAGCCTGACCAATACAGTGAGACGCAGTCTTTTACACCATTCTTTACCTTGCGGCATTCCCATCTTTTGCCATCAGTGCAAACAATCTCGATGTCTCAATCCTGCTTCCTTCCTTCCCCACTCACTCCCTCCACCCCCTACGCCCGCCACGTTTATTCACTCTCACGATAACCAATCTTTACAAAGTCAACAACAAATCCACACATTTTACAACAACCGAATCTCTCTACAAGTCCTCCACACTCACCCAAACACACTCTCTCAGTCATTACCTCACACTTCCCACACTGCCCTTTTCTCCCTCTCCTCAATATTCACTTCTCTTTTACTGCTCCCTGCTGTTCACAGCACCTACTGTTCTGAGAAAATCTCCACTTTACACAATCCTACCAGCCACGGCCAGCAGAGAGCGCAAAACTCTCTTCATTTTCCTGCCCGAATTCTCCATTGCTCACATTGCCGAAACTTCCATTGCAACCACCAAGCGTTCAAGCTGCCTCCCGGCTCTTTCCCCTCTCCGTCATCCATTCATTCATTCACTTCGGCAAATGATTCTCCTGCAAAACTGTGCAACACTTGAACTCTCATTCTAACTTCTCTCATGCTGTAGCTACCAGAGAGAAAGAAAGAGGCAGCAAGACTGGCATTTCCATGATGCCACAATCAAGTTGACCAACAGCCCATTTTTCCATCTCCTCACTTCCGAGTATGAGGTCTTAGACAAGACAGCGAGAAATAATAGCAGCCGAGATGCACGTTATTTCCAAGAACGGGGGCCTTACTGGCCTCACTTTACAACTGGCGGTGGTCCAAGTGGCAGATCGGTTAGAAGAAAGTTCTCTGTTCCTCTCTGCTGCGATTCTCGCACGCCACTTGAATGCCACCGGTATTCAGTCTTCTGCTTCCCACTCTAATATTGAAAACATATCTTGGCCATTGCTGGAATGGAGCAATATAGTAGCAGAGGTGTAATTTGTTCAAGGGTTCTATCACACAAAATCATGCGACTGCCTTCCCTTACAGTCACAAGAGCATGTAACATAGAAGCTTCCGCAACAGATGTTGAACCATTGCTACTGAACCACCAACAATGCCTACCACTCCATACCACAAATACACTTTTGAAAATCAGATCACAGCACTGTGTTCCTGCTCCCAGTTTATAAGCAGAATCTGAAACTTGAGGACCTAGCACAGAAAGTAGGACAGTGCTGGTCTGAAGCTGCAGAAGGGCTTCTGTGGCGCTGCTTGGAATCGTTGGGCTGAACCATATTTCAGAGTTCAGCAGTCATCCTAGCCAAGTATGCTGTCACGGTCACAGACGTGATTGGCATTTGTATAGACGGCTGTGTGTCAAAGAAGAAAATCAGTGCGTTCATCAACCAGAAACCTTGTATGAACTGGGATATCCATTGCCTACTGAAGACCGGGCAGGTGGCATTCAAATTGAATGACTCAGACTTTCATAAGAATTCTGGATACAACCTCTGCAAGGCTATTACAGATGCCAAGAGGCAGTACAGGACTACGTTAGAGACCCAAACTAACCAAATGGACACCCATCGCCTGTCACAAGGCCTACACAGCATAACAGGATGCAAATTGAAGCAGAACAGAATAGCGGAGAAAAACACAGCCTTCCCTGATCTTTTTACAATCCGTTCAAACAGAATGCCAGTGGAATGATACCACCTGCCCCCAACAACCCCAGATCCTCATATTCCTCCAGTCACTGCTGCAGATGTCAGATCGCCTTCTTGAGAGTGAACCCAAGGAAAGCAACTTGTCCGGATGGAGTCCCCAGCCATGCACTTAGATCCTGTGCAGACCAGCTAGCGAGAGAACTTTCTGACATCTTTAACCCCTCGTTGTTACAATCTGAAGTCCCCAACTGCTTCCATTATTCCGGTACCAAAGAAAGCACATGCAATGTGTCTCAATGACTACCGCCTGATGCCTCTGACTTCCATAGTTACAAAGTCCTTTGAGAGGTTAGTCATGGATCACATCAACCCTAGACCCCCAGCCTGCCTCAATCCCTTGCAATCTGCCTACCAGTGCAACAGGTCCACGGTAGATGCCATTTTTCTCATCCTGCACTCATTCGACGAACATCTGAATAATATAGATACCTGTGTCAGGCTTCTACTTATTGATTACAGCTCCACCTTCAACATTATAATACCAACCAAACTAACCTCCAAACTCTGAGACCTAGGTCTTGGGTCTGCTATCTGCAACAGGATCCTCAACCTCTTGATCCATAGACTGCAGTCAGTAAAGAAAGATAACATCACCTCCTCTGCGATGCGCCTCAACACCGGCGCCTCCCAAGAATACGTACTCAAGCTCCTACTGCACTCCCTGTACACTCGGGACTGTGTGGCACAATTTCATCCGAATGCCATTTACAAGTTCACTGAAAACACTACCATTGTATGACAGATATCAGACAGCATACAGAAAGAAGATAGGATGCTTGATCTTATGTTGCAAAGATAACAATCTCTCCTCCAAAGTGGTGGGCAAAACTAAGGAGCTTGATCATCGACCTCCGGAAGAAAGAAGAACAACATGACCCTACTTACATCAATGGAGCTGAGGTGGAGAGGGTCGATAGCGTCAAATTCCTTGGAGTGATGATATCCAGCAACCTGCACTGAACCTCCCGCAGAGGTGTGATAATCAAGAAGGCACAACAATGCCTCTTCTTCCTCTGAACGCTTATGAAATTCAGCATGTCTGTAAGGACCCTCACTAACTCTTATAGATGCATCATAGAAAGCATTCTACCCAGCTACATCATGGCTGGTACAGTAATTGCTCTACCCATGGCCATAAGAACCTACAGAAAGTTATGTGAACAGCCCAGACAATCACACAAGCCATGGACTCCCTCTACGTATACTGTAGTTCCGAAATGGCAGCTAGCGTCAACAGTGACACCTCCAATCCTGGTATTAATCTCTTCCAACCTCTTCCATCACGCAGAAGATACAAAAGCTTAAACGCACATACCAGTGGGTTCCAGAACAAATTTTTACCCGCTGTTATTCGTCTGTCGAATGGGTCTCTCAAATTTCAAATCTAATGGCGATCTCTTTTTGTCCTCTCCTTGCAGCCATAACTTTCTCTGCCTTGCTCTGTTCAATCACCCTATGATCTGCTTATTCTGTACACAAAACACAACTTTCAACTGCACTTAGGTATGTGTGACAACGATAAATCACATCAAATCAAGTGCAACAGCCTGCTCGACTTACACAGTGACTGCAGTGGAGCTGTTGTCACCACTTGCAACTGACAAAGTCCAGCTGCATACATGACATGGATAAACAAACAGCATTAACATTTTGCGTCTGAAATGTTTTCTTCAGAACTGAACAGTCTTGGAATTTAAACATTTTTATGCTGTTGAGAGAGGGGGAGAAACATTAAGTAGAATAAATGGTAATGGTGCTCAGAGCAGGAGACAAAAAGAGTGGTAATGTTAGTAAAAGTGAGATGGAAATGTAAAATGCATGGAGATACTAGGTGCAAAAGAGAGAAAGAAAATCTATTCTGTTGAGAGTGAAACAACACGATACATTTTTTTTTAAAAAAGCAATGGAGGTGAAGGAAGGAGTCAGTTTCTAAGCCAACTGGAGGGGTAGATGTCATGCTGTGAAGTTTGTTGACTCAATGTTCAGGGCTAGCATAGGGAGATGTGACATGAAAATGTGATGTTGTTCCTCCAGTTCACATTGAACATTAATACAACACTATAGCACACCCAGGATGGGAATTTTAGCATGGGAACATGATGGTTTAAGTGAAAAGGCAAACAACTGGCTGGTGAGTGTCATAATTAGGGATTGGGCACAGGTATGACATCATCGATATATCAGAGAAAGAGTTGTTGGTAGTCTCGGAATAGAAACACAACAAGGCATGTTTCACATACTGAGTTGAGAGTGTGATGCTGGAAATGCACAGCTGGTCAGGCAGCATCCGAGGAGCAGGAGAATTGACATTCAGGCATAAGCCCTTCATCAGGAATGAGAAGTTCTCATCTTTTCCATGTTCCAAATACCAACAAAGGCACAAGCATAGCCTGGGACATATGTGGTTGTCTATACTTTGAGTGTTGTCATCTTGAGGTTGTACAGGACATGAGTGAGACCTAGGATGGGGGAATTTCAAGAACAGGGGATATATTTTTAAGGTGAGAGGAGGGAGATTTTAAAAAGACATGAGGGGCAATTTATTTTTACACAGAAGGTGATTCACATGTGGAATGAACTTCCTGAGGAAATCCTGAATGTTGAGCACAATTGCAAAGTTTAAAAGACACCTAGGTAAATATATGAATAGCAAAGGTTTGGAGAGATAGGAGTAGACATTTTTTCCTAGATTTGCTTAAGAAATGTTGTAAGGAGAAAGCCGGGAACTATTGGCCTGTCTGACTTTGGTTGTGGGTAGATTGATGGAGGTGATTTTAAAACATAAACTTTATGGACATTTAGAGAGACATAAATTGATTCGGGATAGTCAGCGTGGCTTTGTGTGAGAAAAATAATTTCTCACAAACATGCTTGCAGTTTTGAAGAAGTTACCAAAACGATTGATGAAGGCAGAAGAGTAGATATTGTTTACTTAGACTTTAGTAGAACTTTTGACAAGGTTCCACATTATAGACTAATTAGTAAAGTTAGGTCACAAGATTGAGCTTGCCAATTGGACGCATTATTGGCTTAATGGCAGGAGAAAGAGACTAATGGTTGAGGGTTGCTTTCAGATTGAAGGCCTGTCACCAGTGTTCCACAAGGATCGGTTCTGGGAAATCTTTTGTTTGTCATCTATATGAATGATTTGGATGAGCATATAGAAGGCATGGTTAGTCAGCTTGCAGACAGCACCAAAAGTGGTAGCGTAGTAGCCAGTGAAATAGGTTTCCTAAGATTACAAAGGGATCTTGTTCAAATGGGTCAATGGGTTCAAAAATGGCAGATGGTGTTCAATCTGGATAAATGCAAGGTATTGCATTTGGGTTCAACAAATAAGGGTAGGACACATAGGGCACAATCAAAAGTAGGGCCTTGGTTGTGTTTATACACAAGTAGTGTTGGTAGAACAGAGAGGCCAATGGGTTCAGGTACACCATTCCTTGAAGTTTCCATCACATATAGACAGGGTGGTTCAAGAGACATTTTGCACGCTGTGCCTTCATTGCTCAATCCTTTGAGTATAGGCGTTGAAAAGTCATGTTGTGTTTGGGCAGGACATTGGTGAGACATCTTCTGGAATATAGTGTTCAGTTCTGTTTGCCAAGTAATAGGAAGGATATTTTTAAGCTGGAGGAATTCAGAAGAGGTTTACTGGATTTTGCCAGGTATGGAAAGTTTGAGCTGTAAAGAAAGGCTGGATAGACTGGGTAGGAACAAATTACTGCAGATGCTGGAATCTGTAACAGGAAACAAAAAGTGTTGGAGATCACAATGGTCGATGGAGAGAAAGCAAGCTCGTGTTATGAATCTCGATGAATCTACATCAGAGCTGAAGTGAAGTGAAGCGATAGGCTGGAACCTTTTACACTGGAGAGTAGCAGGTCAAGTGGAAACCTTATGGACGTTTATAAAATAAAATAATGAAGGGTATAGATAGGATGAAGAGTAGTTGTCTTTTTCCTCGGATGGGGGATTTCAGGAGAGGGGGCACATTTCAAGGGCAGAAGTGCGAGAGTTAAAAAAGACATGAGGGGCATCTTTTTTTCCATAGAGGGTGGGGGTTAGCCAGTGGAATGAAGTTCCTGAGGAACTGATGGATGTGGGCACCGTTACAATGTTTAAAAGATATTTGGGTAAGTACATGAAAAGAGAAAGTTTGGATCTGGACCAGTAGCAGTGAGCGACGGCGAGTTTAGTTTGAGATTATGTTCGGCACAGAGTGATTTGGCTGAAGGGTTTGTTTCCGTACTGCATGACTCGATGACTCTCTGTGAAACTGCGTCCGCCTGTTGTCTTTGCAGCAATGTCTGCAGTGGAGCTGTTGCTGCCGTTTGAACTGAAGGCAACTGAGGGAAGCGCCACGCGATCGCCGGGGGCTGTGGCGCGCGCCTGTAATCCCGCTGCTGGGAGGTTGAGGCTGCCGGATGACTTGAGGTTGGGAGTTCTGGGCTGTTGTGGTCTGTGTCGATCGGGTGCCCACACTCAGGGCAGTGTCCACATGGTGCTCTTCGGGGAACTCGGGTGTACCAGGTGTGCTGCAGAGGGGTGAACCGGCATAGGTCGGAAACGGAGCAGGTCAAAGCCCCCGCACTGCTCAGTAGTGGGATAGCACCTGTGAATGGATGCAGCAGTGCAGCCTGACCAATACAGTGAGACGCAGTCTTTTACACCATTCTTTACCTTGCGGCATTCCCATCTTTTGCCATCAGTGCAAACAATCTCGATATCTCAATCCTGCTTCCTTCCTTCCCCACTCACTCCCTCCACCTCCTACGCCCGCCACGTTTATTCACTCTCACGATAACCAATCTTTACAAAGTCAACAACAAATCCACACATTTTACAACAACCGAATCTCTCTACAAGTCCTCCACACTCACCCAAACACACTCTCTCAGTCATTACCTCACACTTCCCACACTGCCCTTTTCTACCTCTCCTCAATATTCACTTCTCTTTTACTGCTCCCTGCTGTTCACAGCACCTACTGTTCTGAGAAAATCTCCACTTTACACAATCCTACCAGCCACGGCCAGCAGAGAGCGCAAAACTCTCTTCATTTTCCTGCCCGAATTCTCCATTGCTCACATTGCCGAAACTTCCATTGCAACCACCAAGCGTTCAAGCTGCCTCCCGGCTCTTTCCCCTCTCCGTCATCCATTCATTCATTCACTTCGGCAAATGATTCTCCTGCAAAACTGTGCAACACTTGAACTCTCATTCTAACTTCTCTCATGCTGTCGCTACCAGAGAGAAAGAAAGAGGCAGCAAGACTGGCATTTCCATGATGCCACAATCAAGTTGACCAACAGCCCATTTTTCCATCTCCTCACTTCCGAGTATGAGGTCTTAGACAAGACAGCGAGAAATAATAGCAGCCGAGATGCACGTTATTTCCAAGAACGGGGGCCTTACTGGCCTCACTTTACAACTGGCGGTGGTCCAAGTGGCAGATCGGTTAGAAGAAAGTTCTCTGTTCCTCTCTGCTGCGATTCTCGCACGCCACTTGAATGCCACCGGTATTCAGTCTTCTGCTTCCCACTCTAATATTGAAAACATATCTTGGCCATTGCTGGAATGGAGCAATATAGTAGCAGAGGTGTAATTTGTTCAAGGGTTCTATCACACAAAATCATGCGACTGCCTTCCCTTACAGTCACAAGAGCATGTAACATAGAAGCTTCCGCAACAGATGTTGAACCATTGCTACTGAACCACCAACAATGCCTACCACTCCATACCACAAATACACTTTTGAAAATCAGATCACAGCACTGTGTTCCTGCTCCCAGTTTATAAGCAGAATCTGAAACTTGAGGACCTAGCACAGAAAGTAGGACAGTGCTGGTCTGAAGCTGCAGAAGGGCTTCTGTGGCGCTGCTTGGAATCGTTGGGCTGAACCATATTTCAGAGTTCAGCAGTCATCCTAGCCAAGTATGCTGTCACGGTCACAGACGTGATTGGCACTTGTATAGACGGCTGTGTGTCAAAGAAGAAAATCAGTGCGTTCATCAACCAGAAACCTTGTATGAACTGGGATATCCATTGCCTACTGAAGACCGGGCAGGTGGCATTCAAATTGAATGACTCAGACTTTCATAAGAATTCTGGATACAACCTCTGCAAGGCTATTACAGATGCCAAGAGGCAGTACAGGACTATGTTAGATACCCAAACTAACCAAATGGACACCCATCGCCTGTCACAAGGCCTACACAGCATAACAGGATGCAAATTGAAGCAGAACAGAATAGCGGAGAAAAACACAGCCTTCCCTGATCTTTTTACAATCCGTTCAAACAGAATGCCAGTGGAATGATACCACCTGCCCCCAACAACCCCAGATCCTCATATTCCTCCAGTCACTGCTGCAGATGTCAGATCGCCTTCTTGAGAGTGAACCCAAGGAAAGCAACTTGTCCGGATGGAGTCCCCAGCCATGCACTTAGATCCTGTGCAGACCAGCTAGCGAGAGAACTTTCTGACATCTTTAACCCCTCGTTGTTACAATCTGAAGTCCCCAACTGCTTCCATTATTCCGGTACCAAAGAAAGCACATGCAATGTGTCTCAATGACTACCGCCTGATGCCTCTGACTTCCATAGTTACAAAGTCCTTTGAGAGGTTAGTCATGGATCACATCAACCCTAGACCCCCAGCCTGCCTCAATCCCTTGCAATCTGCCTACCAGTGCAACAGGTCCACGGTAGATGCCATTTTTCTCATCCTGCACTCATTCGACGAACATCTGAATAATACAGATACCTGTGTCAGGCTTCTACTTATTGATTACAGCTCCACCTTCAACATTATAATACCAACCAAACTAACCTCCAAACTCTGAGACCTCGGTCTTGGGTCTGCTATCTGCAACAGGATCCTCAACCTCTTGATCCATAGACTGCAGTCAGTAAAGAAAGATAACATCACCTCCTCTGCGATGCGCCTCAACACCGGCGCCTCCCAAGAATACGTACTCAAGCTCCTACTGCACTCCCTGTACACTCAGGACTGTGTGGCACAATTTCATCCGAATGCCATTTACAAGTTCACTGAAAACACTACCATTGTATGACAGATATCAGACAGCATACAGAAAGAAGATAGGATGCTTGATCTTATGATGCAAAGATAACAATCTCTCCTCCAAAGTGGTGGGCAAAACTAAGGAGCTTGATCATCGATCTCCGGAAGAAAGAAGAACAACATGACCCCACTTATATCAATGGAGCTGAGGTGGAGAGGTTCGATAGCGTCAAATTCCTTGGAGTGATGATAACCAGCAACCTGCACTGAACCTCCCACAGAGGTGTGATAATCAAGAAGGCACAACAATGCCTCTTCTTCCTCTGAACGCTTATGAAATTCAGCATGTCTGTAAGGACCCTCACTAACTCTTATAGATGCATCATAGAAAGCATTCTACCCAGCTACATCATGGCTGGTACAGTAATTGCTCTACCCATGGCCATAAGAACCTACAGAAAGTTATGTGAACAGCCCAGACAATCACACAAGCCATGGACTCCCTCTACGTATACTGTAGTTCCAGAATGGCAGCTAGCGTCAACAGTGACACCTCCAATCCTGGTATTAATCTCTTCCAACCTCTTCCATCACGCAGAAGATACAAAAGCTTAAACGCACATACCAGTGGGTTCCAGAACAAATTTTTACCCGCTGTTATTCGTCTGTCGAATGGGTCTCTCAAATTTCAAATCTAATGGCGATCTCTTTTTGTCCTCTCCTTGCAGCCATAACTTTCTCTGCCTTGCTCTGTTCAATCACCCTATGATCTGCTTATTCTGTACACAAAACACAACTTTCAACTGCACTTAGGTATGTGTGACAACGATAAATCACATCAAATCAAGTGCAACAGCCTGCTCGACTTACACAGTGACTGCAGTGGAGCTGTTGTCACCACTTGCAACTGACAAAGTCCAGCTGCATACATGACATGGATAAACAAACAGCATTAACATTTTGCGTCTGAAATGTTTTCTTCAGAACTGAACAGTCTTGGAATTTAAACATTTTTATGCTGTTGAGAGAGGGGGAGAAACATTAAGTAGAATAAATGGTAATGGTGCTCAGAGCAGGAGACAAAAAGAGTGGTAATGTTAGTAAAAGTGAGATGGAAATGTAAAATGCATGGAGATACTAGGTGCAAATGAGAGAAAGAAAATCTATTCTGTTGAGAGTGAAACAACACGATACATTTTTTTTTAAAAAAGCAATGGAGGTGAAGGAAGGAGTCAGTTTCTAAACCAACTGGAGGGGTAGATGTCATGCTGTGAAGTTTGTTGACTCAATGTTCAGGGCTAGCATAGGGAGATGTGACATGAAAATGTGATGTTGTTCCTCCAGTTCACATTGAACATTAATACAACACTATAGCACACCCAGGATGGGAATTTTAGCATGGGAACATGATGGTTTAAGTGAAAAGGCAAACAACTGGCTGGTGAGTGTCATAATTAGGGATTGGGCACAGGTATGACATCATCGATATATCAGAGAAAGAGTTGTTGGTAGTCTCGGAATAGAAACACAACAAGGCATGTTTCACATACTGAGTTGAGAGTGTGATGCTGGAAATGCACAGCTGGTCAGGCAGCATCCGAGGAGCAGGAGAATTGACATTCAGGCATAAGCCCTTCATCAGGAATGAGAAGTTCTCATCTTTTCCATGTTCCAAATACCAACAAAGGCACAAGCATAGCCTGGGACATATGTGGTTGTCTATACTTTGAGTGTTGTCATCTTGAGGTTGTACAGGACATGAGTGAGACCTAGGATGGGGGAATTTCAAGAACAGGGGATATATTTTTAAGGTGAGAGGAGGGAGATTTTAAAAAGACATGAGGGGCAATTTATTTTTACACAGAAGGTGATTCACATGTGGAATGAACTTCCTGAGGAAATCCTGAATGTTGAGCACAATTGCAAAGTTTAAAAGACACCTAGGTAAATATATGAATAGCAAAGGTTTGGAGAGATAGGAGTAGACATTTTTTCCTAGATTTGCTTAAGAAATGTTGTAAGGAGAAAGCCGGGAACTATTGGCCTGTCTGACTTTGGTTGTGGGTAGATTGATGGAGGTGATTTTAAAACATAAACTTTATGGACATTTAGAGAGACATAAATTGATTCGGGATAGTCAGCGTGGCTTTGTGTGAGAAAAATAATTTCTCACAAACATGCTTGCAGTTTTGAAGAAGTTACCAAAACGATTGATGAAGGCAGAACAGTAGATATTGTTTACTTGGACTTTAGTAGAACTTTTGACAAGGTTCCACATTATAGACTAATTAGTAAAGTTAGGTCACAAGATTGAGCTTGCCAATTGGACGCATTATTGGCTTAATGGCAGGAGAAAGAGACTAGTGGTTGAGGGTTGCTTTCAGATTGAAGGCCTGTCACCAGAGTGTTCCACAAGGTTCGGTTCTGGGAAATCTTTTGTTTGTCATCTATATGAATGATTTGGATGAGCATATAGAAGGCATGGTTAGTCAGCTTGCAGACAGCACCAAAAGTGGTAGCGTAGTAGCCAGTGAAATAGGTTTCCTAAGATTACAAAGGGATCTTGTTCAAATGGGTCAATGGGTTCAAAAATGGCAGATGGTGTTCATTCTGGATAAATGCAAGGTATTGCATTTGGGTTCAACAAATAAGGGTAGGACACATAGGGCACAACCAAAAGTAGGGCCTTGGTTGTGTTTATACACAAGTAGTGTTGGTAGAACAGAGAGGCCAATGGGTTCAGGTACACCATTCCTTGAAGTTTCCATCACATATAGACAGGGTGGTTCAAGAGACATTTTGCACGCTGTGCCTTCATTGCTCAATCCTTTGAGTATAGGCGTTGAAAAGTCACGTTGTGTTTGGGCAGGACATTGGTGAGACATCTTCTGGAATATAGTGTTCAGTTCTGTTTGCCAAGTAATAGGAAGGATATTTTTAAGCTGGAGGAATTCAGAAGAGGTTTACTGGATTTTGCCAGGTATGGAAAGTTTGAGCTGTAAAGAAAGGCTGGATAGACTGGGTAGGAACAAATTACTGCAGATGCTGGAATCTGTAACAGGAAACAAAAAGTGTTGGAGATCACAATGGTCGATGGAGAGAAAGCAAGCTCGTGTTATGAATCTCGATGAATCTACATCAGAGCTGAAGTGAAGTGAAGCGATAGGCTGGAACCTTTTACACTGGAGAGTAGCAGGTCAAGTGGAAAACTTATGGACGTTTATAAAATAAAATAATGAAGGGTATAGATAGGATGAAGAGTAGTTGTCTTTTTCCTCGGATGGGGGATTTCAGGAGAGGGGGCACATTTTAAGGGCAGAAGTGCGAGAGTTAAAAAAGACATGGATCTGGACCAGTAGCAGTGAGCTACGGCGAGTTTAGTTTGAGATTATGTTCGGCACAGAGTGATTGGGCTGAAGGGTTTGTTTCCGTACTGCATGACTCGATGACTCTCTGTGAAACTGCGTCCACCTGTTGTCTTTGCAGCAATGTCTGCAGTGGAGCTGTTGCTGCCGTTTGAACTGAAGGCAACTGAGGGAAGCGTCACGCGATCGCAGGGGGCTGTGGCGCGCGCCTGTAATCCCGCTGCTGGGAGGCTGAGGCTGTCGGATGACTTGAGGTTAGGAGTTCTGGGCTGTTGTGGTCTGTGTCGATCGGGTGCCCACACTCAGGGCAGTGTCCACATGGTGCTCCTCGGGGAACTCGGGTGTACCAGGTGTGCTGCAGAGGGGTGAACCGGCCTAGGTCGGAAACGGAGCAGGTCAAAGCCCCCGCACTGCTCAGTAGTGGGATAGCATCTGTGAATGGATGCAGCAGTGCAGCCTGACCAATACAGTGAGACGCAGTCTTTTACACCATTCTTTACCTTGCGGCATTCCCATCTTTTGCCATCAGTGCAAACAATCTCGATGTCTCAATCCTGCTTCCTTCCTTCCCCACTCACTCCCTCCACCCCCTACGCCCGCCACGTTTATTCACTCTCACGATAACCAATCTTTACAAAGTCAACAACAAATCCACACATTTTACAACAACCGAATCTCTCTACAAGTCCTCCACACTCACCCAAACACACTCTCTCAGTCATTACCTCACACTTCCCACACTGCCCTTTTCTCCCTCTCCTCAATATTCACTTCTCTTTTACTGCTCCCTGCTGTTCACAGCACCTACTGTTCTGAGAAAATCTCCACTTTACACAATCCTACCAGCCACGGCCAGCAGAGAGCGCAAAACTCTCTTCATTTTCCTGCCCGAATTCTCCATTGCTCACATTGCCGAAACTTCCATTGCAACCACCAAGCGTTCAAGCTGCCTCCCGGCTCTTTCCCCTCTCCGTCATCCATTCATTCATTCACTTCGGCAAATGATTCTCCTGCAAAACTGTGCAACACTTGAACTCTCATTCTAACTTCTCTCATGCTGTAGCTACCAGAGAGAAAGAAAGAGGCAGCAAGACTGGCATTTCCATGATGCCACAATCAAGTTGACCAACAGCCCATTTTTCCATCTCCTCACTTCCGAGTATGAGGTCTTAGACAAGACAGCGAGAAATAATAGCAGCCGAGATGCACGTTATTTCCAAGAACGGGGGCCTTACTGGCCTCACTTTACAACTGGCGGTGGTCCAAGTGGCAGATCGGTTAGAAGAAAGTTCTCTGTTCCTCTCTGCTGCGATTCTCGCACGCCACTTGAATGCCACCGGTATTCAGTCTTCTGCTTCCCACTCTAATATTGAAAACATATCTTGGCCATTGCTGGAATGGAGCAATATAGTAGCAGAGGTGTAATTTGTTCAAGGGTTCTATCACACAAAATCATGCGACTGCCTTCCCTTACAGTCACAAGAGCATGTAACATAGAAGCTTCCGCAACAGATGTTGAACCATTGCTACTGAACCACCAACAATGCCTACCACTCCATACCACAAATACACTTTTGAAAATCAGATCACAGCACTGTGTTCCTGCTCCCAGTTTATAAGCAGAATCTGAAACTTGAGGACCTAGCACAGAAAGTAGGACAGTGCTGGTCTGAAGCTGCAGAAGGGCTTCTGTGGCGCTGCTTGGAATCGTTGGGCTGAACCATATTTCAGAGTTCAGCAGTCATCCTAGCCAAGTATGCTGTCACGGTCACAGACGTGATTGGCATTTGTATAGACGGCTGTGTGTCAAAGAAGAAAATCAGTGCGTTCATCAACCAGAAACCTTGTATGAACTGGGATATCCATTGCCTACTGAAGACCGGGCAGGTGGCATTCAAATTGAATGACTCAGACTTTCATAAGAATTCTGGATACAACCTCTGCAAGGCTATTACAGATGCCAAGAGGCAGTACAGGACTATGTTAGGTACCCAAACTAACCAAATGGACACCCATCGCCTGTCACAAGGCCTACACAGCATAACAGGATGCAAATTGAAGCAGAACAGAATAGCGGAGAAAAACACAGCCTTCCCTGATCTTTTTACAATCCGTTCAAACAGAATGCCAGTGGAATGATACCACCTGCCCCCAACAACCCCAGATCCTCATATTCCTCCAGTCACTGCTGCAGATGTCAGATCGCCTTCTTGAGAGTGAACCCAAGGAAAGCAACTTGTCCGGATGGAGTCCCCAGCCATGCACTTAGATCCTGTGCAGACCAGCTAGCGAGAGAACTTTCTGACATCTTTAACCCCTCGTTGTTACAATCTGAAGTCCCCAACTGCTTCCATTATTCCGGTACCAAAGAAAGCACATGCAATGTGTCTCAATGACTACCGCCTGATGCCTCTGACTTCCATAGTTACAAAGTCCTTTGAGAGGTTAGTCATGGATCACATCAACCCTAGACCCCCAGCCTGCCTCAATCCCTTGCAATCTGCCTACCAGTGCAACAGGTCCACGGTAGATGCCATTTTTCTCATCCTGCACTCATTCGACGAACATCTGAATAATACAGATACCTGTGTCAGGCTTCTACTTATTGATTACAGCTCCACCTTCAACATTATAATACCAACCAAACTAACCTCCAAACTCTGAGACCTAGGTCTTGGGTCTGCTATCTGCAACAGGATCCTCAACCTCTTGATCCATAGACTGCAGTCAGTAAAGAAAGATAACATCACCTCCTCTGCGATGCGCCTCAACACCGGCGCCTCCCAAGAATACGTACTCAAGCTCCTACTGCACTCCCTGTACACTCGGGACTGTGTGGCACAATTTCATCCGAATGCCATTTACAAGTTCACTGAAAACACTACCATTGTATGACAGATATCAGACAGCATACAGAAAGAAGATAGGATGCTTGATCTTATGTTGCAAAGATAACAATCTCTCCTCCAAAGTGGTGGGCAAAACTAAGGAGCTTGATCATCGACCTCCGGAAGAAAGAAGAACAACATGACCCTACTTACATCAATGGAGCTGAGGTGGAGAGGGTCGATAGCGTCAAATTCCTTGGAGTGATGATAACCAGCAACCTGCACTGAACCTCCCACAGAGGTGTGATAATCAAGAAGGCACAACAATGCCTCTTCTTCCTCTGAACGCTTATGAAATTCAGCATGTCTGTAAGGACCCTCACTAACTCTTATAGATGCATCATAGAAAGCATTCTACCCAGCTACATCATGGCTGGTACAGTAATTGCTCTACCCATGGCCATAAGAACCTACAGAAAGTTATGTGAACAGCCCAGACAATCACACAAGCCATGGACTCCCTCTACGTATACTGTAGTTCCGGAATGGCAGCTAGCGTCAACAGTGACACCTCCAATCCTGGTATTAATCTCTTCCAACCTCTTCCATCACGCAGAAGATACAAAAGCTTAAACGCACATACCAGTGGGTTCCAGAACAAATTTTTACCCGCTGTTATTCGTCTGTCGAATGGGTCTCTCAAATTTCAAATCTAATGGCGATCTCTTTTTGTCCTCTCCTTGCAGCCATAACTTTCTCTGCCTTGCTCTGTTCAATCACCCTATGATCTGCTTATTCTGTACACAAAACACAACTTTCAACTGCACTTAGGTATGTGTGACAACGATAAATCACATCAAATCAAGTGCAACAGCCTGCTCGACTTACACAGTGACTGCAGTGGAGCTGTTGTTACCACTTGCAACTGACAAAGTCCAGCTGCACACATGACATGGATAAACAAACAGCATTAACATTTTGCGTCTGAAATGTTTTCTTCAGAACTGAACAGTCTTGGAATTTAAACATTTTTATGCTGTTGAGAGAGGGGGAGAAACATTAAGTAGAATAAATGGTAATGGTGCTCAGAGCAGGAGACAAAAAGAGTGGTAATGTTAGTAAAAGTGAGATGGAAATGTAAAATGCATGGAGATACTAGGTGCAAAAGAGAGAAAGAAAATCTATTCTGTTGAGAGTGAAACAACACGATACATTTTTTTTTAAAAAAGCAATGGAGGTGAAGGAAGGAGTCAGTTTCTAAACCAACTGGAGGGGTAGATGTCATGCTGTGAAGTTTGCTGACTCAATGTTCAGGGCTAGCATAGGGAGATGTGACATGAAAATGTGATGTTGTTCCTCCAGTTCACATTGAACATTAATACAACACTATAGCACACCCAGGATGGGAATTTTAGCATGGGAACATGATGGTTTAAGTGAAAAGGCAAACAACTGGCTGGTGAGTGTCATAATTAGGGATTGGGCACAGGTATGACATCATCGATATATCAGAGAAAGAGTTGTTGGTAGTCTCGGAATAGAAACACAACAAGGCATGTTTCACATACTGAGTTGAGAGTGTGATGCTGGAAATGCACAGCTGGTCAGGCAGCATCCGAGGAGCAGGAGAATTGACATTCAGGCATAAGCCCTTCATCAGGAATGAGAAGTTCTCATCTTTTCCATGTTCCAAATACCAACAAAGGCACAAGCATAGCCTGGGACATATGTGGTTGTCTATACTTTGAGTGTTGTCATGTTGAGGTTGTACAGGACATGAGTGAGACCTAGGATGGGGGAATTTCAAGAACAGGGGATATATTTTTAAGGTGAGAGGAGGGAGATTTTAAAAAGACATGAGGGGCAATTTATTTTTACACAGAAGGTGATTCACATGTGGAATGAACTTCCTGAGGAAATCCTGAATGTTGAGCACAATTGCAAAGTTTAAAAGACACCTAGGTAAATATATGAATAGCAAAGGTTTGGAGAGATAGGAGTAGACATTTTTTCCTAGATTTGCTTAAGAAATGTTGTAAGGAGAAAGCCGGGAACTATTGGCCTGTCTGACTTTGGTTGTGGGTAGATTGATGGAGGTGATTTTAAAACATAAACTTTATGGACATTTAGAGAGACATAAATTGATTCGGGATAGTCAGCGTGGCTTTGTGTGAGAAAAATAATTTCTCACAAACATGCTTGCAGTTTTGAAGAAGTTACCAAAACGATTGATGAAGGCAGAACAGGAGATATTGTTTACTTAGACTTTAGAAGAACTTTTGACAAGGTTCCACATTATAGACTAATTAGTAAAGTTAGGTCACAAGATTGAGCTTGCTAATTGGACGCATTGTTGGCTTAATGGCAGGAGAAAGAGACTAGTGGTTGAGGGTTGCTTTCAGATTGAAGGCCTGTCACCAGAGTGTTCCACAAGGATCGGTTCTGGGAAATCTTTTGTTTGTCATCTATATGAATGATTTGGATGAGCATATAGAAGGCATGGTTAGTCAGCTTGCAGACAGCACCAAAAGTGGTAGCGTAGTAGCCAGTGAAATAGGTTTCCTAAGATTACAAAGGGATCTTGTTCAAATGGGTCAATGGGTTCAAAAATGGCAGATGGTGTTCAATCTGGATAAATGCAAGGTATTGCATTTGGGTTCAACAAATAAGGGTAGGACACATAGGGCACAACCAAAAGTAGGGCCTTGGTTGTGTTTATACACAAGTAGTGTTGGTAGAACAGAGAGGCCAATGGGTTCAGGTACACCATTCCTTGAAGTTTCCATCACATATAGACAGGGTGGTTCAAGAGACATTTTGCACGCTGTGCCTTCATTGCTCAATCCTTTGAGTATAGGCGTTGAAAAGTCACGTTGTGTTTGGGCAGGACATTGGTGAGACATCTTCTGGAATATAGTGTTCAGTTCTGTTTGCCAAGTAATAGGAAGGATATTTTTAAGCTGGAGGAATTCAGAAGAGGTTTACTGGATTTTGCCAGGTATGGAAAGTTTGAGCTGTAAAGAAAGGCTGGATAGACTGGGTAGGAACAAATTACTGCAGATGCTGGAATCTGTAACAGGAAACAAAAAGTGTTGGAGATCACAATGGTCGATGGAGAGAAAGCAAGCTCGTGTTATGAATCTCGATGAATCTACATCAGAGCTGAAGTGAAGTGAAGCGATAGGCTGGAACCTTTTACACTGGAGAGTAGCAGGTCAAGTGGAAACCTTATGGACGTTTATAAAATAAAATAATGAAGGGTATAGATAGGATGAAGAGTAGTTGTCTTTTTCCTCGGATGGGGGATTTCAGGAGAGGGGGCACATTTTAAGGGCAGAAGTGCGAGAGTTAAAAAAGACATGAGGGGCATCTTTTTTTCCATAGAGGGTGGGGGTTAGCCAGTGGAATGAAGTTCCTGAGGAACTGATGGATGTGGGCACCGTTACAATGTTTAAAAGATATTTGGGTAAGTACATGAAAAGGGAAAGTTTGGATCTGGACCAGTCGCAGTGAGCTACGGCGAGTTTAGTTTGAGATTATGTTCGGCACAGAGTGATTGGGCTGAAGGGTTTGTTTCCGTACTGCATGACTCGATGACTCTCTGTGAAACTGCGTCCGCCTGTTGTCTTTGCAGCAATGTCTGCAGTGGAGCTGTTGCTGCCGTTTGAACTGAAGGCAACTGAGGGAAGCGCCACGCGATCGCCGGGGGCTGTGGCGCGCGCCTGTAATCCCGCTGCTGGGAGGCTGAGGCTGCCGGATGACTTGAGGTTGCGAGTTCTGGGCTGTTGTGGTCTGTGTCGATCGGGTGCCCACACTCAGGGCAGTGTCCACATGGTGCTCCTCGGGGAACTCGGGTGTACCAGGTGTGCTGCAGAGGGGTGAACCGGCCCAGGTCGGAAACGGAGCAAGTCAAAGCCCCCGCACTGCTCAGTAGTGGGATAGCACCTGTGAATGGATGCAGCCGTGCAGCCTGACCAATACAGTGAGACGCAGTCTTTTACACCATTCTTTACCTTGCGGCATTCCCACCTTTTGCCATCAGTGCAAACAATCTCGATGTCTCAATCCTGCTTCCTTCCTTCCCCACTCACTCCCTCCACCCCCTACGCCCGCCACGTTTATTCACTCTCACGATAACCAATCTTTACAAAGTCAACAACAAATCCACACATTTTACAACAACCGAATCTCTCTACAAGTCCTCCACACTCACCCAAACACACTCTCTCAGTCATTACCTCACACTTCCCACACTGCCCTTTTCTACCTCTCCTCAATATTCACTTCTCTTTTCCTGCTCCCTGCTGTTCACAGCACCTACTGTTCTGAGAAAATCTCCACTTTACACAATCCTACCAGCCACAGCCAGCAGAGCGCGCAAAACTCTCTTCATTTTCCTGCCCGAATTCTCCATTGCTCACATTGCCGAAACTTCCATTGCAACCACCAAGCGTTCAAGCTGCCTCCCGGCTCTTTCCCCTCTCCGTCATCCATTCATTCATTCACTTCGGCAAATGATTCTCCTGCAAAACTGTGCAACACTTGAACTCTCATTCTAACTTCTCTCATGCTGTAGCTACCAGAGAGAAAGAAAGAGGCAGCAAGACTGGCATTTCCATGATGCCACAATCAAGTTGACCAACAGCCCATTTTTCCATCTCCTCACTTCCGAGTATGAGGTCTTAGACAAGACAGCGAGAAATAATAGCAGCCGAGATGCACGTTATTTCCAAGAACGGGGGCCTTACTGGCCTCACTTTACAACTGGCGGTGGTCCAAGTGGCAGATCGGTTAGAAGGAAGTTCTCTGTTCCTCTCTGCTGCGATTCTCGCACGCCACTTGAATGCCACCGGTATTCAGTCTTCTGCTTCCCACTCTAATATTGAAAACATATCTTGGCCATTGCTGGAATGGAGCAATATAGTAGCAGAGGTGTAATTTGTTCAAGGGTTCTATCACACAAAATCATGCGACTGCCTTCCCTTACAGTCACAAGAGCATGTAACATAGAAGCTTCCGCAACAGATGTTGAACCATTGCTACTGAACCACCAACAATGCCTTCCACTCCATACCACAAATACATTTTTGAAAATCAGATCACAGCACTGTGTTCCTGCTCCCAGTTTATAAGCAGAATCTGAAACTTGAGGACCTAGCACAGAAAGTAGGACAGTGCTGGTCTGAAGCTGCGGAAGGGCTTCTGTGGCGCTGCTTGGAATCGTTGGGCTGAACCATATTTCAGAGTTCAGCAGTCATCCTAGCCAAGTATGCTGTCACGGTCACAGACGTGATTGGCATTTGTATAGACGGCTGTGTGTCAAAGAAGAAAATCAGTGCGTTCATCAACCAGAAACCTTGCATGAACTGGGATATCCATTGCCTACTGAAGACCGGGCAGGTGGCATTCAAATTGAATGACTCAGACTTTCATAAGAATTCTGGATACAACCTCTGCAAGGCTATTACAGTTGCCAAGAGGCAGTACAGGACTACGTTAGAGACCCAAACTAACCAAATGGACACCCATCGCCTGTCACAAGGCCTACACAGCATAACAGGATGCAAATTGAAGCAGAACAGAATAGCGGAGAAAAACACAGCCTTCCCTGATCTTTTTACAATCCGTTCAAACAGAATGCCAGTGGAATGATACCACCTGCCCCCAACAACCCCAGATCCTCATATTCCTCCAGTCACTGCTGCAGATGTCAGATCGCCTTCTTGAGAGTGAACCCAAGGAAAGCAACTTGTCCGGATGGAGTCCCCAGCCATGCACTTAGATCCTGTGCAGACCAGCTAGCGAGAGAACTTCCTGACATCTTTAACCCCTCGTTGTTACAATCTGAAGTCCCCAACTGCTTCCATTATTCCGGTACCAAAGAAAGCACATGCAATGTGTCTCAATGACTACCGCCTGATGCCTCTGACTTCCATAGTTACAAAGTCCTTTGAGAGGTTAGTCATGGATCACATCAACCCTAGACCCCCAGCCTGCCTCAATCCCTTGCAATCTGCCTACCAGTGCAACAGGTCCATGGTAGATGCCATTTTTCTCATCCTGCACTCATTCGACGAACATCTGAATAATACAGATACCTGTGTCAGGCTTCTACTTATTGATTACAGCTCCACCTTCAACATTATAATACCAACCAAACTAACCTCCAAACTCTGAGACCTAGGTCTTGGGTCTGCTATCTGCAACAGGATCCTCAACCTCTTGATCCATAGACTGCAGTCAGTAAAGAAAGATAACATCACCTCCTCTGCGATGCGCCTCAACACCGGCGCCTCCCAAGAATACGTACTCAAGCTCCTACTGCACTCCCTGTACACTCGGGACTGTGTGGCACAATTTCATCCGAATGCCATTTACAAGTTCACTGAAAACACTACCATTGTATGACAGATATCAGACAACCATGAGTTAGCATACAGAAAGAAGATAGGATGCTTGATCTTATGATGCAAAGATAACAATCTCTCCTCCAAAGTGGTGGGCAAAACTAAGGAGCTTGATCATCGACCTCCGGAAGAAAGAAGAACAACATGACCCTACTTACATCAATGGAGCTGAGGTGGAGAGGGTCGATAGCGTCAAATTCCTTGGAGTGATGATAACTAGCAACCTGCACTGAACCTCCCACAGAGGTGTGATAATCAAGAAGGCACAACAATGCCTCTTCTTCCTCTGAACGCTTATGAAATTCAGCATGTCTGTAAGGACCCTCACTAACTCTTATAGATGCATCATAGAAAGCATTCTACCCAGCTACATCATGGCTGGTACAGTAATTGCTCTACCCATGGCCATAAGAACCTACAGAAAGTTATGTGAACAGCCCAGACAATCACACAAGCCATGGACTCCCTCTACGTATACTGTAGTTCCGGAATGGCAGCTAGCGTCAACAGTGACACCTCCAATCCTGGTATTAATCTCTTCCAACCTCTTCCATCACGCAGAAGATACAAAAGCTTAAACGCACATACCAGTGGGTTCCAGAACAAATTTTTACCCGCTGTTATTCGTCTGTCGAATGGGTCTCTCAAATTTCAAATCTAATGGCGATCTCTTTTTGTCCTCTCCTTGCAGCCATAACTTTCTCTGCCTTGCTCTGTTCAATCACCCTATGATCTGCTTATTCTGTACACAAAACACAACTTTCAACTGCACTTAGGTATGTGTGACAACGATAAATCACAACAAATCAAGTGCAACAGCCTGCTCGACTTACACAGTGACTGCAGTGGAGCTGTTGTCACCACTTGCAACTGACAAAGTCCAGCTGCATACATGACATGGATAAACAAACAGCATTAACATTTTGCGTCTGAAATGTTTTCTTCAGAACTGAACAGTCTTGGAATTTAAACATTTTTATGCTGTTGAGAGAGGGGGAGAAACATTAAGTAGAATAAATGGTAATGGTGCTCAGAGCAGGAGACAAAAAGAGTGGTAATGTTAGTAAAAGTGAGATGGAAATGTAAAATGCATGGAGATACTAGGTGCAAAAGAGAGAAAGAAAATCTATTCTGTTGAGAGTGAAACAACACGATACATTTTTTTTTTCAAAAGCAATGGAGGTGAAGGAAGGAGTCAGTTTCTAAACCAACTGGAGGGGTAGATGTCATGCTGTGAAGTTTGTTGACTCAATGTTCAGGGCTAGCATAGGGAGATGTGACATGAAAATGTGATGTTGTTCCTCCAGTTCACATTGAACATTAATACAACACCATAGCACACCCAGGATGGGAATTTTAGCATGGGAACATGATGGTTTAAATGAAAAGGCAAACAACTGGCTGGTGAGTGTCATAATTAGGGATTGGGCACAGGTATGACATCATCGATATATCAGAGAAAGAGTTGTTGGTAGTCTCGGAATAGAAACACAACAAGGCATGTTTCACATACTGAGTTGAGAGTGTGATGCTGGAAATGCACAGCTGGTCAGGCAGCATCCGAGGAGCAGGAGAATTGACATTCAGGCATAAGCCCTTCATCAGGAATGAGAAGTTCTCATCTTTTCCATGTTCCAAATACCAACAAAGGCACAAGCATAGCCTGGGACATATGTGGTTGTCTATACTTTGAGTGTTGTCATCTTGAGGTTGTACAGGACATGAGTGAGACCTAGGATGGGGGAATTTCAAGAACAGGGGATATATTTTTAAGGTGAGAGGAGGGTGATTTTAAAAAGACATGAGGGGCAATTTATTTTTACACAGAAGGTGATTCACATGTGGAATGAACTTCCTGAGGAAATCCTGAATGTTGAGCACAATTGCAAAGTTTAAAAGACACCTAGGTAAATATATGAATAGCAAAGGTTTGGAGAGATAGGAGTAGACATTTTTTCCTAGATTTGCTTAAGAAATGTTGTAAGGAGAAAGCCGGGAACTATTGGCCTGTCTGACTTTGGTTGTGGGTAGATTGATGGAGGTGATTTTAAAACATAAACTTTATGGACATTTAGAGAGACATAAATTGATTCGGGATAGTCAGCGTGGCTTTGTGTGAGAAAAATAATTTCTCACAAACATGCTTGCAGTTTTGAAGAAGTTACCAAAACGATTGATGAAGGCAGAACAGTAGATATTGTTTACTTAGACTTTAGAAGAACTTTTGACAAGGTTCCACATTATAGACTAATTAGTAAAGTTAGGTCACAAGATTGAGCTTGCTAATTGGACGCATTGTTGGCTTAATGGCAGGAGAAAGAGACTAGTGGTTGAGGGTTGCTTTCAGATTGAAGGCCTGTCACCAGAGTGTTCCACAAGGATCGGTTCTGGGAAATCTTTTGTTTGTCATCTATATGAATGATTTGGATGAGCATATAGAAGGCATGGTTAGTCAGCTTGCAGACAGCACCAAAAGTGGTAGCGTAGTAGCCAGTGAAATAGGTTTCCTAAGATTACAAAAGGGATCTTGTTCAAATGGGTCAATGGGTTCAAAAATGGCAGATGGTGTTCAATCTGGATAAATGCAAGGTATTGCATTTGGGTTCAACAAATAAGGGTAGGACACATAGGGCACAACCAAAAGTAGGGCCTTGGTTGTGTTTATACACAAGTAGTGTTGGTAGAACAGAGAGGCCAATGGGTTCAGGTACACCATTCCTTGAAGTTTCCATCACATATAGACAGGGTGGTTCAAGAGACATTTTGCACGCTGTGCCTTCATTGCTCAATCCTTTGAGTATAGGCGTTGAAAAGTCACGTTGTGTTTGGGCAGGACATTGGTGAGACATCTTCTGGAATATAGTGTTCAGTTCTGTTTGCCAAGTAATAGGAAGGATATTTTTAAGCTGGAGGAATTCAGAAGAGGTTTACTGGATTTTGCCAGGTATGGAAAGTTTGAGCTGTAAAGAAAGGCTGGATAGACTGGGTAGGAACAAATTACTGCAGATGCTGGAATCTGTAACAGGAAACAAAAAGTGTTGGAGATCACAATGGTCGATGGAGAGAAAGCAAGCTCGTGTTATGAATCTCGATGAATCTACATCAGAGCTGAAGTGAAGTGAAGCGATAGGCTGGAACCTTTTACACTGGAGAGTAGCAGGTCAAGTGGAAACCTTATGGACGTTTATAAAATAAAATAATGAAGGGTATAGATAGGATGAAGAGTAGTTGTCTTTTTCCTCGGATGGGGGATTTCAGGAGAGGGGGCACATTTTAAGGGCAGAAGTGCGAGAGTTAAAAAAGACATGAGGGGCATCTTTTTTTCCATAGAGGGTGGGGGTTAGCCAGTGGAATGAAGTTCCTGAGGAACTGATGGATGTGGGCACCGTTACAATGTTTAAAAGATATTTGGGTAAGTACATGAAAAGGGAAAGTTTGGATCTGGACCAGTAGCAGTGAGCTACGGCGAGTTTAGTTTGAGATTATGTTCGGCACAGAGTGATTGGGCTGAAGGGTTTGTTTCCGTACTGCATGACTCGATGACTCTCTGTGAAACTGCGTCCGCCTGTTGTCTTTGCAGCAATGTCTGCAGTGGAGCTGTTGCTGCCGTTTGAACTGAAGGCAACTGAGGGAAGCGTCACGCGATCGCCGGGGGCTGTGGCGCGCGCCTGTAATCCCGCTGCTGGGAAGCTGAGGCTGCCGGATGACTTGAGGTTGGGAGTTCTGGGCTGTTGTGGTCTGTGTCGATCGGGTGCCCACACTCAGGGCAGTGTCCACATGGTGCTCCCCGGGGAACTCGGGTGTACCAGGTATGCTGCAGAGGGGTGAACCGGCCCAGGTCGGAAACGGAGCAGGTCAAAGCCCCCGCACTGCTCAGTAGTGGGATAGCACCTGTGAATGGATGCAGCAGTGCAGCCTGACCAATACAGTGAGACGCAGTCTTTTACACCATTCTTTACCTTGCGGCATTCCCATCTTTTGCCATCAGTGCAAACAATCTCGATGTCTCAATCCTGCTTCCTTCCTTCCCCACTCACTCCCTCCACCCCCTACGCCCGCCACGTTTATTCACTCTCACGATAACCAATCTTTACAAAGTCAACAACAAATCCACACATTTTACAACAACCGAATCTCTCTACAAGTCCTCCACACTCACCCAAACACACTCTCTCAGTCATTACCTCACACTTCCCACACTGCCCTTTTCTACCTCTCCTCAATATTCACTTCTCTTTTACTGCTCCCTGCTGTTCACAGCACCGACTGTTCTGAGAAAATCCCCACTTTACACAATCCTACCAGCCACAGCCAGCAGAGAGCGCAAAACTCTCTTCATTTTCCTGCCCGAATTCTCCATTGCTCACATTGCCGAAACTTCCATTGCAACCACCAAGCGTTCAAGCTGCCTCCCGGCTCTTTCCCCTCTCCGTCATCCATTCATTCATTCACTTCGGCAAATGATTCTCCTGCAAAACTGTGCAACACTTGAACTCTCATTCTAACTTCTCTCATGCTGTAGCTACCAGAGAGAAAGAAAGAGGCAGCAAGACTGGCATATCCATGATGCCACAATCAAGTTGACCAACAGCCCATTTTTCCATCTCCTCACTTCCGAGTATGAGGTCTTAGACAAGACAGCGAGAAATAATAGCAGCCGAGATGCACGTTATTTCCAAGAACGGGGGCCTTACTGGCCTCACTTTACAACTGGCGGTGGTCCAAGTGGCAGATCGGTTAGAAGAAAGTTCTCTGTTCCTCTCTGCTGCGATTCTCGCACGCCACTTGAATGCCACCGGTATTCAGTCTTCTGCTTCCCACTCTAATATTGAAAACATATCTTGGCCATTGCTGGAATGGAACAATATAGTAGCAGAGGTGTAATTTGTTCAAGGGTTCTATCACACAAAATCATGCGACTGCCTTCCCTTACAGTCACAAGAGCATGTAACATAGAAGCTTCCGCAACAGATGTTGAACCATTGCTACTGAACCACCAACAATGCCTACCACTCCATACCACAAATACACTTTTGAAAATCAGATCACAGCACTGTGTTCCTGCTCCCAGTTTATAAGCAGAATCTGAAACTTGAGGACCTAGCACAGAAAGTAGGACAGTGCTGGTCTGAAGCTGCGGAAGGGCTTCTGTGGCGCTGCTTGGAATCGTTGGGCTGAACCATATTTCAGAGTTCAGCAGTCATCCTAGCCAAGTATGCTGTCACGGTCACAGACGTGATTGGCATTTGTATAGACGGCTGTGTGTCAAAGAAGAAAATCAGTGCGTTCATCAACCAGAAACCTTGTATGAACTGGGATATCCATTGCCTACTGAAGACCGGGCAGGTGGCATTCAAATTGAATGACTCAGACTTTCATAAGAATTCTGGATACAACCTCTGCAAGGCTATTACAGATGCCAAGAGGCAGTACAGGACTACGTTAGAGACCCAAACTAACCAAATGGACACCCATCGCCTGTCACAAGGCCTACACAGCATAACAGGATGCAAATTGAAGCAGAACAGAATAGCGGAGAAAAACACAGCCTTCCCTGATCTTTTTACAATCCGTTCAAACAGAATGCCAGTGGAATGATACCACCTGCCCCCAACAACCCCAGATCCTCATATTCCTCCAGTCACTGCTGCAGATGTCAGATCGCCTTCTTGAGAGTGAACCCAAGGAAAGCAACTTGTCCGGATGGAGTCCCCAGCCATGCACTTAGATCCTGTGCAGACCAGCTAGCGAGAGAACTTTCTGACATCTTTAACCCCTCGTTGTTACAATCTGAAGTCCCCAACTGCTTCCATTATTCCGGTACCAAAGAAAGCACATGCAATGTGTCTCAATGACTACCGCCTGATGCCTCTGACTTCCATAGTTACAAAGTCCTTTGAGAGGTTAGTCATGGATCACATCAACCCTAGACCCCCAGCCTGCCTCAATCCCTTGCAATCTGCCTACCAGTGCAACAGGTCCATGGTAGATGCCATTTTTCTCATCCTGCACTCATTCGACGAACATCTGAATAATACAGATACCTGTGTCAGGCTTCTACTTATTGATTACAGCTCCACCTTCAACATTATAATACCAACCAAACTAACCTCCAAACTCTGAGACCTAGGTCTTGGGTCTGCTATCTGCAACAGGATCCTCAACCTCTTGATCCATAGACTGCAGTCAGTAAAGAAAGATAACATCATCTCCTCTGCGATGCGCCTCAACACCGGCGCCTCCCAAGAATACGTACTCAAGCTCCTACTGCACTCCCTGTACACTCGGGACTGTGTGGCACAATTTCATCCGAATGCCATTTACAAGTTCACTGAAAACACTACCATTGTATGACAGATATCAGACAGCATACAGAAAGAAGATAGGATGCTTGATCTTATGTTGCAAAGATAACAATCTCTCCTCCAAAGTGGTGGGCAAAACTAAGGAGCTTGATCATCGACCTCCGGAAGAAAGAAGAACAACATGACCCTACTTACATCAATGGAGCTGAGGTGGAGAGGGTCGATAGCGTCAAATTCCTTGGAGTGATGATATCCAGCAACCTGCACTGAACCTCCCACAGAGGTGTGATAATCAAGAAGGCACAACAATGCCTCTTCTTCCTCTGAACGCTTATGAAATTCAGCAAGTCTGTAAGGACCCTCACTAACTCTTATAGATGCATCATAGAAAGCATTCTACCCAGCTACATCATGGCTGGTACAGTAATTGCTCTACCCATGGCCATAAGAACCTACAGAAAGTTATGTGAACAGCCCAGACAATCACACAAGCCATGGACTCCCTGTAGGTATACTGTAGTTCCGGAATGGCAGCTAGCGTCAACAGTGACACCTCCAATCCTGGTATTAATCTCTTCCAACCTCTTCCATCACGCAGAAGATACAAAAGCTTAAACGCACATACCAGTGGGTTCCAGAACAAATTTTTACCCGCTGTTATTCGTCTGTCGAATGGGTCTCTCAAATTTCAAATCTAATGGCGATCTCTTTTTGTCCTCTCCTTGCAGCCATAACTTTCTCTGCCTTGCTCTGTTCAATCACCCTATGATCTGCTTATTCTGTACACAAAACACAACTTTCAACTGCACTTAGGTATGTGTGACAACGATAAATCACAACAAATCAAGTGCAACAGCCTGCTCGACTTACACAGTGACTGCAGTGGAGCTGTTGTCACCACTTGCAACTGACAAAGTCCAGCTGCATACATGACATGGATAAACAAACAGCATTAACATTTTGCGTCTGAAATGTTTTCTTCAGAACTGAACAGTCTTGGAATTTAAACATTTTTATGCTGTTGAGAGAGGGGGAGAAACATTAAGTAGAATAAATGGTAATGGTGCTCAGAGCAGGAGACAAAAAGAGTGGTAATGTTAGTAAAAGTGAGGTGGAAATGTAAAATGCATGGAGATACTAGGTGCAAAAGAGAGAAAGAAAATCTATTCTGTTGAGAGTGAAACAACACGATACATTTTTTTTTAAAAAGCAATGGAGGTGAAGGAAGGAGTCAGTTTCTAAACCAACTGGAGGGGTAGATGTCATGCTGTGAAGTTTGTTGACTCAATGTTCAGGGCTAGCATAGGGAGATGTGACATGAAAATGTGATGTTGTTCCTCCAGTTCACATTGAACATTAATACAACACGATAGCACACCCAGGATGGGAATTTTAGCATGGGAACATGATGGTTTAAGTGAAAAGGCAAACAACTGGCTGGTGAGTGTCATAATTAGGGATTGGGCACAGGTATGACATCATCGATATATCAGAGAAAGAGTTGTTGGTAGTCTCGGAATAGAAACACAACAAGGCATGTTTCACATACTGAGTTGAGAGTGTGATGCTGGAAATGCACAGCTGGTCAGGCAGCATCCGAGGAGCAGGAGAATTGACATTCAGGCATAAGCCCTTCATCAGGAATGAGAAGTTCTCATCTTTTCCATGTTCCAAATACCAACAAAGGCACAAGCATAGCCTGGGACATATGTGGTTGTCTATACTTTGAGTGTTGTCATCTTGAGGTTGTACAGGACATGAGTGAGACCTAGGATGGGGGAATTTCAAGAACAGGGGATATATTTTTAAGGTGAGAGGAGGGAGATTTTAAAAAGACATGAGGGGCAATTTATTTTTACACAGAAGGTGATTCACATGTGGAATGAACTTCCTGAGGAAATCCTGAATGTTGAGCACAATTGCAAAGTTTAAAAGACACCTAGGTAAATATATGAATAGCAAAGGTTTGGAGAGATAGGAGTAGACATTTTTTCCTAGATTTGCTTAAGAAATGTTGTAAGGAGAAAGCCGGGAACTATTGGCCTGTCTGACTTTGGTTGTGGGTAGATTGATGGAGGTGATTTTAAAACATAAACTTTACGGACATTTAGAGAGACATAAATTGATTCGGGATAGTCAGCGTGGCTTTGTGTGAGAAAAATAATTTCTCACAAACATGCTTGCAGTTTTGAAGAAGTTACCAAAACGATTGACGAAGGCAGAACAGTAGATATTGTTTACTTGGACTTTAGTAGAACTTTTGACAAGGTTCCACATTATAGACTAATTAGTAAAGTTAGGTCACAAGATTGAGCTTGCCAATTGGACGCATTACTGGCTTAATGGCAGGAGAAAGAGACTAGTGGTTGAGGGTTGCTTTCAGATTGAAGGCCTGTCACCAGAGTGTTCCACAAGGATCGGTTCTGGGAAATCTTTTGTTTGTCATCTATATGAATGATTTGGATGAGCATATAGAAGGCATGGTTAGTCAGCTTGTAGACAGCACCAAAAGTGGTAGCGTAGTAGCCAGTGAAATAGGTTTCCTAAGATTACAAAGGGATCTTGTTCAAATGGGTCAATGGGTTCAAAAATGGCAGATGGTGTTCAGTCTGGATAAATGCAAGGTATTGCATTTGGGTTCAACAAATAAGGGTAGGACACATAGGGCACAACCAAAGTAGGACCTTGGTTGTGTTTATACACAAGTAGTGTTGGTAGAACAGAGAGGCCAATGGGTTCAGGTACACCATTCCTTGAAGTTTCCATCACATATAGACAGGGTGGTTCAAGAGACATTTTGCACGCTGTGCCTTCATTGCTCAATCCTTTGAGTATAGGCGTTGAAAAGTCACGTTGTGTTTGGGCAGGACATTGGTGAGACATCTTCTGGAATATAGTGTTCAGTTCTGTTTGCCAAGTAATAGGAAGGATATTTTTAAGCTGGAGGAATTCAGAAGAGGTTTACTGGATTTTGCCAGGTATGGAAAGTTTGAGCTGTAAAGAAAGGCTGGATAGACTGGGTAGGAACAAATTACTGCAGATGCTGGAATCTGTAACAGGAAACAAAAAGTGTTGGAGATCACAATGGTCGATGGAGAGAAAGCAAGCTCATGTTATGAATCTCGATGAATCTACATCAGAGCTGAAGTGAAGTGAAGCGATAGGCTGGAACCTTTTACACTGGAGAGTAGCAGGTCAAGTGGAAACCTTATGGACGTTTATAAAATAAAATAATGAAGGGTATAGATAGGATGAAGAGTAGTTGTCTTTTTCCTCGGATGGGGGATTTCAGGAGAGGGGGCACATTTTAAGGGCAGAAGTGCGAGAGTTAAAAAAGACATGAGGGGCATCTTTTTTTCCATAGAGGGTGGGGGTTAGCCAGTGGAATGAAGTTCCTGAGGAACTGATGGATGTGGGCACCGTTACAATGTTTAAAAGATATTTGGGTAAGTACATGAAAAGGGAAAGTTTGGATCTGGACCAGTAGCAGTGAGCTACGGCGAGTTTAGTTTGAGATTATGTTCGGCACAGAGTGATTGGGCTGAAGGGTTTGTTTCCGTACTGCATGACTCGATGACTCTCTGTGAAACTGCGTCCGCCTGTTGTCTTTGCAGCAATGTCTGCAGTGGAGCTGTTGCTGCCGTTTGAACTGAAGGCAACTGAGGGAAGCGCCAGGCGATCGCCGGGGGCTGTGGCACGCGCCTGTAATCCCGCTGCTGGGAGGCTGAGGCTGCCGGATGACTTGAGGTTGGGAGTTCTGGGCTGTTGTGGTCTGTGTCGATCGGGTGCCCACACTCAGGGCAGTGTCCACATGGTGCTCCTCGGGGAACTCGGGTGTACCAGGTGTGCTGCAGAGGGGTGAACCGGCCCAGGTCGGAAACGGAGCAGGTCAAACCCCTCGCACTGCTCAGTAGTGGGATAGCACCTGTGAATGGATGCAGCAGTGCAGCCTGACCAATACAGTGAGACGCAGTCTTTTACACCATTCTTTACCTTGCGGCATTCCCATCTTTTGCCATCAGTGCAAACAATCTCGATGTCTCAATCCTGCTTCCTTCCTTCCCCACTCACTCCCTCCACCCCCTACGCCCGCCACGTTTATTCACTCTCACGATAACCAATCTTTACAAAGTCAACAACAAATCCACACAATTTACAACAACCGAATCTCCCTACAAGTCCTCCACACTCACCCAAACACACTCTCTCAGTCATTACCTCACACTTCCCACACTGCCCTTTTCTACCTCTCCTCAATATTCACTTCTCTTTTACTGCTCCCTGCTGTTCACAGCACCTCCTGTTCGGAGAAAATCTCCACTTTACACAATCCTACCAGCCACGGCCAGCAGAGAGCGCAAAACTCTCTTCATTTTCCTGCCCGAATTCTCCATTGCTCACATTGCCGAAACTTCCATTGCAACCACCAAGCGTTCAAGCTGCCTCCCGGCTCTTTCCCCTCTCCGTCATCCATTCATTCATTCACTTCGGCAAATGATTCTCCTGCAAAACTGTGCAACACTTGAACTCTCATTCTAACTTCTCTCATGCTGTAGCTACCAGAGAGAAAGAAAGAGGCAGCAAGACTGGCATTTCCATGATGCCACAATCAAGTTGACCAACAGCCCATTTTTCCATCTCCTCACTTCCGAGTATGAGGTCTTAGACAAGACAGCGAGAAATAATAGCAGCCGAGATGCACGTTATTTCCAAGAACGGGGGCCTTACTGGCCTCACTTTACAACTGGCGGTGGTCCAAGTGGCAGATCGGTTAGAAGAAAGTTCTCTGTTCCTCTCTGCTGCGATTCTCGCACGCCACTTGAATGCCACCGGTATTCAGTCTTCTGCTTCCCACTCTAATATTGAAAACATATCTTGGCCATTGCTGGAATGGAGCAATATAGTAGCAGAGGTGTAATTTGTTCAAGGGTTCTATCACACAAAATCATGCGACTGCCTTCCCTTACAGTCACAAGAGCATGTAACATAGAAGCTTCCGCAACAGATGTTGAACCATTGCTACTGAACCACCAACAATGCCTACCACTCCATACCACAAATACACTTTTGAAAATCAGATCACAGCACTGTGTTCCTGCTCCCAGTTTATAAGCAGAATCTGAAACTTGAGGACCTAGCACAGAAAGTAGGACAGTGCTGGTCTGAAGCTGCAGAAGGGCTTCTGTGGCGCTGCTTGGAATCGTTGGGCTGAACCATATTTCAGAGTTCAGCAGTCATCCTAGCCAAGTATGCTGTCACGGTCACAGACGTGATTGGCATTTGTATAGACGGCTGTGTGTCAAAGAAGAAAATCAGTGCGTTCATCAACCAGAAACCTTGTATGAACTGGGATATCCATTGCCTACTGAAGACCGGGCAGGTGGCATTCAAATTGAATGACTCAGACTTTCATAAGAATTCTGGATACAACCTCTGCAAGGCTATTACAGATGCCAAGAGGCAGTACAGGACTACGTTAGAGACCCAAACTAACCAAATGGACACCCATCGCCTGTCACAAGGCCTACACAGCATAACAGGATGCAAATTGAAGCAGAACAGAATAGCGGAGAAAAACACAGCCTTCCCTGATCTTTTTACAATCCGTTCAAACAGAATGCCAGTGGAATGATACCACCTGCCCCCAACAACCCCAGATCCTCATATTCCTCCAGTCACTGCTGCAGATATCAGATCGCCTTCTTGAGAGTGAACCCAAGGAAAGCAACTTGTCCGGATGGAGTCCCCAGCCATGCACTTAGATCCTGTGCAGACCAGCTAGCGAGAGAACTTTCTGACATCTTTAACCCCTCGTTGTTACAATCTGAAGTCCCCAACTGCTTCCATTATTCCGGTACCAAAGAAAGCACATGCAATGTGTCTCAATGACTACCGCCTGATGCCTCTGACTTCCATAGTTACAAAGTCCTTTGAGAGGTTAGTCATGGATCACATCAACCCTAGACCCCCAGCCTGCCTCAATCCCTTGCAATCTGCCTACCAGTGCAACAGGTCCACGGTAGATGCCATTTTTCTCATCCTGCACTCATTCGAAGAACATCTGAATAATACAGATACCTGTGTCAGGCTTCTACTTATTGATTACAGCTCCACCTTCAACATTATAATACCAACCAAACTAACCTCCAAACTCTGAGACCTAGGTCTTGGGTCTGCTATCTGCAACAGGATCCTCAACCTCTTGATCCATAGACTGCAGTCAGTAAAGAAAGATAACATCACCTCCTCTGCGATGCGCCTCAACACCGGCGCCTCCCAAGAATACGTACTCAAGCTCCTACTGCACTCCCTGTACACTCGGGACTGTGTGGCACAATTTCATCCGAATGCCATTTACAAGTTCACTGAAAACACTACCATTGTATGACAGATATCAGACAACCATGAGTTAGCATACAGAAAGAAGATAGGATGCTTGATCTTATGATGCAAAGATAACAATCTCTCCTCCAAAGTGGTGGGCAAAACTAAGGAGCTTGATCATCGACCTCCGGAAGAAAGAAGAACAACATGACCCTACTTATATCAATGGAGCTGAGGTGGAGAGGGTCGATAGCGTCAAATTCCTTGGAGTGATGATAACCAGCAACCTGCACTGAACCTCCCACAGAGGTGTGATAATCAAGAAGGCACAACAATGCCTCTTCTTCCTCTGAACGCTTATGAAATTCAGCATGTCTGTAAGGACCCTCACTAACTCTTATAGATGCATCATAGAAAGCATTCTACCCAGCTACATCATGGCTGGTACAGTAATTGCTCTACCCATGGCCATAAGAACCTACAGAAAGTTATGTGAACAGCCCAGACAATCACACAAGCCATGGACTCCCTGTAGGTATACTGTAGTTCCGGAATGGCAGCTAGCGTCAACAGTGACACCTCCAATCCTGGTATTAATCTCTTCCAACCTCTTCCATCACGCAGAAGATACAAAAGCTTAAACGCACATACCAGTGGGTTCCAGAACAAATTTTTACCCGCTGTTATTCGTCTGTCGAATGGGTCTCTCAAATTTCAAATCTAATGGCGATCTCTTTTTGTCCTCTCCTTGCAGCCATAACTTTCTCTGCCTTGCTCTGTTCAATCACCCTATGATCTGCTTATTCTGTACACAAAACACAACTTTCAACTGCACTTAGGTATGTGTGACAACGATAAATCACATCAAATCAAGTGCAACAGCCTGCTCGACTTACACAGTGACTGCAGTGGAGCTGTTGTCACCACTTGCAACTGACAAAGTCCAGCTGCATACATGACATGGATAAACAAACAGCATTAACATTTTGCGTCTGAAATGTTTTCTTCAGAACTGAACAGTCTTGGAATTTAAACATTTTTATGCTGTTGAGAGAGGGGGAGAAACATTAAGTAGAATAAATGGTAATGGTGCTCAGAGCAGGAGACAAAAAGAGTGGTAATGTTAGTAAAAGTGAGGTGGAAATGTAAAATGCATGGAGATACTAGGTGCAAAAGAGAGAAAGAAAATCTATTCTGTTGAGAGTGAAACAACACGATACATTTTTTTTTAAAAAGCAATGGAGGTGAAGGAAGGAGTCAGTTTCTAAACCAACTGGAGGGGTAGATGTCATGCTGTGAAGTTTGTTGACTCAATGTTCAGGGCTAGCATAGGGAGATGTGACATGAAAATGTGATGTTGTTCCTCCAGTTCACATTGAACATTAATACAACACGATAGCACACCCAGGATGGGAATTTTAGCATGGGAACATGATGGTTTAAGTGAAAAGGCAAACAACTGGCTGGTGAGTGTCATAATTAGGGATTGGGCACAGGTATGACATCATCGATATATCAGAGAAAGAGTTGTTGGTAGTCTCGGAATAGAAACACAACAAGGCATGTTTCACAGACTGAGTTGAGAGTGTGATGCTGGAAATGCACAGCTGGTCAGGCAGCATCCGAGGAGCAGGAGAATTGACATTCAGGCATAAGCCCTTCATCAGGAATGAGAAGTTCTCATCTTTTCCATGTTCCAAATACCAACAAAGGCACAAGCATAGCCTGGGACATATGTGGTTGTCTATACTTTGAGTGCTGTCATCTTGAGGTTGTACAGGACATGAGTGAGACCTAGGATGGGGGAATTTCAAGAACAGGAGATATATTTTTAAGGTGAGAGGAGGGAGATTTTAAAAAGACATGAGGGGCAATTTATTTTTACACAGAAGGTGATTCACATGTGGAATGAACTTCCTGAGGAAATCCTGAATGTTGAGCACAATTGCAAAGTTTAAAAGACACCTAGGTAAATATATGAATAGCAAAGGTTTGGAGAGATAGGAGTAGACATTTTTTCCTAGATTTGCTTAAGAAATGTTGTAAGGAGAAAGCCGGGAACTATTGGCCTGTCTGACTTTGGTTGTGGGTAGATTGATGGAGGTGATTTTAAAACATAAACATTTAGAGAGACATAAATTGATTCGGGATAGTCAGCGTGGCTTTGTGTGAGAAAAATAATTTCTCACAAACATGCTTGCAGTTTTGAAGAAGTTACCAAAACGATTGACGAAGGCAGAACAGTAGATATTGTTTACTTGGACTTTAGTAGAACTTTTGACAAGGTTCCACATTATAGACTAATTAGTAAAGTTAGGTCACAAGATTGAGCTTGCCAATTGGACGCATTACTGGCTTAATGGCAGGAGAAAGAGACTAGTGGTTGAGGGTTGCTTTCAGATTGAAGGCCTGTCACCAGAGTGTTCCACAAGGATCGGTTCTGGGAAATCTTTTGTTTGTCATCTATATGAATGATTTGGATGAGCATATAGAAGGCATGGTTAGTCAGCTTGCAGACAGCACCAAAAGTGGTAGTGTAGTAGCCAGTGAAATAGGTTTCCTAAGATTACAAAGGGATCTTGTTCAAATGGGTCAATGGGTTCAAAAATGGCAGATGGTGTTCAGTCTGGATAAATGCAAGGTATTGCATTTGGGTTCAACAAATAAGGGTAGGACACATAGGGCACAACCAAAAGTAGGGCCTTGGTTGTGTTTATACACAAGTAGTGTTGGTAGAACAGAGAGGCCAATGGGTTCAGGTACACCATTCCTTGAAGTTTCCATCACATATAGACAGGGTGGTTCAAGAGACATTTTGCACGCTGTGCCTTCATTGCTCAATCCTTTGAGTATAGGCGTTGAAAAGTCACGTTGTGTTTGGGCAGGACATTGGTGAGACATCTTCTGGAATATAGTGTTCAGTTCTGTTTGCCAAGTAATAGGAAGGATATTTTTAAGCTGGAGGAATTCAGAAGAGGTTTACTGGATTTTGCCAGGTATGGAAAGTTTGAGCTGTAAAGAAAGGCTGGATAGACTGGGTAGGAACAAATTACTGCAGATGCTGGAATCTGTAACAGGAAACAAAAAGTGTTGGAGATCACAATGGTCGATGGAGAGAAAGCAAGCTCATGTTATGAATCTCGATGAATCTACATCAGAGCTGAAGTGAAGTGAAGCGATAGGCTGGAACCTTTTACACTGGAGAGTAGCAGGTCAAGTGGAAACCTTATGGACGTTTATAAAATAAAATAATGAAGGGTATAGATAGGATGAAGAGTAGTTGTCTTTTTCCTCGGATGGGGGATTTCAGGAGAGGGGGCACATTTTAAGGGCAGAAGTGCGAGAGTTAAAAAAGACATGAGGGGCATCTTTTTTTCCATAGAGGGTGGGGGTTAGCCAGTGGAATGAAGTTCCTGAGGAACTGATGGATGTGGGCACCGTTACAATGTTTAAAAGATATTTGGGTAAGTACATGAAAAGGGAAAGTTTGGATCTGGACCAGTAGCAGTGAGCTACGGCGAGTTTAGTTTGAGATTATGTTCGGCACAGAGTGATTGGGCTGAAGGGTTTGTTTCCGTACTGCATGACTCGATGACTCTCTGTGAAACTGCGTCCGCCTGTTGTCTTTGCAGCAATGTCTGCAGTGGAGCTGTTGCTGCCGTTTGAACTGAAGGCAACTGAGGGAAGCGCCAGGCGATCGCCGGGGGCTGTGGCGCGCGCCTGTAATCCCGCTGCTGGGAGGCTGAGGCTGCCGGATGACTTGAGGTTGGGAGTTCTGGGCTGTTGTGGTCTGTGTCGATCGGGTGCCCACACTCAGGGCAGTGTCCACATGGTGCTCCTCGGGGAACTCGGGTGTACCAGGTGTGCTGCAGAGGGGTGAACCGGCCCAGGTCGGAAACGGAGCAGGTCAAACCCCTCGCACTGCTCAGTAGTGGGATAGCACCTGTGAATGGATGCAGCAGTGCAGCCTGACCAATACAGTGAGACGCAGTCTTTTACACCATTCTTTACCTTGCGGCATTCCCATCTTTTGCCATCAGTGCAAACAATCTCGATGTCTCAATCCTGCTTCCTTCCTTCCCCACTCACTCCCTCCACCCCCTACGCCCGCCACGTTTATTCACTCTCACGATAACCAATCTTTACAAAGTCAACAACAAATCCACACATTTTACAACAACCGAATCTCTCTACAAGTCCTCCACACTCACCCAAACACACTCTCTCAGTCATTACCTCACACTTCCCACACTGCCCTTTTCTACCTCTCCTCAATATTCACTTCTCTTTTACTGCTCCCTGCTGTTCACAGCACCTCCTGTTCGGAGAAAATCTCCACTTTACACAATCCTACCAGCCACGGCCAGCAGAGAGCGCAAAACTCTCTTCATTTTCCTGCCCGAATTCTCCATTGCTCACATTGCCGAAACTTCCATTGCAACCACCAAGCGTTCAAGCTGCCTCCCGGCTCTTTCCCCTCTCCGTCATCCATTCATTCATTCACTTCGGCAAATGATTCTCCTGCAAAACTGTGCAACACTTGAACTCTCATTCTAACTTCTCTCATGCTGTAGCTACCAGAGAGAAAGAAAGAGGCAGCAAGACTGGCATTTCCATGATGCCACAATCAAGTTGACCAACAGCCCATTTTTCCATCTCCTCACTTCCGAGTATGAGGTCTTAGACAAGACAGCGAGAAATAATAGCAGCCGAGATGCACGTTATTTCCAAGAACGGGGGCCTTACTGGCCTCACTTTACAACTGGCGGTGGTCCAAGTGGCAGATCGGTTAGAAGAAAGTTCTCTGTTCCTCTCTGCTGCGATTCTCGCACGCCACTTGAATGCCACCGGTATTCAGTCTTCTGCTTCCCACTCTAATATTGAAAACATATCTTGGCCATTGCTGGAATGGAGCAATATAGTAGCAGAGGTGTAATTTGTTCAAGGGTTCTATCACACAAAATCATGCGACTGCCTTCCCTTACAGTCACAAGAGCATGTAACATAGAAGCTTCCGCAACAGATGTTGAACCATTGCTACTGAACCACCAACAATGCCTACCACTCCATACCACAAATACACTTTTGAAAATCAGATCACAGCACTGTGTTCCTGCTCCCAGTTTATAAGCAGAATCTGAAACTTGAGGACCTAGCACAGAAAGTAGGACAGTGCTGGTCTGAAGCTGCAGAAGGGCTTCTGTGGCGCTGCTTGGAATCGTTGGGCTGAACCATATTTCAGAGTTCAGCAGTCATCCTAGCCAAGTATGCTGTCACGGTCACAGACGTGATTGGCATTTGTATAGACGGCTGTGTGTCAAAGAAGAAAATCAGTGCGTTCATCAACCAGAAACCTTGTATGAACTGGGATATCCATTGCCTACTGAAGACCGGGCAGGTGGCATTCAAATTGAATGACTCAGACTTTCATAAGAATTCTGGATACAACCTCTGCAAGGCTATTACAGATGCCAAGAGGCAGTACAGGACTACGTTAGAGACCCAAACTAACCAAATGGACACCCATCGCCTGTCACAAGGCCTACACAGCATAACAGGATGCAAATTGAAGCAGAACAGAATAGCGGAGAAAAACACAGCCTTCCCTGATCTTTTTACAATCCGTTCAAACAGAATGCCAGTGGAATGATACCACCTGCCCCCAACAACCCCAGATCCTCATATTCCTCCAGTCACTGCTGCAGATGTCAGATCACCTTCTTGAGAGTGAACCCAAGGAAAGCAACTTGTCCGGATGGAGTCCCCAGCCATGAACTTAGATCCTGTGCAGACCAGCTAGCGAGAGAACTTTCTGACATCTTTAACCCCTCGTTGTTACAATCTGAAGTCCCCAACTGCTTCCATTATTCCGGTACCAAAGAAAGCACATGCAATGTGTCTCAATGACTACCGCCTGATGCCTCTGACTTCCATAGTTACAAAGTCCTTTGAGAGGTTAGTCATGGATCACATCAACCCTAGACCCCCAGCCTGCCTCAATCCCTTGCAATCTGCCTACCAGTGCAACAGGTCCACGGTAGATGCCATTTTTCTCATCCTGCACTCATTCGACGAACATCTGAATAATACAGATACCTGTGTCAGGCTTCTACTTATTGATTACAGCTCCACCTTCAACATTATAATACCAACCAAACTAACCTCCAAACTCTGAGACCTAGGTCTTGGGTCTGCTATCTGCAACAGGATCCTCAACCTCTTGATCCATAGACTGCAGTCAGTAAAGAAAGATAACATCACCTCCTCTGCGATGCGCCTCAACACCGGCGCCTCCCAAGAATACGTACTCAAGCTCCTACTGCACTCCCTGTACACTCGGGACTGTGTGGCACAATTTCATCCGAATGCCATTTACAAGTTCACTGAAAACACTACCATTGTATGACAGATATCAGACAGCATACAGAAAGAAGAAAGGATGCTTGATCTTATGATGCAAAGATAACAATCTCTCCTCCAAAGTGGTGGGCAAAACTAAGGAGCTTGATCATCGACCTCCGGAAGAAAGAAGAACAACATGACCCTACTTATATCAATGGAGCTGAGGTGGAGAGGGTCGATAGCGTCAAATTCCTTGGAGTGATGATAACCAGCAACCTGCACTGAACCTCCCACAGAGGTGTGATAATCAAGAAGGCACAACAATGCCTCTTCTTCCTCTGAACGCTTATGAAATTCAGCATGTCTGTAAGGACCCTCACTAACTCTTATAGATGCATCAGAGAAAGCATTCTACCCAGCTACATCATGGCTGGTACAGTAATTGCTCTACCCATGGCCATAAGAACCTACAGAAAGTTATGTGAACAGCCCAGACAATCACACAAGCCATGGACTCCCTCTACGTATACTGTAGTTCCGGAATGGCAGCTAGCGTCAACAGTGACACCTCCAATCCTGGTATTAATCTCTTCCAACCTCTTCCATCACGCAGAAGATACAAAAGCTTAAACGCACATACCAGTGGGTTCCAGAACAAATTTTTACCCGCTGTTATTCGTCTGTCGAATGGGTCTCTCAAATTTCAAATCTAATGGCGATCTCTTTTTGTCCTCTCCTTGCAGCCATAACTTTCTCTGCCTTGCTCTGTTCAATCACCCTATGATCTGCTTATTCTGTACACAAAACACAACTTTCAACTGCACTTAGGTATGTGTGACAACGATAAATCACATCAAATCAAGTGCAACAGCCTGCTCGACTTACACAGTGACTGCAGTGGAGCTGTTGTCACCACTTGCAACTGACAAAGTCCAGCTGCATACATGACATGGATAAACAAACAGCATTAACATTTTGCGTCTGAAATGTTTTCTTCAGAACAGAACAGTCTTGGAATTTAAACATTTTTATGCTGTTGAGAGAGGGGGAGAAACATTAAGTAGAATAAATGGTAATGGTGCTCAGAGCAGGAGTCAAAAAGAGTGGTAATGTTAGTAAAAGTGAGGTGGAAATGTAAAATGCATGGAGATACTAGGTGCAAAAGAGAGAAAGAAAATCTATTCTGTTGAGAGTGAAACAACACGATACATTTTTTTTTAAAAAGCAATGGAGGTGAAGGAAGGAGTCAGTTTCTAAACCAACTGGAGGGGTAGATGTCATGCTGTGAAGTTTGTTGACTCAATGTTCAGGGCTAGCATAGGGAGATGTGACATGAAAATGTGATGTTGTTCCTCCAGTTCACATTGAACATTAATACAACACGATAGCACACCCAGGATGGGAATTTTAGCATGGGGACATGATGGTTTAAGTGAAAAGGCAAACAACTGGCTGGTGAGTGTCATAATTAGGGATTGGGCACAGGTATGACATCATCGATATATCAGAGAAAGAGTTGTTGGTAGTCTCGGAATAGAAACACAACAAGGCATGTTTCACATACTGAGTTGAGAGTGTGATGCTGGAAATGCACAGCTGGTCAGGCAGCATCCGAGGAGCAGGAGAATTGACATTCAGGCATAAGCCCTTCATCAGGAATGAGAAGTTCTCATCTTTTCCATGTTCCAAATACCAACAAAGGCACAAGCATAGCCTGGGACATATGTGGTTGTCTATACTTTGAGTGTTGTCATCTTGAGGTTGTACAGGACATGAGTGAGACCTAGGATGGGGGAATTTCAAGAACAGGGGATATATTTTTAAGGTGAGAGGAGGGAGATTTTAAAAAGACATGAGGGGCAATTTATTTTTACACAGAAGGTGATTCACATGTGGAATGAACTTCCTGAGGAAATCCTGAATGTTGAGCACAATTGCAAAGTTTAAAAGACACCTAGGTAAATATATGAATAGCAAAGGTTTGGAGAGATAGGAGTAGACATTTTTTCCTAGATTTGCTTAAGAAATGTTGTAAGGAGAAAGCCGGGAACTATTGGCCTGTCTGACTTTGGTTGTGGGTAGATTGATGGAGGTGATTTTAAAACATAAACTTTACGGACATTTAGAGAGACATAAATTGATTCGGGATAGTCAGCGTGGCTTTGTGTGAGAAAAATAATTTCTCACAAACATGCTTGCAGTTTTGAAGAAGTTACCAAAACGATTGACGAAGGCAGAACAGTAGATATTGTTTACTTGGACTTTAGTAGAACTTTTGACAAGGTTCCACATTATAGACTAATTAGTAAAGTTAGGTCACAAGATTGAGCTTGCCAATTGGACGCATTACTGGCTTAATGGCAGGAGAAAGAGACTAGTGGTTGAGGGTTGCTTTCAGATTGAAGGCCTGTCACCAGAGTGTTCCACAAGGATCGGTTCTGGGAAATCTTTTGTTTGTCATCTATATGAATGATTTGGATGAGCATATAGAAGGCATGGTTAGTCAGCTTGCAGACAGCACCAAAAGTGGTAGCGTAGTAGCCAGTGAAATAGGTTTCCTAAGATTACAAAGGGATCTTGTTCAAATGGGTCAATGGGTTCAAAAATGGCAGATGGTGTTCAGTCTGGATAAATGCAAGGTATTGCATTTGGGTTCAACAAATAAGGGTAGGACACATAGGGCACAACCAAAGTAGGACCTTGGTTGTGTTTATACACAAGTAGTGTTGGTAGAACAGAGAGGCCAATGGGTTCAGGTACACCATTCCTTGAAGTTTCCATCACATATAGACAGGGTGGTTCAAGAGACATTTTGCACGCTGTGCCTTCATTGCTCAATCCTTTGAGTATAGGCGTTGAAAAGTCACGTTGTGTTTGGGCAGGACATTGGTGAGACATCTTCTGGAATATAGTGTTCAGTTCTGTTTGCCAAGTAATAGGAAGGATATTTTTAAGCTGGAGGAATTCAGAAGAGGTTTACTGGATTTTGCCAGGTATGGAAAGTTTGAGCTGTAAAGAAAGGCTGGATAGACTGGGTAGGAACAAATTACTGCAGATGCTGGAATCTGTAACAGGAAACAAAAAGTGTTGGAGATCACAATGGTCGATGGAGAGAAAGCAAGCTCATGTTATGAATCTCGATGAATCTACATCAGAGCTGAAGTGAAGTGAAGCGATAGGCTGGAACCTTTTACACTGGAGAGTAGCAGGTCAAGTGGAAACCTTATGGACGTTTATAAAATAAAATAATGAAGGGTATAGATAGGATGAAGAGTAGTTGTCTTTTTCCTCGGATGGGGGATTTCAGGAGAGGGGGCACATTTTAAGGGCAGAAGTGCGAGAGTTAAAAAAGACATGAGGGGCATCTTTTTTTCCATAGAGGGTGGGGGTTAGCCAGTGGAATGAAGTTCCTGAGGAACTGATGGATGTGGGCACCGTTACAATGTTTAAAAGATATTTGGGTAAGTACATGAAAAGGGAAAGTTTGGATCTGGACCAGTAGCAGTGAGCTACGGCGAGTTTAGTTTGAGATTATGTTCGGCACAGAGTGATTGGGCTGAAGGGTTTGTTTCCGTACTGCATGACTCGATGACTCTCTGTGAAACTGCGTCCGCCTGTTGTCTTTGCAGCAATGTCTGCAGTGGAGCTGTTGCTGCCGTTTGAACTGAAGGCAACTGAGGGAAGCGCCAGGCGATCGCCGGGGGCTGTGGCGCGCGCCTGTAATCCCGCTGCTGGGAGGCTGAGGCTGCCGGATGACTTGAGGTTGGGAGTTCTGGGCTGTTGTGGTCTGTGTCGATCGGGTGCCCACACTCAGGGCAGTGTCCACATGGTGCTCCTCGGGGAACTCGGGTGTACCAGGTGTGCTGCAGAGGGGTGAACCGGCCCAGGTCGGAAACGGAGCAGGTCAAACCCCTCGCACTGCTCAGTAGTGGGATAGCACCTGTGAATGGATGCAGCAGTGCAGCCTGACCAATACAGTGAGACGCAGTCTTTTACACCATTCTTTACCTTGCGGCATTCCCATCTTTTGCCATCAGTGCAAACAATCTCGATGTCTCAATCCTGCTTCCTTCCTTCCCCACTCACTCCCTCCACCCCCTACGCCCGCCACGTTTATTCACTCTCACGATAACCAATCTTTACAAAGTCAACAACAAATCCACACATTTTACAAAAACCGAATCTCTCTACAAGTCCTCCACACTCACCCAAACACACTCTCTCAGTCATTACCTCACACTTCCCACACTGCCCTTTTCTACCTCTCCTCAATATTCACTTCTCTTTTACTGCTCCCTGCTGTTCACAGCACCTCCTGTTCGGAGAAAATCTCCACTTTACACAATCCTACCAGCCACGGCCAGCAGAGAGCGCAAAACTCTCTTCATTTTCCTGCCCGAATTCTCCATTGCTCACATTGCCGAAACTTCCATTGCAACCACCAAGCGTTCAAGCTGCCTCCCGGCTCTTTCCCCTCTCCGTCATCCATTCATTCATTCACTTCGGCAAATGATTCTCCTGCAAAACTGTGCAACACTTGAACTCTCATTCTAACTTCTCTCATGCTGTAGCTACCAGAGAGAAAGAAAGAGGCAGCAAGACTGGCATTTCCATGATGCCACAATCAAGTTGACCAACAGCCCATTTTTCCATCTCCTCACTTCCGAGTATGAGGTCTTAGACAAGACAGCGAGAAATAATAGCAGCCGAGATGCACGTTATTTCCAAGAACGGGGGCCTTACTGGCCTCACTTTACAACTGGCGGTGGTCCAAGTGGCAGATCGGTTAGAAGAAAGTTCTCTGTTCCTCTCTGCTGCGATTCTCGCACGCCACTTGAATGCCACCGGTATTCAGTCTTCTGCTTCCCACTCTAATATTGAAAACATATCTTGGCCATTGCTGGAATGGAGCAATATAGTAGCAGAGGTGTAATTTGTTCAAGGGTTCTATCACACAAAATCATGCGACTGCCTTCCCTTACAGTCACAAGAGCATGTAACATAGAAGCTTCCGCAACAGATGTTGAACCATTGCTACTGAACCACCAACAATGCCTACCACTCCATACCACAAATACACTTTTGAAAATCAGATCACAGCACTGTGTTCCTGCTCCCAGTTTATAAGCAGAATCTGAAACTTGAGGACCTAGCACAGAAAGTAGGACAGTGCTGGTCTGAAGCTGCAGAAGGGCTTCTGTGGCGCTGCTTGGAATCGTTGGGCTGAACCATATTTCAGAGTTCAGCAGTCATCCTAGCCAAGTATGCTGTCACGGTCACAGACGTGATTGGCATTTGTATAGACGGCTGTGTGTCAAAGAAGAAAATCAGTGCGTTCATCAACCAGAAACCTTGTATGAACTGGGATATCCATTGCCTACTGAAGACCGGGCAGGTGGCATTCAAATTGAATGACTCAGACTTTCATAAGAATTCTGGATACAACCTCTGCAAGGCTATTACAGATGCCAAGAGGCAGTACAGGACTACGTTAGAGACCCAAACTAACCAAATGGACACCCATCGCCTGTCACAAGGCCTACACAGCATAACAGGATGCAAATTGAAGCAGAACAGAATAGCGGAGAAAAACACAGCCTTCCCTGATCTTTTTACAATCCGTTCAAACAGAATGCCAGTGGAATGATACCACCTGCCCCCAACAACCCCAGATCCTCATATTCCTCCAGTCACTGCTGCAGATGTCAGATCGCCTTCTTGAGAGTGAACCCAAGGAAAGCAACTTGTCCGGATGGAGTCCCCAGCCATGCACTTAGATCCTGTGCAGACCAGCTAGCGAGAGAACTTTCTGACATCTTTAACCCCTCGTTGTTACAATCTGAAGTCCCCAACTGCTTCCATTATTCCGGTACCAAAGAAAGCACATGCAATGTGTCTCAATGACTACCGCCTGATGCCTCTGACTTCCATAGTTACAAAGTCCTTTGAGAGGTTAGTCATGGATCACATCAACCCTAGACCCCCAGCCTGCCTCAATCCCTTGCAATCTGCCTACCAGTGCAACAGGTCCACGGTAGATGCCATTTTTCTCATCCTGCACTCATTCGACGAACATCTGAATAATACAGATACCTGTGTCAGGCTTCTACTTATTGATTACAGCTCCACCTTCAACATTATAATACCAACCAAACTAACCTCCAAACTCTGAGACCTAGGTCTTGGGTCTGCTATCTGCAACAGGATCCTCAACCTCTTGATCCATAGACTGCAGTCAGTAAAGAAAGATAACATCACCTCCTCTGCGATGCGCCTCAACACCGGCACCTCCCAAGAATACGTACTCAAGCTCCTACTGCACTCCCTGTGCACTCGGGACTGTGTGGCACAATTTCATCCGAATGCCATTTACAAGTTCACTGAAAACACTACCATTGTATGACAGATATCAGACAGCATACAGAAAAAAGATAGGATGCTTGATCTTATGATGCAAAGATAACAATCTCTCCTCCAAAGTGGTGGGCAAAACTAAGGAGCTTGATCATCGACCTCCGGAAGAAAGAAGAACAACATGACCCCACTTATATCAATGGAGCTGAGGTGGAGAGGGTCGATAGCGTCAAATTCCTTGGAGTGATGATAACCAGCAACCTGCACTGAACCTCCCACAGAGGTGTGATAATCAAGAAGGCACAACAATGCCTCTTCTTCCTCTGAACGCTTATGAAATTCAGCATGTCTGTAAGGACCCTCACTAACTCTTATAGATGCATCATAGAAAGCATTCTACCCAGCTACATCATGGCTGGTACAGTAATTGCTCTACCCATGGCCATAAGAACCTACAGAAAGTTATGTGAACAGCCCAGACAATCACACAAGCCATGGACTCCCTCTACGTATACTGTAGTTCCGGAATGGCAGCTAGCGTCAACAGTGACACCTCCAATCCTGGTATTAATCTCTTCCAACCTCTTCCATCACGCAGAAGATACAAAAGCTTAAACGCACATACCAGTGGGTTCCAGAACAAATTTTTACCCGCTGTTATTCGTCTGTCGAATGGGTCTCTCAAATTTCAAATCTAATGGCGATCTCTTTTTGTCCTCTCCTTGCAGCCATAACTTTCTCTGCCTTGCTCTGTTCAATCACCCTATGATCTGCTTATTCTGTACACAAAACACAACTTTCAACTGCACTTAGGTATGTGTGACAACGATAAATCACATCAAATCAAGTGCAACAGCCTGCTCGACTTACACAGTGACTGCAGTGGAGCTGTTGTTACCACTTGCAACTGACAAAGTCCAGCTGCATACATGACATGGATAAACAAACAGCATTAACATTTTGCGTCTGAAATGTTTTCTTCAGAACTGAACAGTCTTGGAATTTAAACATTTTTATGCTGTTGAGAGAGGGGGAGAAACATTAAGTAGAATAAATGGTAATGGTGCTCAGAGCAGGAGACAAAAAGAGTGGTAATGTTAGTAAAAGTGAGATGGAAATGTAAAATGCATGGAGATACTAGGTGCAAAAGAGAGAAAGAAAATCTATTCTGTTGAGAGTGAAACAACACGATACATTTTTTTTTAAAAAAGCAATGGAGGTGAAGGAAGGAGTCAGTTTCTAAACCAACTGGAGGGGTAGATGTCATGCTGTGAAGTTTGTTGACTCAATGTTCAGGGCTAGCATAGGGAGATGTGACATGAAAATGTGATGTTGTTCCTCCAGTTCACATTGAACATTAATACAACACGATAGCACACCCAGGATGGGAATTTTAGCATGGGAACATGATGGTTTAAGTGAAAAGGCAAACAACTGGCTGGTGAGTGTCATAATTAGGGATTGGGCACAGGTATGACATCATCGATATATCAGAGAAAGAGTTGTTGGTAGTCTCGGAATAGAAACACAACAAGGCATGTTTCACATACTGAGTTGAGAGTGTGATGCTGGAAATGCACAGCTGGTCAGGCAGCATCCGAGGAGCAGGAGAATTGACATTCAGGCATAAGCCCTTCATCAGGAATGAGAAGTTCTCATCTTTTCCATGTTCCAAATACCAACAAAGGCACAAGCATAGCCTGGGACATATGTGGTTGTCTATACTTTGAGTGCTGTCATCTTGAGGTTGTACAGGACATGAGTGAGACCTAGGATGGGGGAATTTCAAGAACAGGGGATATATTTTTAAGGTGAGAGGAGGGAGATTTTAAAAAGACATGAGGGGCAATTTATTTTTACACAGAAGGTGATTCACATGTGGAATGAACTTCCTGAGGAAATCCTGAATGTTGAGCACAATTGCAAAGTTTAAAAGACACCTAGGTAAATATATGAATAGCAAAGGTTTGGAGAGATAGGAGTAGACATTTTTTCCTAGATTTGCTTAAGAAATGTTGTAAGGAGAAAGCCGGGAACTATTGGCCTGTCTGACTTTGGTTGTGGGTAGATTGATGGAGGTGATTTTAAAACATAAACTTTATGGACATTTAGAGAGACATAAATTGATTCGGGATAGTCAGCGTGGCTTTGTGTGAGAAAAATAATTTCTCACAAACATGCTTGCAGTTTTGAAGAAGTTACCAAAACGATTGATGAAGGCAGAACAGTAGATATTGTTTACTTAGACTTTAGTAGAACTTTTGACAAGGTTCCACATTATAGACTAATTAGTAAAGTTAGGTCACAAGATTGAGCTTGCCAATTGGACGCATTATTGGCTTAATGGCAGGAGAAAGAGACTAGTGGTTGAGGGTTGCTTTCAGATTAAAGGCCTGTCACCAGAGTGTTCCACAAGGATCGGTTCTGGGAAATCTTTTGTTTGTCATCTATATGAATGATTTGGATGAGCATATAGAAGGCATGGTTAGTCAGCTTGCAGACAGCACCAAAAGTGGTAGCGTAGTAGCCAGTGAAATAGGTTTCCTAAGATTACAAAGGGATCTTGTTCAAATGGGTCAATGGGTTCAAAAATGGCAGATGGTGTTCAATCTGGATAAATGCAAGGTATTGCATTTGGGTTCAACAAATAAGGGTAGGACACATAGGGCACAACCAAAAGTAGGGCCTTGGTTGTGTTTATACACAAGTAGTGTTGGTAGAACAGAGAGGCCAATGGGTTCAGGTACACCATTCCTTGAAGTTTCCATCACATATAGACAGGGTGGTTCAAGAGACATTTTGCACGCTGTGCCTTCATTGCTCAATCCTTTGAGTATAGGCGTTGAAAAGTCACGTTGTGTTTGGGCAGGACATTGGTGAGACATCTTCTGGAATATAGTGTTCAGTTCTGTTTGCCAAGTAATAGGAAGGATATTTTTAAGCTGGAGGAATTCAGAAGAGGTTTACTGGATTTTGCCAGGTATGGAAAGTTTGAGCTGTAAAGAAAGGCTGGATAGACTGGGTAGGAACAAATTACTGCAGATGCTGGAATCTGTAACAGGAAACAAAAAGTGTTGGAGATCACAATGGTCGATGGAGAGAAAGCAAGCTCGTGTTATGAATCTCGATGAATCTACATCAGAGCTGAAGTGAAGTGAAGCGATAGGCTGGAACCTTTTACACTGGAGAGTAGCAGGTCAAGTGGAAACCTTATGGACGTTTATAAAATAAAATAATGAAGGGTATAGATAGGATGAAGAGTAGTTGTCTTTTTCCTCGGATGGGGGATTTCAGGAGAGGGGGCACATTTTAAGGGCAGAAGTGCGAGAGTTAAAAAAGACATGAGGGGCATCTTTTTTTCCATAGAGGGTGGGGGTTAGCCAGTGGAATGAAGTTCCTGAGGAACTGATGGATGTGGGCACCGTTACAATGTTTAAAAGATATTTGGGTAAGTACATGAAAAGGGAAAGTTTGGATCTGGACCAGTAGCAGTGAGCTACGGCGAGTTTAGTTTGAGATTCTGTTCGGCGCAGAGTGATTGGGCTGAAGGGTTTGTTTCCGGACTGCATGACTCGATGACTCTCTGTGAAACTGCGTCCGCCTGTTGTCTTTGCAGCAATGTCTGCAGTGGAGCTGTTGCTGCCGTTTGAACTGAAGGCAACTGAGGGAAGCGTCACGAGATCGCCGGGGGCTGTGGCGCGCGCCTGTAATCCCGCTGCTGGGAGGCTGAGGCTGCTGGATGACTTGAGGTTGGGAGTTCTGGGCTGTTGTGGTCTGTGTCGATCGGGTGCCCACACTCAGGGCAGTGTCCACATGGTGCTCCTTTGGGAACTCGGGTGTACCAGGTGTGCTGCAGAGGGGTGAACCGGCCCAGCTCGGAAACGGAGCAAGTCAAAGCCCCCGCACTGCTCAGTAGTGGGATAGCACCTGTGAATGGATGCAGCAGTGCAGCCTGACCAATACAGTGAGACGCAGTCTTTTACACCATTCTTTACCTTGCGGCATTCCCATCTTTTGCCATCAGTGCAAACAATCTCGATGTCTCAATCCTGCTTCCTTCCTTCCCCACTCACTCCCTCCACCCCCTACGCCCGCCACGTTTATTCACTCTCACGATAACCAATCTTTACAAAGTCAACAACAAATCCACACATTTTACAACAACCGAATCTCTCTACAAGTCCTCCACACTCACCCAAACACACTCTCTCAGTCATTACCTCACACTTCCCACACTGCCCTTTTCTACCTCTCCTCAATATTCACTTCTCTTTTACTGCTCCCTGCTGTTCACAGCACCTACTGTTCTGAGAAAATCTCCACTTTACACAATCCTACCAGCCACGGCCAGCAGAGAGCGCAAAACTCTCTTCATTTTCCTGCCCGAATTCTCCATTGCTCACATTGCCGAAACTTCCATTGCAACCACCAAGCGTTCAAGCTGCCTCCCGGCTCTTTCCCCTCTCCGTCATCCATTCATTCATTCACTTCGGCAAATGATTCTCCTGCAAAACTGTGCAACACTTGAACTCTCATTCTAACTTCTCTCATGCTGCAGCTACCAGAGAGAAAGAAAGAGGCAGCAAGACTGGCATTTCCATGATGCCACAATCAAGTTGACCAACAGCCCATTTTTCCATCTCCTCACTTCCGAGTATGAGGTCTTAGACAAGACAGCGAGAAATAATAGCAGCCGAGATGCACGTTATTTCCAAGAACGGGGGCCTTACTGGCCTCACTTTACAACTGGCGGTGGTCCAAGTGGCAGATCGGTTAGAAGAAAGTTCTCTGTTCCTCTCTGCTGCGATTCTCGCACGCCACTTGAATGCCACCGGTATTCAGTCTTCTGCTTCCCACTCTAATATTGAAAACATATCTTGGCCATTGCTGGAATGGAGCAATATAGTAGCAGAGGTGTAATTTGTTCAAGGGTTCTATCACACAAAATCATGCGACTGCCTTCCCTTACAGTCACAAGAGCATGTAACATAGAAGCTTCCGCAACAGATGTTGAACCATTGCTACTGAACCACCAACAATGCCTACCACTCCATACCACAAATACACTTTTGAAAATCAGATCACAGCACTGTGTTCCTGCTCCCAGTTTATAAGCAGAATCTGAATCTTGAGGACCTAGCACAGAAAGTAGGACAGTGCTGGTCTGCAGCTGCGGAAGGGCTTCTGTGGCGCTGCTTGGAATCGTTGGGCTGAACCATATTTCAGAGTTCAGCAGTCATCCTAGCCAAGTATGCTGTCACGGTCACAGACGTGATTGGCATTTGTATAGACGGCTGTGTGTCAAAGAAGAAAATCAGTGCGTTCATCAACCAGAAACCTTGTATGAACTGGGATATCCATTGCCTACTGAAGACCGGGCAGGTGGCATTCAAATTGAATGACTCAGACTTTCATAAGAATTCTGGATACAACCTCTGCAAGGCTATTACAGATGCCAAGAGGCAGTACAGGACTACGTTAGAGACCCAAACTAACCAAATGGACACCCATCGCCTGTCACAAGGCCTACACAGCATAACAGGATGCAAATTGAAGCAGAACAGAATAGCGGAGAAAAACACAGCCTTCCCTGATCTTTTTACAATCCGTTCAACAGAATGCCAGTGGAATGATACCACCTGCCCCCAACAACCCCAGATCCTCATATTCCTCCAGTCACTGCTGCAGATATCAGATCGCCTTCTTGAGAGTGAACCCAAGGAAAGCAACTTGTCCGGATGGAGTCCCTAGCCATGCACTTAGATCCTGTGCAGACCACCTAGCGAGAGAACTTTCTGACATCTTTAACCCGTCGTTGTTACAATCTGAAGTCCCCAACTGCTTCCATTATTCCGGTACCAAAGAAAGCACATGCAATGTTTCTCAATGACTACCGCCTGATGCCTCTGACTTCCATAGTTACAAAGTCCTTTGAGAGGTTAGTCATGGATCACATCAACCCTAGACCCCCAGCCTGCCTCAATCCCTTGCAATCTGCCTACCAGTGCAACAGGTCCACGGTAGATGCCATTTTTCTCATCCTGCACTCATTCGACGAACATCTGAATAATACAGATACCTGTGTCAGGCTTCTACTTATTGATTACAGCTCCACCTTCAACATTATAATACCAACCAAACTAACCTCCAAACTCTGAGACCTCGGTCTTGGGTCTGCTATCTGCAACAGGATCCTCAACCTCTTGATCCATAGACTGCAGTCAGTAAAGAAAGATAACATCACCTCCTCTGCGATGCGCCTCAACACCGGCGCCTCCCAAGAATACGTACTCAAGCTCCTACTGCACTCCCTGTACACTCGGGACTGTGTGGCACAATTTCATCCGAATGCCATTTACAAGTTCACTGAAAACACTACCATTGTATGACAGATATCAGACAACCATGAGTTAGCATACAGAAAGAAGATAGGATGCTTGATCTTATGATGCAAAGATAACAATCTCTCCTCCAAAGTGGTGGGCAAAACTAAGGAGCTTGATCATCGACCTCCGGAAGAAAGAAGAACAACATGACCCTACTTACATCAATGGAGCTGAGGTGGAGAGGGTCGATAGCGTCAAATTCCTTGGAGTGATGATAACCAGCAACCTGCACTGAACCTCCCACAGAGGTGTGATAATCAAGAAGGCACAACAATGCCTCTTCTTCCTCTGAACGCTTATGAAATTCAGCATGTCTGTAAGGACCCTCACTAACTCTTATAGATGCATCATAGAAAGCATTCTACCCAGCTACATCATGGCTGGTACAGTAATTGCTCTACCCATGGCCATAAGAACCTACAGAAAGTTATGTGAACAGCCCAGACAATCACACAAGCCATGGACTCCCTCTACGTATACTGTAGTTCCGGAATGGCAGCTAGCGTCAACAGTGACACCTCCAATCCTGGTATTAATCTCTTCCAAACTCTTCCATCACGCAGAAGATACAAAAGCTTAAACGCACATTCCAGTGGGTTCCAGAACAAATTTTTACCCGCTGTTATTCGTCTGTCAAATGGGTCTCTCAAATTTCAAATCTAATGGCGATCTCTTTTTGTCCTCTCCTTGCAGCCATAACTTTCTCTGCCTTGCTCTGTTCAATCACCCTATGATCTGCTTATTCTGTACACAAAACACAACTTTCAACTGCACTTAGGTATGTGTGACAACGATAAATCACATCAAATCAAGTGCAACAGCCTGCTCGACTTACACAGTGACTGCAGTGGAGCTGTTGTCACCACTTGCAACTGACAAAGTCCAGCTGCATACATGACATGGATAAACAAACAGCATTAACATTTTGCGTCTGAAATGTTTTCTTCAGAACTGAACAGTCTTGGGAATTTAAACATTTTTATGCTGTTGAGAGAGGGGGAGAAACATTAAGTAGAATAAATGGTAATGGTGCTCAGAGCAGGAGACAAAAAGAGTGGTAATGTTAGTAAAAGTGAGATGGAAATGTAAAATGCATGGAGATACTAGGTGCAAAAGAGAGAAAGAAAATCTATTCTGTTGAGAGTGAAACAACACGATACATTTTTTTTTTAAAAAGCAATGGAGGTGAAGGAAGGAGTCAGTTTCTAAACCAACTGGAGGGGTAGTTGTCATGCTGTGAAGTTTGTTGACTCAATGTTCAGGGCTAGCATAGGGAGATGTGACATGAAAATGTGATGTTGTTCCTCCAGTTCACATTGAACATTAATACAACACTATAGCACACCCAGGATGGGAATTTTAGCATGGGAACATGATGGTTGAAGTGAAAAGGCAAACAACTGGCTGGTGAGTGTCATAATTAGGGATTGGGCACAGGTATGACATCATCGATATATCAGAGAAAGAGTTGTTGGTAGTCTCGGAATAGAAACACAACAAGGCATGTTTCACATACTGAGTTGAGAGTGTGATGCTGGAAATGCACAGCTGGTCAGGCAGCATCCGAGGAGCAGGAGAATTGACATTCAGGCATAAGCCCTTCATCAGGAATGAGAAGTTCTCATCTTTTCCATGTTCCAAATACCAACAAAGGCACAAGCATAGCCTGGGACATATGTGGTTGTCTATACTTTGAGTGTTGTCATCTTGAGGTTGTACAGGACATGAGTGAGACCTAGGATGGGGGAATTTCAAGAACAGGGGATATATTTTTAAGGTGAGAGGAGGGAGATTTTAAAAAGACATGAGGGGCAATTTATTTTTACACAGAAGGTGATTCACATGTGGAATGAACTTCCTGAGGAAATCCTGAATGTTGAGCACAATTGCAAAGTTTAAAAGACACCTAGGTAAATATATGAATAGCAAAGGTTTGGAGAGATAGGAGTAGACATTTTTTCCTAGATTTGCTTAAGAAATGTTGTAAGGAGAAAGCCGGGAACTATTGGCCTGTCTGACTTTGGTTGTGGGTAGATTGATGGAGGTGATTTTAAAACATAAACTTTATGGACATTTAGAGAGACATAAATTGATTCGGGATAGTCAGCGTGGCTTTGTGTGAGAAAAATAATTTCTCACAAACATGCTTGCAGTTTTGAAGAAGTTACCAAAACGATTGATGAAGGCAGAACAGTAGATATTGTTTACTTGGACTTTAGTAGAACTTTTGACAAGGTTCCACATTATAGACTAATTAGTAAAGTTAGGTCACAAGATTGAGCTTGCCAATTGGACGCATTATTGGCTTAATGGCAGGAGAAAGAGACTAGTGGTTGAGGGTTGCTTTCAGATTGAAGGCCTGTCACCAGAGTGTTCCACAAGGATCGGTTCTGGGAAATCTTTTGTTTGTCATCTATATGAATGATTTGGATGAGCATATAGAAGGCATGGTTAGTCAGCTTGCAGACAGCACCAAAAGTGGTAGCGTAGTAGCCAGTGAAATAGGTTTCCTAAGATTACAAAGGGATCTTGTTCAAATGGGTCAATGGGTTCAAAAATGGCAGATGGTGTTCAATCTGGATAAATGCAAGGTATTGCATTTGTGTTCAACAAATAAGGGTAGGACACATAGGGCACAACCAAAAGTAGGGCCTTGGTTGTGTTTATACACAAGTAGTGTTGGTAGAACAGAGAGGCCAATGGGTTCAGGTACACCATTCCTTGAAGTTTCCATCACATATAGACAGGGTGGTTCAAGAGACATTTTGCACGCTGTGCCTTCATTGCTCAATCCTTTGAGTATAGGCGTTGAAAAGTCACGTTGTGTTTGGGCAGGACATTGGTGAGACATCTTCTGTTTGCCAAGTAATAGGAAGGATATTTTTAAGCTGGAGGAATTCAGAAGAGGTTTACTGGATTTTGCCAGGTATGGAAAGTTTGAGCTGTAAAGAAAGGCTGGATAGACTGGATAGGAACAAATTACTGCAGATGCTGGAATCTGTAACAGGAAACAAAAAGTGTTGGAGATCACAATGGTCGATGGAGAGAAAGCAAGCTCGTGTTTTGAATCTCGATGAATCTACATCAGAGCTGAAGTGAAGTGAAGCGATAGGCTGGAACCTTTTACACTGGAGAGTAGCAGGTCAAGTGGAAACCTTATGGACGTTTATAAAATAAAATAATGAAGGGTATAGATAGGATGAAGAGTAGTTGTCTTTTTCCTCGGATGGGGGATTTCAGGAGAGGGGGCACATTTTAAGGGCAGAAGTGCGAGAGTTAAAAAAGACATGAGGGGCATCTTTTTTTCCATAGAGGGTGGGGGTTAGCCAGTGGAATGAAGTTCCTGAGGAACTGATGAATGTGGGCACCGTTACAATGTTTAAAAGAAATTTTGGATAAATACATGAAAAAGGAAAGTTTGGATATTCACCAGAAGCAGTGAACTAGGAAGGGTTTAGTTTGAGATTATGTTCGGCACAGAGTGATTGGGCTGAAGGGTTTGTTTCCGTACTGCATGACTCGATGACTCTCTGTGAAACTGCGTCCGCCTGTTGTCTTTGCAGCAATGTCTGCAGTGGAGCTGTTGCTGCCTTTTGAACTGAAGGCAACTGAGGGAAGCGCCACGCGATCGCCGGGGGCTGTGGCGCGCGCCTGTAATCCCGCTGCTGGGAGGCTGAGGCTGCCGGATGACTTGAGGTTGGGAGTTCTGGGCTGTTGTGGTCTGTGTCGATCGGGTGCCCACACTCAGGGCAGTGTCCACATGGTGCTCCTCGGGGAACTCGGGTGTACCAGGTGTGCTGCAGAGGGGTGAACCGGCCTAGGTCGGAAACGGAGCAGGTCAAAGTCCCCGCACTGCTCACTAGTGGGATAGCACCTGTGAATGGATGCAGCAGTGCAGCCTGACCAATACAGTGAGACGCAGTCTTTTACACCATTCTTCACCTTGCGGCATTCCCATCTTTTGCCATCAGTGCAAACAATCTCGATGTCTCAATCCTGCTTCCTTCCTTCCCCACTCACTCCCTCCACCCCCTACGCCCGCCACGTTTATTCACTCTCACGATAACCAATCTTTACAAAGTCAACAACAAATCCACACATTTTACAACAACCGAATCTCTCTACAAGTCCTCCACACTCACCCAAACACACTCTCTCAGTCATTACCTCACACTTCCCACACGGCCCTTTTCTCCCTCTCCTCAATATTCACTTCTCTTTTACTGCTCCCTGCTGTTCACAGCACCTACTGTTCTGAGAAAATCTCCACTTTACACAATCCTACCAGCCACGGCCAGCAGAGAGCGCAAAACTCTCTTCATTTTCCTGCCCGAATTCTCCATTGCTCACATTGCCGAAACTTCCATTGCAACCACCAAGCGTTCAAGCTGCCTCCCGGCTCTTTCCCCTCTCCGTCATCCATTCATTCATTCACTTCGGCAAATGATTCTCCTGCAAAACTGTGCAACACTTGAACTCTCATTCTAACTTCTCTCATGCTGTAGCTACCAGAGAGAAAGAAAGAGGCAGCAAGACTGGCATTTCCATGATGCCACAATCAAGTTGACCAACAGCCCATTTTTCCATCTCCTCACTTCCGAGTATGAGGTCTTAGACAAGACAGCGAGAAATAATAGCAGCCGAGATGCACGTTATTTCCAAGAACGGGGGCCTTACTGGCCTCACTTTACAACTGGCGGTGGTCCAAGTGGCAGATCGGTTAGAAGAAAGTTCTCTGTTCCTCTCTGCTGCGATTCTCGCACGCCACTTGAATGCCACCGGTATTCAGTCTTCTGCTTCCCACTCTAATATTGAAAACATATCTTGGCCATTGCTGGAATGGAGCAATATAGTAGCAGAGGTGTAATTTGTTCAAGGGTTCTATCACACAAAATCATGCGACTGCCTTCCCTTACAGTCACAAGAGCATGTAACATAGAAGCTTCCGCAACAGATGTTGAACCATTGCTACTGAACCACCAACAATGCCTACCACTCCATACCACAAATACACTTTTGAAAATCAAATCACAGCACTGTGTTCCTGCTCCCAGTTTATAAGCAGAATCTGAAACTTGAGGACCTAGCACAGAAAGTAGGACAGTGCTGGTCTGAAGCTGCGGAAGGGCTTCTGTGGCACTGCTTGGAATCGTTGGGCTGAACCATATTTCAGAGTTCAGCAGTCATCCTAGCCAAGTATGCTGTCACGGTCACAGACGTGATTGGCACTTGTATAGACGGCTGTGTGTCAAAGAAGAAAATCAGTGCGTTCATCAACCAGAAACCTTGTATGAACTGGGATATCCATTGCCTACTGAAGACCGGGCAGGTGGCATTCAAATTGAATGACTCAGACTTTCATAAGAATTCTGGATACAACCTCTGCAAGGCTATTACAGATGCCAAGAGGCAGTACAGGACTACGTTAGAGACCCAAACTAACCAAATGGACACCCATCGCCTGTCACAAGGCCTACACAGCATAACAGGATGCAAATTGAAGTAGAACAGAATAGCGGAGAAAAACACAGCCTTCCCTGATCTTTTTACAATCCGTTCAAACAGAATGCCAGTGGAATGATACCACCTGCCCCCAACAACCCCAGATCCTCATATTCCTCCAGTCACTGCTGCAGATGTCAGATCGCCTTCTTGAGAGTGAACCCAAGGAAAGCAACTTGTCCGGATGGAGTCCCCAGCCATGCACTTAGATCCTGTGCAGACCAGCTAGCGAGAGAACTTTCTGACATCTTTAACCCCTCGTTGTTACAATCTGAAGTCCCCAACTGCTTCCATTATTCCGGTACCAAAGAAAGCACATGCAATGTGTTTCAATGACTACCGCCTGATGCCTCTGACTTCCATAGTTACAAAGTCCTTTGAGAGGTTAGTCATGGATCACATCAACCCTAGACCCCCAGCCTGCCTCAATCCCTTGCAATCTGCCTACCAGTGCAACAGGTCCACGGTAGATGCCATTTTTCTCATCCTGCACTCATTCGACGAACATCTGAATAATACAGATACCTGTGTCAGGCTTCTACTTATTGATTACAGCTCCACCTTCAACATTATAATACCAACCAAACTAACCTCCAAACTCTGAGACCTAGGTCTTGGGTCTGCTATCTGCAACAGGATCCTCAACCTCTTGATCCATAGACTGCAGTCAGTAAAGAAAGATAACATCACCTCCTCTGCGATGCGCCTCAACACCGGCGCCTCCCAAGAATACGTACTCAAGCTCCTACTGCACTCCCTGTACACTCGGGACTGTGTGGCACAATTTCATCCGAATGCCATTTACAAGTTCACTGAAAACACTACCATTGTATGACAGATATCAGACAACCATGAGTTAGCATACAGAAAGAAGATAGGATGCTTGATCTTATGATGCAAAGATAACAATCTCTCCTCCAAAGTGGTGGGCAAAACTAAGGAGCTTGATCATCGACCTCCGGAAGAAAGAAGAACAACATGACCCTACTTACATCAATGGAGCTGAGGTGGAGAGGGTCGATAGCGTCAAATTCCTTGGAGTGATGATAACCAGCAACCTGCACTGAACCTCCCACAGAGGTGTGATAATCAAGAAGGCACAACAATGCCTCTTCTTCCTCTGAACGCTTATGAAATTCAGCATGTCTGTAAGGACCCTCACTAACTCTTATAGATGCATCATAGAAAGCATTCTACCCAGCTACATCATGGCTGGTACAGTAATTGCTCTACCCATGGCCATAAGAACCTACAGAAAGTTATGTGAACAGCCCAGACAATCACACAAGCCATGGACTCCCTCTACGTATACTGTAGTTCCGGAATGGCAGCTAGTGTCAACAGTGACACCACCAATCCTGGTATTAATCTCTTCCAACCTCTTCCATCACGCAGAAGATACAAAAGCTTAAACGCACATACCAGTGGGTTCCAGAACAAATTTTTACCCGCTGTTATTCGTCTGTCGAATGGGTCTCTCAAATTTCAAATCTAATGGCGATCTCTTTTTGTCCTCTCCTTGCAGCCATAACTTTCTCTGCCTTGCTCTGTTCAATCACTCTATGATCTGCTTATTCTGTACACAAAACACAACTTTCAACTGCACTTAGGTATGTGTGACAACGATAAATCACATCAAATCAAGTGCAACAGCCTGCTCGACTTACACAGTGACTGCAGTGGAGCTGTTGTCACCACTTGCAACTGACAAAGTCCAGCTGCATACATGACATGGATAAACAAACAGCATTAACATTTTGCGTCTGAAATGTTTTCTTCAGAACTGAACAGTCTTGGAATTTAAACATTTTTATGCTGTTGAGAGAGGGGGAGAAACATTAAGTAGAATAAATGGTAATGGTGCTCAGAGCAGGAGACAAAAAGAGTGGTAATGTTAGTAAAAGTGAGATGGAAATGTAAAATGCATGGAGATACTAGGTGCAAAAGAGAGAAAGAAAATCTATTCTGTTGAGAGTGAAACAACACGATACATTTTTTTTTAAAAAAGCAATGGAGGTGAAGGAAGGAGTCAGTTTCTAAACCAACTGGAGGGGTAGATGTCATGCTGTGAAGTTTGTTGACTCAATGTTCAGGGCTAGCATAGGGAGATGTGACATGAAAATGTGATGTTGTTCCTCCAGTTCACATTGAACATTAATACAACACTATAGCACACCCAGGATGGGAATTTTAGCATGGGAACATGATGGTTTAAGTGAAAAGGCAAACAACTGGCTGGTGAGTGTCATAATTAGGGATTGGGCACAGGTATGACATCATCGATATATCAGAGAAAGAGTTGTTGGTAGTCTCGGAATAGAAACACAACAAGGCATGTTTCACATACTGAGTTGAGAGTGTGATGCTGGAAATGCACAGCTGGTCAGGCAGCATCCGAGGAGCAGGAGAATTGACATTCAGGCATAAGCCCTTCATCAGGAATGAGAAGTTCTCATCTTTTCCATGTTCCAAATACCAACAAAGGCACAAGCATAGCCTGGGACATATGTGGTTGTCTATACTTTGAGTGTTGTCATCTTGAGGTTGTACAGGACATGAGTGAGACCTAGGATGGGGGAATTTCAAGAACAGGGGATATATTTTTAAGGTGAGAGGAGGGAGATTTTAAAAAGACATGAGGGGCAATTTATTTTTACACAGAAGGTGATTCACATGTGGAATGAACTTCCTGAGGAAATCCTGAATGTTGAGCACAATTGCAAAGTTTAAAAGACACCTAGGTAAATATATGAATAGCAAAGGTTTGGAGAGATAGGAGTAGACATTTTTTCCTAGATTTGCTTAAGAAATGTTGTAAGGAGAAAGCCGGGAACTATTGGCCTGTCTGACTTTGGTTGTGGGTAGATTGATGGAGGTGATTTTAAAACATAAACTTTATGGACATTTAGAGAGACATAAATTGATTCGGGATAGTCAGCGTGGCTTTGTGTGAGAAAAATAATTTCTCACAAACATGCTTGCAGTTTTGAAGAAGTTACCAAAACGATTGATGAAGGCAGAACAGTAGATATTGTTTACTTGGACTTTAGTAGAACTTTTGACAAGGTTCCACATTATAGACTAATTAGTAAAGTTAGGTCACAAGATTGAGCTTGCCAATTGGACGCATTATTGGCTTAATGGCAGGAGAAAGAGACTAGTGGTTGAGGGTTGCTTTCAGATTGAAGGCCTGTCACCAGAGTGTTCCACAAGGTTCGGTTCTGGGAAATCTTTTGTTTGTCATCTATATGAATGATTTGGATGAGCATATAGAAGGCATGGTTAGTCAGCTTGCAGACAGCACCAAAAGTGGTAGCGTAGTAGCCAGTGAAATAGGTTTCCTAAGATTACAAAGGGATCTTGTTCAAATGGGTCAATGGGTTCAAAAATGGCAGATGGTGTTCATTCTGGATAAATGCAAGGTATTGCATTTGTGTTCAACAAATAAGGGTAGGACACATAGGGCAGAACCAAAAGTAGGGCCTTGGTTGTGTTTATACACAAGTAGTGTTGGTAGAACAGAGAGGCCAATGGGTTCAGGTACACCATTCCTTGAAGTTTCCATCACATATAGACAGGGTGGTTCAAGAGACATTTTGCACGCTGTGCCTTCATTGCTCAATCCTTTGAGTATAGGCGTTGAAAAGTCACGTTGTGTTTGGGCAGGACATTGGTGAGACATCTTCTGGAATATAGTGTTCAGTTCTGTTTGCCAAGTAATAGGAAGGATATTTTTAAGCTGGAGGAATTCAGAAGAGGTTTACTGGATTTTGCCAGGTATGGAAAGTTTGAGCTGTAAAGAAAGGCTGGATAGACTGGGTAGGAACAAATTACTGCAGATGCTGGAATCTGTAACAGGAAACAAAAAGTGTTGGAGATCACAATGGTCGATGGAGAGAAAGCAAGCTCGTGTTATGAATCTCGATGAATCTACATCAGAGCTGAAGTGAAGTGAAGCGATAGGCTGGAACCTTTTACACTGGAGAGTAGCAGGTCAAGTGGAAACCTTATGGACGTTTATAAAATAAAATAATGAAGGGTATAGATAGGATGAAGAGTAGTTGTCTTTTTCCTCGGATGGGGGATTTCAGGAGAGGGGGCACATTTCAAGGGCAGAAGTGCGAGAGTTAAAAAAGACATGGATCTGGACCAGTAGCAGTGAGCTACGGCGAGTTTAGTTTGAGATTATGTTCGGCACAGAGTGATTGGGCTGAAGGGTTTGTTTCCGTACTGCATGACTCGATGACTCTCTGTGAAACTGCGTCCACCTGTTGTCTTTGCAGCAATGTCTGCAGTGGAGCTGTTTCTGCCGTTTGAACTGAAGGCAACTGAGGGAAGCGTCACACGATCGCAGGGGGCTGTGGCGCGCGCCTGTAATCCCGCTGCTGGGAGGCTGAGGCTGTCGGATGACTTGAGGTTAGGAGTTCTGGGCTGTTGTGGTCTGTGTCGATCGGGTGCCCACACTCAGGGCAGTGTCCACATGGTGCTCCTCGGGGAACTCGGGTGTACCAGGTGTGCTGCAGAGGGGTGAACCGGCCTAGGTCGGAAACGGAGCAGGTCAAAGACCCCGCACTGCTCAGTAGTGGGATAGCATCTGTGAATGGATGCAGCAGTGCAGCCTGACCAATACAGTGAGACGCAGTCTTTTACACCATTCTTTACCTTGCGGCATTCCCATCTTTTGCCATCAGTGCAAACAATCTCGATATCTCAATCCTGCTTCCTTCCTTCCCCACTCACTCCCTCCACCCCCTACGCCCGCCACGTTTATTCACTCTCACGATAACCAATCTTTACAAAGTCAACAACAAATCCACACATTTTACAACAACCGAATCTCTCTACAAGTCCTCCACACTCACCCAAACACACTCTCTCAGTCATTACCTCACACTTCCCACACTGCCCTTTTCTCCCTCTCCTCAATATTCACTTCTCTTTTACTGCTCCCTGCTGTTCACAGCACCTACTGTTCTGAGAAAATCTCCACTTTACACAATCCTACCAGCCACGGCCAGCAGAGAGCGCAAAACTCTCTTCATTTTCCTGCCCGAATTCTCCATTGCTCACATTGCCGAAACTTCCATTGCAACCACCAAGCGTTCAAGCTGCCTCCCGGCTCTTTCCCCTCTCCGTCATCCATTCATTCATTCACTTCGGCAAATGATTCTCCTGCAAAACTGTGCAACACTTGAACTCTCATTCTAACTTCTCTCATGCTGTAGCTACCAGAGAGAAAGAAAGAGGCAGCAAGACTGGCATTTCCATGATGCCACAATCAAGTTGACCAACAGCCCATTTTTCCATCTCCTCACTTCCGAGTATGAGGTCTTAGACAAGACAGCGAGAAATAATAGCAGCCGAGATGCACGTTATTTCCAAGAACGGGGGCCTTACTGGCCTCACTTTACAACTGGCGGTGGTCCAAGTGGCAGATCGGTTAGAAGAAAGTTCTCTGTTCCTCTCTGCTGCGATTCTCGCACGCCACTTGAATGCCACCGGTATTCAGTCTTCTGCTTCCCACTCTAATATTGAAAACATATCTTGGCCATTGCTGGAGTGGAGCAATATAGTAGCAGAGGTGTAATTTGTTCAAGGGTTCTATCACACAAAATCATGCGACTGCCTTCCCTTACAGTCACAAGAGCATGTAACATAGAAGCTTCCGCAACAGATGTTGAACCATTGCTACTGAACCACCAACAATGCCTACCACTCCATACCACAAATACACTTTTGAAAATCAGATCACAGCACTGTGTTCCTGCTCCCAGTTTATAAGCAGAATCTGAAACTTGAGGACCTAGCACAGAAAGTAGGACAGTGCTGGTCTGAAGCTGCAGAAGGGCTTCTGTGGCGCTGCTTGGAATCGTTGGGCTGAACCATATTTCAGAGTTCAGCAGTCATCCTAGCCAAGTATGCTGTCCCGGTCACAGACGTGATTGGCATTTGTATAGACGGCTGTGTGTCAAAGAAGAAAATCAGTGCGTTCATCAACCAGAAACCTTGTATGAACTGGGATATCCATTGCCTACTGAAGACCGGGCAGGTGGCATTCAAATTGAATGACTCAGACTTTCATAAGAATTCTGGATACAACCTCTGCAAGGCTATTACAGATGCCAAGAGGCAGTACAGGACTACGTTAGAGACCCAAACTAACCAAATGGACACCCATCGCCTGTCACAAGGCCTACACAGCATAACAGGATGCAAATTGAAGCAGAACAGAATAGCGGAGAAAAACACAGCCTTCCCTGATCTTTTTACAATCCGTTCAAACAGAATGCCAGTGGAATGATACCACCTGCCCCCAACAACCCCAGATCCTCATATTCCTCCAGTCACTGCTGCAGATGTCAGATCGCCTTCTTGAGAGTGAACCCAAGGAAAGCAACTTGTCCGGATGGAGTCCCCAGCCATGCACTTAGATCCTGTGCAGACCAGCTAGCGAGAGAACTTTCTGACATCTTTAACCCCTCGTTGTTACAATCTGAAGTCCCCAACTGCTTCCATTATTCCGGTACCAAAGAAAGCACATGCAATGTGTCTCAATGACTACCGCCTGATGCCTCTGACTTCCATAGTTACAAAGTCCTTTGAGAGGTTAGTCATGGATCACATCAACCCTAGACCCCCAGCCTGCCTCAATCCCTTGCAATCTGCCTACCAGTGCAACAGGTCCACGGTAGATGCCATTTTTCTCATCCTGCACTCATTCGACGAACATCTGAATAATATAGATACCTGTGTCAGGCTTCTACTTATTGATTACAGCTCCACCTTCAACATTATAATACCAACCAAACTAACCTCCAAACTCTGAGACCTAGGTCTTGGGTCTGCTATCTGCAACAGGATCCTCAACCTCTTGATCCATAGACTGCAGTCAGTAAAGAAAGATAACATCACCTCCTCTGCGATGCGCCTCAACACCGGCGCCTCCCAAGAATACGTACTCAAGCTCCTACTGCACTCCCTGTACACTCGGGACTGTGTGGCACAATTTCATCCGAATGCCATTTACAAGTTCACTGAAAACACTACCATTGTATGACAGATATCAGACAGCATACAGAAAGAAGATAGGATGCTTGATCTTATGATGCAAAGATAACAATCTCTCCTCCAAAGTGGTGGGCAAAACTAAGGAGCTTGATCATCGACCTCCGGAAGAAAGAAGAACAACATGACCCTACTTACATCAATGGAGCTGAGGTGGAGAGGGTCGATAGCGTCAAATTCCTTGGAGTGATGATAACCAGCAACCTGCACTGAACCTCCCACAGAGGTGTGATAATCAAGAAGGCACAACAATGCCTCTTCTTCCTCTGAACGCTTATGAAATTCAGCATGTCTGTAAGGACCCTCACTAACTCTTATAGATGCATCATAGAAAGCATTCTACCCAGCTACATCATGGCTGGTACAGTAATTGCTCTACCCATGGCCATAAGAACCTACAGAAAGTTATGTGAACAGCCCAGACAATCACACAAGCCATGGACTCCCTCTACGTATACTGTAGTTCCGGAATGGCAGCTAGCGTCAACAGTGACACCTCCAATCCTGGTATTAATCTCTTCCAACCTCTTCCATCACGCAGAAGATACAAAAGCTTAAACGCACATACCAGTGGGTTCCAGAACAAATTTTTACCCGCTGTTATTCGTCTGTCGAATGGGTCTCTCAAATTTCAAATCTAATGGCGATCTCTTTTTGTCCTCTCCTTGCAGCCATAACTTTCTCTGCCTTGCTCTGTTCAATCACCCTATGATCTGCTTATTCTGTACACAAAACACAACTTTCAACTGCACTTAGGTATGTGTGACAACGATAAATCACATCAAATCAAGTGCAACAGCCTGCTCGACTTACACAGTGACTGCAGTGGAGCTGTTGTCACCACTTGCAACTGACAAAGTCCAGCTGCATACATGACATGGATAAACAAACAGCATTAACATTTTGCGTCTGAAATGTTTTCTTCAGAACTGAACAGTCTTGGAATTTAAACATTTTTATGCTGTTGAGAGAGGGGGAGAAACATGAAGTAGAATAAATGGTAATGGTGCTCAGAGCAGGAGACAAAAAGAGTGGTAATGTTAGTAAAAGTGAGATGGAAATGTAAAATGCATGGAGATACCAGGTGCAAAAGAGAGAAAGAAAATCTATTCTGTTGAGAGTGAAACAACACGATACATTTTTTTTTAAAAAAGCAATGGAGGTGAAGGAAGGAGTCAGTTTCTAAACCAACTGGAGGGGTAGATGTCATGCTGTGAAGTTTGTTGACTCAATGTTCAGGGCTCGCATAGGGAGATGTGAAATGAAAATGTGATGTTGTTCCTTCAGTTCACATTGAACATTAATACAACACTATAGCACACCCAGGATGGGAATTTTAGCATGGGAACATGATGGTTTAAGTGAAAAGGCAAACAACTGGCTGGTGAGTGTCATAATTAGGGATTGGGCACAGGTATGACATCATCGATATATCAGAGAAAGAGTTGTTGGTAGTCTCGGAATAGAAACACAACAAGGCATGTTTCACATACTGAGTTGAGAGTGTGATGCTGGAAATGCACAGCTGGTCAGGCAGCATCCGAGGAGCAGGAGAATTGACATTCAGGCATAAGCCCTTCATCAGGAATGAGAAGTTCTCATCTTTTCCATGTTCCAAATACCAACAAAGGCACAAGCATAGCCTGGGACATATGTGGTTGTCTATACTTTGAGTGTTGTCATCTTGAGGTTGTACAGGACATGCGTGAGACCTAGGATGGGGGAATTTCAAGAACAGGGGATATATTTTTAAGGTGAGAGGAGGGAGATTTTAAAAAGACATGAGGAGCAATTTATTTTTACACAGAAGGTGATTCACATGTGGAATGAACTTCCTGAGGAAATCCTGAATGTTGAGCACAATTGCAAAGTTTAAAAGACACCTAGGTAAATATATGAATAGCAAAGGTTTGGAGAGATAGTAGACATTTTTTCCTAGATTTGCTTAAGAAATGTTGTAAGGAGAAAGCCGGGAACTATTGGCCTGTCTGACTTTGGTTGTGGGTAGATTGATGGAGGTGATTTTAAAACATAAACTTTATGGACATTTAGAGAGACATAAATTGATTCGGGATAGTCAGCGTGGCTTTGTGTGAGAAAAATAATTTCTCACAAACATGCTTGCAGTTTTGAAGAAGTTACCAAAACGATTGATGAAGGCAGAACAGTAGATATTGTTTACTTGGACTTTAGTAGAACTTTTGACAAGGTTCCACATTATAGACTAATTAGTAAAGTTAGGTCACAAGATTGAGCTTGCCAATTGGACGCATTATTGGCTTAATGGCAGGAGAAAGAGACTAGTGGTTGAGGGTTGCTTTCAGATTGAAGGCCTGTCACCAGAGTGTTCCACAAGGATCGGTTCTGGGAAATCTTTTGTTTGTCATCTATATGAATGATTTGGATGAGCATATAGAAGGCATGGTTAGTCAGCTTGCAGACAGCACCAAAAGTGGTAGCGTAGTAGCCAGTGAAATAGGTTTCCTAAGATTACAAAGGGATCTTGTTCAAATGGGTCAATGGGTTCAAAAATGGCAGATGGTGTTCAATCTGGATAAATGCAAGGTATTGCATTTGGGTTCAACAAATAAGGGTAGGACACATAGGGCACAACCAAAAGTAGGGCCTTGGTTGTGTTTATACACAAGTAGTGTTGGTAGAACAGAGAGGCCAATGGGTTCAGGTACACCATTCCTTGAAGTTTCCATCACATATAGACAGGGTGGTTCAAGAGACATTTTGCACGCTGTGCCTTCATTGCTCAATCCTTTGAGTATAGGCGTTGAAAAGTCACGTTGTGTTTGGGCAGGACATTGGTGAGACATCTTGTGGAATATAGTGTTCAGTTCTGTTTGCCAAGTAATAGGAAGGATATTTTTAAGCTGGAGGAATTCAGAAGAGGTTTACTGGATTTTGCCAGGTATGGAAAGTTTGAGCTGTAAAGAAAGGCTGGATAGACTGGGTAGGAACAAATTACTGCAGATGCTGGAATCTGTAACAGGAAACAAAAAGTGTTGGAGATCACAATGGTCGATGGAGAGAAAGCAAGCTCGTGTTATGAATCTCGATGAATCTATATCAGAGCTGAAGTGAAGTGAAGCGATAGGCTGGAACCTTTTACACTGGAGAGTAGCAGGTCAAGTGGAAACCTTATGGACGTTTATAAAATAAAATAATGAAGGGTATAGATAGGATGAAGAGTAGTTGTCTTTTTCCTCGGATGGGGGATTTCAGGAGAGGGGGCACATTTTAAGGGCAGAAGTGCGAGAGTTAAAAAAGACATGAGGGGCATCTTTTTTTCCATAGAGGGTGGGGGTTAGCCAGTGGAATGAAGTTCCTGAGGAACTGATGGATGTGGGCACCGTTACAATGTTTAAAAGATATTTGGGTAAGTACATGAAAAGGGAAAGTTTGGATCTGGACCAGTAGCAGTGAGCTACGGCGAGTTTAGTTTGAGATTCTGTTCGGCGCAGAGTGATTGGGCTGAAGGGTTTGTTTCCGTACTGCATGACTCGATGACTCTCTGTGAAACTGCGTCCGCCTGTTGTCTTTGCAGCAATGTCTGCAGTGGAGCTGTTGCTGCCGTTTGAACTGAAGGCAACTGAGGGAAGCGCCACGCGATCGCCGGGGGCTGTGGCGCGCGCCTGTAATCCCGCTGCTGGGAGGCTGAGGCTGCCGGATGACTTGAGGTTGGGAGTTCTGTGCTGTTGTGGTCTGTGTCGATCGGGTGCCCACACTCAGGGCAGGGTCCACATGGTGCTCCTCGGGGAACTCGGGTGTACCAGGTGTGCTGCAGAGGGGTGAACCGGCCCAGGTCGGAAACGGAGCAGGTCAAAGCCCCCGCGCTGCTCAGTAGTGGGATAGCACCTGTGAATGGATGCAGCAGTGCAGCCTGACCAATACAGTGAGACGCAGTCTTTTACACCATTCTTTACCTTGCGGCATTCCCATCTTTTGCCATCAGTGCAAACAATCTCGATGTCTCAATCCTGCTTCCTTCCTTCCCCACTCACTCCCTCCACCCCCTACGCCCGCCACGTTTATTCACTCTCACGATAACCAATCTTTACAAAGTCAACAACAAATCCACACATTTTACAACAACCGAATCTCTCTACAAGTCCTCCACACTCACCCAAACACACTCTCTCAGTCATTACCTCACACTTCCCACACTGCCCTTTTCTACCTCTCCTCAATATTCACTTCTCTTTTACTGCTCCCTGCTGTTCACAGCACCTACTGTTCTGAGAAAATCTCCACTTTACACAATCCTACCAGCCACGGCCAGCAGAGAGCGCAAAACTCTCTTCATTTTCCTGCCCGAATTCTCCATTGCTCACATTGCCGAAACTTCCATTGCAACCACCAAGCGTTCAAGCTGCCTCCCGGCTCTTTCCCCTCTCCGTCATCCATTCATTCATTCACTTCGGCAAATGATTCTCCTGCAAAACTGTGCAACACTTGAACTCTCATTCTAACTTCTCTCATGCTGTAGCTACCAGAGAGAAAGAAAGAGGCAGCAAGACTGGCATTTCCATGATGCCACAATCAAGTTGACCAACAGCCCATTTTTCCATCTCCTCACTTCCGAGTATGAGGTCTTAGACAAGACAGCGAGAAATAATAGCAGCCGAGATGCACGTTATTTCCAAGAACGGGGGCCTGACTGGCCTCACTTTACAACTGGCGGTGGTCCAAGTGGCAGATCGGTTAGAAGAAAGTTCTCTGTTCCTCTCTGCTGCGATTCTCGCACGCCACTTGAATGCCACCGGTATTCAGTCTTCTGCTTCCCACTCTAATATTGAAAACATATCTTGGCCATTGCTGGAATGGAGCAATATAGTAGCAGAGGTGTAATTTGTTCAAGGGTTCTATCGCACAAAATCATGCGACTGCCTTCCCTTACAGTCACAAGAGCATGTAACATAGAAGCTTCCGCAACAGATGTTGAACCATTGCTACTGAACCACCAACAATGCCTACCACTCCATACCACAAATACACTTTTGAAAATCAGATCACAGCACTGTGTTCCTGCTCCCAGTTTATAAGCAGAATCTGAAACTTGAGGACCTAGCACAGAAAGTAGGACAGTGCTGGTCTGAAGCTGCAGAAGGGCTTCTGTGGCGCTGCTTGGAATCGTTGGGCTGAACCATATTTCAGAGTTCAGCAGTCATCCTAGCCAAGTATGCTGTCACGGTCACAGACGTGATTGGCATTTGTATAGACGGCTGTGTGTCAAAGAAGAAAATCAGTGCGTTCATCAACCAGAAACCTTGTATGAACTGGGATATCCATTGCCTACTGAAGACCGGGCAGGTGGCATTCAAATTGAATGACTCAGACTTTCATAAGAATTCTGGATACAACCTCTGCAAGGCTATTACAGATGCCAAGAGGCAGTACAGGACTATGTTAGAGACCCAAACTAACCAAATGGACACCCATCGCCTGTCACAAAGCCTACACAGCATAACAGGATGCAAATTGAAGCAGAACAGAATAGCGGAGAAAAACACAGCCTTCCCTGATCTTTTTACAATCCGTTCAAACAGAATGCCAGTGGAATGATACCACCTGCCCCCAACAACCCCAGATCCTCATATTCCTCCAGTCACTGCTGCAGATGTCAGATCGCCTTCTTGAGAGTGAACCCAAGGAAAGCAACTTGTCCGGATGGAGTCCCCAGCCATGCACTTAGATCCTGTGCAGACCAGCTAGCGAGAGAACTTTCTGACATCTTTAACCCCTCGTTGTTACAATCTGAAGTCCCCAACTGCTTCCATTATTCCGGTACCAAAGAAAGCACATGCAATGTGTCTCAATGACTACCGCCTGATGCCTCTGACTTCCATAGTTACAAAGTCCTTTGAGAGGTTAGTCATGGATCACATCAACCCTAGACCCCCAGCCTGCCTCAATCCCTTGCAATCTGCCTACCAGTGCAACAGGTCCACGGTAGATGCCATTTTTCTCATCCTGCACTCATTCGATGAACATCTGAATAATACAGATACCTGTGTCAGGCTTCTACTTATTGATTACAGCTCCACCTTCAACATTATAATACCAACCAAACTCTCCTCCAAACTCTGAGACCTAGGTCTTGGGTCTGCTATCTGCAACAGGATCCTCAACCTCTTGATCCATAGACTGCAGTCAGTAAAGAAAGATAACATCACCTCCTCTGCGATGCGCCTCAACACCGGCGCCTCCCAAGAATACGTACTCAAGCTCCTACTGCACTCCCTGTACACTCGGGACTGTGTGGCACAATTTCATCCGAATGCCATTTACAAGTTCACTGAAAACACTACCATTGTATGACAGATATCAGACAACCATGAGTTAGCATACAGAAAGAAGATAGGATGCTTGATCTTATGATGCAAAGATAACAATCTCTCCTCCAAAGTGGTGGGCAAAACTAAGGAGCTTGATCATCGACCTCCGGAAGAAAGAAGAACAACATGACCCCACTTATATCAATGGAGCTGAGGTGGAGAGGTTCGATAGCGTCAAATTCCTTGGAGTGATGATAACCAGCAACCTGCACTGAACCTCCCACAGAGGTGTGATAATCAAGAAGGCACAACAATGCCTCTTCTTCCTCTGAACGCTTATGAAATTCAGCATGTCTGTAAGGACCCTCACTAACTCTTATAGATGCATCATAGAAAGCATTCTACCCAGCTACATCATGGCTGGTACAGTAATTGCTCTACCCATGGCCATAAGAACCTACAGAAAGTTATGTGAACAGCCCAGACAATCACACAAGCCATGGACTCCCTCTACGTATACTGTAGTTCCGGAATGGCAGCTAGCGTCAACAGTGACACCTCCAATCCTGGTATTAATCTCTTCCAACCTCTTCCATCACGCAGAAGATACAAAAGCTTAAACGCACATACCAGTGGGTTCCAGAACAAATTTTTACCTGCTGTTATTCGTCTGTCGAATGGGTCTCTCAAATTTCAAATCTAATGGCGATCTCTTTTTGTCCTCTCCTTGCAGCCATAACTTTCTCTGCCTTGCTCTGTTCAATCACCCTATGATCTGCTTATTCTGTACACAAAACACAACTTTCAACTGCACTTAGTTATGTGTGACAACGATAAATCACATCAAATCAAGTGCAACAGCCTGCTCGACTAACACAGTGACTGCAGTGGAGCTGTTGTCACCACTTGCAACTGACAAAGTCCAGCTGCATACATGACATGGATAAACAAACAGCATTAACATTTTGCGTCTGAAATGTTTTCTTCAGAACTGAACAGTCTTGGAATTTAATCATTTTTATGCTGTTGAGAGAGGGGGAGAAACATTAAGTAGAATAAATGGTAATGGTGCTCAGAGCAGGAGACAAAAAGAGTGGTAATGTTAGTAAAAGTGAGATGGAAATGTAAAATGCATGGAGATACTAGGTGCAAAAGAGAGAAAGAAAATCTATTCTGTTGAGAGTGAAACAACACGATACATTTTTTTTTAAAAAAGCAATGGAGGTGAAGGAAGGAGTCAGTTTCTAAACCAACTGGAGGGGTAGATGTCATGCTGTGAAGTTTGTTGACTCAATGTTCAGGGCTAGCATAGGGAGATGTGACATGAAAATGTGATGTTGTTCCTCCAGTTCACATTGAACATTAATACAACACTATAGCACACCCAGGATGGGAATTTTAGCATGGGAACATGATGGTTTAAGTGAAAAGGCAAACAACTGGCTGGTGAGTGTCATAATTAGGGATTGGGCACAGGTATGACATCATCGATATATCAGAGAAAGAGTTGTTGGTAGTCTCGGAATAGAAACACAACAAGGCATGTTTCACATACTGAGTTGAGAGTGTGATGCTGGAAATGCACAGCTGGTCAGGCAGCATCCGAGGAGCAGGAGAATTGACATTCAGGCATAAGCCCTTCATCAGGAATGAGAAGTTCTCATCTTTTCCATGTTCCAAATACCAACAAAGGCACAAGCATAGCCTGGGACATATGTGGTTGTCTATACTTTGAGTGTTGTCATCTTGAGGTTGTACAGGACATGAGTGAGACCTAGGATGGGGGAATTTCAAGAACAGGGGATATATTTTTAAGGTGAGAGGAGGGAGATTTTAAAAAGACATGAGGGGCAATTTATTTTTACACAGAAGGTGATTCACATGTGGAATGAACTTCCTGAGGAAATCCTGAATGTTGAGCACAATTGCAAAGTTTAAAAGACACCTAGGTAAATATATGAATAGCAAAGGTTTGGAGAGATAGGAGTAGACATTTTTTCCTAGATTTGCTTAAGAAATGTTGTAAGGAGAAAGCCGGGAACTATTGGCCTGTCTGACTTTGGTTGTGGGTAGATTGATGGAGGTGATTTTAAAACATAAACTTTATGGACATTTAGAGAGACATAAATTGATTCGGGATAGTCAGCGTGGCTTTGTGTGAGAAAAATAATTTCTCACAAACATGCTTGCAGTTTTGAAGAAGTTACCAAAACGATTGATGAAGGCAGAACAGTAGATATTGTTTACTTGGACTTTAGTAGAACTTTTGACAAGGTTCCACATTATAGACTAATTAGTAAAGTTAGGTCACAAGATTGAGCTTGCCAATTGGACGCATTATTGGCTTAATGGCAGGAGAAAGAGACTAGTGGTTGAGGGTTGCTTTCAGATTGAAGGCCTGTCACCAGAGTGTTCCACAAGGATCGGTTCTGGGAAATCTTTTGTTTGTCATCTATATGAATGATTTGGATGAGCATATAGAAGGCATGGTTAGTCAGCTTGCAGACAGCACCAAAAGTGGTAGCGTAGTAGCCAGTGAAATAGGTTTCCTAAGATTACAAAGGGATCTTGTTCAAATGGGTCAATGGGTTCAAAAATGGCAGATGGTGTTCAATCTGGATAAATGCAAGGTATTGCATTTGGGTTCAACAAATAAGGGTAGGACACATAGGGCACAACCAAAAGTAGGGCCTTGGTTGTGTTTATACACAAGTAGTGTTGGTAGAACAGAGAGGCCAATGGGTTCAGGTACACCATTCCTTGAAGTTTCCATCACATATAGACAGGGTGGTTCAAGAGACATTTTGCACGCTGTGCCTTCATTGCTCAATCCTTTGAGTATAGGCGTTGAAAAGTCACGTTGTGTTTGGGCAGGACATTGGTGAGACATCTTCTGGAATATAGTGTTCAGTTCTGTTTGCCAAGTAATAGGAAGGATATTTTTAAGCTGGAGGAATTCAGAAGAGGTTTACTGGATTTTGCCAGGTATGGAAAGTTTGAGCTGTAAAGAAAGGCTGGATAGACTGGGTAGGAACAAATTACTGCAGATGCTGGAATCTGTAACAGGAAACAAAAAGTGTTGGAGATCACAATGGTCGATGGAGAGAAAGCAAGCTCGTGTTATGAATCTCGATGAATCTACATCAGAGCTGAAGTGAAGTGAAGCGATAGGCTGGAACCTTTTACACTGGAGAGTAGCAGGTCAAGTGGAAACCTTATGGACGTTTATAAAATAAAATAATGCAGGGTATAGATAGGATGAAGAGTAGTTGTCTTTTTCCTCGGATGGGGGATTTCAGGAGAGGGGGCAGAATTTAAAGGGCAGAAGTGCGAGAGTTAAAAAAGACATGAGGGGCATCTTTTTTTCCATAGAGGGTGGGGGTTAGCCAGTGGAATGAAGTTCCTGAGGAACTGATGGATGTGGGCACCGTTACAATGTTTAAAAGATATTTGGGTAAGTACATGAAAAGGGAAAGTTTGGATCTGGACCAGTAGCAGTGAGCTACGGCGAGTTTAGTTTGAGATTATGTTCGGCACAGAGTGATTGGGCTGAAGGGTTTGTTTCCGTACTGCATGACTCGATGACTCTCTGTGAAACTGCGTCCGCCTGTTGTCTTTGCAGCAATGTCTGCAGTGGAGCTGTTGCTGCCGTTTGAACTGAAGGCAACTGAGGGAAGCGCCACGCGATCGCCGGGGGCTGTGGCGCGCGCCTGTAATCCCGCTGCTGGGAGGCTGAGGCTGCCGGATGACTTGAGGTTGGGAGTTCTGGGCTGTTGTGGTCTGTGTCGATCGGGTGCCCACACTCAGGGCAGTGTCCACATGGTGCTCCTCGGGGAACTCGGGTGTACCAGGTGTGCTGCAGAGGGGTGAACCGGCCCAGGTCGGAAACGGAGCAGGTCAAAGCCCCCGCACTGCTCAGTAGTGGGATAGCACCTGTGAATGGATGCAGCAGTGCAGCCTGACCAATACAGTGAGACGCAGTCTTTTACACCATTCTTTACCTTGCGGCATTCCCATCTTTTGCCATCAGTGCAAACAATCTCGATGTCTCAATCCTGCTTCCTTCCTTCCCCACTCACTCCCTCCACCCCCTACGCCCGCCACGTTTATTCACTCTCACGATAACCAATCTTTACAAAGTCAACAATTATGATTCCTGAAGAAGGGCCTGTGCCCGAAACGTCGAATCTCCTGTTCCCTGGATGCTGCCTGACCTGCTGTGCTGTTCCAGCAATAAAGTTTCAACTTTGATCTCCAGCATCTGCAGACCTCACTTTCTCCTCAAAGTCAACAACAAATCCACACATTTTACAACAACCAAATCTCTCTACAAGTCCTCCACACTCACCGAAACACACTCTCTCAGTCATTAACTCACACTTCCCACACTGCCCTTTTCTACCTCTCCTCAATATTCACTTCTCTTTTACTGCTCCCTGCTGTTCACAGCACCTACTGTTCTGAGAAAATCTCCACTTTACACAGTACTACCAGCCACGGCCAGCAGAGAGCGCAAAACTCTCTTCATTTTCCTGCCCGAATTCTCCATTGCTCACATTGCCGAAACTTCCATTGCAACCACCAAGCGTTCAAGCTGCCTCCCGATCCTTTCCCCTCTCCGTCAACCATTCATTCATTCACTTCGGCAAATGATTCTCCTGCAAAACTGTGCAACACTTGAACTCTCATTCTAACTTCTCTCACGCTGGTGCTACCAGAGATAAAGAAAGAGGCAGCAAGACTGGCATTTCCATGATGCCACAATCAAGTTGACCAACAGCCCATTTTTCCATCTCCTCACTTCCGAGTATGAGGTCTTAGACAAGACAGCGAGAAATAATAGCAGCCGAGATGCACGTTATTTCCAAGAACGGGGGCCTTACTGGCCTCACTTTACAACTGGCGGTGGTCCAAGTGGCAGATCGGTTAGAAGAAAGTTCTCTGTTCCTCTCTGCTGCGATTCTCGCACTCCACTTGAATGCCACCGGTATTCAGTCTTCTGCTTCCCACTCTAATATTTAAAACATATCCTGGCCATTGCTGCAATGGAGCAATATAGTAGCAGAGGTGTAATTTGTTCAAGGGTTCTATCACACAAAATCATGCGACTGTTCTCCCTTACAGTCACAAGAGCATGTAAAATACTGGCTTCCGCAACAGATATTGAACCATTGCTACTGAACCACCAACAATGCCTACCACTCCATACCACAAATACACTTTTGAAAATCAGATCACAGCACTGTGTTCCTGCTCCTAGTGTATCAGCAGAATCTGAAACTTGAGGATCTAGCACAGAAAGCAGGTCAGTGCTGGTCTGAAGCTGCAGAAGGGCTTCTGTGACACTGCTTGGAATCGTTGGGCTGAACCATATTTTAGAGTTCAGCAGTCATCCTAGCCAAGTATGCTGTCACCGTCACAGACATGATTGGCATATGTATAGACGGCTGTGTCAAAGAAGAAAATCAGTGCGTTCATCAACCAGAAACCTTGTATGAACTGGGATATCCATTGCCTACTGAAGACCGGGCATGTGGCATTTAAGTTGGATGACCCAGACTTTCACAGGAATTCTAGATACAACCTCTGCAAGGCTATTACAGATGCAAAGAGGCAGTACAGGTCTATGTTAGAGACCCAAACTAACCAAACGGATGCCCACTGCCTGTCACAAGACCTGCACAGCATAACAGGATGCAAATTGAAGCAGAACAGAAACACGTTCTTCCCTGATCTATTTACAATCCATTCAAACATAATGCCAGTGGAATGGTGTCACCTGCCCCCAATAGCCCCAGATCTTCCTAATCCTCCAGTCACTGCTGCAGATGTCAGATCACCTTCTTGAGAGTGAACCCAAGGAAAGCAACTTGTCCGGATGGAATCCCAGGCCATGCACTTAGATCCTGTGCAGACCAGCTAGCGAGAGTATTTCCTGACATCTTTAACCTCGCCTTTTTGCAATCTGAAGTCCCCACCAGCTTCTATAAGACTACCTTATTCTGGTACCAAAGAAAGCACATGCAATGTGTCTCAAAGACTACCGCCTGATGCCTCTGACTTCCATAGTTACAAAGTCCTTTGAGAGGTTAGTCATGGATCACATCAACCCTAGACACCCAGCCTGCCTCAATCCCTTGCAATCTGCCGAACAGAGCAACAGGTCCATGGTAGATGCCATTTTCCTCATCCTGCACTCATTCGATGAACATCTGAATAATACAGATACCTGTGTCAGGCTTCTAATTATCGATTACAGCTCCATCTTCAACACTATAATTCCAACCAAACTAACATCCAATCTCTGAGACCTCGGTCTTGGGTCTGCCATCTGCAACGGCATACTCAACTCTTGACTCATAGACTGCATTCAATGAAGAAAGACAACATCACCTCCTCTGCAATACTCCTCAACACCAGCAAGAATACGTACTCAACTTCCAACTGTACTCCCTGTACACTCAGGAATGTGTGGCAAAATTTCATTCAAATGCCATTTACAATTTCGCTAAGAACACTACCATGGTATGACAGATATCAGACAATGATGAGTCAGCATACAGAAAGAAGAAAGGATGCTTGATTTTGTCGTACAAAGGTAACAATCTCTCCTCCAAAGTCAATAAAACTACAGAGTTGATCATCGACTTCCGGAAGAAAGAACAACAACATGACACTACTTACATCAATGGAGCTGAGGTGGAGAGGGTCGATAGCATCAAATTCCTTGGAGTGATGATAACCAGCAACCTGCACTGAACCTCCCACATAGGTGTGATAATCAAGAAGGCACAACAATGCCTCCTCTTCTTCAGGATGCTTATGAAATTCAGCATGTCTGTAAGGACCCTCATTAACTCTTACAGATGCATCATAGAAAGCATTCTACCCAGCTACATCATGGCTTGTTACAGTAATTGCTCTGCCCATGGCCATAAGAACCTACAGAAAGTTGTGTGTACAGCCCAGACAATCACAAAAGCCATGGACTCCATCTACATATACTGTTGATGTGGAAAGGCAGCCAGCACCATCAGCAACACCTATCCTGGTAATAATCTCTTGCAACTTCTGCCATCATGCAGAAGATACAAAAGTTTAAACACACGTGCCAAAGGGTTCAAGAACACATTAGTCTGCTGAATGGGCCTCTCAAATTTCAAATCTAATGGTGATCTCTTTTTATACCCTCCTTGCAGCTGTAACTTTGTGTGCCTTGCTGTGTTAAATCACCCTATGATCTGTATGTCTTTGTATCTTATGATATGCTCATTCTGTACACAAAACACAACTTTTCACTGCACTTAGGTATGTGTGACAACAATAAACCAAGTCAAATCAAATGCAAGAGCCTGCTGGAATTACACTAATAACTGCAGTGGAGCTGTTGTCACCACTTGCAACTGACAACGTCCAGCTGCATGCATGACATGGATAAACAAATAGCATTAACCTTTTGAGTCTGAAATGTTTTCTTCAGAACTGGACCATCTTGGAATTTAAACATTTTTATGCTGTTGAGAGAGGGGGAGACAGATCAAGTAGAGTAAATGGTGATGGTGCTCAGAGCAGGAGACAAAAAGAGTGGTAATGTTAATAAAGGTGAGATAGAAATGTAAAATGTCTGGAGATACCAGGTGCAAAAGAGAGTCATAAAGTCCCTTAGGTCCTACCCGTCCATGCTGACCAGATATCCCAACCCAATCTCGTCCCACCTGCCAGCACTCGGACCATATCCCTCCAAACCCTTTCTCTTCATATACCCATCCAAATGCCTTTAAATGTTGCAATTTTACCAACCTCCACCACTTCCTCTGGCAGCTGATTCCATACATGTACTCTGCATGTAAAACCTGCCCCTTAGGTCTCTTTTATATCTTTCCCCTCTACCCTACACCTATGCCCTCTAGTTCTGGACTCACCAACCCCAGGGAAAAGACTTTGCCTATTTATCCTCTCCGTGCCCCTCATAATTTTGTAAACCTCTATAAGGTCACCCCTCAGCCTCCGACGCTCCAGGGAAAAAAGCCCCAGCCTGTTCAGCCTCTCCCTATAGCTCTGTGGGATACAGGTAAATTAATGTTACTTCTGCAATTCTGCAATTAAATTTGATTATACAAAAAATAAATGAACTCATATCAGTGTGTAATTGTTTCAGCCAAGAGCTGAGTCAACAAGAATGGAAACTATGTGGAGGAAATGCATAATTGTTTTTTTGTATTAGCTAAAAATGTATGCAAGAAAGAAACAGGACTGCAAAACAATGGTAGAAATACAGGCACTAGATAAAATGCTGTGAAGAGAGGCAGTTAAACTAAATATGCCTGTATAAACAGTAGGTATAAATATCTGTTTCCCACTTTTACAGAAACACAGGAACAAACCCCAATTAAAAGGGCTTGGTGATAAGATGCTGTGAGGGGCAGCACAGATGGAGGGAATAGATAATGGTAAGGCAAGAAATGCCTAACAATAACCCACAGCAAGATGAGGTCAAATGGCCTTGTGAGGCCAGAACTAAGCATTTTGTCACAGACAAGGCTGGATAAGACAAGAGATAAAGAGGAGTAATGGGAAGTGGAGGATGTAAACAGGGGGGGAAACAATGAAATAAGAAAAAAATATGTAGGAACCAAATTATATAAATATCGAGTATTTGTTGAATTCAGTGTGTTTTGTCTCTGCCTTGTGGACATCACACCCACTTGCAAGTGTGAAATAAAGGACACTACTGATTCAGATCTTGTGTCAGACTGAAATTATTGAAGTGAGTGAGCTTTGTTTCTCACAATTGGTGGCTGTCCGGGATGTTCTTCCATCGCCGGGAGGAGTGGTTGGCCCTGGACACTGGGAAGACGCTTCCTGTTCCCCATTGAGGAGCGGTCTCGTGTCCCGGTCTGGTCCACTCCCTTGGGCGACTGGTACGAATCCCACAAGAGAGACATCTGAATCAGACAGTGAGAGGAGGTCAATAGAAAATATGGCAAAAAGGGGCCAGGCAACTCTGTGCACAGACCAAGGTAAGAAAATTGACTTTTAAGTATTGCCTTGGTGGCTGGGATTGAATTTTAGTAGTTAATAAGGGACTAACGAAGGAACTCAATATAGGTTGTGCCGTAAGTAAGGAAAAAGCCTCCGGGAAAACAAAAGAAGAACAAGGCAATGGAAATGGAGGTGGAGTCTCTTACAACATACCTGCAGAAAGTCCGTTGGGCAGGATGTTGTGGAATTGGAAAAATAATACTTGTACAAGGGAAAAAGATGATTAAATATTGTTGCTTTGTATGGACTAAGGAATCCATTCTTCGTCCCGCCGTCTTCTGGCCAAAGTACAGGTCGGACGAAGACTGGGTTTGTAAATATCTGAATTTATTTGTCAATGAGTGAGAGAGAGAGAATGAAAAGAGCTGTACAGCTGGTAGAAAGTTTAACCCTTTGTGATTTGGTTTGAATGCACATTGGTTTGTTGGTGATTGAATGTTTGTGTTTTATTCCCTGGAGCTTGAGTTCTAGGACTGTTTTGAATCTGATTTTTATTATGGAAACTTAACATGATTTCTTTTAAGGTTAAGGATTCTATAGAGATTATGAACAAAAAAATGATGATAACTCCTGTTCTTTTTACAAGTCATGACTGCCTTACTATCAGTTTCTAACTAATCTTATTTATCTTTACATAAAAGTGATTTATGGAGGACAGTTGAAGTTTCAGTTCAACATTAGATTGTAGTAAAAACAAAATTCTATGGTTAATATCTGTGACCTTGGATTCAGCCATTGTTCATGCATTAGAAGTTTTTTTTAACTTGAATAGACAAATTCTTTTAAGGCAGCTCTGATTATTTCACGACCTATAGTATTGTAATTGAGCAATGATTTGTCAGGACTACTTAAGAAAACTAATTTGGGATTTAAATTAGGGGACTAAAACTGGGTGATTACAGTGAATTTCAAAATTGGGAACTGTATGCATTTTACATTTTAAATATTAAATACTGAATAAATGAATGTAAATATATAAATATATTTTCAAGTTTGGTACAGGTTTTAAAGTTAGTCAAGCATGAATTGATGAATTGGTGTTTGAAGTTATGGGGAGCTAGAAATATTGCAATATTTCTTAAAAAGAAGAAAAGAAAAAAGGGAAGAACGTAACGACTTATCCCCTTCGGGAGGTACCAATAGGGGCAAAGAGATTGGGTTTGTGAGTGCCCCCCTCACCAGTGGGGAGGTCAGAACATTTAAAAAGGAAACGAAAGTCCTTGTTGAGAATCCGGTAGGGTTGTCTGAACAAATTGATCAATATTTGGGGCCCAATCTGTATATGTGGGCTGAGTTAATGTCTATTTTGAATATACTATTTACTGGGGAGGAAAGGGGACTTATATGGGGAGCAGCCATTAAAATATGTGATAGGGAACAGCCGATTGGAGATGGGGATGCTGGACAGGGAGAGACGAAGTTTCCCCTCAGAGACCCCCAGTGGTAAAATCAAAACCCAGAGCATAGAGAAGAAATGAGGGAATTGAAAGACCTGACTCTAAAAGGAATAAGAGAGGCAGTTCCGAAGTCGCAGAATCTGACTAAAGCCTTTGAAGTTAGACAGGAGAAAGATGAGACTCCTTCAGCTTTCTTGCAGAGGTTAAGAGACTCAATGCGGAAATATTCTGGAATGAACCCTGAGGACCCAGTGGCACAGGGTCTTTTGAAAGTACATTTTGTGACAAAGGCATGGCCAGACATAAAGAGAAAGATACAGAAGATAGAAGGGTGGAGTGAAAAACCATTAGATGAATTGTTAAGAGAGGCACAGAAAGTGTTTGTAAAGACAGAGGATGAGAGACAAAAGCAGAAGGTGAAAATGATGGTAGCTACGGTTGATGAGGTAGTTAAGAAAAGAATGGAACCAATATTGAGCAACCGGAGCAGCGGATGGCAGCATGTAGGGCAGAGAGGAAAGGGGAGAGGGAGAGGACAAGGGGGAGCATTTGATAGAGGATTCGAGCGACAGGGGCAGAGTTGGAGGTCTCCACAGGAAGGATGCTATTATTGTGGAAAGATAGGGCATTTTAAGCGGGAGTGTCCTGATCTACAAAGGGAAGAAAGAGCAATTCCGCTTTTGAATTTTGATAATGAATAGGGGTGTCAGGGGTTCCTGCCCTCGGGGACACACCACGAACCCTTGATAAACTTGAAGGTGGGACCCTATAGGGAAGAGGTAGTTTTCCTAGTCGATACTGGGGCAGCACGGTCATCGTTGAATTTTAAACCAAAGAAAGTAGAAATGTCGACACGGTCAATTACTGTTTCTGGGGTGAAAGGGGAAGGATTTACTGTTCCAGTATTTGAACCTATGATGATAGAAGGTCCTAAGGATAGGGTCACAGGGGAATTGTTGTATATCCCTGATATAGGAAGTAACTTACTAGGGAGAGACTTAATTACCCTCTTAGGACTGGAGATTGGAATTCAGGAAAAAGAATTAGTTGTACAAATGGCAATGTTGACAGAGGATATGGAGAGAGAGATAGACCCTATTGTATGGGCTAGGGAAGGGAATCGTGGAGGACTACAGATCCCCCCCTTGAAGTAAATTTAAAAAGGAAAGGGAACATTGTCTGTGAGCGACAATATCCAATTTCCATAGAAGGTAAACGAGGACTGCAGCCAGTAATTGAGGGACTGATTAGAGATTAAGTAAGATCTCCCATGACCACGAATAGTTTAGTGTGATAGATTTAAAGGATGCTTTTTGGGCTTGTCCCTTGGTGGAGGAAAGATCTGGGACTATCCCCCTATGAAATCTTATTTGGGTCACCTTATCTGGGAACAAATGGAGAATTGCCAATTCTCAAAACTAAAGATTTGTTCTTAAAGAAGTAAATACTGGGCTTGTCCTCCTCTTTGTCTTTCCGCAGGAAACAGGGTTTATTGGCACAGACTCCACCCCTTGAATTCACCGTTCATCCCATCCAGCCGGGAGATTGGGTCTTAGTAAAATCATGGACAGAGACTAAATTGCAGCCGGACTGGGAAGGGCCATACCAGGCTCTTTTAACTACTGAAACGGCAATAAGGACAGCGGAGAAAGGCTGGACTCACTACACCCAGATCGAAGGGCCAGTGGACTCTCCAGTTGAGGAAGAAGTCTGGACAGCCGAATCAACGCAAGACCCACTGAAACTCAGACTAAAGAGACTTTGAGCAACTGATTATACAGTGGTGACGCGAGCGCGTTTTGTGCTTCAGCATGATGTTTAATGTACTGGGAATGCTTTGAGTTATGATGCTAGCCCTCTTTGTATTTGGATTTTGTCAAATATCATTTTCATATGTATTATTAATGGTTCCTGAGTCTGATAATCCACAAGTAATAGACGCTGATGCATGCAGTTTAGTAAATTGTGGGGGTGTAGATAATCAGAGACAGTACCGCAGCTCAGAGATACAATTTAAGTCCTATGGGGATGGTACTTGGGGATGGTACTTGGCATAATGGTCTCGTCACAGTACACCGGACCCCCTTCCAACCAGCTCGCGATTGTCCCGATAAAAAGTGTAACCCAATATACCTGACAATAAAGAAAATCACATGGCATGAAGCAAGTTGGGGCGGGGGGGGTGCACCTATGAGATACAATTAAATGAAACGTTTGGGATAGAAATGAAAGCAAATGGGAAGGATTTTGTGGGCTGTTGTTTTTGAATTAGCATAGGATAGGGAAAACGGGTGGAATTACTGGATAATGAGATACAACCTTTCACTCCTCCCGATGATCCTAAAGTAGAAAAATTATAGAGGTAAAGGACTTGAAACAGACTATCGAAATAGAAACTGGGTACGGGGATGCAAATGCCTGGGTTGAATGGGTAAAGTATACTGTAAAAAGTCTGAACAAAAGCAATTGCTATGCATGTGCCTCCGGTAGGCCAGTGGCCCAGGTGGTTCCCTTTCCACTCGGGTGGAAGCGAGACAGGAAGGGCATGAAATGTATGATAGCCCTGTATCAGGATGAGACTGCATGATATGATAGGAATTGTACCTCCCTATCTCTGATGTTCCCTCCCTTGGAGAAGAAAGATGTACAAGCTTCCCCCACATTTTCCGCTGCAGTTGGAAATCACACGTCGTGTGTGCATAGACGAGGCACAAGTCGGTCTAGAGATTTGGGGGAGCTGAAATTATGTACAGAGATTAAAAATGTTACCAAAACGGAGAAAGGAGGGAACTACTCAGCACTAAAGGTTCCCCGACCGGACCTGTGGTGGTACTGTGGAGGCAAAATATTGAGACCCACCCTATCTCCAGATTGGAGAGAAATATGTGCAATTGTACAATTGGCAATTCCATTTACCCTGGCATTTGAGAAGGAAAAGATAGTAGGGAAAAAGGGAAGGGATAAGAGATCACTGTTAGACACTTCTTTCGATGACAGGATTTATCTCGATTCGGTAGGAGTCTCCGGGGGGGCGTACCTGATGAGTTCAAGGCTTGTAACCAGATTGCAGCAGGCTTTGAGTCAGCTCTCTTTTGGTGGGTAACAATTAATAAAAATGTAGATTGGATAAATTACATTTTCTATAATCAGCAGCGATTTATAAATTATACAAGAGATGAGTTTAAAGGAATGTCAGACCAGCTTGATGCGACAAGTAGGATGGCATGGGAAAACAGAATGGCCCTTGATATGATTTTAGCAGAAAAAGGGTGTGTGTGTGTGATGTTAGGAGGAAGCTGTTGTACCTTTATTCCTAATAACACTGCAGCTGATGGTTCAATTAATCGGGCCTTAAGGAGATTGACTACCTTAGCAGAGGAACTGGCTGAGAATTCAGGTGTAGACACATCTCTCACAGGATGGCTTGAATCCTGGTTTGGAAGATGGAAGGGGTGGTAGTGTCCATCCTTACTTCCCTGATAGTAGTAGTCGGGGTATTGGTAGCCATTGGCTGTTGTATCATACCCTGTATACGAGGGCTCACCCAAAGACTGATTGAGACAGCCTTGATGAAACAAATGCCCCGAAAAGGAAATCAGGCAGAAAAACTTTATCGACTAAATAATGAGGGGATGAGTGAGACCAAGATGGATGAAATCTCCGGAATGATGCTTGCGAATTGCGATGCTTAAAAGAAAAATGCAGAAGATAACAAATGGTAATTAAAGAAAAAGGGGAAATTTGTGGGATATAGGTAAATTAATGTTACTTCTGCAATTCTGCAATTATAATTGATTATACAAAAAATAAATGAACTCATATCAGTGTGTAATTGTTTCAGCCAAGAGCTGAGTCAACAAGAATGGAAACTATGTGGAGGAAATGCATAATTGTTTTTTTGTATTAGCTAAAAATGCATGCAAGAAAGAAACAGGATTGCAAAACAATGGTAGAAATACAGGCACTAGATAAAATGTTGTGAAGAGAGGCAGTTAAACTAAATATGCCTGTATAAACAGTAGGTATAAACATCTGTTTCCCACTTTTACAGAAACACAGGAACAAACCCCAATTAAAAGGGCTTGGTGATAAGATGCTGTGAGGGGCAGCACAGATGGAGGGAATAGATAATGGTAAGGCAAGAAATGCCTAACAATAACCCACAGCAAGATGAGGTCAAATGGCCTTGTGAGGCCAGAACTAAGCATTTTGTCACAGACAAGGCCGGATAAGACAAGAGATAAAGAGGAGTAATGGGTACCGGTCTTAGGGAAGTGGAGGATGTAAACAGGGGGGGAAACAATGAAATAAGAAAAAAATATGTAGGAACCAACTTATATAAATATCGAGTATTTGTTGAATTCAGTGTGTTTTGTCCCTGCCTTGTGGACATCACACCCACTTGCAAGTGTGAAATAAAGGACACTACTGATTCAGATCTTGTGTCAGACTGAAATTATTGAAGTTAGTGAGCTTGTTTCTCACAGCTCAAATCCTCCAACCCTGGCAACACCCTTGTAAATCTTTTCTGAACTCTTTCAAGTTTCACAACATCTTTCCAATAGTAAGGAGACCCGAATTGCACGCAATATTCCAACAGAGAGAACGAAAATCTATTATGTTGAGACAGAAACAGCAAGATACATTAAAAATAAATGGAGATGAAGGAAGGGGTCAGTTTCTAAACCAACTGGAGGGTAAATGTCATGCTATGAAGTTGTTGACTCAATGTTGAGGGCTAGGATGGGGGGATATGACATGAAAATGTGATGTTGTTCCTCCAGTTCACGTTGAACATTAATGCAACACGAAAGCACACCCAGGATGGGAATTTTAGCATGGGAACATGATGGCTTAAGTGAAAGGGCAAACAACTGGTTGGTGAGTGTCATACTTAGGGATTGGGCACAGGTATGACATCATCGATATATAAGAGAAAGAGTTGTTGGTCGTCTCTGGAATAGGAACACAACAAGGCATGTTTCACATACCGAGTTGAGAGTTTGATGCTGGAAAAGCACAGCTGGTCAGGCTGCATTCCAGGAGCAAAAGAATCGACATTCAGGCATAAGCCCTTCATCAGGAATGAGAAGTCCTCACATTTTCCATGTTCCACATATCTGCACAAGCATAGCCTTGGAGAAATGTTGTCGAGATTTTGAGTGTAGTCATGTTGAGGTTGTATAAGACATGAGTGAGACCTCTTCTGGAGTGCTGTGTCCAGTTCTGGTCACCCAGTTATAGGAAAGATAATATTAGGCGAGTGAGGGTTCAGGAGAGATTTACCACAATGTTGCCAGGTGTGGAAGGTTTAAGTTAGAAAGAAACATTGGAGAGGCTGGGAGGTTTTCTTTTCATTCTTGCTTGGGAGATTGAGAGGTGACCTTATAGAAGTTTATAAAATTATAAGCCCTAAAGATAAGAATAATATTAGGTGTCTTTTCCCTAGAATGGGGGATTTCAAGAACCGGGGATGTATTTTTAAGGTGCGAGGAGGGAGATTTTAAAAAGACATGTGGGGCAATTTATTTTTACACAGAATGTGATTCACATGTGGAATGAACCTCCTGAGGAAGTTGTGTATGCTGGGCACAATTGCAATGTTTAAAAGACATGTAGACAAATATATGAATACCAAAGGTTGGGAGAGATAGGAGTAAACATTTTTTCCCCAGATTTGTTAAAGGAACGTTGCAAGGAGGAACCTGGGAACTATTGGCTTGTCTGACTTTGGTTGTGGGTAAAGTCTTGGAGGTGATTTTAAAAGATAGGCTTTATGGACATTTAGAGAAGCATAAATTGGTTTGGGATAGTCAGTGTGGCTTTGTGTGAGAAAAATAATTTCTCTCAAACATACTTGCAGTTCTGAAGAAGTTACCAAAAAATATTGATGAGGCCAGAGCAGTAGACATTGTTAACTTGGACTTTAGTAGAGTATTTGACAAGGTTCCACATTGTAGACTAATTAGTTAAGTTCGCTCACAAGATTTGGGGTGAGCTTGCCAATTGGACGCATTATTGGCTTAATGGCAGGAGACAGAGACTGGTGGTTGAGGGAGGTTTTTCAGACTGAAGGCCTGTCACCAGAGTATTCCACAAGGATCGGTTCTGGGTAATCTTTTGTTTGTCATTTATATAAATGATTTGGATGAGAATATAGAAGGCATGGCTAGTAAGCTTGCAGACAACACCAAAAGTGGTAGCATAGTAGCCAGTGAAATAAGATTTCCTAAGATTACAAAGGGATCTTGTTCAAATGGGTCAATGGGTTCAAAAATGGCAGATGGTGTTCAATCTGAATAAATGCAAGGTATTGCATTTTGGTTCAACAAATAAGGGTAGGACACATAGGGCACAACCAAAAGTAGGGCCTTGGTTGTATTTATACACAAGTAGTGTTTGTAGAACAGAAAGGCCAATGAAGTTTGCATCACGTATAGACAGGGTGGTTAAAGAGACATTTTGCATGCTGTGCCTTCATTGCTCAAACCTTTGACGATAGGAGTTGAAAAGTCATGTTGTGGTTGGATAGGACATTGGTGAGACATATTGGGAATAGTGTGTTCAGTTCTGTTTGCCCAGTTATAGGAAGGATATTATTAAGCTGGACTAGTTGAGAAGACATTTACTGGATTTTGCCAGGTATTGAAAGTTTGAGCTGGAATGAAAGGCTGGATAGACTGGGTAGGAACAAATTACTGCAGATGCTGGAATCTGTAACAGAAAACAAAAAGTGTTGGACATCACAATGGTTCAGGCAGCATCCACGGAGAGAAAGCAAGCTCATGTTTTGAATCCAGATGACTCTATATCAGAGCTGAAGTGGAGTGATAGGCTGAGACCTTTTACATTGAAGAGGAGGAGGTCAAGTGGAATCCTTATGGACGTTTATAAAATAATGAAGGGTAGAGATAGGATGAACAGAAGTCGTCTTTTTCCTCGGATGGGGGATTCCAGGAGAGGGGGCACATTTTAAAGCCAAAAGTGGGAGATTTAAAAAAGACATGAGGGGCATTTTTTTTTCTAAAGAGGGTGGTTAGCCAGTGGAATGAAGTTCCTGAGGAAGTGATGGATATGGGTACCGTTACAATGTTTAAAAGAAATTTTGGATAAATACATGAAAAAGGAAAGTTTGGATATTCACCAGAAGCAGTGAACTAGGAAGGGTTTAGTTTGAGATTATGTTCGGCACAGAGTGATTGGGCTGAAGGGTTTGTTTCCGTACTGCATGACTCGATGACTCTCTGTGAAACTGCGTCCGCCTGTTGTCTTTGCAGCAATGTCTGCAGTGGAGCTGTTGCTGCCGTTTGAACTGAAGGCAACTGAGGGAAGCGTCACGCGATCGCCGGGGACTGTGGCGCGCGCCTGTAATCCCGCTGCTGGGAGGCTGAGGCTGCCGGATGACTTGAGGTTGGGAGTTCTGGGCTGTTGTGGTCTGTGTCGATCGGGTGTCTCCACTGAAAGCAGTGACCACATGGTGCTCTTCGGGTGTATCAGGTGTGCTGCAGAGGGGTGAACCGGAGCAGGTCAACTCCCTTCTAATGCCCTTATGAATAGATGCAGCAGTGCAGCCTGACCAATACAGTGAGACGCAGTCTTTTACACCATTCTTTACCTTGCGGCATTCCCATCTTTTGCCACCAGTGCTAACAATCTCGCTGTCTCAATCCTGCTTCCTTCCTTCCCCGCTCACTCCCGACGCCCGCCACATTTATTGACTCTCACGATAACCAATCTTTCCAAAGTAAGCAATAAATCCACACATTTTGCTACAATCGAATCTCTACCACTCCTCCATACTCACACAAACACAACCTCTCAATCACTACCTTCATTATCTCACACTTCCCACACTGCCCTTTCTTCTCTCCTCAATATTCACTTCTCTTTTACTGCTCCCTGCTGTTCACAGCACCAAATGCTCTGAGAAAATCTCCACTTTACACAATCCTACCAGCCACGGCCAGCAGAGAGCGCAAAACTCTCTTCATTTTCCTGTCCGAATCCTCTATTGCTCACATTGACGAAACTTCCATTGCAACCACCAAGCGTTCAAGCTGCGTCCCGGCTCCTTCTTCTCTCTGTCATCCATCCATTCATTCATTCACTTCTGCCAATAACTCTCCCGCAAAACCGTGCAATCCTTTCATTGTCACCTTAACTTTCCTCATATTAGCGAGAACGAGAGAGAGAGAGACAGAGAGCAGCAAAATTCGGAATTCCAGAGTTTTATCCCGAAGCCACAAGGCATGTCATTTTTCAATGTCCTCACCAGCACAGTGTTTCGGGACTCTCACAATTGAAGTTTTCCCTCTTTCCAGTCGTCCCTTTATCTGCGAATATCCGCCGACATTCCTCCATCAAATTAAGAAAGTTCTAGTCTGATGCCAATAATTGGCCTTCCTCCAAATTCGAACGTTAATTTTTAGATCAGGTTTACGCTTTTCCATCACGGCTTAAAGATTAACAGAATTACGATCCCTGGTCCCAAAGTGCTCGCCCAACGAAACGTCGGTCACTTGCCCTGCAACGGAAGTTCAGGATTTGCTCCATTGGAGGTAAGTCCACACACTGAGTAAGAAATTTTTCTTGCACACACACAACAAATTCCACTCCATTCCAGCCCTTAACACTAAGGCAGTCCCAGTCTGGGTTTTGAAATTTCAAAACCCCAACCGTTACAACCCGGTTATTCTTACAGATAACTGAGATCTCCTTACAAATGTTTGCTTCTCAATGTCTGGCTGACTGTTGGAGTGTCTATAGTACAATCCCGACAGGGTGATCATCCCTTTCTTATTTCTCAGTTCCACACAAATAACTTCACTGAATGTACTCACTGGAATAGCCTGCCTAAGTGCAGCAGTAATGCTATCCTAAACCAAGAAAGCCTCTCATGGTTTCCTTTCTATCCTCCCTGTAGCGTGTATTTTCTGGAATATTTAATTATCAATCCTGTGCATGCGTCAGCCATGTAATAGTAATGATATATCAGCCCCGTGTATGCAACCAGGCACCAGAGCATGGGGTAACTGCAGTACTCTATGCACACACCTTAGACTTGAAGAAAGAGGAGATAAATGAAAGGCTAAGGATCTCAAAGTGCAATGAGTTCAGCCAGGTGAAGGAGGGTGGTTCTGGATGGAGTCTATTCAAAACTCTCTTTAACGAAGATGCTTCAAGTGATCTAGCCTTGATGACTTTGCCAAACGTAATATACTCAAAACCCCTGCAGCTTTGTCAAAACTTACTTCCCGTTCCCAAATGATTGCACTTCGTTTAAGTGGGTAATTCAAGATGGAGGATGGGGAAAATGTCTGGTTGTAACAGGCTGCTCCTTTTTTGAAGCATTTTAGGTGCTGGAGGTGATTTCCTCAAATTCCAGGAGTAGCAATTACTGTGTTATATGCTGTTGCATTGTTTTGGAACTTCAGAGAGAAAAGAAAGTCTAAACAACAGCACTTTTAAAAGGGAGAGGAAGAGACAGTGGCAACACGTGTTCAGGTCTGTACAGGAGAGAGAGAGGGAATGAAACCCACAGTGTTAACTGACACCACAGTGAACTTGCGCAGCTACTGCCTTTGCATTCATGTATCACTGGACATTGGAGTGTATCTGCAAAAATTAATAAACAGTAAAATTCACAATTAATCTTGGGGGAACCTGTTTGGGAAAAGGTCACAGACAGAAAGTCAGCATTAGTGACTAGAGTGGGTTCTTTCTTGATTAGATGTTTTATTGAAATATGTCTCTTGATTAAACTTTAAAATATAAGCCGTAAGTATTAAGATAACCTGGAGTCGTATTTTGTAGAGGAATAAGACAGTGCTATTTTCTGGGTGTGTAGATTGGAAGAAGCAAAAATGGCCTTTAGTTGAGCAATATGCTCTTTTTGTTGGATATGGGAGTTCAGGGGGAGTTGACGTGTTACTGAGGATTATATCTGCAACATATGCGGTCAGTTGCGAATCCTATCAGATCGAGTGGATCGGTTGGAGACACAGTTAGAGGCAACAAGGAATTTACAAGAGCAAGGGGATTGCAGTTATAGGAAGGGAGAAAAGTTGCAGATATAGTCACATAGATGGATGAACTCTAGGAAAGGTAAGGCGGAGTAGGCAGGAAGTGCAAGAATCTTTCAAACAAATATGCTGTTTTGGAAAATGTAGGAAGAGTTGGATTCTCAGGGAATTGTTGCAAGAACAGCCAAGATTCTGGTATCGAGACTGGCACTAATGCAATGAGGGGTATGCTGGGTTCCAAATTGTGATAGGGGACTCCTTATTCTGTGGCACAAATAGAAGTTTCTGTGGCCAGCAGCAAAAAATCAGAATGGTGCATTGCCTCCCTGGTGCCAGGCTCAAGGATGTCTCAGAGAGGATACAGAATGTTCTCAAGGGGGAGAGGGACCAGCGGAGTTCATTGTACACGTTGCATCCAATTACGTAGATGACAAAAGGATGAGATTCTGAATGGAGAATATAGAGAGTTACACAGGAATTTAAAAAGGAGATTCTCCAGGGGGAATTCAAGATGGCGGTGACCCAGTAGGTCTGAGTCTGCTGAGCTCTGCCTAGGACCCAGGCAAAGTGGGGTACCCCCCTCCCCTCACTTTCTAAACTATTTAAAATAGCCTTTTCTCAGCAGCTTTGGTCATTCTGCATCAAACTTTAGCAGTTTTCTTTTCACTTCAAAATGACCAAAGGTAAAGCATTATGACGTTTGCAACAGGTGAGGACCCCTACCCACCACCACCACCACCGCCCTCACCCCCATGCCCCCCAACCCCCATGCCCCACAGCAACAGAGAAATTCGCGGTCGCCCCAGGGCACTTACCGGCAGAGGGGAGCCTGATCTCGGAGACTGTTAAGCTCTGAGAGAAGATCGACGCATCCATTGAAGAGTCCCCATCCAGGTGGGAGTCAATCTCGGTCATGCTTCTGCAGCATGACCAAGAGATCGATAAACTTGAGCAGCATGTTGGAGGGGCGCAGAATCGAGGTCATTGGATAAATATTCGGTTGCTGTCCTTCCCAAATGGGGGAGGAAGGCCAGCTTATTGATTTTTTTGGAGCAATGGCTCCCTCAGCTGTTGAAACTGGAGTCGGAGCTGGGCTGGGTGTGGGTTGAGTGGGCCCACCAGGTTGCTGCGCGCAGGCCCAAGTCGGACCAGCAACTCCGCCCGGTCCTCGTTTGACTTCGGCACTACAGGGAAAAAAACAAATGCTGCTGGAGGCCTCCAGAGTTTTGGGGTAGGATCCCCAAACCATGGTATACAAGGGTTCCAAAATAATGTTGTTCCACGACTTCTCTCCGATTGAGATTCGCAAGATGAAGGCGTTCAGCGAGGTAAAGAAGAGTCTGAGGGATTTAAATATTCAATATTCCATGCGATACCCGGCAACGCTGTACTTCAGTCATGGAGGATTTGTGTATAACTTCAGATCACCAGAAAAAGTAAAACAATTTTTGGATGCTCTCAAGTAGACTGTGGGTCTTGACCTATATGGACAATTCATTTATTTTACCCCCCTTCTGTTTTTTCTCCTCCTCATTTCCTCTGTTTCTTTTCCATCCTTCCATGGGGAGGGGTTCTTCCTTTTGACTCTTATCTATAACTCGCTTGGTTTATCCGATTATTGGGGGACGTTTCTGAGTTACTTTTGCACAATGGCTCAGTGGTTAGCACTGCTGCCTCACAGTGCTCGGGACCTGGGTTCAATTCTCACCTCAGGCAACTGTCTGTGTGGAGTTTGCAGAGCCACTCACCAATTAAAAGGAAAAAGATATTATCAAGTTTAAAAAGGAAAGGGTTGATATAGCCCTTCTACAGGAGACACATCTACTTGACAAGGAGCATTCAAAGCTGCAACAGGGTGGATTTGGCCAAGTGTTCTTTTCATTTTTTAGCTCAAAATGTAGAGGAGTGGCCATTCTTATCCGGAAGAATCTTCCCTTCCAAATGCTAAGCCAGATAACAGATGAGTTTGGATGGTATTTATTACTTAAAGACCTAATATATGGAGAGGATTACGGGATTTTGAATGTTTATTGCCCCCTGGCACATCCTTTTAAATTTGTAACAGAAGCACTCTCCAAGTTGATGGCTCTCGGGGTGCAACACACAATTATAGGGGGAGATTTTAATTGTATTATCGACCCCCAGGTGGGCAGGATACCTACGAGATCTGAGGGTATATCTGCGATCTAGGCAGTTGGCTGATCTGGATAGGGAGTTGGGGCTGGTAGACATGTGGAGGTGTCTTTACCCTAAGGGTAGAGATTTTACTTCTTATTCTAATCCACACGTGCCATACCAGAATTAATATGTTTTTTTGTCCCTGTGACCTTTCTGAATTTGATATTGTTTTATAAAATGGGTAATATAACTATTTCTGACCACGCAACAGTATATATGGAGGTTAAGACAAGTGATGACAAGTTGGGTTCCCGACACTGGCGTATGGACTCTTTCCTATTGAAGGATAGTAAGTTCATAGAATATTTCTTGCACGAATTTAAAACTTTCTGGGATGTCAATTCAGGTACGGCCAGTAACCTGTTGGTGATGTGGGAGACTGCTACGGCATATACACGCGGCTTGGTTATCTCATATTCTGTTACCCAGAAAAGATGAAAGGGAGATCAACAGCGTCTGCTTGAGGCTCGTCTGAAGGCAGCTGAGACAGTGTATGCCGATAGGCCCTCCATTACTAAACTGCAGTGGATCACAGCCCTCAGGGCAACTTTGAATACCACACTTCCTCAAACAGCAAAGAGGGAGATACTATTTGCGAAGCAGAGATTATTTGAATATGGCGATTAGCTGGGCAGGTATCTAGCATACTTTGCCATAAAGAAAAAGGCTACCCAATTCATTACATCTATTAGAGAGGGTGCTGATACCCTGACTTGTGATCCTAAAAAAAGATCAATGCAGCCTTCAGAAAGTTCTATTTCGAATTGTACAAGTCGGAGGGCTGTGAGGATAGAACGAGGAAGATGGAGTCTTTTTTAAAAACCCTAGCCCTATCAGGCCTAACCTCAGAGCTGTTCTTGCTTTTGAATGCCCCCCTGACAACCCAAAAAGTACAGGAGGTGGTGAGGCAGCTCGAGAGTGGTAAAGCACCTGGACCAGATGAATTCCAGGATGGGTTCTATCTGAATTTATAGATGAATTGGCCGGGCCACTTATAGATATGTATAATTATACACACAGTAAGGCTTGCCTCTCACCTTCTCTGAGAGAAGCAAATATCTCTCTCATTCTTAAGAAAGGAAAGCCCCAGATAACAACTTCATACAGACCTATATCCTTATTGAATGTGGACTTTAAAATTCTCTCAAAAATGTTGGCATTAAGATTTGAGAGGGTTTTACCATTCATTATAAAAGCGGATCAAAGAGAATTTATTAAGAGTCGCAGATCAACTAATAACATTAGAAGAGTGTTAAACATGGTACAAGTCCTCCAGCAGGGAGCGATACCGGGATTAGTTGTCTCCCTAGATGCAGAGAAGGCATTTGTTCGGGTAGAATGGCCATATCTCTTTTATACTTTGGAATGGTTTGGTATCGGAGATGTCTTTACTAAATGGGTTGCAGTATTATATAATGACGCCAAAGCAGCAGTGATTAGCAATGGTGTAAGATCGGATAGCTTTAGTCTTGGCAGACGTTGACATCAGGGATACCCTGTCTCACCACTACAATTTATGTTAGTGATTGAGCCGCTGGCGGAAGCTGTACAAACTGATCCTAACTTACCCGATCCCAGAGATAGGATCGGGTAAACATAAAATCACTCTCTATTTGGATGATATCCTTCTTTTCTTAAATGACCCATTGACTCTGTGCCCCGCTTAATTCAAGTGGTTAACTTATTTGGTATGTTCTCACTGCAACACAGCTGCGTTTAAACTAAATAGCGGGGGGAGGGGACAAGCTGGAAGTTTAAGAAGGAAACTGAAGGGAAAGTTAGAACAAGAGAAGTCAAGAAAGACAACGGTACCAATGGAGCAGACAACTCAAAAAAGAATCATGCCGTAAGGTTGAGTGAAATAGGGATTGATAGGAAGGGTGAGGGCAGTAACAAATTAAAAATATTACATATGAACGCATAAGCATTAGAAATAAGATGGATGAGCATGAGGCTCATTTGGAAATTGGAAGTTACGATGTTGTGGGGATAACGGAGACGTGGCTTCAAGTGGACAGTGCCTGGGAAATGAATATTCAAGGCTATACGTGCTATCGTCAGGACAGACTGATGGGCAGAGGGGGTGGGGTGGCCCTGTTGGTAAGGAATGATATTCAGTTCCTTGCGGGACGACCTAGAGTCAGGGGATGTAGAGTCAGTATGGATAGAGCTGAGAAATTCTAAGGTTAGAAAGACTCTCATGGGAATTATCTACAGGCTCCCAAACAGTAGTCTGGATGTAGGGTGTAAATAGAATAAGGAGCTGAAATTGGCCTGTTGCGAAGCTATTACTACAGTTGTTATGGGGGATTTCAACATGCAGGTAGACTGGGAAAATCAGGATGGTACTGGACCCCAAGAAAGGGAGTTTGTGGAGTGACTCCGAGATGGATTCTTAGAACAGCTGGTGCTGGAGCCTACCAGGGAGAAGGCAATTCTGGATCTGATGTTCTGCAACGAATCGGATTTGATCAAGGACCTCGAAGTGAAGGAGCCATTAGGAGGTAGTGACAATAATACAATAAGCTTTAATCTGCAATTTGAAAGGGAGAGGGTAGAATCGGAAGTGACAATATTTCAATTGAATAAAGGGAACTATGGAGCTATGAGGGAGGAACTGGCCAAAGTTCAATGGTGCAATACCCTAGCAGGGATGGCAGTGGAGCAACAATGGCAGGTATTTCTGGGTATAATGCAGAAGATGCAGGATCAGTTCATTCCAAAACGGAAGAAAGATCCTAAGAGGAGACAGGGGTGGCCTTGGCTGATGAGGGAAGTTAAGAAACATATAAAGTCAAAAGAGAAAAAGTATAACATAGCAAAGTTGAGTGGGAAAATGGAGGATTGGGAAGCTTTTAAAGAACAACAGAGGATAACTAAGAAGGAAATACACAGAGAAAAAATGAGGTACGAAGGTAAACTGGCCAAAAATATAAAGGAGGATAGTAAAAGCTTTTTTAGGTATATGAAAGGAAAAAAAATGGTTAAGACTAAAATTGGGCCCTTGAAGACAGAAACAGGTGAATATATTACGGGGAACAAAGAAATGGCAGAAGAGTTGAATTGGTACTTCAGATCTGTGTTCACGGGGATGACACAAGCAATCTCCCAGTGGCTAAAAGACTTGAACTGATGGGGAATTCATATTTCCCAGGAAATGGTGTTGGAGAGACTGTTAGGTCTGAAGGCTGATAAGTCCCCAGAACCTGATGGTCTACATCCCAGGGTACTGAAAGAGGTGGCTCTAGAAATCGTGGATGCATTGGTGATCATTTTCCAATGTTCTATAGATTCAGGATCAGTTCTTGCGGATTGGAGGCTGGCTAATGTTGTCCCACTTTTTAAGAAAGGAGGGAGAGAGAAAGCAGGGAAATATAGACCAGTTAGTCTGACCTCAGTGGTGGGAAAGATGCTGGAGTCTATTATAAAGGATGAAATTACGACACATCTGGATAGCAGTAACAGGATAGGTCACAGTCAGCATGCATTTATGACGGGGAAATCATGCTTGACTAATCTTCTGGAACCTTTTGAGGATGTAACTCTGAAGATGGACAAGGGAGATCCAGTGGATGTAGTGTACCTGTACTTTCAGAAAGCCTTTGATAAAGTCTCACATAGGAGGCAAATGAGCAATATTAGGGCGCATGGTATTGGGGACAAAATATTGACTTGGATTGAAAATTGGTTGGTTGACAGGAATCAAAGAGTAGTGATAAACAGCTCTCTTTCAGAATGGCAGGCGGTGACTAGTGGGGTACAGCAGGGATCAGTGCTGGGACTGCAGCTTTTTACAATATACATGAATGATATAGATGATAGTATTAAAAGTAATATTAGCAAATTTGCTGATGATACAAAGCTGGGTGGCAGGGTGAAATGTGAGGAGGATGTTAGGAGATTACAGGGTGACCTGGATAGGCTAGGTGAGTGGACAGATGCATGGCAGATGCAGTTTAATGTGGATAAATGTGTGGTTATCCACTTTGGTGGCAAGAACAGGAAGGCAGATTACTACCTAAATGGAGTCAAGTTAGGTAAAGGAGCAGTACAATGAGATCTGGGTGTTCTTGTACATCAGTCAATGAAAGCAAGCATGCAGGTACAGCAGGCAGTAAAGAAAGCTAATAGAATGCTGGCCTTCATAACAAGCGGAATTGAGTATAGAAGGAAAGAGGTTCTTCTGCAGCTGTACAGGGTCCTGGTGAGACCGCACCTGGAATATTGTGTGCAGTTTTGGTCTCCAAAATTGAGGAAAGACATTCTGGCTATTGAAGGAGTGCAGCGTAGGTTCACAAGGTCAATTCCCGGAATAGCGGGACTATCTTACGCTGAAAGATTGGAGTGACTGGGCTTGTATACCCTTGAGTTTAGAAGGCTGAGAGGGGATCTGATTGAGACGTAAAAGATTATGAAAGGATTGGACACTCTAGATGCAGGAAGCATGTTTCCACTGATGGGTGAGTCCCGAACCAGAGGACACAGTTTAAAAATAAGGGGTAGGCCATTTAGAACAGAATTGAGGAAAAACTTTTTCACCCAGAGAGTGGTGAGTGTGTGGAATGCTCTGCCCTAGGCCAAGTCTCTGGATACTTTCAAGAAAGAGTTGGATAGAGCTCTTAAGGATAATGGAATCCAGGGTTATGAGGATAAGGCAGGAACAGGATACTGATTGAGGATGATCAGCCATGATCATAATGAATGGTGGTGCTGGCTCGAAGGGCCTACTCCTGCACCTATTGTCTATTGTCTATTGTCCCAGGTTACAAAATTAATTTTATGAAATCAGAGGCCATGCCGCTAAGAGGTCTTACCAGCATATCCAATTTTCCGGATGGATCCTGCTTCCCCTTTCGATGGTCACTGGGAGGCTTTCTTTATTTAGGTATTTTTATTACCACAGCATTTGGTCAGCTATATAAAGCTAGTTATACACACTTGTGAAGAGAAAATAAGGCAGGATCTTCAATGCTGGGAAGATCTCTCGATATCCTGACTAGGAAGAATAGCTTTGGTCAAGATGAATATTCTACCTCGTCTTTTATACCCTATGAGAATGCTCCCCCTTGTTGCTGCAGAGGGAGGCACTGCCTAAGCTCTATGGTTGGCTCAGCTCCTTTATTTGGAGTCATAGATGGCCCCTTATTAAATTAGATATGTTGCAGCTCCCACAAGTAGGGGGAGGGCTGGATTTTCTGAATTTCAAGAGGTACCAACTGAGTTCCCTGCTGTCATATGTGACTGATTGGATCTCCTGTGATCCACAATCAATCTGGTTGGATATTGAGGCCTCCCAAGCAAAATGTCCTCCCATGAATCTACTATTTATGGAAAGGATGGTAGCTATTACGGATCATTGTAAAAATCCAATTGTATTAAATACAATGAAAGCTTGGAAGATGATCTGACAGGATGTGGGCAATTTACAAAAAACCTCCCCTTATACCTCTATAATGGGAACGTCGGGATTTCAGCCAGGCTTGACTAATAATGGATTTAACATCTGGGAGTCCAGTGGTATCTCCTGTTTGGGAGATCTGTTTGATGGGGAAGTCATGATGTCCTTCAAACAGTTGCATCAGAAGTTCAGATTGCCCAGCAAGGACCTTCCTCGATACTTTCAAGTACAAGATTTCATACAAAAAAAACCACATTGATGACTAATCCATATAAATTGGGTATGGAAAGGAGAGTGCTTTGGCCAATGGGTGCGCCATCAGTCAGTACTCTTTACCACTTGTTAAATAATAAGGTGTCAACGGACATGAAACGGTTATATAAAACCTGGATTCAAGAATTGGGGATAGAAATCTCCTTAGAGATGTGGAAGGATATCTGGGAAAATGCCAAGAAGATCTCTATCTGTAATAGAACTCAGGTTATTCAATTGAAGATATTTCATAGGGCTCATATGGCACCAGAGTGACTTGCAAAGTTCAAGGCAGGAGCATCCCCAACGTGCCCTAAATGTAAAATAGAAGTTGATACCCTCACTCATTATTTGTGGGCATGCCATAAGATTCGCAGATATTGGGACAGCATTGCCAATGCCTTGGCAAAGATTTTGGGAACAGAGATTGGACTGGACTGAGTGTCTCATCTTTTGAGTTTTCCAAATTTCCCTTCTCTAGATGCATACGGGAAGAAATTATTCACTATCCTTTCTTTTTGTGTGAGGAAAAACATCTTAGTAAGTTGGGTGTCCGAAAGTCCCCCAGGACTTTTGAGTTAGTACAGGATAGTTATGGAATACCCCAGTCTTCCTTATGAATATGGTGCACCAAAAAATGGAATTATATTAAAGAACATGGCAGCCCTTTTTGAACTACATTGATGCAGATATATCGGCCATATTGGTAAGGGCCTTTGCTTAGCCATGAGGATGGTGTTGGTTGGTTCGGGGGCCCTCGAGAAGAAGAATCCCATATAAATACGGGTTTTGTTATGACTTGATATAACTTTATTTTGAATGCATATTTATTTATTTATTTATTTATTTATTTCGGTTATTGTTAGTAATGTACGACACTGTGGTCTTTTCTTATATAGAGAGTTTTCTTTTTTTATATTTTACTTTGTGTTTTGGTAGTCTGTAGAATAGATCAGTAGTTAGTTTTCTTAATTTTATATTATTGTTGCTATTATTTTTGTAAAGTGGAATACACTATTTTGTACTAATTTTGTAATTTTGTAAAAAAATTTCAAAAATCTACTTTCAACAAAAATATTTATTAAAAAAAGGAGTTCCTCCAGCATAGTAGTATCTGGATTACTCCCAGTGCTGCGAGCTAGTGAAGGTAGGAATAGGAGAACAGAGCAGATGAATGCATGACCGAGGAGCTGGTGTATATGAGAAGGATTCACATTTTTGGATCATTGGAATCTATTCTGGGGTAGAAGTGATCTGTACAAGAAGGACAGATTGCACTTCAATTGGAAGGGGAATAATATTCCGGCAGGGAGATTTGCTAGAGCTGCTCAGGAGTATTGAAACTACTGCAGTGGGGGATAGAGGGTGCTGGGACCCAGGGAGATAATGTGGAAAGAGATCAATCTGTGACTGGTACAGTTGAGAAAAGAAGCGAGTCAAACAGTCAGGGCAGGCAGGGAACAAGGTAGGACTGATAAATTAAACTGCAAACATTGACTGGGATTGCCATAGTGTTAAGTGTTTAAATGGAGAAGAATTTGTTTAGTCTGTACAAGAAAATTTTCTGATTCAACATGTTGATGTACCTACTAGAGAAGGGGCAAAACTTGCCTACTCTTGGAAAATAAAACAGGGCAATTGACTGAGGTGTTAATTCGGGAGCACTTTGGGGCCAGTGACCAAAATTCTATTAGTTTTTAAATAGTGATGGAAAAGGATAGATTAGAACTAAAAGTTGAAGTTCTAAATTGGAGGAAGGTTAATTTTGATGGCATTAGGCAAGAACTTTCAAAAACTGATTGGGGCAGATGTTCTCATGCAAAGGGACGGCTGGAAAATGGAAAGCCTTCAGAAATGAGATAATGAGAGTCCAGAGACAAACTATTTCTGTTCGGGTGAAAGGAAAGGCTGGTAGGTATAGGAAATGCTAGATGAATAAAAAAATTGAGGTTTTGGTTGAGGAAAAGAAGGAAGCATATGTCACCACATGATAGCTTGAATTAATCCTTAGAAGAGTATGAAGGCAGTACCAGTATAGTTAAGAGGGAAATCAGGAGGGGAAAAGGGGGACATGAGATAGCTTTGGCAAATAGAGTTAAGGAGAATCCAAAGGGTTTTTACAAATATATTAAGGACAGAACAGTAACTAGGGAGAGAATAGGGCCCCTCAATAATCAGCAAGGCAGCCTTTGTGTGGAACCACAGGAGATGGAGAGATACTAATGAATATTTTGTATCAGTGTTTACTGTGGAAAAAGACATGGAAGGTATAGAACGTAGGAAAATAGATGGTGACATCTTGAAAAATCTCCATCTTCCAGAGAACGAAGTGCTGGATATCTTAAAATGCATAAGTGTGGATAAATCTCCAGCACTTGATCAGGTGAACCCTTGAACTCTGTGAGAAGCTAGGGATTGCTGGGCCCCATGCTGAGATATTTGTATCATCAATAGTCAAAAGTGAGATGCCAGAAGACTGGAGGTTGGCAAATGTGGTGCCACTGTTTAAGAAAGGTGGTAAGGACATGCCAGGATACCATAGACTGGTGAGCCTGACATCGGTGGTGGGCAAGTTGTTGGAGGGAATCCTGAGGGACAGGATGTGCATGTATTTGGAAAGGCAAGGACTGATTAGGGATAGTCAACGTGGCTTTGTGCATCATGTCTCACAAACTTGATAGAGGTATTTGAAGAAGTAACAAAGAGGATTGGTGAGGGAAGAGTGGTGGATGTGATATATATGGACTTCAGCAAGGCGTTTGACAAGGTTCCCCATGGGAGACTGGTTAGCAAGATTAGATCTCATGGAATACAGGGAGAACTAGCCATTTGGAAACAGAACTGGCTTAAAGGTAGAAGACAGAGGGTGGTGATGGAGGATTGTTTTTCAGACTGGAGGCTTGTGACCAGTGGAGTGCCACAAGGATCAGTGCTGGGTCCACTAATTTTATCATTGAAATAAACGATTTGGATGTGAGCATAAGAGATAGAATTAATAAATTTGCAGATGACACCAAACTTGGAGGTGTAGTGGAAAGCAAAGAAGGTTACCTCAGATTACAACAGGATCTTGATGAGATGGGACAATGGACTGAGAAGTGGCAGTTAAATGTGAGGTGCTGCATTTTGGCAAAGCAAATCTTAGGAAGAGACCTTGGAGTGCAGATTCATAGCTGCTTGAAAGTGGAGTTACAGGTAGATAGGTCAGTGAAGACGGTGTTTGGTATGTTTTCCTTCTTAGGTCAAGAATATTGAGTACAGGAGTTGGGAGGTCATGTTGCGGCTGTACAGGACATTGGTTAGGCCAAATTTGGAATATTGCGTGCAATTCTGGTCTCCTTCCTATCGGAAGGAAGTTGTGAAACTTGAAAGGATTCAGAAAAGATTGACAAGGGTGTTGCCAGGGTTGGAGGAGTTGAGCTATAGAGAGAGCTTGAATAGGCTGGGGCTGTTTTCCCTGGAAAATCAGAGGCTGAGGGGTGACCTTATGCAAAATCATGAAGGGCATGGATAGGATAAATAGGCAAAGTATCTTCCCTGGGATTGGGGAGTTGAGAACTAGAGGGAATAGGTTTAGGGTGAGAGGGGAAAGATATAAAAGAGACCTAAGGGACAACTTTTTCATGCAGAGGATGGTACGTGTATGGAATAAGCTGCCAGAGGAAGTGGTGGAGGCTAGTACGATTGCAACATTTAAAAGGCATCTGGATAGGTATATGAATAGGAAGGGTTTAGAGGGATATGGGCTGGGTGCTGGCAGGTGGGACTAAATTGGGTTGGGATATCAGATTGGCATGGATGAGTTGGACGGAAGGGTCTGTTTCCGTGGTGTACATCTCTAAGAGTCTTTGACTCTATGATTGCAGACTCCAACGAAGCTGGTCATATTTTCAAAGTGTTCGTTCATCATACCTGAACATCTTCACGCTGCCATACTCGAAATCAATTGCTTTTCTCCAGCACTGATCCACTCGACTGTGTCTGCAATGAAAGAGCATATTTGGACAGATGAAATTCAGCAAACAACAGAGTAATTCTGTCAAATGCAATCAACGCTCTCACTCAGAGGCAGAGTAAGGCGGAAAGTAGCAGCTCATGCGCCAATTCCTCCTGACGACCAACTGCAGCCGCCTGTTGTCTTTGCAGCAATGTCTGCAGTGGAGCTGTTGCTGCCGTTTGAACTGACGGCGACTGAGGGAAGCGCCACGCGATCGCCGGGGGCTGTGGCGCGCGCCTGTACTCCCGCTACTGGGAGGCTGAGGCTGCTGGATGACTTGAGGTTGGGAGTTCTGGGCTGTTGTGGTCTGTGTCGATCGGGTGCCCACACTCAGGGGCAGTGTCCACATGGTGCTCCTCGGGGAACTCGGGTATACCAGGTGTGCTGCAGAGGGGTGAAACGGAGCAGGTCAAAGCCCCCGCACTGCTCAGTAGTGGGATAGCACCTATGAATGGATGCAGCAGTGCAGCCTGACCAATACAGTGAGACGCAGTCTTTTACACCATTCTTTACCTTGCGGCATTCCCATCTTTTGCCATCAGTGCAAACAATCTCGATGTCTCAATCCTGCTTCCTTCCTTCCCTACTCACGCCCTCCAGCCCCTACGTTTATTCACTCTCACGATAATCAATTTTTACAACGTCAGCAACATATCCACACATTTTACAACAACCGAATCTCTCTACCATTCCTCCACACTCACCCAAACACACTCATTCCATCATTGCCTTCATTACCTCACACTTCCCACACTGCATTTTCTACCTCTCTTCAATATTCACTTCCCTTTTACTGCTCCCTGCTGTTCACAGCACCTCCTGTTCTGAGAAAATCTCTACTTTACACAATCCTACCAGCCACGGCCAGCAGAGAGCGCAATACTCTCTTCATGTCACTGTCAGAATGCTCCATTGCTCACATTGCCGAAACTTCCATTGCAACCACCAAGCGTTCAAGCTGCCTCCTGACTCCTTCCCCTCTCCGTCATCCATTCATTCATTCACTTCGGCAAATGATTCTCCTGCAAAACTGTGCAACACTGCAATTGTCACCTTATGTTCCCTCATGTTGCAATATCAGCGAGAACGGGAGAGAAAGAGAGAGTGGGAGAGCAGTAACATTCGTAATTCCCGGGTTTACGTCGAAGTCACAAGGCAAGCCGGGTCTCGGTATCCTTACTACCGAGTATATGTTCTTAGAGAAGGCAGCAAATAAAATCGCGCCCTCGATAGGCATTATTTCCAAAGGTGGGCGATGCCACCCTCACTTTGCAGCAACTGGTGATCCACGTGGGAGATCAGTCAGATGAAAGCTGTCTGTTTCGCGCTGCTTTTTTTTTCAAAAATGTACTTTATTCATAAAATAATTTGATGGTCTGTACAGTTGGTCATGCCATATATATGTAAACATGTACATACAGAGATCAAAACTTATCATTTTTATACAGATCTGTACATTTTTTGATCATATGCCCATATAATTAGCTGAGGCGTCAGCAGAGCCCAAATGACTGCATGGGCCCCCTGTTCTTCGTTTGGCAGGCAGACTTTACACAGTGGTCTTTCCCCACCGCGCCTTGGCGGCAGCTGCCCCAAGCTTCAGCGCGTCCCTCAACACGTAGTCCTGGACCATGGAATGTGCCAGTCTGCAGCACTCAGTCGGGGTCAACTCCTTCAGCTGGAAGATCAGCAGGTTTCGGACCACCCAGAGAGCGTCCTTCACCGAGTTGATGATCCTCCAGGCACAGTTGATGTTCGTCTCGGTGTGCGTCCCGGGGAACAGACCGTAGAGCACGGAGTCCCGCGTCACGGCGCTGATCGGGACGAACCTCGACAAACACCACTGCATTCCTCTCCAGACTTCCTCTGCGTAGGCACATTCCAGTCCCCGCCGCAGCCGCTTCGAGGGCAGCGTGCGGTGCGGCTGAGAGTCCGGGCGTGCATAAAGGATCTCACAGGCACAGCCCTTCTCACCACCAGCCAAGCCATGTCTTGGTGCTTGTTGGAAAGTTCTGGCGATGAGGCATTCTGCCAAATGGCTTTGACAGTCTGCTCAGGGAACCGCTCGATAGGATCCGCCCTCTCCTTTTCCCGAAGGGTCTCAAGGACACTACGTGCTGACCACTTCCTAATGGACTTGTGGTCAAAGGTGTTTTTCTTCATAAATTTCTCCACGAAGGACAGGTGATACGGAACGGTCCAACTACTCGGAGCGTTCCGCGGCAGGGAGGCCAGGCCCATCCTTTGCAACACCGGGGACAGGTATAACCTCAGTACGTAGTGACACTTGGTGTTTGCGTACTGGGGATCCACGCACAGCTTGATGCAGCCACACACAAAGGTGGCCATCAGGGTGAGGGTGGCATTGGGTGTATTTTTCCTCCGTTGCCCAGATCTTTGTACAGCGAGTCCCTCCGGACCCGGTCCATCTTTGACCTCCATATAAACTGGAAGATGGCCCGGGTGACTGCAGCGGCGCAGGTTCTGCGAATAGTCCAGACCTGTGCCACGTATAATAGCAATGACAGTGCCTCACACCTGATGACCAGGTTTTTTCCAGCGATGGAGAGCGACCGTAGCTTCCATCTGCCCAGTTTCTGCCTCACTTTGCTGATACGCTCCACCCAAGACTTGGCGCATGCCCCAGCCCCTCCGAACCAAATACCCAGCACCTTCAGGTGGTCAGTCCTGACGGTGAAGGGGATCGAGGATTGGTCGGCCCAGTTCCCGAAGAGCATGGCCTCGCTCTTGCCTCGGTTTACCTTGGCCCCCGAGGCCCGTTTGAACTGGTCACAAATGCACATGAGTCTGCGCACGGACAGCGGATCCGAGCAGAAAACGGCGACGTCATCCATGTACAGGGAGGCCTTAACCTGCAGGCCCCCGCTGCCAGGAATAGTCACCCCTCTCAGGCTCGCATCCTTCCTGATGGACTCGGCAAATGGCTCTATGCAGCACACAAACAAGGCAGGAGAGAGGGGGCAGCCCTGCCTGACTCCAGATCTGACTGGGAAGCTATCTGATTCCCACCCGTTGATTGAGACTGCACTGACAATATTGGTGTAGAGCAGTCTGATCCAATTGCAGATTTCCTCCCCAAAGCCCATTTTGGAGAGAACATCTCTCATATACGTGTGTGATATCCTGTCAAAGGCTTTCTCCTGGTCCAGGCTGATCAGGCAGGTGTCCAATCCTCTATCCTGCACGTAGGCGATCGTATCCCTGAGGAGTGCGAGACTCTCAGCGATCTTCCTGCCCGGCACAGCACAGGTTTGGTCAGAGTGAATCACTGACCCTAGAGCAGACCTGACCCGGTTGGCGATTACCTTTGACAGAATTTTGTAATCTGCATTCAACAGTGAGATTGGTCTCCAATCTTTGAGTTCCTCCCTCTCCCCATTCCACTTGTAGACGAGGGTGATGATGCCTTTCCTCATGGATTCACTCATGGTACCTGCCCGAAGCATACTGACATACACCTCCAGCAGGTCCTGGCCAATCAAGTCCCACAGAGCGGAATAGAGCTCGACCAGTAAGCCGTCGCTTCCGGGAGTTTTATTCTTTTCGAAGGACTTGGGGGCCTTGGTCAGCTCGTCCAGAGATAGCGGCTGGTCCAGCCACTCCCGTGTTCTGTCGTCTAAGACCTCCGTGATAGAGGACAGGAATGACTGGGAGGCCGTGCTGTCGGTCGGCTTCGCGTCATACAGACTGGCGTAGAAGGATTTACTGATCCTCATGACGTCAGCCTGAGATGACGTTAGCGAGCCATCTTCTTCCTTCAGGCTGCTGAGCACAGAGCTCTCTTTGTGCACCTTCTGGAAGAAGAAACATGAGCACGTCTCGTCCTGCTCCACCAAGCGGACCCTGGACCGGAAGATTATCTTGGAGGCCTCTGAAGCAAAGAGCGAGGCTTGCTGGCCCTTCACCTCCTTGAGGTCCTCCGTGACATCGACCCCCAACGTCTGCAGCAGGAGCAGGTTCTGCATACTTTTCTGGAGCAGGGACAGTTTTCCCCGTCTCTCTCTTGCCTCCTGAACACCTTTGAGGATGAAGGACCTCTTGATGTTCCCTTTTACTGTTTCCCACCAGTCCGCTGAAGACTCAAAGAGGGGCTTCACGGTTCTCCAACCTGCGTAATCCCTCTTGAGCTCCTCGATGTTTCCCGGGGTCAACAGCTTTGTGTTCAGCTTCCATGTTCCCTTACCAGCCCGCTGCTCGTCCTGTAGGTGACAGTCAGCCAGCAGGAGGCAGTGGTCAGAGAAGAACACCGGCTTGACGTCGGTGGATCTGACCGAGAGCGTTCGGAACATAAACAGGTAATCTATCCTTGAGCGGATAGACCCGTCTGCCCGTGACCAGGTGTATTTACGCTGCGCTCCGTCTGCAGGGGCGCTGAAGACGTCGTGCATCTTGGCATCTTTTACCGTGTCCATCAGGGCTCTGGACATGGTGTCCAGTTTATTGTCCCCCCCGCCGGATCGTCCATCTGCATCAATGATACAGTTGAAGTCTCCGGCCAGAATGACCGGCCTGGACGTAGCCACTCTTACACATTAATCAGTCTCAGGGGAGCATTCCTGTACATGATGTCGGCGACGAGGAGGCACCCGCCCACCACCTCCTTAACCTCGGAGATGGTGAAGTTGCCTCCTCTCAACAGGAAACCCAGGCCGGAGGCGCGGCTATCGTTGCCCCCCGACCAAACTGACGGCCTATGGGCCCACAAGCTCGACCATCTCCTGTAGCTGCTGAGTTGCGGTATCCCACACTCCTGCAGGAACAGGACGTCGGCTTTAACGTTGGCCAGGAAGGCCATCGTAGAAACACATCGCGTAGCCGATTTGATGCTACGCTCATTGATGCTGGCAACTCTTATCCCCATTTTAACAATTTACAAGGTTAACAGTGTCCATTTGCTGCTGGTCTTGCCCCTCTGGGGTAGCTGTGTGCATTCCCGTGGTGACAGCAAACTGCTGGACCATCCCAGGGCTGAGGTAGCTGTCCGGCTCCAAGCTGGAGCCATTTCCCCGCTCTGGTGTCTTCGGGTTGGCCCCAGGGTCCGCATAGTTCAGTTCTCCATCTGACAGCGGGGCTGTCACAGGACCGCTGCTCCCAGTTACCTGGAGCTGTGGGCCGGTGGGTACCTCTTGGTTCTCACCGGGTCGGGGGAGGCCTTTACCCATCCCCTCAGAGGGATTGTCTTTTCCTGCTTGGGCGGTGCTGCCCTCCTTTTTCCCCACGGCGCTCTGTCTCTTCCTCTGGTGACGACCCTCCTTGCGCATGTCCTCACCGTCGGAAGAGCTGCCTGTATCCTCGCCATGTAGGTGTCGCTTCCCCACTCGCTGGGTGGCTTTGGGAGGTTTCCTCTTCCGGCTTTTCACGGTAATCCAATCCTCTGCCTCCTTTGGTCCCTTCTCTTCCATTTCCTCCGTCTGTCTTGAAGGAGCTTGGATCGGCTGCTGCACCTCCCCGCTGTCTGCCGTCTGCTCCGCTACAGCCCGCCCTTCCTTCTGGTTGCCTCCAGACACCGTTCCCGTGCTGTTTTGTGGTACCTTGCTGGTCTTGGGCGGTCCACGGCTCGTGTTGCCACCTCCGGCCATCTGTGCATAGGTGGCGGCCCCTCGTCTTGGGCAGGCCTTGTACATGTGGCCCGCCTCTCCGCACAGATTACAGTTCTTGGCCTCCTTACATTCCTTGGTCGGGTGGCCTTCCTGCTTGCAGTTTCGGCAGACGGTCACCTTGCAATCCGCCGCCATGTGGCCTGACCTCCCGCAGGTCCGGCACACTTTTGGCTGCCCTGCGTATGTCAGGTAACCTCTGCTTCCTCCGATGGCAAAGCTGGAGGGTGGGTGGAGGATGTTCCCACTGGCATCGACACTCAGGGTTACCCTGACCTGTCGTTTGCTGGTCCAGATCCCGAAAGGATCGACCACATCGGTACTCTCTCCCTCGACCTGGACGTATCTCCTCAAGAAGGTCAGGACATCTGCTGTTGAGACGTGAGGGTTGTACATCTGGATTGTTACAACCCGACTCCTCTGCGCAGGAAGCACACACAACGGGACCGCCGAGAAGATGGAGAACAGAGGTTCCCCTTCCTTCTCCTTGAAGACCTTCAGGAGCTGCTCGCAATTCTTCACGCTCCTGAAGGTCACATCGAAATAGCCTGCCGCAGGGAAATCCTGCAGGCAGTACACATCCGCTTTTTTTTCATTTCAAAAATATGCTTTATTCATAAAATACTTTGATGATCTGTACAACTGGACATGCCATACATATGTAAACATTCAATTTGTTTGCAGACTGAAGGCAGCAAATATAATTGCACCCTCGATATGTATAATTTCCAGAGGTGGGCGATGCTACCCTCACTTTGCAGCAACTGGTGATCCAAGTGGGAGATCAGTCAGATGAAAGCTGTCTGTTTCTTGCTGCTGCGATTCTCACAGTCAACTGGAATATCGCTGACATTCAGTCAACCTGCTGCTTCCCACTCCATGATTGAACACAAATCCTGATTTACTACAGCAATGCGTTTTTCTTGCCAGCAATGGAGCGCTATAATAGAACCGGTGTCATTTATCCAATCGTTCGATCGCACAAAATCAGCCCCTGCCTTAACGTAAAGTCATAAGAACACATAACGTAGCAGTTTTTTCAACAATTGCCCCAGATGAGGAACTGCAGCAGCCTGGTATATTTACAGCAATGAAGTGGAGCTCTGGCTGCCGTGTGACCTGAAGGTGTCTGAATTAAGCGTCTCAGTCACCAGGTTCACTCTGCATTCATTCGCCCCACATTTCCTCATCCTTTTACTCATTCTCACATCCCTTCATATCCCGACAACTAATCATTATAACCTCATCACCAATACATCTACAAATGAATCTTCAACAGTGCCAGGACGAAACTATAGATGTAAATTTGCTCGCTGAGCTTGAAGTTTCTTTTTCAGACATTTCAACACCACACTGGGTAACATCATTAGTGAGCCTCCAGAGAAGCACTGGTGTTATGGTCCACTTTTTATTTATGTGTTAAGGTTTCCTTGGGTTGGTGATGTCATTTCCGGTGGTGATGTCATTTTCCTGTTAATTTTCACAGACTGTGGTAGATAGGATCCAAGTTTGTTGAGAGAGTTCCAGTTCGAATGTGATGCTTGTAGGAATTTACATGTGTGTCTCATTTTGGCTTGTCCGAGGATGGATGTGTTGTCCCAGTCAAAGTGATGTCCTTCCTCATCTGTATGTAAGATAATGGATCATGTCTTTTTTGTGACTTTTTGATGTTCATGTATCCAGTTGGCTAGTTTTCTGCCTGTTTGTCCAATGTAGTGCCAGACTACTCAGATCTCTTAGCATCATGGTAGCCCATAAACCCACCAATACAGCGGCTAATGAGCTTGAAAGACCCTATACAGACAACAAACAAAACAAACGTCATTTACAAAACAACTTGCAAGAACTGTAACCAACACTACAGTGGACACATGGACAGAAAACTAGCCACCAGGATACATGAAAATTAACTGGCCACAAAAAGACATGACCCACTATCGCTAGTAGCTTTACATACAGATGAGGAAAGGCACCACTTTGACTCGGACAACACATCCACCCCAGGACAAGCCAAATAAAGAATTCCCAGAAGCTTGGCATTCGAACTGGAACTTTATCAACAAACACATCGATTTTGATCCCATCTACTACCCTCTGAAAAAAGGAAAGGAAATGACAGCACCAACCCAAGGAACCCTAAACACATAAATATAAAGTGGGCCATAACACTAGTGCTTCACCGGAGGCTCACTGATGATGTTACCTAGTATGGTGACAAAATGTCTAAAAGCAAACCTTCCAGCTCAGTGAGGAAACGTACGCCCAGTATCTGTGCTACAAATCTTCTCCAAACTCACTAAAACTAAACTGTTACGGAAAAACATATCTGGTAGCATACAAGTAACTGCTGTGCTCCTGATGTGCCAGTTTGAAAGCTACCCTCAATCTCTTCCACTCCCTAGCCCAGGACCTTGGCCTGTTCTTGAATGCTGCCAAAATCTACTCATATATGGATTCAACCCTGATCAGTCAAACATTCCTCATCCTAGACAGGGCACAAAATAATAATTTTTGGAGGACCAGCTCTGCAGGTCTGGCAACAGCGAAGAAGAGATATCAATGTGAACATTTCAGATCTGGTGCCCATTCCTTAGACTTGGACATAACATTAACTCTGATTGCTCTTCACAAATGCTGCCAGTTTGCTGAGCTTTACCAGCAACTTCTGTCCCTGTTTCTGATTTACTGCATCTGCAGTTCCTTTGGTTTTTCTAACTTTTGGACTATTGCTCTGAGACTATTGTTAGATTTTCTCAAGGAAACATTTAGGTTTTCAGTGGCTCTTTATTCATTCTCATACATTAATGTAGCCTTTGATGTTGTCATATGGCAACACCACTTTCTATAAATAGAATTTGGATTTAAACATAAGCAGAATTAGAGGGATTGATTATGTCATTTGTAATTATAAACCCTGTATGCAGAGTAAACTCACAACTCATAAGAAATGTTTAGCTTCTTGGACATCACTGCATTTAAATTGACATAAATCATCAGGTATAGGTGGAAATACACATTTATGTTTCAGAATAATTGGTACATATGCCTCCAAAACCCTAAGACTACTTTTCAGATCGCTGAGGTCGCAGCTAGAAGAAATGTTAAGACGGACCCGCGGGGTCCCGTCTTTGCGTGTTCTTTCGGAAGGAGAGATTCACATTGGCAACTATGGTTAGACGCAGACAGCAGTTTATTCACAGAATCTTAACTGGTACAACGAATCTACAAGCATGCATTCGTTGGAGAAGGCGTTCTCCCTTCTCGTTCAAACTTGACACAATTATACTTCGCGCTGTCTGGAGTCCCCAGTCAGTTCGCCTTCCCCATTGGTCCATTCATCTGCGTGCGCTGGGGATCCGTCCTCCTATTGGCTGCATCGAAGTGCCTGTCCAGCTCCTGCTGTGCTTGACAATGGCTCAGCCATCCCCGGGAGCGATTCCGATCCCGTATTCAATAGTTCATTGTTTCAAGGAATTACTATGCGTCTGACAGGCTAGCCATTTTCAATAGTTTCAGTTTAAATTGACAATTACACTTATCAACTTTAGACTTAAATAGAGCCATTCACACTTAACAGTTACAGGTTCCGATAGACCAATTCACACTTGTCTAACAGTTACAGATTCCGATCGGTTTCTTTATTAATCCCGAGTTTCGATGGGGCAATTGATACTGGCTGGTATTTACAGGCTCCAAGATTTAATTAACATTATGCATATCCCTTACAAGCTCCAGCCAGGTACTCATGCAGTCGCCAGCAGCAGCTCGCTTGGCTGTTGTTAACCATTTCAGGGCTGGAACTAGAAGTGTCTGTTGCAGAACTAGTGTCACCCTCCCTAGCCCTACATTAAATACCCCAGTGAAATCTCCCCAACACTTACCCAGGCAGTAGGCATGCTTTTAGTGGCACCTCAGATGTCAATATTTGATACCATTTCAACAGCTGAAATTGTGCTATTAAAATACCTTGCACTGTGTTTTTCTGAAAACGTGGTTCCTCAAGATATACAGCAAAAAGCTATAGTTTCCATATTCATTTGCAAAAAATTCATAGTCTCAGTGATTACAAGTGCCATAGCTCTGATTTAGGTGCATTCTCCTTTGTTGCCAAACTTAAAAATCTTCTCTTTTCTTTTCACCTTCCCTGCACCCGCATTCTTTGCAGCTCACCATTCCTTCCCAAAAATCTGCTTATCTGACCGGCTTGCAGCCATTCCTCTGCCCAACATGTGCAGTCACCTCCCATCCCCCACCCCCACCCCTTTCAACCTGCCACTTGTGGTTTCCCCCAGCTCTGCAGCCACTCCATTTGTCCTTCCTGATTTTAATCAATCACAAGCTTGCAGGCTCTTTCTGCTCCATCAAATATGGAGACTTCTTTTTTGTCCTCACTGTTCCTTGAAGCCTCTTTATTTTTCTGACCCTCTGTAGTCTCTTTCTTATCCCCATCCTCTGTGGCCTACTTCCTCCCAACCCTCTGCAAAGCCATTACTTTTCCCACTCCATTTTGGTCTCCTTCTGACCCAAAATCTTGCAGGTCATTTGTACCCCTCAAAAGATTCAGCTTCTTCCTTGTCTCTATTGGAGCTGCCCATGACCAGATGGTGCAGCAGATTGCTGCCTGTGGATCTTCGTTCAGACTATATTTAGTGGAGATGATTTTTTTGCTGCAATAACAGAATTAGATTACTTAGTTCAGCATCAGACAGAGAGCACAAATTAGAACAATGATAGCTTTGAGAATAAGATGAATCTAAGGTAACATTCAGAACAAAGAATCTGACAAATTTCATGTCAATCCTCAGGAATTCAGACAAGATTCAGGAGTTGGGCAAATGACGGAGTTTCAGTCTTAAAATGAAATATGAATCGATGTTATCTTATCAAACAAAATAGTCAATGCAAAGAGTTGGGACAGTAAATTCCATTTTAGAAGCAATTTCCTGTTTATTAAAATTGACATTATGAATTTCATAGCAATTAGTATGAATTAGCATCTTTTTGTATTTCCTGAATTGACTGCAAGCATTAGAATGTGAATTAATGTGACATAGAGACTGGTTACAATACATATCTTTGCTGGGAACTTTTTCTCATCAACAGGGAGACCAGAACAAGGGAAAAATACAAAGAAGATCATAACAGTCCCAAGCAACAAATAAGGTAACAAGAGAGACAGAAACAATTGTAAAACAGGGTCAGTATGGCCCTGTTATCAAGTTTCTATTCTAAACCCTCTTACAGCATGCAGAATAGATGAAGGTGTAAAAGGTAGCTGCTAGACAAAGAGACTGGGATTGCTTCACTTTTCCAAATCAGATAAGAGGGAAACTCCTCCCAAAATTAACACTCAAAGAGTTGCAGATGCTGTCAATCAAAAAACAAAAGCAGAAATTTTGAGAAAAGTTCACCCAGTCTGGTAGTATATGTGGAAAGAAATCAGAGTTAAGGTTTCAGGTCAAGTGACCCTTCCTTGGAAAACTTTGATCCAAATATTAACTCAGATTTTTTTTCCACAGGTGCTGTCAGACTAGCTGACTCTTCCAACAGTTTCTGTTTTTGTTTCTGCTCCCAAAATTGTTAGGTTTGTCACAGGATCATAGTATCAGGCCTGACTATGTATAAGCTTATAAGTAACTTTATACTGGAGCTGATTTTACAACCATGATAGCAATTAATAGAAATTAACTTCCTTTTAATAGTCCATATTAAGGTCAGCAAAGGATATGAATGGCATAACCAAATCTGAAATGTCATTAATCATAAGCAAGTCTATGATGCAGCTGACAAATGTCTAGGAAGGGACATAACAATCAGTGTTGCAATCTCGTCAATAAGATATATTGTAGGAACCCAAGGACAGGTATAGGAAGTGTGGTAAACATCACAAGATCTTGGGAGATGCTAGCGTTCTCAGTAGAGGCGTTCATCTTTGATCGGGTGGATGGATTGGATGCATAGATTGGGGGGATGGAACAATGACATCAACGCTGCATTTGATTATTGTAACATGAAGTGTATAAAAATCCTGTCGTTCATTGGGAATAGTAGAGTGTCACAGACTTCTCCTCCAATCCAAGCTGTGTTTAAGAGGGCAGCCAGGGCCCAGATTTGGAGTGATCTCTGACCTCTGCCATACATGTGGCAAATGATTGTGATGAAGGCCCAGTCATGAAGCAAAGATTAATTTATGCTACTGAACACCGTACTCAAGACTCCTATTTTAATCTTTCCCCAATACCCCCAACCCAGGTTTTAGTTTCACAACCGTCAAGTTCAAGAGCAGGAGCAAGAAAACATTTCCAAGGACCTGAAGCTGTCATTGCAGCATTGACATTAATAATTTGGAGACACTTGCTACCAATCATTGAAAATGGAGAAAGAAATGTCTGTCAAGCTAGCGATGAATGAAGTTGGCAAGAAGCTCTCTTTTTCCTGCTGAACCTTAAATATGAAACAAAATGAAACAAATTCTGTCCTCTAGATTCAATTGCATCATGGTGAGTCCCCATGAGTCTAAAGTTCATGGGGTCATAATGAGTCCCAAGGTGGAAAATTGGCCTGTTCAGTCACACTGAGATCCAATCACATCAAGTAGATTTTATCTTCAAATTGACCACATGGCTAAGTGTGAAATTGTCCATATCAGTAAGCAAAAATGAATAGGAAGAAATCTTTAAATAGTGATAGATTGGAATTGTTGATGCACAAAGTAAACTGAGTGTCCTTGTAACACTGATTAGTCAAACTAAGATGCAAGTTCAGCAAATGGTTGGGAAACTAAGTGATATGATGGCCTTTGTTGCAAGATTGTTTGTGTATAGGAGCAACAGCAATCTCCTGCAGGTGTGTAGGGCTTTGGTGAAACAATGACCAGAATATTCAGTGTGGTTTTGCTCTGCTTACCAAAGAAAATATACACCATCAATGCAGAAATGCAGTAAATGTCACTGGGCTGATTGTTGGAATGGCAGGTTGTTGCATGAGGAGAATTTGTGTCAACTAGGCCTGTGCTCACTGGAGTTTTGAAGAATGAGAGCAGATTGCATTGCGAATTGCAAAGAATTGAATTGAATTGAATTTATTGTCACATGTCACAGTGAAAAGCTTTGTCTTGCGAGCAATACAGGCAGATCACAGACTTAAATAGCATAGCTAAGTAAATAACAGGTAAACAGCGGCAAAAACAAAAACACACTTCCGGTGAAGGCTTAATGGGCCAGAATGATTGCATACAGGAATAATGTTTTCCCCTTGACAGGGCATTCACAAGAATGGGACGTTGTCTCAGATTATAGAGTTCGTCATTTCTGATTGTGATGAGGTGAAATTTCATCACTCAGAGGGTGGCAGATCTGTGCAATTTTTGAAGACAAACATCTGTGAAGGCTCAGTCATGAAAGATATTTACGAAATAAATAGGTAGATCTAGAAGGGTGAAGTGTATCATGGAACATGGGGAGAGAACAGTAATGTGGTGTTGAGACAGAGTATTACCAGGAGATGCAGAGAGTTCTTCAAGGAGTGGGTCTTTTATTTGCAAACAAAAAACCATGACACTCAGAAAGCAATCTCTTGAATTCCCCCGAACCTCAGGGTCCATGGCTCTTTATACCTTCTTTTATCATGTTTTTGTGAGCTTATCAGCATGTCCAACTGTGTTAAGCAAAATTACCTCACTCCAGCTATACAATAAACCAGTGATGTTAGTTCCCATTATTGCTTTAATTCTGCCACTATACTTTTCCGACATTCTACTTAATGTTATTCTAATGTCAAGGTTAGATATTTCGTGTCAGCTCTGCAACAATGGTCTTTCATCCCAGACCCTACTTGATATTGTTATAATGCAATGATCAGATATTTTACTGTCAAGGGTATCAGGCAGGCTGACTCTACTAACTACTAATTAGATATTTATTCTCAAAGGTCTCAAACAGGCTGACTTTACTAACTATTAATTAAATATTTAATGTCCTGTCCCAAATGTTTATTGTAACAACCTTTCCCAGCCCTGCCATGATGATATTTAGCAGGCGAGGCTGATTTTACTAATTGTGTTATTTCATTCCGCTATAGTGACCTTTCAGCCCCAACCTTACTCTGCTAATTGACGTAAGAACATTCCACTATTCTTATCCCATCCTGCCACGGTGACCTTTTGACTACTGTAGCATTCCACAGACCCCTTGCAACAGATCACCATGGTCTTCATGCTTTAACCGTTCCCATGCTTTCATAGTCATAGAGTCATAGAGATGTACAGCACAGAAACAGATCCTTTGGTCCAACTTGTCTGTGCTGACCAGATATCCCAATTCAATCTCGTGCCACCTTCCAGCACCTGGCCCACATCTGTCCAAATCCCTCTAATTCATAAACCCATCTAGATGTCTTTTAAATATTACAATTGTACCAGCATCCATCACTTCCTCTGTCAGCTCATTCCATACGTGTACCACTCTCTGATTAAACAAGTTGCCTCGTTGGTCTCTTTTATATCTTTACCCTCTCACCCCAAACCTATACCCTCTAGTTCTGGACTCCCCCACCCCAGGGAAAAGACTTTGTCTATTTCTCCTATCAACCATAATCTGCCTGAATGGTGGCTGGGTTTAATGAGTCAAATGGCCAACTCCATTCCCTGTTTTCTATATTGCTATGCTTGTAAAATTGGTCAATGGAGCAGATGAGGTGGAAAAACTGAATAATTTTACACGCTCTTGTGGCTGTGACTGTCATGATTGTGAATACTCAACATTTTCATATATATAGCAACTGGGAGTCTTAACTGAGCAACTTTCAGTTCAAATGGCAGGAATAGCTCCACTGACATTATTGCTACAAATATGCAATTTAGTCGGGAGATTGGAGGCATCAACAATTTTCTAAATGATGAAAGACTTTGGAAATCTGAAGCACAAATGAAATTTGAAATCTGAGGTCAGGATTCTCTGAAGATTAACATAAAGTTTCGGTTGAGAATTAGGAAGACAAATGCAATGTCAGCATTTTGTGCGTTGGGAGTGTGACTAAGATGCCATTAAACGGGCAGTTACTGCCTAGTTGAATCTTCTAGCTGTGACCTCAGCAGTTTGAAATGTATAATCTTGGAGGTTTATGTACCAATTATTCTGAAAAATAAACGTGCAATTCCAGCCTATGCCTGATGACTTGTGCCAATGTAAATGCAGTGGTGTCCAAGAAGCTAAAGTTGCTTATGAGTTGTCAGCTTACATTGAATACAGAGTTTATAATTACACAGGATATAATCAATTCCTCTAATTCTGCTTATGTTTGAATCCAAATCGTATATACAGGAAGTGGTGTTGCCAGATGACTGCATCAACTGCTACATTCGTTTGTGAGAATGAGAAAAGAGCCACTGAAACCCCGAATGTAGGGTTAAGTGCATATCTGAGTATCTTTTTTGGCGACATTCAAGAACAGGCCCAGGTCCTGGGCTGGAGAATGGAAGAGATTGAGGATGGCTTTCAAACTGGCGCATCAGGACCACAGCAGTTATTTATATGCTGCGGGATGTGCCCGGCTGTGATAGCTTAGTCTTGACACAGTTGAAGATTCGTTTGTTTCAAAATGTGTCTATGTATTGGTGATCTGGTTGTGATGATTAGTTGTCGGGAAACTAAGGATGTGAGAATTAGTGAAATGATAAGTGAATGTGGGGTGAATGAGTGCGGAGTGAGGACTGATGCAGCCGCCTTCAGTTCAAAAAGAAGCCACAGCTTCACCGCAGTGATTGCGAGAAAGATAACAGGCTGCTGCAATTCCTCATCTGGGACAATAGTAAAAGCAGCGACGTTATGTGATCTTGTGACTCTAAGTGAGGGCAGGGGCTGTATTTGTGGGATAGAACCCTTGGATAAATTATGCCTGTTCTACTATATCGCTCCATTGTTGCCAGAAAAAATGCAGGACTGAAGTAAATCAGGATTTGTTTTCGACATGCGAGTGGGAAACAGCAGGTTGACTGATTACCGGTGATATTCCAGTGGACTGCGAGAATCACAGCAGAAATCACAGCTTTCTTCGGATTGATCTCACATTTGAAACACCACCAGTTGCAACGAGGTCGGAAACGCCCCGTCTTCGGAAATAAGGCGCATTTAGGGTGATACACGTTCTCGACGACTTCTCCAAGAGCGAATACTCGGCAGACAGGACACGGAAAAATGGGGTGGCGGCAAACTTGATTGTGGCTCAAAGACAAATCATGGAATTACAATCTTGCTGCCTCTCTCCCTCTTTCTGCAGTACATGCAACATTAGGGTGAGAGTTGCAGGGTTGCACGGCTTTGCAGGAGAATCATTTGCCGAAGTGAATGAATGAATGGATGACGGAGAGGGGAAAGAGCCGGGAGGCAGCTTGAACGCTTGGTGATTGCAATGGAAGTTTCGGCAATGTGAGCAATGGAGCATTCGGGCAGGAAAATGAAGAGAGTTTTGCGCTCTCTGCTGGCCGTGGCTGGTAGAATTGTGTAAAGTGGAGATTTTCTCAGAGCAGTAGGTGCTGTGAACAGCAGGGAGCAGTAAAAGAGAAGTGAATATTGAGGAGAGGTAGAAAAGGGCAGTGTGGGAAGTGTGAGGTAATGACTGAGAGAGTGTGTTTGGGTGAGTGTGGAGGACTTGTAAAGATTCGGTTGTGTGGATTTGTCGCTGACTTTGTAAAGATTGGTTGTCCTGAGAGTGAATAAACGTGGCGGGTGTAGGATGTGGAGGGAAGCGGCGGGAGAGAGTGGGGAAGAAAGGAAGGAAGGAAGGTGGGAAGGAGGATTGACATGGTGAGACTGTTTCGACCGATGGCAAAAGATGGGAATGCCGCAAGGTAAAGAATGGTGTAAAAGACTGCGTCTCACTTTATTGGTCAGGTTGCACTGCTGCATCCATTCACAGGTACTATCCCACTACTGAGCAGTGCGGGGGCTTTGACCTGCTCCGTTTCCGACCTGGGCCGGTTCACCCCTCTGCAGCACACCTGGCACACCCGAGTTCCCCGAGGAGCACCATGTGGACACTGCCCTGAGTGTGGGCACCCGATCGACACAGACCACAACAGCCCAGAACTCGCAACCTCAAGTCATCCGGCAGCCTCAGCCTCCCAGCAGCGGGATTACAGGCGCGCGCCACAGCCCCCGGCGATCGCGTGGCGCTTCCCTCAGTCGCCTTCAGTTCAAACGGCAGCAACAGCTCCACTGCAGACGTTGCTGCAAAGACAACAGGCGGCTGCAGTTGGTCGTCTGGAGGAATTGGCGCATGAGCTGCTACTTTCCGCCTGACTCTGCCTCTGAGTGAGAGCGTTGATTGCATTTGACAGAATTACTCTGTTGTTTGCTGAATTTCGTCTGTTCAAATGTGCTCTTTCATTGCAGACACAGTCGAGTAGATCAGTGCTGGAGAAAAGCAATTGATTTCGAGTATGGCAACATGAAGATGGTCCGATATGATGAATGGACACTTTGCAAATTATGACCAGCTTTGTTGGAGTCTGCAATCATAGCGTCTTGGAGCCACGGAAACAGACCCTTCGGTCCAACTCGTCATACCGATCAGACATCCAAACCCAATCTAGTATCCCAACTGCCAGCACGCAGTCCGACTCCCTCTAAAACCTTCCTATCCAGATGCCTTTTAAATGTTGCAATGGTACGAGCCTTCACCACTTCCTCTGGCAGCTCATTGCATACACGTACCATCCTCTGCATGAAAAAGTTGCCCCTAAGGTCTCTTTTATATCTTTCCCCTCTCTCCTTAAACCTATGCCCTCTAGTTCAGGACTCCCCACCCAGGGAAGACATTTTGTCTATTTATCCAATCCATACCCCTTCTGATTTTATGAACCTCTATCAAGTCACCCCTCAGCATCTGACACTCCAGTGAAAACAACCTCTATTCAATCTCTCCCTATAGCTCAAATTCTCTAACCCTGGCAACATCCTTGTCAATCTTTTCTGAACACTTTCAAGTTTCACAACATCTTTCCAACAGGAAGTAGCCTCACCAATGTCCTGTACAGCTGCAACATGACCTCCCAACTCCTGTACTCAGTACTCTTGACCGATGAAGGAATGCATACTAAATGCCTCCTTCACTATTCTATCTACCCGTGACTCCACTTTCAAGCAACTATGAATCTGCACTCCAATATCTCTTTGTTTTGCAAGACTCCCTCGGACATTAGCATTACGTGTATGAATCCTGCTAAAATTTCCTGTCCCAAAATGCAGCATCTCGCATATATCTAAATTAAACTCCATTTCCACTTCTCAGCCCATTGGCCCAACTGATCAAGATCCATTGTAATCTGAGGTAACCTTCTTTGCTGTCCACTATACTTCCAAATTTTCGTGTCATCAGCAAACTTACTAATTCTATCTCTTATGGTCACATCCAAATCATTTATATAAATGATGAAAATTAGTGGACCCAGCACCGATCCCTGTGGCACTACACTGGTCACAGTCAGAAAAACAAGCCCTCCACCACCACCCTCTGTATTCTTCCTTTAAGCTGGTTCTGTTTCGAAATGGTTAGTTCTTCCTGTATTCCATGAGATCTAACCTTGCTAACCAGTCTCCCATGGGGACCCTTTTCGAACACCTTACTGAAGTCCATGTAGATCACACCTACCACTCTACCCTCAGCAATCCTCTTTGTTACTTCTTCAAAAACCTCTGTCAAGGTTGTGAGACATGATTTTCCACACAAAAAGCCATGTTGACTATCCCGAATCAGTCCTTGCCTTTCCAAATACATGTGCATCCTGTCCCTCAGGATTCCCTCCAACAACTTGACAACACTGATGTCAGGCTCACCGGTCTATAGTCCCTCAGTGTGTCCTTACCACCCTTCTTAAACAGTGGCACAACCTTAGACAACCTCCAGTCTTCCAGCACCTCACCTGTGACAATCAATGATACAAATATCTCAGCAAGGGGCCCAGGAATCCCTAGCTTCTCACAGTTCTATGGTACACCTGATCAGGTCCTGGGGATTTATCCATTTTCCTGCATTTCAAGATATTCAGCACTTCCTTCTCTGGAAGATGGACATTCTTCAAGATATCACCATCTATTTCCCTACATTCGCTACCTTCCATGTCCTTTTCCACAGTAAACACTGATGCAAAATACTCATTTAGTATCTCCCCCATCTTGAGAGGCTCCATTCAAAGGCCGTCTTGCTGATCTTTGAGGGGCCCTATTCTCTCCCTAGTTACCCTTTTGTCCTTAATGTATTTGTAAAAACCCTTTGGATTCTCCTTAACTCTATTTGCCAAAGCTATATCATGTCCCCTTTTTTCCCTCCTGATTTCCCTCTTAAGTATACTCCTACTGCCTTCATACTCTTCTATGGATTCACCCAATGTATCCTGTCTATACCTAACATATGGTTCCTTTTTTTGCTTAACCAAACCCTCAATTTCTTTAGTCATCCAGCATTCCCTATACCTACCAGCCTTTCTTTTCACCCGAACAGAAATATACTGTTTCCAGACTCTTGTTGATTCATTTCTGAAGGCTTTCCGTTTTCCAGCCATCCCTTTACATGCAAACATCTGCTCCCAATCAGTTTTTAAAAGTTCTTGTTTAATACCATCAAAATTAGCCTTACTCCAATTTAGAACATCAACTTTTAGATCAGTTCTATCCTTTCCATTGCTATTTTAAAACTAAGAGAATTATGGTTGCTGGCACCAACATGCTCCTGAACTGACACATCAGTCATCTGCCCTGCTTTATTTCCCAAGAGTAGGTCAAGTTTTGAACCTTCTCTAGTAGGTACATCCACACGTTGAATCAGAAACTTTTCTTGCACACACTTAACAAATTCTTCTCCATCTGAACCCTTAACACTGTGGCAATCCCAGTTTATGTTTGCAGTTTAATTTATCAATCCTACCTTGCTCGCTGCTTGCCCTGACTGTTTGACTTGCTTCTTTTCTCAACTGTACTGGTCTCAGATTGATCTCTTTCCTCATTAACAACTTGAGTCCCAGCAACCTCATCCCCCACCTTAACAGTTTCAATCCTCCTGAGCAGCTCTAGCAAATCTCCCTGCCAGAATATTAGTCCCCTTCCAACTGAAGTGCAATCCTTCCTTCTTGTACAAGTCACCTCTACCCCAGAATGGACTCCAATGATCCAAAAATGTGAATCCTTCTCCTATACGCCAGCTCCTTAGCCACGCATTCATCTGCTCTATCTTCCTATTCCGACCCTTACGAGCTGGCAGCACTGGGAGCTATCCAGGTATTACTATGCTGGGGGGAACTCCTTTTTAAATTCCTGCCTAACTCTCTCTGTTCTCCCTTCAGAAACGCATCCTTTTGCCATCTATGTCATTGGTTGCAATGTGTACAATGACCTTGAGAACATTCTGCTCCCTCTCTGAGACATCCTTGATCCTGGCACCAGGGAAGCAACACACCATTCTGATCTTTCGCCGCTGGCCACAGAAACTTCTATCTGTGCCTCAGAATAGGGAGTCCCCTATCACAATTTACCTCTTGGAACCCGACGTACCCCTCATTGCATTAGAGCCAGTATCGATACCAGAAACTTGGCTTCTTGCTACATTTCCCTGAGAATCCATCACCCCCTACATTTTCCAAAACAGCATACTTGTTTGAAATTGGGATAGCCACAGGAGACCCCTGCACTACCAGGGATTAATACTCTGGCACTAAATGAGAACACTTACTTAATGTAGGGGACACAAATGATTTTTTATAATAATGCCTTCCCAATGTGTGCATTGCAGCAGTAAGAGCGGCTTATTATTTTATTATTTCTTGTTTTATTTCTTGGGAAGCACGGGTACACTGTCTGCTGGTGATATTTCCACCTCCGTGAGAATAACACCCGAGAAAAACACAAAACATTCGCCTTGTCGATCTGTCAGATTGACGTTCAGATTCCATCAACTGAAACTTCTCAGACTCTACCCTTCAACCTATGAAGGTATTGTTTTGTTGATTTTCATTGGTTTAATTTGATTGAACTCGTCTTATGAGAAATGTGGAATTAATCCCCTCAAAGCTGCTCAGTTCAGAACTCTCAGACTCAGTAGTGGTATCAGCATCATATAAGAGTCAGAATCTGAGCAAATAAATAACATCAAAGTGTCCTCTCTATTAACAAAACTAGACAACTCAATCCCACTGCTGGGAGGTTGAGGCTGCCGGATTTCTTGAGGTTGGGATTTCTGGGCTGTTGTGGTCGGTGCCGATCGGGTGTTCGCACTAAGATCAGTGTCCACATGGGAACCTGGGTGTACCAGTTGTGCTGCAGAGGGGTGAACCGGCCCAAGTCGGAAACGGAGCAGGTCAAAGGCCCTGCACTGGTCAGTAGTGGGATGGCACCTGTGAATAGATGCAGCAGTGCAGCCTGACCAATACAGTGAGACGCAGCCTTCTACACCAGTCTTTGCAGTCCAACACAATCTGTTCCAATCACTGTACAAAATTTTGCTGACTCTTTTCTCCTTCCTTCTAAATTCATTCACTCCTCATTTTATTATCCAATACCACCGTTACAATCTTCATGACGAAAACATTTGCAATTTCATACGCATCACAACAAGCAAATCTATCCGAGTTCTCCACATACACAAACGCAAACATTCCTTCCCTCATTCGACCAGTCAACAGCCACTTTCCACACCACCGAATACAGCATTTGGTTCTTCAGTACTATTGCTCTCTGCTGTTCTCTGCAGGTACTGTAACCAGAAAATTGCTTCATAATCCTGCCAGCCCACGGCCAGTGGAGGGCTCAAAACTCGTCATTCTCGTCCTCATTTCTCCATTGATTCAGTCACCGCTGTTCTGTTGCCATCCCGACCAAACAATTAACCTGTTTCTCGTTTTCCGATCTGTATTCATCTTCAGTACGCAGGTGGACTGGGAATATCAGATTGGTAGCGGATCTGATGATGATATTATCCGAAGTGACCTCTTACATTAAAATGAATTGGATACCCTCCTTCGAGTGTTTTGAGGCATTTGAGATGGTTGTGCAATTTGCTCATTGCTGACATATTTCTCAACTCCACTCTCCCGCCTTCTTCTTGTAATCCTAGTATCCTTTACTTATCAAGAATCTATCAATCACTATCTTAAATAGTTTCAATAACTTGTCCTCCACAGCCTTCTGTGGCAGTGGCTTCCACAGATCTACCACCGTCTGGCTGATGAAATTCCTCCTGAACTCAGTTCTAAAGGGCTGCCTCTACACTCTGACTCTACATGCCTGGTCCTAGTCTCTCCTATAATTGAAACATTTTCTCCACGACCACTCTCATGAAGCCTTTGAATATTCAGTAAATTTGAATGAGACCCTGCATCATCCTTCTAAAATCCATCGAATACAGATCCAGAGATGCTCCTCAGATGGCAAGCTCTTCATCCCTGGGATCATTCTTGTAAACTTCTTCTGGACCACTTCTGATGTCAACACATCCTTATTTACGGGGCATAAAACTGCGCACAATACTCCAAATATGGCCTAAACAGCACCTTACACCGCCTCAGCAAGACATCACTGTTACTTCATTCTCGTCCTCCTAAAATCATTTTTTGATGAAGGGCTTATGTCCAAAACGTTGATTCTCCTGCTCCTCTGATGCTGCCTGACCTACTGTGCTTTTCCAGCACTACACTCCTGACTCACAAAATGAATGCTGACATTACAATTGTCTTCCTAACTCTCAACCGAAACTTTGTGTTAGCCTTCGGAGAATCCTGACCTCAGTTTTCAAATTTAATTTGTGCTTCAGATTTCCAAAGCCTTTCGTAATTTAGAAAATTGTCAATGCCTCCAATCTCCCTAATAAAGTGCAAATTTGTAGCAATGATGTCAGTGAGAGCTATTCCTGCCATTTGAACTGAATGTTGCTCAGTTAAGACTCCGAGTTGCTGTATATATGAAAATGTCCAGTTTTCACAATCATTATAGTCACAGCCACAAGAGTGTGTAAAATTCTTCACACATTCCACCTCATCTGCTCCATTGATCAATTAATCCGAGCCCACCATTCAATCAGATTATGGTTGATAGGATAACTAGACAAAGTCCTTTCCCTGGGGTGGGGGAGTCCAGAACTAGAGGCCATAGGTTTAAGGATCGAGGGGAAAGATATAAAAGAGACCTAGCGGGCAACTTTTTCACGCAGAGCGTGTTACATGCATGGAGCGAGCTGCCAGAGGAAGTGGTGGAGGCTGGTACAAATGCAACATTTAAAAGAGATCTGAATAGGAGGGGTTTGGATGAATTATATCAATAGGAGGGGTATGGATGGATATGGACCAGGTGCTGGCACATGGAACTACATTGGGTTGGGATATCTGGTCGGCATGGATGAGTTGGACCAAAGGATCTGTTTCCATTCTGTACATCTCTATGACTGTGACTATGAAAGCATGGGAAGGGTTAAAGCATGAAGACCACTGGAGATCTGTTGCAAGAGGTCTTAGAATGCTACACTAGTGAAAAGGTCACTATGGCAAAGGTTGATGCTGAAAGGTCACTATGGTGGGATGAAATAACACAGTTAGTAAAATCAGCCTCGCTTGCTAAATATCATCATGGCAGGGTTGGGACAGGTTGTAGCAATAAATGTTTGGGACATGACAATAAATATTTAATTAATAGTTAGTAGAGTCAGCCTGCTTGAGACCCTTGACAGTAAAATATCTGATCATGGCATTAGAAAAATATTAAGTAGGGTCTGGGATGAAAGACCATTGTAGCAGAGCTAACACAAAATATCTAACCGTGACATTAGAATAACTTTAAGTAGAATGTAGGAAAGGCTATAGTGGCAGAATTAAAGAGATAATAGGAACTAACATCATTGTTTTATAGTATAGCTGGAGTGAGGTAATTTTGATTAACACAGTTGGACATGCTGATAAGCTCACAAAAACATGATAAAAGAAGGTATAAAGAGTCACGGATCCTGAGGTTTGGGGGCATTCAAGAATTTGCTTCCTGAGTGCCATGGTTTATTATTTGCAAATAGATGCAAAGAGGATGCAATGAACTCTTTGCATCCCTGGTGATTCTCCACATTTTCTCCATGACAATACTCTGTCTCATACCACATTACTGTTCTCTCCCAATGTTCCATCATACACTTCACCCGTCTAGATTTAGCTATTTATTTCTTAAATATCTTTTATGACTGGGCCTTCACAGATGTTTGATTTCAAAAATTGCACAGGTCTGCCAACTTCTGAGTGATGAAATTTCACCTCATCACAATTGGAAATGACTAACTCTACAGTCTGAGACAACGTCCCATTCTTGTGAATGCCCTTTTGAGGGAAAAACATTATGCCTGTATGCAATCATTCTGACTCAATAAGCCTTCGCTGGAACTGTGTTTTTGGTTTTGCCACTGTTTACCCACATGAGAGTAGGGAGTTCCCAAATCAAGTATCTGACACTGGCAAGCGAGAACCTGGTTTGAAGTGTGTGTACTTCAACGCGAGGAGCATCCAAAATAAAATGGGTGAACTGGCAGCGTGGGTTGGTACCTGGGACTTCGATGTTGTGGCCATTACGGAGACATGGAGAGATCAGGGATAGGAATGGCTGTTGCAGGTTCCGGAATTCAGATGTTTCAGTAAGAACAGAGAAGATGGTAAAAGAGGGGGAGGTGTGGCATTGTTGATCAGGGACAATATTACAGTTGTAGAAAGGATGTTTGGTGACTCATTAACTGAAGTAGAATGGGCTGAGGTTAGAAACAGGAAAGGAGAAGCCACCAAGCTGGGAGTTTTCTATAGGCCTTCAAATAGTCCCAGAGATGTAGAGGAAAGGATAGCAAAGATGATTCTCGATAGGAGTGAAAGGGGCAGGGTAGTTGTCATGGGGGACTTCAACTATCTAAATATTGACTGGTATCACTACAGTACGAGTACTATAGATGGGTCAGTTTTTGTCCAGTGTGTGCAGGAGGGCTTCCTGACACAGTATGTAGACAGGCCTACAAGGTGCGAAGCCACTTTAGATTTAGTACTGGGTAACGAGCCTGGCCAGGTGTTAGATTTGGAAGTAGGTGAGCACTTTGGAGACAGCGATCACAATTCTGTCAAGTTTACTTTAGTGATAGAAAGGGATAGGTGTACTCCACCGAGCAAGAGTTACAGCTGGGGGAAGGGAAATTACGATGCAATTATGAAAGATTTAGGAAGCGTAGAATGGGGAAGGAAACTGCAGGGGATGAGCACATTAAAAACGTGGAGCTTATTCAAGGAAAAGCTCCTGTGTGTCCTAAATAAGTATGTATCTGTCAGGCAGGGAAGAAGATATAGAACGTGTGAGCCGTGGTTTACTACGCAAGTGGAATCCCTGGTCAAGAAGAAGAAGAAGAAGAAGGCTAATGTTAGAACAAGATGTGAAAACTCAATTAGGGCACTTGAGGGTTATAAGGAAGTCAGGAAAGACCTAAAAAGAGAGCTCAGAAGAGCCAGAGGGGACATGAGAAGTTGTTGGCTGATAGGATCAGGATTAACCCTTAGGCTTTCCATAGGTATGTCAGGAATAAAAGGATGACGAGAGTTAAATTAGGGCCAATCAAGGATAATAGTGGGAAGTTACGTGCGGAGTCAAAGGAGATAGGGGAAGCACTAAATAAATATTTTTTGACAGTGTTCACTATAGAAAATGAAAATGTTGGTGAGGAAGATTTCGAGATACTTGCATCTAGATCAGAAGAGATTGAGGTTCACAAGGAAGAGGTCTTAGAAATACTGCAGAGTGTGAAAATAGACAAGTCCCCTGGGCCGATGGGATCTATCCTAGGATCCTCTGGGAAGCAAGAGAAGAGATTGCCGAGCCTTTGGCATTGGTCTTCAAATCATCATTGTTTACAGGAGTAGTGCCTGAGGACTGGAGAATAGCAAATGTGGTTCCCTTGTTCAAAAAGGGTAGTAGAGACAACCCTGGTCATTACAGACCAGTGAGTCTCACTTCAGTTGTTGGTAAAGTGTTGGAAAACATTATAAGAGAGAGGATTTATAAACGTCTAGAAAAGAATAATCTGATCAGGGACAGTCAGCATGGTTTTGTGAAGGGTAGGTCGTGCCTAATGAATTTTATTGAGTTTTTTGACAAACTGACCAAACAGGTAGATGAGAGTATACCGGTTGATGTGGTGTGTATGGATTTCAGCGAGGCATTCGATAAGGTTCCCCACAGTAGGCTATTATACAAAATGCGGAGGAATGGGATTGTGGGAGACATAGCAGTTTGGATCATTAATGGCTTGCTGAAAGAAGTTTATGGAACATGTTCATCTTGGTGTCCAGTTACTAGCAGCGTACCGCAAGGGTCAGTGTTGGGTCCACTGCAGTTCGTCATTTTTATAAATGACCTGGATGAAAGGTTAGAAGGGTGGGTTAGTAAATTTGTGGATGACACTAAGGTCGGTGGAGTTATGAATAGTGACGAAGGATGTAGTAGGGTGCAGGGAAACATAGATAGGATGCAGAGCTGGGCTGAGTGGTGTCAAATGGAGTTTAATGTGGAGAAGTGTGAGGTGATACACTGTGGCCGAAGTAATCAGAATGCAAAGTATTGGGCTAATGGTAAGATTCTTGGTAGTGCAGATGAGCAGAGAGATCTCAGTGTCTATGTACACAGATCCCTGAAAGTTGTCACCCAGATTGACAGGGTTGTTAAGAAGGCATACAGTATTTTGGCCTTTATTAATAGAGGGACTGAGTTCCAGAACCAGAAGGTTATGCTGCCGCTGGACAAAGCTCTGGCACGGCCACACTTGGAGTATTGTGTACAGTTCTGGTCACCGCATTATAAGAAAGATGTGGAAGCTTGCGAAAGGGTGCAGAGGAGATTTACTAGGATGTTGCCTGGTATGGAAGGAATGTCTTACGAGGAAAGGCTGAGGGCCTTGATGCTGTTCTTGTTAGAGAGAAGAAGGTTGATAGGTGACTTAATAGAGACATACAAGATAATCTGCGGGTTAGATAGGGTGGACAGGGAGAGCCTTTTTTCCAAGTATGGGGACGGCAAACATGAGGGGACACAACTTTAAAGCGAAGGGAGATAGGTATAAGACAGATGTCAGAGGTAGTTTCTTTACTCAGAGAGTAGTAAGGGTATGGAATGCTTTGCCTGCATCGGAAGTAGATTCACCAAGTTTAAGTGCATTTAAGTCGTCATTGGACTGGCAAATGGACGTACATGGAATAGTGTCGGTGGGATAGGCTTCAGATTAGTATGACAGGGCAGCGCAACATTGAGGGCTGAAGGGCCTGTACTGCGCTGTAACGTTCTATGTTCTATATTCCATATTATTTACTTATCTATGCTATTTAACTATGTGATCTGCCTGTATTGCTCACAATACAAAGCTTTTCACTGTGCCTCGGTACATGTGACAATAAATTCAACTCAATTCAATTCATACAATTCAAAATGCGATTTACTCTAATTCTTCAAAACTCCAGTGAGCACATGCCTAATTGAAACAAATTCTCCTCATGCAACAACCTGCCATCCCAACAATCATTCCAGTGACATTTACTGCATTTCTGCAATGATAGTATATATTTTCTTTCGTAAGCAGAGCAAAATCACACCCGGTACTCCAGTCATTGTTTCACCAAAGCCCTGCATGCCTGCAAGAGGTTGCCGTTGCTCTTATACACAAACAATCTTGCAACAAGAGCCATCATATCACTTGCTTTCCCAACCATTTGCTGAACTTGCATCTTAGTTTGACTAATCAGTGTTAAAAGGACACTCAGTTTACTTTGTGCATCAACAATTCCAATCTATCACTATTTAAAGATTTCTTCCTATTCATTTTTGCTTACCGATATGGACAATTTCACACTTAGCCAAGTCATCAATTTGAAGGTAAAATCTACTTGATGTGATTGGATCTCAGTGTGACTGAACAGGCCAATTTTCCACCTGGAGAACTTTAGACTCATGGGGACTCACCATGATGCAATTGAATCTAGAGTACAGAATTTCTTTCATTTTGTTCCTTTCTTTGCCGCTACCCTATTTCATATTTAAGGCTCAACAGGAAAAAGAGAGCTCCTTGCTGACTTCTTTCATCATCTAGCTTGACATACATTTTTTTCTCCATTTTCAATGATTGGTAGCAAATGTCTCCAAATTATTAATGTCAATGCTGCAACGACATCTTCAGGTCCTTTAAAATGTTTTCTTGCTCCTGCTCTTGAACTTGATGGTTGTGAAACTAAAACCTGGGTTAGGGGTATTTGGGAAAGATTCAAAAAGGAGTCTTGGGCACAGTGTTCGGTCGCATAAAGTAATGGCATGCAGAGGGTGGGGAGGATGTCGACCACAGAGGACGGGGAGAAGAAAGAGGCTCAGAGAGTCAGAAACATGAAGAGGCTTCAAGGAACAGTGAGGAAAAAAAAAGAAGTCTCCACATTTGGTGGAGCAGAAAGACCCTGCAAGCTTATGATGGATTAAAATCAAGAAGGACAAATGGAGTGGCTGCGGAGCTGAGGGAAACCACAAGTGCCAGGTTGAAAGGGGTGGGGGTGGGGGTGGTGAGGTGACTGCACATGTTGGGCAGAGGAATGACTACAAGCCTGTCAGATGGGCAGGTTGTAGGTAGGGAACGGTGAGCTGCAAAGAAGGTGGGTGCAGGGAAGTTGAAAAGAAAAGAGAGGATTTTTAAGTTTGGCACAAAGGAGAATGCACCAACATCAGAGCTCTGGCACTTATGATCACTGAGTTTGTTGCAAATGAATATGGAAACTATAGCTTATTGCTGCATATCTTGAAGACCCACATTTTCAGAGAGGTACAGTGCCAAGTATTTTCATAGCACAGTTTCAGCTGGTAAATTGTATCAAATATTGACATCTGAGGTGCCATTAAAATCACACTTACTGCCTGGTTAAGTCTTCTAGCTGTTACCTCAGCGGTCTGAAAAGTAGTCTTAGGGTGTTGGAGGCGTATGTACCAATTATTCTGAAAAATAAATGTGCATTTCCACCTATACCTAATCATTTATGTCAATTTAAATGCAGTGATGTCCAAGAAGCTAAACATTTCTTATGGGTTATGAGTTTACATTGAATACAGAGTTTATAATTACAAATGACATAATCAATCCCTCTAATTCTGCTTATGTTTAAATCCAACTTCTATTTATAGAAAGTGATGTTGCCATAGGACTGTATCAAATGCTACATTAGCTTATGAGAATGAGGAGAGAGCCACTGAAAACCCGAATGGTGTCTTGAGAAAGTCTAACAATAGTCGCAGAAGAATAGTCCAAAAGTTATAAAAACCAAAAGAACTGCAGATGCAGTAAATCAGAAACAGAAACAGAAATTGCTGGTAAAGCTCAGCAAACTGGCAGCATCTGTGAAGAGAAATCAGAGTTAATGTTTAGGTCTGAGTCTGAGGAAGGGGCACCAGATCTGAAATGTTCACATTGATTTCTCTCCCTAGATGCAGCCAGGCCTGGTGAGCTGTTCCTCCAAATATCATTATTTTGTGCCTTGTCTAAGATGAGGAATGATTGATCACTGTTGAATCCATATCTGAGTATCATTTTGGCAACATTCAATAACAGGCCAAGGTCCTGGGCTGGAGAATGGAAGAGATTGAGGGTGGCTTTCAAACTGGCACATCAGGACCACAGCAGTTGTTTGTATGCTGCCAGCTATGTTTTTCTGTGACAGTTTAGTTGTAGTGAGTTTGGAGAAGATTTGTCGCACAGGTTGAGGTTCTCGTTGTAAGTTTCCTCACTGAGCTGGGAGATTTGCTTTCAGACATTTCATCACCATACTAGGCAACATTATCAGTGAGCCTCCGGTGAAGCACTGGTGTTATGGCCCACTTTATATTGATGCGCTTAGGTTTCCTTGGGTTGGTGATGTCATTTCCTGTGGTGATGTCATTTCCTTGTCTTTTTTCAGAGCATGGTAGATGGGATCAAAATCGATGTGTTTGTTGATAGAGTTCCAGTTCAAATGCCATGCTACTGGGAATTCTCTGTTTGGCTTGTCGTAGGATGGATGTGTTATCCCAGTCAAAGTGGTGTCTTTTCTTATCTGTACATAAGGCTACTAGTGATAGAGGGTCATGTCTTTTTGTGGCTAGGGCATGTTCATGTATCATGGTGGCTAGTTTTCTACCTGTGTGTCCACTGTAGGGTTTGTTACAGTTCTTGCAAGATGTTTTGTAAATGATGTTTGTTTTGTTTTTTTTGTCTGGAGACGGTCTTTCAAGTTTATTAGCTGCTGTGCTAGTGGGTTAGTGGGCTACCATGATGCTAAGACGCCTGAGTAGTCTGGCACTACATTGGACAAACAGGCAGAAAACTAGCCTCCAGAATACATGAACATCAACTCGCCACAAAAAGACATGACCTACTATCTTAGATACAGATGAGGAAGACACCACTTTGACTGCGACAACACATCTATCCTAGCACAAGCCAAAAAGAAATGACACAAAAATTCCTAAAAGCATCACATTTCAACTGGAACTCTCTCAACAAACACATTGATTTGGATCCCATCTACCACCAATGACATCAACACAGGAAATGATATCGCCAAACCAAGGAACCTGAAACACAACAATAGAAAGTGGACCATAACACTCGGCCTTCACTGGAGGCTCACTGATGATGTTACCAAGCGTCGTGATGAAAAGTCTAAAAACGAATCTTCAAGCTCAGCAAGCAAACTTACATCGAAAGTTTAATTTTGACACTGTTGAAGATTCGTTTGTTACAATATGTGTAGATGTATTGGGGATGAGGTTATAATGATTAATTGTCAGGATACGAATGGATGTGAGAATGAATAAAAGGATGAGGGAATGTGGGGCGAATGAATGCAGAGTGAACCTGGTGACTGAGACGCTGAATTCAGACACCTTCAGGTCACACGGCAGCCAGAACTCCTCTTCATTGCTGTAAAGAAAACAGGCTGCTGCAGTTCCTCATCTGGGGCAATTGTTGAAAAGGCTGTGTGTTCTTATGACTAAAAGTGAGGGCAGGGGCTGATTTTGTGCGATCGAACAATTGGATAAATGACACCGGTTCTATTATATCGCTCCATTGCTGGCAAGAAAAACGCAGTGCTGTAGTAAATCAGGATTTGTGTTCAATCATGGAGTGGGAAGCAGCAGGTTGACTGAATGTCAGCGATATTCCAGTTGACTGTGAGAATCGCAGCAGCGAGACACAGACAGCTTTCATCTGACTGATCTCCCACGTGGATCAACAGTTGCTGCAAAGTGAGGGTGGCATCGCCCACCTTTGGAAATAATGCATATCAAGGGCGCGATTTTATTTGCGGCCTTCTCTAAGAACATATACCCGGTAGTAAGGATACCGAGAACCGGCTTGTCTTGCGACTTCGACTTAAACCCGGGAATAGCGAATGTTACTGCTCTCCCTCTCTCTCTTTCTCTCCCGTTCTCGCTGATATTGCAACATGAGGGAACATAAGGTGACAATTGCAGGGTTGCACGATTTTGCGGGAGAGATATTGGCAGAAGTGAATGAATGAATGGATGACGCATAGGGGAAGGAGCCGGGAGGCAGCTTGAACGCTTGGTGGTTGCAATGGAAGTTTCGGCAATGTGAGCAATGGAGAATTCGGACAGGAAAATGAAGAGAGTTTTGCGCTCTCTGCTGGCCGTGGCTGGTAGGACTGTGTAAAGTGGAGATTTTCTCAGAACAGGAGGTGGTGTGAACAGCAGGGAGCAGTAAAAGGGAAGTGAATATTGAGGAGAGGAAGAAAAGGGCAGTGTGGGAAGTGTGAGGTAATGACTGAGAGAGTGTGTTTGGGTGAGTGTGGAGGACTTGTAGAGAGATTCGATTGTTGTAAAATGTGTGGATTCGTTGTTGACTTTGTAAAGATTGGTTATCGTGAGAGTGAATAAACGCGGCGGGCGTAGGGGGTGGAGGGAGTGAGTGGGGAAGGAAGGAAGCAGGATTGAGACATCGAGATTGTTTGCACTGATGGCAAAAGATGGGAATGCCGCAAGGTAAAGAATGGTGTAAAAGACTGCGTCTCACTGTATTGGTCAGGCTGCACTGCTGCATCCATTCACAGGTGCTATCCCACTACTGAGCAGTGCGGGGGCTTTGACCTGCTCCGTTTCCGACCTGGGCCGGTTCACCCCTCTGCAGCACACCTGGTCCACCCGAGTTCCCCGAGGAGCACCATGTGGACACTGCCCTGAGTGTGGGCAAAGGTCCTGATGAAGGGCTTTTGCCCGAACCGTCGATTTTGCCTGTCCTCGGATGCTGCCTGAATTGCTGTGCTCTTCCAGCACCACTGATCCAGAACCTGAGTGTGGGCACCCGATCGACACAGATCACAACAGCCCAGAACTCCCAACCTCAAGTCATCCGGCAGCCTCAGCCTCCCAGCAGCGGGATTACAGGCGCGCGCCATAGCCCCCGGCGATCGCGTGATGCTTCCCTCAGTTGCCTTCAGTTCAAACCGCAGCAACAGCTCCACTGCAGACATTGCTGCAAAGACAACAGGCGGACGCAGTTTCACAGAGTCATCGAGTCATGCAGTACGGAAACAAACCCTTCAGCCCAATCACTCTGTGCCGAACATAATCTCAAACTAAACTCGCCGGAGCTCACTGCTACTGGTCCAGATCCAATCTTTCCCTTTTCATGTACTTACCCAAATATCTTTTAAACATTGTAACGGTACCCAAATCCATCAGTTACTCAGGAACTTCATTCCACTGTCTAACCCCCAAACTCCATGGAAAAAAATATGCCCCTCATGTCTTTTTCAACTCTCGCACTTCTGCCCTTAATATGTGCCCCTCTCCTGAAATCCCCCATCCGAGGAAAAAGACAACTACTCTTCATCCTATCTATACCCTTCATTATTTCATTTTATAAACGTCCATAAGGTTTCCACTTGACTTGCTACTCTCCAGTGTAAAAGGTTCCAGCCTATCGCTTCACTTCACTTCAGCTCTGATGTAGATTCATCGAGATTCATAACACGAGCTTGCTTTCTCTCCATCGACCATTGTGATCTCCAACACTTTTTGTTTCCTGTTACAGATTCCAGCATCTGCAGTAATTTGTTCCTACCCAGTCTATCCAGCCTTTCTTTACAGCTCAAACTTTCCATACCTGGCAAAATCCAGTAAATCTCTTCTGAATTCCTCCAGCTTAAAAATATCCTTCCTATTACTTGGCAAACAGAACTGAACACTATATTCCAGAAGATGTCTCACCAATGTCCTGTCCAAACACAACGTGACTTTTCAACGCCTATACTCAAAGGATTGAGCAATGAAGGCACAGCGTGCAAAATGTCTCTTGAACCACCCTGTCTATATGTGATGGAAACTGCAAGGAATGGTGTACCTGAACCCATTGGCCTCTCTGTTCTACCAACACTACTTGTGTATAAACACAACGAAGGCCCTACTTTTGGTTGTGCCCTATGTGTCCTACCCTTATTTGTTGAACCTAAATGCAATACCTTCCATTTATCCAGACTGAACTCCATTTGCCATTTATGAACCCATTGACCCATTTGAACAAGATCCCTTTGTAATCTTAGGAAACCTATTTCACTGGCTACTACGCTACCACTTTTGGTGCTGTCTGCAAGCTGACTAACCATGCCTTCTATTTGCTCATCCAAATCATTCATATAGATGACAAACAAAAGATTACCCAGAACCGATCCTTGTGGAACACTCTGGTGACAGGCCTTCAATCTGAAAGCACCCCTCAACCACTAGTCTCTTTCTCCTGCCATTAAGCCAATAATGCGTCCAATTGGCAAGCTCAATCTTGTGACCTAACTTTACTAATTAGTCTATAATGTGGAACCTTGTCAAAAGTTCTACTAAAGTCCAAGTAAACAATACCTACTGCTCTGCCTTCATCAATCGTTTGGTAACTTCTTCAAAACTGCAAGCATGTTTGTGAGAAATTATTTTTCTCACACAAAACCACGCTGACTATCCCGAATCAATTTATGTCTCCCTAAATGTCCATAAAGTTTATGTTTTAAAATCACCTCCATCAATCTACCCACAACCAAAGTCAGACAGGCCAATAGTTCCCGGCTTTCTCCTTACAACATTTCTTAAGCAAATCTTGGAAAAAATGTCTACTCCTATCTCTCCAAACCTTTGCTATTCATATATTAACCTAGGTGTCTTTTAAACATTGCAATTGTGCTCAACATTCAGGATTTCCTCAGGAAGTTCATTCCACATGTGAATCACCTTCTGTGTAAAAATAAATTGCCCCTCATGTCTTTTTAAAATCTCCCTCCTCTCACCTTAAAAATATATCCCCTGTTCATGAAACTCCCCCATCCTAGGTCTCACTCATGTCCTGTACAACCTCAACATGACAACACTCAAAGTATAGACAACCACATATGTCCCAGGCTATGCTTGTGCCTTTGGTGGTATTTGGAACATGGAAAAGATGAGGACTTCTCATTCCTGATGAAGGGCTTATGCCTGAATGTCAATTCTCCTGCTCCTCGGATGCTGCCTGACCAGCTGTGCATTTCCAGCATCACACTCTCAACTCAGTATGTGAAACATGCCTTGTTGTGTTTCTATTCCGAGACTACCAACAACTCTTTCTCTGATATATCGATGATGTCATACCTGTGCCCTATCCCTAATTATGACACTCACCAGCCAGTTGTTTGCCTTTTCACTTAAACCATCATGTCCCCATGCTAAAATTCCCATCCTGGGTGTGCTATAGTGTTGTATTAATGTTCAATGTGAACTGGAGGAACAACATCACATTTTCATGTCACATCTCCCTATGCTAGCCCTCAACATTGAGTCAACAAACTTCACAGCATGACATCTACCCCTCCAGTTGGTTTAGAAATTGACTCCTTCCTTCACCTCCATTGCTTTTTTAATAAAAATGTATCGTGTTGTTTCACTCTCAACAGAATAGATTTTCTTTCTCTCTTTTGCACCCAATATCTCCATGCATTTTACATTTCTATTTCACTTTTACTAACATTACCACTCTTTTTGACTCCTGCTCTGAGCACCATTACCATTTATTCTACTTAATGTTTCTCCCCCTCATGTCATCTTTCCACACTGTAAGTAATCTAATCTAATCTCTCTCAACAGCATAAAAATGTTTAAATTCCAAGACTGTTCAGTTCTGAAGAAAACATTTCAGACGCAAAATGTTAATGCTGTTTGTTTATCCATGTCATGTATGCAGCTGGACTTTGTCAGTTGCAAGTGGTGACAACGGCTCCACTGCAGTCATTGGTGAAAGTCAAGCAGGCTGTTGCACTTGATTTGATGTGATTTATCGTTGTCACACATACCTAAGTGCAGTTGAAAGTTGTATTTTGTGTACAGAATAAGCAGATCATAGGGTGATTGAACAGAGCAAGGCAGAGAAAGTTATGGCTGCAAGGAGAGTACAAAAAGAGATCGCCATTAGATTTGAAATTTGAGAGACCCATTCGACAGACAAATAACAGCGGGTAAAAATTTGTTCTGGAACCCACTGGTATGTGCGTTTAAGCTTTTGTATCTTCTGCGTGATGGAAGAGGTTGGAAGAGATTATTACCAGGATTGGAGGTGTCACTGTTGACGCTAGCTGCCATTCCGGAACTACAGTATACGTAGAGGGAGTCCATGGCTTGTGTGATTGTCTGGGCTGCTCACATAACTTTCTGTAGGTTCTTATGGCCATGGGTAGAGCAATTACTGTACCAGGCCATGATGTAGCTGGGTAGAATGCTTTCTATGATGCATCTATAAGAGTTAGTGAGGGTCCTTACAGACATGCTGAATTTCATAAGCGTTCAGAGGAAGAAGAGGCATTGTTGTGCCTTCTTGATTATCACACCTCTGTGGGAGGTTCAGTGCAGGTTGCTGGTTATCATCACTCCAAGGAATTTGACGCTATCGACCCTCTCCACCTCAGCTCCATTGATGTAAGTAGGGTCATGTTGTTCTTCTTTCTTCCGGAGGTCGATGATCAAGCTCCTTAGTTTTGCCCACCACTTTGGAGGAGAGATCGTTACCTTTGCATCACAAGATCAAGCATCCTATCTTCTTTCTGTATGCTGACTCATGGTTGTCTGATATCTGTCATACAATGGTAGTGTTTTCAGTGAACTTGTAAATGGCATTCGGATGAAATTGTGCCACACAGTCCCGAGTGTACAGGGAGTGCAGTAGGACCTTGAGTACATATTCTTGGGAGGCGCCGGTGTTGAGGCGCATCGCAGAGGAGGTGATTTTATCTTTCTTTACTAACTGAATTCTATGGGTCAAGAGGTTGAGGATCCTGTTGCAGTTAGCAGACCCAAGACCTAGGTCTCAGAGTTTGGAGGTTAGTTTGGTTGGTATTATAATGTTGAAGGTGGAGCTGTAATCAATAAGTAGAAACCTGACACAGGTATCTGTATTATTCAGATGTTCGTCGAATGAGTGCAGGATGAGAAAAATGGCATCTACCGTGGACCTGTTGCACTGGTAGGCAGATTGCAAGGGATTGAGGCAGGCTGGGGGTCTAGGGTTGATGTGATCCATGACTAACCTCTCAAAGGACTTTGTAACTATGGAAGTCAGAGGCATCAGGCGGTAGTCATTGAGACACATTGCATGTGCTTTCTTTGGTACTGGAATAATGGAAGCAGTTGGGGACTTCAGATTGTAAGAACGAGGGGTTAAAGATGTCAGAAAGTTCTCTCGCTAGCTGGTCTGCACAGGATCTAAGTGCATGGCTGGGGACTCCATCCGGACAAGTTGCTTTCCTTGGGTTCACTCTCAAGAAGGCGATCTGACATCTGCAGCAGTGACTGGAGGAGTAGGAGGATCTGGGGTTGTTGGGGGCAGGTGGTACCATTCCACTGGCATTCTATTTGAACGGATTGTAAAAAGATCAGGGAAGGCTGTGTTTTTCTCTGCTATTCTGTTCTGCTTCAATTTGCATCCTGTTATGCTGTGCAGGCCTTGTGACAGGCGATGGGTGTCCATTTGGTTAGTTTGGGTCTCTAACGTAGTCCTTTACTGCCTCTTGGCATCTGTAATAGCCTTGCAGAGGTTGTATCTAGAATTGTTATGAAAATCTGAGTCATTCAACTTGAATGCCACATGCCCGGTCTTCAGTAGGCAATGGATATCCCAGTTCATACAAGGTTTCTGGTTGATGAACGCACTGATTTTCTTCTTTGACACACAGCCGTCTATACATATGCCAATCACGTCTGTGACGGTGACAGCATACTTGGCGAGGATGACTGCTGAACTCTGAAATATGGTTCAGCCCAACGATTCCAAGCAGTGCCACAGAAGCCCTTCTGCAGATTCAGACCAGCACTGTCCTACTTTCTGTGCTTGGTCCTCAAGTTTCAGATTCTGCTTATAAACTGGGAGCAGGAACACAGTGCTGTAATATGATTTTTAAAAGTTTATTTGTGGTATGGAGTGGTAGGCATTGTTGGTGGTTCAGTAGCAACGGTTCAACATCTGTTGCGGAAGCTTCTATGTTACATGCTCTTGTGACTGTAAGGGAGGGCAGTCGCATGATTTTGTGTGATAGAACCCTTGAACAAATTACACCTCTGCTACTATATTGCTCCATTCCAGCAATAGCCAGGATATGTTTTCAATATTAGAGTGGGAAGCAGAAGACTGAATACCGGTGGCATTCAAGTGGAGTGCGAGAATCGCAGCAGAGAGGAACAGAGAACTTTCTTCTAACCGATCTGCCACTTGGACCACCGCCAGTTGTAAAGTGAGGCCAGTAAGGCCCCGGTTCTTGGAAATAACGTGCATCTCGGCTGCTATTATTTCTCGCTGTCTTGTCTAAGACCTCATACTCGGAAGTGAGGAGATGGAAAAATGGGCTGTTGGTCAACTTGATTGTGGCATCATGGAAATGCCAGTCTTGCTGCCTCTTTCTTTCTCTCTGGTAGCTACAGCATGAGAGAAGTTAGAATGAGAGTTCAAGTGTTGGACAGTTTTGCAGGAGAATCATTTGCCGAAGTGAATGAATGAATGGATGACGGAGAGGGGAAAGAGCCGGGAGGCAGCTTGAACGCTTGGTGGTTGCAATGGAAGTTTCGGCAATGTGAGCAATGGAGAATTCGGGCAGGAAAATGCAGAGAGTTTTGCGCACTCTGCTAGCAGTGGCTGGTAGGACTGTGTAAAGTGGAGATTTTCTCAGAACAGGAGGTGGTGTGAACAGCAGGGAGCAGTAAAAGAGAAGTGAATATTGAGGAGAGGAAGAAAAGGGCAGTGTGGGAAGTGTGAGGTAATGACTGAGAGAGTGTGTTTGGGTGAGTGTGGAGGACTTGCAGAGAGATCCGCTTGTTGTAAAATGTGTGGATGTGCTGTTGACTTCGTAAAGATTGGTTATCGTGAGAGTGAATAAACGTGGCAGACGTAGGGGGTGGAGGAAATGAGTGGGGAAGGAAGGAAGCAGGTTTGAGACATCGAGATTGTTTGCACTGATGGCAAAAGATGGGAATGCCGCAAGGTAAAGAATGGTGTAAAAGACTGCGTCTCACTGTATTGGTCAGGCTGCACTGCTGCATCTATTCACAGGTGCTATCCCACTCCTGAGCAGTGCGGGGGCTTTGACCTGCTCCGTTTCCGACCTGGGCCGGTTCACCTCTCTACAGCACACCTGGTACACCCGAGTTCCCCGAGGAGCACCATGTGGACACTGACCCTGAGTGTGGGCACCCGAACGACACAGACCACAACAGCCCAGAACGCCCAACCTCAAGTCATCCGGCAGCCTCAGCCTCCCAGCAGCGGGATTACAGGCGCGCGCCACAGCCCCCGGCGATCGCGTGGCGCTTCCCTCAGTTGCCTTCAGTTCAAACGGCAGCAACAGCTCCACTGCAGACATTGCTGCAAAGACAACAGGCGGACGCAGTTTCACAGAGAGTCATCGAGTCATGCAGTACGGAAACAAACCCTTCAGCCCAATCACTCTGTGCCGAACATAATCTCAAACTAAACTCGCCGGAGCTCACTGCTACTGGTCCAGATCCAAACTTTCCCTTTTCATGTACTTACCCAAATATCTTTTAAACATTGTAACGGTCCCCACATCCATCAGTTCCTCAGGAACTTCATTCCACTGGCTAACCCCACCCTCGATGGAAAAAAATATGCCCCTCATGTCTTTTTTAACTCTCGCACTTCTGCCCTAAAAATGTGCCCCCTCTCCTGAGTTCCCCCATCCGAGGAAAAAGACAACTACTCTTCATCCTTTCTATACCCTTCATTATTTCATTTTATAAACGTCCATAAGGTTTCCACTTGACCTGCTACTCTCCAGTGTAAAAGGTTCAAGCCTATCGCTTCACTTCACTTCAGCTCTGATGTCGATTCGTCGAGATTCATAACACGAGCTTGCTTTCTCGCCATTGACCATTGTGATCTCCAACACTTTTTGTTTCCTGTTACAGATTCCAGCATCTGCAGTAATTTGTTCCTACCCAGTCTATCCAGCCTTTCTTTACAGCTCAAACTTTCCATACCTGGCAAAATCCAGTAAATCTCTTCTGAATTCCTCCAGCTTAAAAATATCCTTCCTATTACTTGGCAAACAGAACTGAACACTATATTCCAGCAGATGTCTCACCAATGTCCTGTCCAAACACAACATGACTTTTCAACGCCTATACTCAAAGGATTGAGCAATGAAGGCACAGCGTGCAAAATGTCTCTTGAACCACCTGTCTATATGTGATGGAAACTTCAAGGAATGGTGTACCTGAACCCATTGGCCTCTCTGTTCTACCAACACTACTTGTGTATAAACACAACCAAGGCCCTACTTTTGGTTGTGCCCTATGTGTCCTACCCTTATTTGTTGAACCCAAATGCAATACCTTGCATTTATCCAGATTGAACACCATCTGCCATTTATGAACCCATTGACCCATTTGAACAAGGTCCTTTTGTAATCTTAGGAAACCTATTTCACTGGCTACCAAACTAGCACTTTTGGTGCTGTCTGCAAGCTGACTAACCATGCCTTCTATATGCTCATCCAAATCATTCATATAGATGACAAACAAAAGATTTCCCAGAACCGATCCTTGTGGAACACTCTGGTGACAGGCCTTCAATCTGAAAGCACCCCTCAACCACTAGTCTCTTTCTCCTGCCATTAAGCCAATAATGCGTCCAATTGGCAAGCTCAATCTTGTGACCTAACTTTACTAATTAGTCTATAATGTGGAACCTTGTCAAAAGTTCTACTAAAGTCCAAGTAAACAATATGTACTGCTCTGCCTTCATCAATCGTTTTGGTAACTTCTTCAAAACTGCAAGCATGTTTGTGAAAAATTAGTTTTCTCACACAAAGCCACGCTGACTATCCCGAATCAATTTATGTCTCTCTAAATGTCCATAAAGTTTATGTTTTAAAATCACCTCCATCAATCTACCCACAACCAAAGTCAGACAGGCCAATAGTTCCCGGCTTTCTCCTTGAAACATTTCTTTAGCAAATCTTGGAAAAAATGTCTACTCCTATCTCTCCAAACCTTTGCTATTCACATATTAACCTACGTGTCTTTTAAACATTGCAATTGTGCTCAACATTCAGGATTTCCTCAGGAAGTTCATTCCACATGTGAATCACCTTCTGTGTAAAAATAAATTGCCCCTCATGTCTTTTTAAAATCTCCCTCCTCTCACCTTAAAAATATATCCCCTGTTCTTGAAACTCCCCCATCCTAGGTCTCACTCATGTCCTGAACAACCTCAACATGACAACACTCAAAGTATAGACAACCACATATGTCCCAGGCTATGCTTGTGCCTTTGGTGGTATTTGGAACATGGAAAAGATGAGGACTTCTCATTCCTGATGAAGGGCTTATGCCTGAATGTCAATTCTCCTGCTCCTCGGATGCTGCCTGACCAGCTGTGCTTTTCCAGCATCACACTCTCAACTCAGTATGTGAAACATGCCTTGTTGTGTTTCTATTCCGAGACTACCAACAACTCTTTATCTGATATATCGATGATGTCATACCTGTGCCTATCCCTAATTATGACACTCACCAGCCAGTTGTTTGCCTTTTCACTTAAACCATCATGTTCCCATGCTAAAATTCCCATCCTGGGTGTGCTATAGTGTTGTATTAATGTTCAATGTGAACTGGAGGAACAACATCACATTTTCATGTCACATCTCCCTATGCTAGCCCTGAACATTGAGTCAACAAACTTCACAGCATGACATCTACCCCTCCAGTTGGTTTAGAAACGGACTCCTTCCTTCACCTCCATTGCTTTTTTTATAAAAATGTATCGTGTTGTTTCACTCTCAACAGAATAGATTTTCTTTCTCTCTTTTGCACCCAGTATCTCCATGCATTTTACATTTCTATCTCACTTTTACTAACATTACCACTCTTTTTGTCTCCTGCTCTGAGCACCATTACCATTTATTCTACTTAATGTTTCTCCCACTCTCTCAACAGCATAAAAATGTTTAAATTCCAAGACTGTTCAGTTCTGAAGAAAACATTTCAGACTCAAAATGTTAATGCTGTTTGTTTTTCCATGTCATGTATGCAGCTGGACTTTGTCAGTTGCAAGTGGTGACAACAGCTCCACTGCAGTCACTGTGTAAGTCGAGCAGGCTGTTGCACTTGATTTGATGTGATTTATCGTTGTCACACATACCTAAGTGCAGTTGAAAGTTGTGTTTTGTGTACAGAATAAGCAGATCATAGGGTGATTGAACAGAGCAAGGCAGAGAAAGTTCTGGCAGCAAGGAGAGTACAAAAAGAGATCGCCATTAGATTTGAAATTTGAGAGACCCATTCGAGAGACGAATAACAGCGAGTAAAAATTTGTTCTTGAACCCACTGGTATGTGCGTTTAAGCTTTTGTATCTTCTGCGTGATGGAAGAGGTTGGGAGAGATTATTACCAGGATTGGAGGTGTCGCTGTTGACGTTCGCTGCCATTCCGGAACTACAGTATACGTAGAGGGAGTCCATGGCTTGTGTGATTGTCTGGGCTGCTCACATAACTTTCTGTAGGTTCTTATGGCCATGGGTAGAGCAATTACCGTACCAGGCCATGATTTAGCTGGGTAGAAAGCTTTCTATGATGCATTTATAAGAGTTAGTGAGGGTCCTTACAGACATGCTGAATTTCATAAGCGTTCAGAGGAAGAAGAGGCATTGTTGTGCCTTCTTGATTATCACACCTCTTGTGGGAGGTTCAGTGCAGGTTGCTGGTTATCATCACTCCAAGGAATTTGACGCTATCGACCCTCTCCACCTCAGCTCCATTGTTGTAAGTAGGGTCATGTTCTTCTTCTTTCTTCCGGAGGTCGATGATCAAGCTCCTTAGTTTTGCCCACCACTTTGGAGGAGAGCTCGTTACCTTTGCATCACAAGATCAAGCATCCTATCTTCTTTCTGTATACTTACTCATGGTTGTCTGATATCTGTCATACAATGGTAGTGTTTTCAGTGAACTTGGAAATGGCATTCGGATGAAATTGTGCCACATAGTCCCGAGTGTACAGGGAGTGCAGTAGGAGCTTGAGTACATATTCTTGGGAGGCGCCGTTGTTGAGGCGCATCGCAGAGGAGGTGATTTTATCTTTCTTTACTGACTGCAGTCTATGGGTCAAGAGGTTGAGGATCCTGTTGCAGATAGCAGACCCAAGACCTAGGTCTCAGAGTTTGGAGGTTAGTTTGGTTGGTATTATAATGTTGAAGGTGGAGCTGTAATCAATAAGTAGAAGCCTGACACAGGTATCTGTATTATCCAGATGTTCATCGAATGAGTGCAGGATGAGAAAAATGGCATCTACCGTGGACCTGTTGCACTGGTAGGCAGATTGCAAGGGATTGAGGCAGGCTGGGGGTCTAGGGTTGATGTGATCCATGACTAACCTCTCAAAGGACTTTGTAAATATGGAAGTCAGAGGCATCAAGCGGTAGTCATTGAGACACATTGCATGTGCTTTCTTTGGTACCAGAATAATGGAAGCAGTTGGGGACTTCAGATTGTAACAACGAGGGGTTAAAGATGTCAGAAAGTTCTCTCGCTAGCTGGTCTGCACAGGATCTAAGTGCATGGCTGGGGACTCCATCCGGACAAGTTGCTTTCCTTGGGTTCACTCTCAAGAAGGCGATCTGACATCTGCAGCAGCGACTGGAGGAATAGGAAGATCTGGGGTTGTTGGGGGCAGGTGGTACCATTCCATTGGCATTCTATTTGAACGGATTGTAAAAAGAAGATCAGGGAAGGCTGTGTTTTTCTCTGCTATTCTGTTCTGCTTCAATTTGCATCCTGTTATGCTGTGTAGGCCTTGTGACAGGCGATGGGTGTCCATTTGGTTAGTTTGGGTCTCTAACGTAGTCCTGTACTGCCTCTTGGCATCTGTAATAGCCTTGCAGAGGTTGTATCTAGAATTGTTATGAAAGTCTGAGTCATTCAACTTGAATGCCACATGCCCGGTCTTCAGTAGGCAATGGATATCCCAGTTCATACAAGGTTTCTGGTTGATGAACGCACTGATTTTCTTCTTTGACACACAGCCGTCTATACATATGCCAATCACGTCTGTGACGGTGACAGCATACTTGGCTAGGATGACTGCTGAACTCTGAAATATGGTTCAGCCCAACGATTCCAAGCAGTGCCACGGAAGCCCTTCTGCAGCTTCAGACCAGCACTGTCCTACTTTCTGTGCTTGGTCCTCAAGTTTCAGATTCTGCTTATAAACTGGGAGCAGGAACACAGTGCTGTGATCTGATTTTCAAAAGTGTATTTGTGGTATGGGGTGGTAGGCATTGTTGGTGGTTCAGTAGCAATGGTTCAACATCTGTTGCGGAAGCTTCTATGTTACATGCTCTTGTGACTGTAAGGGAAGGCAGTCGCATGATTTTGTGTGATAGAACCCTTGAACAAATTACACCTCTGCTACTATATTGCTCCATTCCAGCAATGGCCAGGATATGTTTTCAATATTAGAGTGGGAAGCAGAAGACTGAATACCGGTGGCATTCAAGTGGAGTGCGAGAATATCAGCAGAGAGGAACAGAGAACTTTCTTCTAACCGATCTGCCACTTGGACCACCGCCAGTTGTAAAGTGAGGCCAGTAAGGCCCCCGTTCTTGGAAATAACGTGCATCTCGGCTGCTATTATTTCTCGCTGTCTTGTGTAAGACCTCATACTCGGAAGTGAGGAGATGGAAAAATGGGCTGTTGGTCAACTTGATTGTGGCATCATGGAAATGCCAGTCTTGCTGCCTCTTTCTTTCTCTCTCGTAACTACAGCATGAGAGAAGTTAGAATGAGAGTTCAAGTGTTGCACAGTTTTGCAGGAGAATCATTTGCCGAAGTGAATGAATGAATGGATGACGGAGAGGGGAAAGAGCCGGGAGGCAGCTTGAACTCTTGGTGGTTGCAATGGAAGTTTCGGCAATGTGAGCAATGGAGAATTCGGGCAGGAAAATGCAGAGAGTTTTGCGCTCTCTGCTGGCCGTGGCTGGTAGGATTGTGTAAAGTGGAGATTTTCTCAGAACAGTAGGTGCTGTGAACAGCAGGGAGCAGTAAAAGAGAAGTGAATATTGAGGAGAGGGAGAAAAGGGCAGTGTGGGAAGTGTGAGGTAATGACTGAGAGAGTGTGTTTGGGTGAATGTGGAGGACTTGTAGAGAGATTCGGTTGTTGTAAAATGTGTGGATTTGTTGTGACTTTGTAAAGATTGGTTATCGTGAGAGTGAATAAACGTGGCGGGCGTAGGGGGTGGAGGGAGTGAGTGGGGAAGGAAGGAAGCAGGATTGAGACATCGAGATTGTTTGCACTGATGGCAAAAGATGGGAATGCCGCAAGGTAAAGAATGGTGTAAAAGACTGCGTCTCACTGTATTGGTCAGGCTGCACTGCTGCATCCATTCACAGGTGCTATCCCACTACTGAGCAGTGCGGGGGCTTTGACCTGCTCCGTTTCCGACCTGGGCCGGTTCACCCCTCTGCAGCACACCTGGTCCACCCGAGTTCCCCGAGGAGCACCATGTGGACACTGCCCTGAGTGTGGGCACCCGATCGACACAGATCACAACAGCCCAGAACTCCCAACCTCAAGTCATCCGGCAGCCTCAGCCTCCCAGCAGCGGGATTACAGGCGCGCGCCATAGCCCCCGGCGATCGCGTGATGCTTCCCTCAGTTGCCTTCAGTTCAAACCGCAGCAACAGCTCCACTGCAGACATTGCTGCAAAGACAACAGGCGGACGCAGTTTCACAGAGTCATCGAGTCATGCAGTACGGAAACAAACCCTTCAGCCCAATCACTCTGTGCCGAACATAATCTCAAACTAAACTCGCCGGAGCTCACTGCTACTGGTCCAGATCCAATCTTTCCCTTTTCATGTACTTACCCAAATATCTTTTAAACATTGTAACGGTACCCAAATCCATCAGTTACTCAGGAACTTCATTCCACTGTCTAACCCCCAAACTCCATGGAAAAAAATATGCCCCTCATGTCTTTTTCAACTCTCGCACTTCTGCCCTTAATATGTGCCCCTCTCCTGAAATCCCCCATCCGAGGAAAAAGACAACTACTCTTCATCCTATCTATACCCTTCATTATTTCATTTTATAAACGTCCATAAGGTTTCCACTTGACTTGCTACTCTCCAGTGTAAAAGGTTCCAGCCTATCGCTTCACTTCACTTCAGCTCTGATGTAGATTCATCGAGATTCGTAACACGAGCTTGCTTTCTCTCCATCGACCATTGTGATCTCCAACACTTTTTGTTTCCTGTTACAGATTCCAGCATCTGCAGTAATTTGTTCCTACCCAGTCTATCCAGCCTTTCTTTACAGCTCAAACTTTCCATACCTGGCAAAATCCAGTAAATCTCTTCTGAATTCCTCCAGCTTAAAAATATCCTTCCTATTACTTGGCAAACAGAACTGAACACTATATTCCAGAAGATGTCTCACCAATGTCCTGTCCAAACACAACATGACTTTTCAACGCCTATACTCAAAGGATTGAGCAATGAAGGCACAGCGTGCAAAATGTCTCTTGAACCACCCTGTCTATATGTGATGGAAACTTCAAGGAATGGTGTACCTGAACCCAATGGCCTCTCTGTTCTACCAACACTACTTGTGTATAAACACAACCAAGGCCCTACTTTTTATTAATGACTTGGATGAGGGAGTCGAAGGGTGGGTCTGTAAATTTGCAGATGATACGAAGATTGGTGGAGTTTTGGATTGTGAGGAGGGCTGTTGTCGGCTGCAAAGAGACTTAGATATGATGCAGAGCTGGGCTGAGGAGTGGCAGATGGAGTTCAACCCTGCCAAGTGTGAGGTTGTCCATTTTGGAAAGACAAATAAGAAAGCGGAATACTGGGTTAACGGTAGGGTTCTTAGTGAGGTGGAGGAACAGAGGGATCTTGGGGCCTGTGTTCATAGATCTTTGAAAGTTGCCACTCAGGTGGATTGAGCTTGTAAGAAGGCCTATGGTGTATTAGCGTTCATTAGCAGAGGGATTGAATTCAAGAGTCGTGAAATGATGTTGCAACTGTACAGGACTTTGGTTAGGCCACATTTGGAGTACTGTGTGCAGTTCTGGTCGCATCACTTTAAGAAAGATGTGGAAGCTTTGGAGAGGGTGCAGAGAAGATTTACCAGGATGTTGCCTGGAATGGAGAATAGGTCGTACGAGGATAGGTTGAGAGTGCTAGGCCTTTTCTCGTTGAACGGCGATGGATGAGGGGTGACTTGATAGAGGTTTATAAGATGATCAGAGGAATAGATAGAGTAGACAGTCAGAAACTTTTTCCCCGGGTGCAACAGAGTGTTACAAGGGGACATAAATTTAAGGTGAAGGGTGGCAGGTATAGGGGAGATGTCAGTCGTGGGCTCTTTACCCAGAGAGTGGTGTGGGCATGGAATGCGCTGCCTGTGGGAGTGGTAGAGTCAGAATCTTTGGTGACCTTTAAGCCGCAATTGGATAGATACATGGATGGGTGCTTAAGCTAGGACAAATGTTTGGCACAACATCATGGGCCGAAGGGCCTGTTCTGTGCTGTATTGTTCTATGTTCTATGTTCTATGTTTTCGTTGTCCCCTATGGGTCCTACCCTTATTTGTTGAACCCAAATGCAATATCTTCCATTTATCCAGACTTAACACCATCTGCCATTTATGAACCCATTGACCCATTTGAACAAGATCCCTTTGTAATCTTAGGAAACCTATTTCACTGGCTACTACGCTACCACTTTTGGTACTGTCTGCAAGCTGACTAACCATGCCTTCTATTTGCTCATCCAAATCATTCATATAGATGACAAACAAAAGATTACCCAGAACCGATCCTTGTGGAACACTCTGGTGACAGGCCTTCAATCTGAAAGCACCCCTCAACCATTAGTCTCTTTCTCCTGCCATTAAGCCAATAATGCATCCAATTGGCAAGCTCAATCTTGTGACCTAACTTTACTAATTAGTCTATAATGTAGAACCTTGTCAAAAGTTCTACTGAAGTCCAAGTAAACAATATCTACTGTTCTGCCTTCATCAATCGTTTTGGTAACTTCTTCAAAACTGCAAGCATGTTTGTGAGAAATTAGTTTTCTCACACAAAGCCACGCTGACTATCCCGAATCAATTTATGTCTCTCTAAATGTCCATAAAGTTTATGTTTTAAAATCACCTCCATCAATCTACCCACAACCAAAGTCAGACAGGCCAATAGTTCCCGGCTTTCTCCTTACAACATTTCTTAAGCAAATCTAGGAAAAAATGTCTACTCCTATCTCTCCAAACCTTTGCTATTCATATATTTACCTCGGTGTCTTTTAAACATTGCAATTGTGCTCAACATTCAGGATTTCCTCAGGAAGTTCATTCCACATGTGAATCACCTTCTGTGTAAAAATAAATTGCCCCTCATGTCTTTTTAAAATCTCCCTCCTCTCGTCTTAAAAATCCTTTCAAGGAGCTGACTTTCACCCGCAGAGAAAAAAACGTCAACGCCGCTGGCGTTTCCCCTCGCCGCACAGCTCGACTTTCTTCCCACGCTGCACCGTGAAATGGCGGGACCGGCCTGTCGCTCACGCTTGAAGCTTTGATCGGGACCACTCTCAGGGAGGCGGCGTCCGCCAACGGTATTCCGTCTGCTGCAGACCAGCCGAGTGAGAGGTTGCACTTGCGATTTTAAAAGGAAGTGGAGAATGCGGGTATCAATCCAGCTACCTCTCGCATACAGAGCAAGTGCTCTACCATTTGAGCTAATCCCCCAGTCGGCCAGCTGGCACTCTTTACACTCCTTCCACAGGGGATATTGAGCAATCATGCTCCGGGATGTGCAGGAAATCCTCTCACCCATCGGACGGCTGAGACCAAACATTGCTGATGCCTGTCTCAATGAAACAACCAACTTGTTGGAGGAGCAGCAGCGGCAGCTGGTGGACTCAGGCGAGGCTGAAGGTCTCATGAACGAGGAAAGACGTGCTGTGCATATGGCAATTGCTGATTGGAGGTCGAAACTACTTCAACCACGGCGCAGCCACCACGAGCGTGAGCTGATGTTGCAGGGCCCCGCCTGACTGATAGAAGACTTCATTTAGTTGCAGTGGATGACGTCGCCGTTTTCTGCTAGGATCCGCTGTCCGTGCGCAGACTCATGTGCATATGTGACCAGTTTGAACGGGCCTTGGGGGCCAAGGTCAACCGAGGCAAGAGCGAGGCCATGCTCTTCGGGAACTGGGCCGACCAATCCTCGATCCTCTTCACCGTCAGGACCGACCACTGAAGGTGCTGGGTATTTGGTTCGGAGGGGCTGGGGCATATTCCAAGTCTTGAGAGGAGTGTATCAGCAAAGTGAGGCAGAAACTGGGCAGATGGAAGCTACGGTCACTCTCCATTGCGGGAAAAAACCTGGTCATCAGGTGTGAGGCACTGTCATTGCTGTTATACGTGGCACAGGTCTGGCCTATTCCCAGAACCTGTGCCGCTGCAGTCACCCGGGCCATCTTCCAGTTTATATGGAGGTCAAAGATGGACCGGGTCCGAAGGGACTCGCTGTACAAAGATCTGGGCAATGGGTGAAAAAATACACCCAATGCCACCCTCACCATGTTGGCCACCCTTGTGTGTGGCTGCATCAAACTGTGCGTGGATCCCCGGTACGCAAACACCAAGTGTCACTACGTACTGAGGTTATACCTGTCCCCGGTGTTGCGAAGGATGGGCCTGGCCTCGCTGCCGCGGAACGCACCGAGTAGTTGGACCGTTCCGTATCACCTGTCCTTTGTGGAGAAATTTATGAAGAAAAACACCTTTGACCACAAATCCATCAGGAAGTGGTCAGCACGTAGTGTCCTTGAGACCCTTCGGGAAAAGGAGAGGGCGGATCCTATCAAGCAGTTCCCTGAGCAGACTGTCAAAGCCATTTGGCAGAATGCCTCATCGCCAGAACTTTCCAACAAGCACCAAGACATGGCTTGGCTGGTGGTGAGAAGGGCTGTGCCTGTGAGATCTCTTATGCACGCCTGGACTCTCAGCCGCACCGCACGCTGCCCTCGAAGCGGCTGCAGGGGGGGACGAGACTGTCACACACCACCTTCTGGAATGTGCCTACGCAGAGGAAGTCTGGAGAGGAATGCAGTGGTGATTGTCGAGGTTCGTCCCGAGTAGCGCCGTGACGCGGGACTCTGTGCTCTACGGCCTGTTCCCCGGGACACACACCGAGACGAACATCAACTGTGCCTGGAGGATCATCAGCTCGGTGAAGGACGCTCTCTGGGCGGTCCGAAACCTGTTGATCTTCCAGCTGAAGGAGTTGACCCCAACTGAGTGTTGCAGGCTGGCACATTCCATGGTCCAGGACTACGTGTTGAGGGACGCGCTGAAGCTTGGGGCAGCTGCCGCTAAGGCGCGGTGGGGAAAGACCACCGTGTAACATCTGCCTGCCTAAGAAGAACAGAGGGCCCGCGCAGTCATTTGGGCCCTGCTGACGCCTCAGCTAAAAATGTAATTGTACAGACCTGTAAATAGGAATGATTACTCTGTTTTCAGTATGCAAACAAATTGAATGTTTACATATGTATGGCATGTCCAGTTGTACAGATCATCAAAGTATTTTATGAATAAAGCATATTTTTGAAATGAAAAAAAAGCGGATGTGTACTGCCTGCAGGATTTCCCTGCGGCAGGCTATTTCGATGTGACCTTCAGGAGCGTGAAGAATTGCGAGCAGCTCCTGAAGGTCTTCAAGGAGAAGGAAGGGGAACCTCTATTCTCCATCTTGTCAGCGGTCCCGTTGTGTTTGCTTCCTGCGCAGAGGAGTCGGATTGTAACAATCCAGATGTACAACCCTCACGTCCCAGCAGCAGATGTTCTGACCTTCCTGAGAAGATATGTCCAGGTCGAAGGAGAGAGTACCGATGTGGTCAATCATTTCAGGATCTGGACCAGCAAACGACAGGTCAGGGTAACTCTGAGGGTTGATGCCAGTGGGAACATCCTCCTCCCACCCTCCAGCTTTGCCATCGGAGGAAGCAGAGGTTACCTGACATACGCAGGGCAGCCGAAAGTGTGCCGAACCTGCGGGAGGTCAGGCCACATGGCGGCGGATTGTAAGGCGACTGTCTGCTGAAACTGCAAGCAGGAAGGCCACCCGACCAAGGAATGTAAGGAGGCCAAGAATTGTAATCTGTGCGGAGAGGCGGGCCACATTTACAAGGCCTGCCCAAGACAAGGGGCTGCCACCTACGCACAGATGGCTGGAGGTGGCAACACAAGCCGTGGACCGCCCAAGACCAGCAAGGTACCACAAAACAGCACGGGAACGGTGTCTGGAGGCACCCAGAAGGTAGGGCAGGCTGTAGCGGAGCAGATGGCAGACAGAGGGGAGAGGCAGCAGCCGATTCAAGCTCCTTCAAGACAGACGGAGGAAATGGAAGAGGAGGGACCAAAGGAGGCAGAGGATTGGATTACTGTCAAAAGCAGGAAGAGGAAATCTCCCAAAGCCACCCAGCAAAGGGGGAAGCGACACCTACACGACGAGGATACAGGCAGCTCTTCCGACGGTGAGGGCGGGCGCAAGGAGGGTCGTCACCAAAGGAAGAGACAGAGCGACGCGGGGAAATAGGAGGGCAGCACCGCCCAAACAGGGAAAGACAATCTCTCTGAGGGGATGGGTAAAGGCCTCCCCCGAACCAGTGAGAACCAAGAGGTACCCACCGGCCCACAGCTCCAGGTAACTGAGAGCAGCGGTCCTGTGACAGCCCCGCTGTCAGATGGAGAACTGGACTATGCGGACCCTGGGCCCGACCCGAAGACACCAGAGCGGGGAAATGGCTTCAGCGTGGAGCTGGACAGCTACCTCAGCCCTGGGAGGGTCCAGCAGTTTGCCGTCACCACGGGGATGCACACAGCTACCCCAGAGGGGCAAGACCAGCAGCAAATGGACAGTGTCAACCTTGTAAACTGTTAAAATGGGGTTAAAAATTGCCAGAATCAATGTGCGTAGCATCAAATCGGCTACGCAATGTGTTTCTACGATGGCCTTCCTGGCCAACGTTAAAGCCAACGTCCTGTTCCTGCAGGAGTGTGGGATAATGCACCTCAGCAGCTACAGGAGATGGTCGAGCTTGTGGGCCCATAGGCCGTCGGTTTGGTCGGGGGGCAATGATAGCCGCGCCTCCAGCCTGGGTATCCTGTTGCGAGGAGGCAACTTCACCATCTCTGAGGTTAAGGAGGTGGTGGGCGGGCACCTCCTCATTGCCGACATCATGTACAGGAATGCTCCCCGAGACTGATTAATGTGTACGCTCCAGTGGGTAAGAGTGAACGGTTAGCCATCCTGCAGCAGCTTCCACTGTTGCTGGCTACGTCCAGGCCGGTCATTCTGGCCGGAGACTTCAACTGTATCATTGATGCAGATGGACGATCTGGTGGGGGGGACAGTAAACTGGACGCCACATCCAGAGCCCTGATGGACACGGTAAAAGATGCCAAGCTGCATGACGTCTTCAGCACCCCTGCAGATGGAGCGCAGCGTAGATACACCTGGTCACGGGCAGACGGGTCTATCCGCTCAAGGATAGATTACCTGTTTGTGTTCCGTACGCTCTCGGTCAGATCCACCGACGTCAAGCCGGTGTTCTTCTCTGACCACTGCCTCCTGCTGGCCGACTGTCACCTACAGGACGAGCAGTGGGCTGGTAAGGGAACGTGGAAGCTGAACACAAAGCTGTTGACCCCAGGAAACATTGAGGAGCTCAAGAGGGACTACGCAGGTTGGAGAACTGTGAAGCCCCTCTTTGAGTCCCTAACGGACTGGTGGGAAACAGAAAAAGGGAACATCAAGAGGTTCTTGATGTCCGAGGGAGTCTTGCAAAACAAAGAGATATTGGAGTGCAGATTCATAGCTGCTTGAAAGTGGAGTCACGGGTAGATAGGATAGTGAAGGTGGCATTTAGTATGCATTCCTTCATCGGTCAAGAGTACTGAGTACAGGAGTTGGGAGGTCATGTTGCAGCTGTACAGGACATTGGTGAGGCCACTTCCTGTTGGAAAGATATTGTGAAACTTGAAAGGGTTCAGAAAAGATTGACAAGGATGTTGCCAGGGTTGGAGGATTTGAGCTATAGAGAGAGGTTGAATAGAGGTTGTTTTCACTGGAGTGTCAGAGGCTGAGGGGTGACCTTATAGAGGTTCATAAAATCATAAAGGGTATGGATTGGATAAATAGACAAAATGTCTTCCCTGGGTGGGGAGTCCTGAACTAGATTAGATTAGATTACTTACAGTGTGGAAACAGGCCCTTCGGCCAAACAAGTCCACACCGCCCCGCCGAAGCACAACCCACCCATACCCCTACATTTACCCCTTACCTAACACTACGGGCAATTTAGTATGGCCAATTCACCTGGCCCTGCACATCTTTGTGACTATGGGAGGAAACCAGAGCACCCAGAAGAAACTCATGCAAACACGGGGAGAATGTGCAAAGTCCACACAGTCAGTCGCTTGAGGCGGGAATTGAACGCAGGTCTCTGGCGCTGTGAGGCAGCAGTGCTAACCACTGTGCCACCGTGCCACCCACTAGATGGCATAGGTTTAAGGTGAGAGGGGAAAGATATAAAAGAGACCTTAGGGGCAACTTTTTCATGCAGAGGATGGTATGTGTATGCAATGAGCTGCCAGAGGAAGTGGTGGAGGCTCGTACGATTGCAACATTTAAAAGGCATCTGGATAGGAAGGTTTTAGAGGGAGTCGGACTGCGTGCTGGCAGTTGGGTACTAGATTGGGTTTGGATGTCTGATCGGCATGGACGAGTTGGACGGAAGGGTCTGTTTCCGTGGCTCCAAGGTGCTATGATTGCAGACTCCAACAAAGCTGGTCATAATTTGCAAAGTGTCCATTCATCATATCGGAACATCTTCATGTTGCCATACTCGAAATCAATTGCTTTTCTCCAGCACTGATCTACTCGACTGTGTCTGCAATGAAAGAGCACATTTGGACAAATTCAGCAAACGACAGTCATTCTGCCAAATGCAATCAACGCTCTCACTCAGAGGCAGAGTAAGGCGGAAAGTAGCAGCTCATGCGCCAATTCCTCCAGACGACCAACTGCAGCCGCCTGTTGTCTTTGCAGCAACGTCTGCAGTGGAGCTGTTGCTGCCGTTTGAACTGAAGGGAACTGAGGGAAGCGCCACGCGATCGCCGGGGGCTGTGGCGCGCGCCTGTAATCCCGCTGCTGGGAGGCTGAGGCTGCCGGATGACTTGAGGTTGGGAGTTCTGGGCTGTTGTGGTCTGTGTCGATCGGGTGCCCACACTCAGGGCAGTGTCCACATGGTGCTCCTCGGGGAACTCGGGTGTACCAGGTGTGCTGCAGAGGGGTGAACCGGCCCAGGTCGGAAACGGAGCAGGTCAAAGCCCCCGCACTGCTCAGTAGTGGGATAGCACCTGTGAATGGATGCAGCAGTGCAGCCTTACCAATACAGTGAGACGCAGTCTTTTACACCATTCTTTACCTTGCGGCATTCCCATCTTTTGCCGTCGGTCGAAACAGTCTCACCATGTCAATCCTCCTTCCCACCTTCCTTCCTTCCTTTCTTCCCCACTCTCTTCCGCCGCTTCCCTCCACATCCTACGCCCGCCACGTTTATTCACTCTCAGGACAACCAATCTTTACAAAGTCAGCGACAAATCCACACAACCGAATCTTTACAAGTCCTCCACACTCACGCAAACACACTCTCTCAGTCATTACCTCACACTTCCCACACTGCCCTTTTCTACCTCTCCTCAATATTCACTTCTCTTTTACTGCTCCCTGCTGTTCACAGCACCTACTGCTCTGAGAAAATCTCCACTTTACACAATTCTACCAGCCACGGCCAGCAGAGAGCGCAAAACTCTCTTCATTTTGCTGCCCGAATGCTCCATTGCTCACATTGCCGAAACTTCCATTGCAACCACCAAGCGTTCAAGCTGCCTCCCGGCTCTTTCCCCTCTCCGTCATCCATTCATTCATTCACTTCGGCAAATGATTCTCCTGCAAAGCCGTGCAACCCTGCAACTCTCACCCTAATGTTGCATGTACTGCAGAAAGAGGGAGAGAGGCAGCAAGATTGTAATTCCATGATTTGTCTTTGAGCCACAATCAAGTTTGCCGCCACCCCATTTTTCCGTGTCCTGTCTGCCGAGTATTCGCTCTTGGAGAAGTCGTCGAGAACGTGTATCACCCTAAATGCGCCTTATTTCCGAAGACGGGCGTTTCCGACCTCGTTGCAACTGGTGGTGTTCCAAATGTGAGATCAATCCGAAGAAAGCTGTGATTTCTGCTGTGATTCTCGCAGTCCACTGGAATATCACCGGTAATCAGTCAACCTGCTGTTTCCCACTCGCATGTCGAAAACAAATCCTGATTTACTTCAGTCCTGCATTTTTTCTGGCAACAATGGAGCGATATAGTAGAACAGGCATAATTTATCCAAGGGTTCTATCCCACAAATACAGCCCCTGCCCTCACTTAGAGTCACAAGATCACATAACGTCGCTGCTTTTACTATTGTCCCAGATGAGGAATTGCAGCAGCCTGTTATCTTTCTCGCAATCACTGCAGTGAAGCTGTGGCTTCTTTTTGAACTGAAGGCGGCTGCATCAGTCCTCACTCCGCACTCATTCACCCCACCTTCACTTATCATTTCACTAATTCTCACATCCTTAGTTTCCCGACAACTAATCATCACAACCAGATCACCAATACATAGACACATTTTGAAACAAACGAATCTTCAACTGTGTCAAGACTAAGCTATCACAGCCGGGCATATCCCGCAGCATATAAATAACTGCTGTGGTCCTGATGCGCCAGTTTGAAAGCCATCCTCAATCTCTTCCATTCTCCAGCCCAGGACCTGGGCCTGTTCTTGAATGTCGCCAAAAAAGGTACTCAGATATGCACTTAACCCTGATCAGTCAAACATTCCTCATCCTTGACGGTGCAGAAAGTAATAATTTTTCGAAGTCCAGTTCAGTAGGTAAGAAGACAAGTTAGAGTGACTGTTTAGAGACGATGGCCCTTCCTCAGAAGCGGATCCGAAACGTTGACTCCGATTTCTCTTCACAGATGCTGCCAGACCTGCTGAGATTTATCAGCCATTTCTGTTTTCGTTTCTTATTTACAGCACCCGCAGTTCTTTTTTTTTAACATTTGTACTATTCCTGGACTATTGTTAAGGCTACATTCGGGGTTTCAGTGGCTCTTTTCTCATTCTCACAAACGAATGTAGCAGTTGATGCAGTCATCTGGCAACACCACTTCCTGTATATACGATTTGGATTCAAACATAAGCAGAATTAGAGGAATTGATTATATCCTGTGTAATTATAAACTCTGTATTCAATGTAAGCTGACAACTCATAAGCAACTTTAGCTTCTTGCACACCACTGCATTTACATTGGCACAAGTCATCATCATAGGCTGGAATTGCACGTTTATTTTTCAGAATAATTGGTACATAAACCTCCAAGATTATACATTTCAAACTGCTGAGGTCACAGCTAGAAGATTCAACCAGGCAGTAACTGCCCGTTTAATGGCATCTTAGTCACACTCCCAATGCACAAAATGCTGACATTGCATTTGTCTTCCTAATTCTCAACCGAAACTTTATGTTAATCTTCAGAGAATCCTGACCTCAGATTTCAAATTTCATTTGTGCTTCAGATTTCCAAAGTCTTTCATCATTTAGAAAATTGTTGATGCCTCCAATCTCCCGACTAAATTGCATATTTGTAGCAATAATGTCAGTGGAGCTATTCCTGCCATTTGAACTGAAAGTTGCTCAGTTAAGACTCCCAGTTGCTATATATATGAAAATGTTGAGTATTCACAATCATGACAGTCACAGCCACAAGAGCGAGTAAAATTATTCAGTTTTTCCACCTCATCTGCTCCATTGACCAATTTTACAAGCACAGCAATATAGAAAACAGGGAATGGAGTTGGCCATTTGACCCATTAAACCCAGCCACCATTCAGGCAGATTATGGTTGATAGGAGAAATAGACAAAGTCTTTTCCCTGGGGTGGGGGAGTCCAGAACTAGAGGGTATAGGTTTGGGGTGAGAGGGTAAAGATATAAAAGAGACCTACGAGGCAACTTGTTTAATCAGAGAGTGGTACACGTATGGAATGAGCTGACAGAGGAAGTGATGGATGCTGGTACAAGTGCAATATTTAAAAGACATCTAGATGGGTTTATGAATTAGAGGGATTTGGACAGATGTGGGCCAGGTGCTGGAAGGTGGCACTAGATTGAATTGGGATATCTGGTCAGCACAGACAAGTTGGACCAAAGGATCTATTTCTGTGCTGTACATCTCTATGACTCTATGACTATGAAAGCATGGGAACGGTTAAAGCATGAAGACCATGGTGATCTGTTGCAAGGGGTCTGTGGAATGCTACACTAGTCAAAAGGTCACCGTGGCAGGATGGGATAAGAATAGTGGAATGTTCTTACGTCAATTAGCAGAGTAAGGTTGGGGCTGAAAGGTCACTATAGCGGAATGAAATAACACAATTAGTAAAATCAGCCTCGCCTGCTAAATATCATCATGGCAGGGCTGGGAAAGGTTGTTACAATAAACATTTGGGACAGGACATTAAATATTTAATTAATAGTTAATAAAGTCAGCCTGTTTGAGATCTTTGAGAATAAATATCTAATTAGTAGTTAGTAGAGTCAGACTGCCTGATACCCTTGACAGTAAAATATCTGATCATTGCATTATAACAATATCAAGTAGGGTCTGGGATGAAAGACCATTGTTGCAGAGCTGACACGAAACATCTAATCTTGACATTAGAATAACATTAAGTAGAATGTCGGAAAAGTATAGTGGCAGAATTAAAGCAATAATGGGAACTAACATCACTGGTTTATTGTATAGCTGGAGTGAGGTAATTTTGATTAACACAGTTGGACATGCTGATAGGCTCACAAAAACATGATAAAAGAAGGTATAAAGAGCCATGGACCCTGAGGTTCGGGGGAATTCAAGAATTTACTTTCTGAGTGTCATGGTTTTTTGTTTGCAAATAAAAGACCCACTCCTTGAAGAACTCTCTGCATCTCCTGGTAATACTCTGTCTCAACACCACATTACTGTTCTCTCCCCATGTTCCATGATACACTTCACCCTTCTAGATCTACCTATTTATTTCGTAAATATCTTTCATGACTGGGCCTTCACAGATGTTTGTCTTCAAAAATTGCACAGATCTGCCACCCTCTGAGTGATGAAATTTCACCTCATCACAATCAGAAATGACGAACTCTATAATCTGAGACAACGTCCCATTCTTGTGAATGCCCTGTCAAGGGGAAAACATTATTCCTGTATGCAATCATTCTGGCCCATTAAGCCTTCACCGGAAGTGTGTTTTTGTTTTTGCCGCTGTTTACCTGTTATTTACTCAACTATGCTATTTAAGTCTGTGATCTGCCTGTATTGCTCGCAAGACAAAGCTTTTCACTGTGACATGTGACAATAAATTCAATTCAATTCAATTCTTTGCAATTCGCAATGCAATCTGCTCTCATTCTTCAAAACTCCAGTGAGCACAGGCCTAGTTGACACAAATTCTCCTCATGCAACAACCTGCCATCCCAACAATCAGCCCAGTGACATTTACTGCATTTCTGCATTGATGGTGTATATTTTCTTTGGTAAGCAGAGCAATACCACACTGAATATTCTGGTCATTGTTTCACCAAAGCCCTACACACCTGCAGGAGATTGCTGTTGCTCCTATACACAAACAATCTTGCAACAAAGGCCATCATATCACTTAGTTTCCCAACCATTTGCTGAACCTGCATCTTAGTTTGACTAATTAGTGTTACAAGGACTCTCAGTTTACTTTGTGCATCAACAATTCCAATCTATCACTATTTAAAGATTTCTTCCTATTCATTTTTGCTTACTGATATGGACAATTTCACACTTAGCCATGTGGTCAATTTGAAGATAAAATCTACTTGATGTGATTGGATCTCAGTGTGACTGAACAGGCCAATTTTCCACCTTGGGACTCATTATGACCCCATGAACTTTAGACTCATGGGGACTCACCATGATGCAATTGAATCTAGAGGACAGAATTTGTTTCATTTTGTTTCATATTTAAGGTTCAGCAGGAAAAAGAGAGCTCCTTGCCAACTTCATTCATCGCTAGCTTGACAGACATTTCTTTCTCCATTTTCAATGATTGGTAGTAAGTGTCTCCAAATTATTAATGTCAATGCTGCAATGACAGCTTCAGGTCCTTGGAAATGTTTTCTTGCTCCTGCTCTTGAACTTGACGGTTGTGAAACTAAAACCTGGGTTGGGGGTATTGGGGAAAGATTAAAATAGGAGTCTTGAGTACGGTGTTCAGTAGCATAAATTAATCTTTGCTTCATGACTGGGCCTTCATCACAATCATTTGCCACATGTATGGCAGAGGTCAGAGATCACTCCAAATCTGGGCCCTGGCTGCCCTCTTAAACACAGCTTGGATTGGAGGAGAAGTCTGTGACACTCTACTATTCCCAATGAACGACAGGATTTTTATACACTTCATGTTACAATAATCAAATGCAGCGTTGATGTCATTGTTCCATCCCCCCAATCTATGCATCCAATCCATCCACCCGATCAAAGATGAACGCCCCTACTGAGAACGCTAGCATCTCCCAAGATCTTGTGATGTTTACCACACTTCCTATACCTGTCCTTGGGTTCCTACAATATATCTTATTGACGAGATCGCAACACTGATTGTTATGTCCCTTCCTAGACATTTGTCAGCTGCATCATAGACTTGCTTATGATTAATGACATTTCAGATTTGGTTATGCCATTCATATCCTTTGCTGACCTTAATATGGACTATTAAAAGGAAGTTAATTTCTATTAATTGCTATCATGGTTGTAAAATCAGCTCCAGTATAAAGTTACTTATAAGCTTATACATAGTCAGGCCTGATACTATGATCCTGTGACAAACCTAACAATTTTGGGAGCAGAAACAAAAACAGAAACTGTTGGAAGAGTCAGCTAGTCTGACAGCACCTGTGGAAAAAAATCTGAGTTAATATTTGGATCAAAGTTTTCCAAGGAAGGGTCACTTGACCTGAAACCTTAACTCTGATTTCTTTCCACATATACTACCAGACTGGGTGAACTTTTCTCAAAATTTCTGCTTTTGTTTTTTGATTGACAGCATCTGCAACTCTTTGAGTGTTAATTTTGGGAGGAGTTTCCCTCTTATCTGATTTGGAAAAGTGAAGCAATCCCAGTCTCTTTGTCTAGCAGCTACCTTTTACACCTTCATCTATTCTGCATGCTGTAAGAGGGTTTAGAATAGAAACTTGATAACAGGGCCATACTGACCCTGTTTTACAATTGTTTCTGTCTCCCTTGCTACCTTATTTGTTGCTTGGGACTGTTATGATCTTCTTTGTATTTTTCCCTTGTTCTGGTCTCCCTGTTGATGAGAAAAAGTTCCCAGCAAAGATATGTATTGTAACCAGTCTCTATGTCACATTAATTCACATTCTAATGCTTGCAGTCAATTCAGGAAATACAAAAAGATGCTAATTCATACTAATTGCTATGAAATTCATAATGTCAATTTTAATAAACAGGAAATTGCTTCTAAAATGGAATTTACTGTCCCAACTCTTTGCATTGACTATTTTGTTTGATAAGATAACATCGATTCATATTTCATTATTAAGACTGAAACTCCGTCATTTGCCCAACTCCTGAATCTTGTCTGAATTCCTGAGGATTGACATGAAAATTGTCAGATTCTTTGTTCTGAATGTTACCTTAGAATCATCTTATTCTCAAAGCTATCACTGTTCTAATTTGTGCTCTCTGTCTGATGCTGAACTAAGTAATCTAATTCTGTTTTTGCAGCAAAAAAATCATCTCCACTAAATATAGTCTGAACGAAGATCCACAGGCAGCAATCTGCTGCACCATCTGGTCATGGGCAGCTCCAATAGAGACAAGGAAGAAGCTGAATCTTTTGAGGGGTACAAATGACCTGCAAGATTTTGGGTCAGAAGGAGACCAAAATGGAGTGGGAAAAGTAATGGCTTTGCAGAGGGTTGGGAGCAAGTAGGCCACAGAGGATGGGGATAAGAAAGAGACTACAGAGGGTCAGAAAAATAAAGAGGCTTCAAGGAACAGTGAGGACAAAAAAGAAGTCTCCATATTTGATGGAGCAGAAAGAGCCTGCAAGCTTGTGATTGATTAAAATCAGGAAGGACAAATGGAGTGGCTGCAGAGCTGGGGGAAACCACAAGTGGCAGGTTGAAAGGGGTGGGGGTGGGGGATGGGAGGTGACTGCACATGTTGGGCAGAGGAATGGCTGCAAGCCGGTCAGATAAGCAGATTTTTGGGAAGGAATGGTGAGCTGCAAAGAATGCGGGTGCAGGGAAGGTGAAAAGAAAAGAGAAGATTTTTAAGTTTGGCAACAAAGGAGAATGCACCTAAATCAGAGCTATGGCACTTGTAATCACTGAGACTATGAATTTGTTGCAAATGAATATGGAAACTATAGCTTTTTGCTGTATATCTTGAGGAACCACGTTTTCAGAAAAACACAGTGCAAGGTATTTTAATAGCACAATTTCAGCTGTTGAAATGGTATCAAATATTGACATCTGAGGTGCCACTAAAAACATGCTTACTGCCTGGGTAAGTGTTGGGGAGATTTCACTGGGGTATTTAATGTAGGGCTAGGGAGGGTGACACTAGTTCTGCAACAGACACTTCTAGTTCCAGCCCTGAAATGGTTAACAACAGCCAAGCGAGCTGCTGCTGGCGACTGCATGAGTACCTGGCTGGAACTTGTAAGGGATATGCATAATGTTAATTAAATCTTGGAGCCTGTAAATACCAGCCAGTATCAATTGCCCCATCGAAACTCGGGATTAATAAAGAAATCGATCGGAATCTGTAACTGTTAGACAAGTGTGAATTGCTCTATCGGAACCTGTAACTGTTAAGTGTGAATGGCTCTATTTAAGTCTAAAGTTGATAAGTGTAATTGTCAATTTAAACTGAAACTATTGAAAATGGCTAGCCTGTCAGACGCATAGTAATTCCTTGAAACAATGAACTATTGAATACGGGATCGGAACCGCTCCCGGGGATGGCTGAGCCATTGTCAAGCACAGCAGGAGCTGGACAGGCACTTCGATGCGGCCAATAGGAGGATGGATCCCCAGCACGCGCAGATGAATGGACCAATGGGGAAGGTGAACTGACCGGGGACTCCAGGCAGCGCGAAGTATAATTGTGTCAAGTTTGAACGAGAAGGGAGAACGCCTTCACCAACGAATGCATGCTTGTAGATTCGTTGTACCAGTTAAGATTCTGTGAATAAACTGCTGTCTGCGTCTAACCATAGTTGCCAATGTGAGTCTCTCCTTCCGAAAGAACACTCAAAGACGGGACCCCGCGGGTCCGTCTTAACATTTCTTCTAGCTGCGACCTCAGCGATCTGAAAAGTAGTCTTAGGGTTTTGGAGGCATATGTACCAATTATTCTGAAACATAAATGTGTATTTCCACCTATACCTGATGATTTATGTCAATTTAAATGCAGTGATGTCCAAGAAGCTAAACATTTCTTATGAGTTGTGAGTTTACTCTGCATACAGGGTTTATAATTACAAATGACATAATCAATCCCTCTAATTCTGCTTATGTTTAAATCCAAATTCTATTTATAGAAAGTGGTGTTGCCATATGACAACATCAAAGGCTACATTAATGTATGAGAATGAATAAAGAGCCACTGAAAACCTAAATGTTTCCTTGAGAAAATCTAACAATAGTCTCAGAGCAATAGTCCAAAAGTTAGAAAAACAAAAGGAACTGCAGATGCAGTAAATCAGAAACAGGGACAGAAGTTGCTGGTAAAGCTCAGCAAACTGGCAGCATTTGTGAAGAGCAATCAGAGTTAATGTTATGTCCAAGTCTAAGGAATGGGCACCAGATCTGAAATGTTCACACTGATATCTCTTCTTCGCTGTTGCCAGACCTGCAGAGCTGGTCCTCCAAAAATTATTATTTTGTGCCCTGTCTAGGATGAGGAATGTTTGACTGATCAGGGTTGAATCCATATATGAGTAGATTTTGGCAGCATTCAAGAACAGGCAAGGTCCTGGGCTAGGGAGTGGAAGAGATTGAGGGTAGCTTTCAAACTGGCACATCAGGAGCACAGCAGTTATTTGTATGCTACCAGATATGTTTTTCCGTAACAGTTTAGTTTTAGTGAGTTTGGAGAAGATTTGTAGCACAGATACTGGGCGTACGTTTCCTCACTGAGCTGGAAGGTTTGCTTTTAGACATTTTGTCACCATACTAGGTAACATCATCCTCCTCTATATTGGGGAGACAGGCCGCCTACTTGCGGAGCGATTCAGAGAGCACCTCTGGGCCACCCGGACGAACCAACCCAACCACCCTGTAGCACAGCATTTCAACTCCCCCTCCCACTCCACCGAGGATATGCAGGTCATTGGACTCATCCACCGCCAAACCACAACAACGCGACGATCGGAGGAGGAGCGTCTTATCTTCCGACTGGGAACCCTCCAACCACAGGGGATGAACTTGGACTTCACCAGTTTCTTCATCCCCCCTCCCCCAACCTTGTCTCAGCCGAATCCCTCCAGCCCGGCACCGCCTTCCTGACCTGCAGTCTTCTTCTTGACCTCTCCGCCTCCATCCTACTCCAACCTATCACCCTCACCTTGACCTCTTTCCACCTATCACATTTCCAACGCCCCTCCTCCAAGTCCCTCCTCCCTACCTTTTATCTTCTCCTACTGAACACTCTCTGCTCATTCCTGAAGAAGGGCCTGTGCCCGAAACATCGAATCTCCTGTTCCCTGGATGCTGCCTGACCTGCTGTGCTGTTCCAGCAATAAAGTTTCAACCAACATCATCAGTGAGCCTCCGGTGAAGCACTGGTGTTATGGCCCACTTTATATTTATGTGTTTAGGGTTCCTTGGGTTGGTGCTGTCATTTCCTTTCCTTTTTTCAGAGGGTAGTAGATGGGATCAAAATCGATGTGTTTGTTGATAAAGTTCCAGTTCGAATGCCAAGCTTCTGGGACTTCTCTATTTGGCTTGTCCTGGGGTGGATGTGTTGTCCGAGTCAAAATGGTGCCTTTCCTCATCTGTATGTAAAGCTACTAGCGATAGTGGGTCATGTCTTTTTGTGGCCAGTTAATTTTCATGTATCCTGGTGGCTAGTTTTCTGTCCATGTGTCCACCGTAGTGTTTGTTACAGTTCTTGCAAGTTGTTTTGTAAATGACGTTTGTTTTGTTTGTTGTCTGTATAGGGTCTTTCAAGCTCATTAGCCGCTGTATTGGTGGGTTTATGGGCTACCATGATGCTAAGAGATCTGAGTAGTCTGGCACTACATTGGACAAACAGGCAGAAAACTAGCCAACTGGATACATGAACATCAAAAAGTCACAAAAAAGACATGATCCATTATCTTACATACAGATGAGGAAGGACATCACTTTGACTGGGACAACACATCCATCCTCGGACAAGCCAAAATGAGACACACATGTAAATTCCTACAAGCATCACATTCGAACTGGAACTCTCTCAACAAACTTGGATCCTATCTACCACAGTCTGTGAAAATTAACAGGAAAATGACATCACCACCGGAAATGACATCACCAACCCAAGGAAACCTTAACACATAAATAAAAAGTGGACCATAACACCAGTGCTTCTCTGGAGGCTCACTAATGATGTTACCCAGTGTGGTGTTGAAATGTCTGAAAAAGAAACTTCAAGCTCAGCGAGCAAACTTACATCTATAGTTTCGTCCTGGCACTGTTGAAGATTCATTTGTAGATGTATTGGTGATGAGGTTATAATGATTAGTTGTCGGGATACGAAGGGATGTGAGAATGAGTAAAAGGATGAGGAAATGTGGGGCGAGTGAATGCAGAGTGAACCTGGTGACTGAGACGCTTAATTCAGACACCTTCAGGTCACACGACAGCCAGAGCTCCACTTCATTGCTGTAAATATACCAGGCTGCTGCAGTTCCTCATCTGGGGCAATTGTTGAAAAAACTGCTACGTTATGTGTTCTTATGACTTTACGTTAAGGCAGGAGCTGATTTTGTGCGATCGAACGATTGGATAAATGACACCGGTTCTATTATAGCGCTCCATTGCTGGCAAGAAAAACGCATTGCTGTAGTAAATCAGGATTTGTGTTCAATCATGGAGTGGGAAGCAGCAGGTTGACTGAATGTCAGCGATATTCCAGTTGACTGTGAGAATCGCAGCAGCGAGAAACAGACAGCTTTCATCTGACTGATCTCCCACTTGGATCACCAGTTGCTGCAAAGTGAGGGTAGCATCGCCCACCTCTGGAAATAATGCATATCGAGGGTGCGATTTTATTTGCTGCCTTCAGTATGCAAACAAATTGAATGTTTACATATGTATGGCATGTCCAGTTGTACAGATCATCAAAGTATTTTATGAATAAAGCATATTTTTGAAATGAAAAAAAAGCGGATGTGTACTGCCTGCAGGATTTCCCTGCGGCAGGCTATTTCGATGTGACCTTCAGGAGCGTGAAGAATTGCGAGCAGCTCCTGAAGGTCTTCAAGGAGAAGGAAGGGGAACCTCTGTTCTCCATCTTCTCGGCGGTCCCGTTGTGTTTGCTTCCTGCGCAGAGGAGTCGGGTTGTAACAATCCAGATGTACAACCCTCACGTCCCAGCAGCAGATGTCCTGACCTTCTTGAGGAGATACGTCCAGGTCGAGGGAGAGAGTACCGATGTGGTCGATCCTTTCGGGATCTGGACCAGCAAACGACAGGTCAGGGTAACCCTGAGTGTCGATGCCAGTGGGAACATCCTCCACCCACCCTCCAGCTTTGCCATCGGAGGAAGCAGAGGTTACCTGACATACGCAGGGCAGCCAAAAGTGTGCCGGACCTGCGGGAGGTCAGGCCATATGGCGGCGGATTGCAAGGTGACCGTCTGCCGAAACTGCAAGCAGGAAGGCCACCCGACCAAGGAATGTAAGGAGGCCAAGAATTGTAATCTGTGCGGAGAGGTGGGCCACATTTACAAGGCCTGCCCAAGACGAGGGGCCGCCACCTACGCACAGATGGCCGGAGGTGGCAACACGAGCCGTGGACCGCCCAAGACCAGCAAGGAACCACAAAACAGCACGGGAACGGTGTCTGGAGGCAACCAGAAGGAAGGGCAGGCTGTAGCGGAGCAGACGGCAGACAGCGGGGAGGTGCAGCAGCCGATCCAAGCTCCTTCAAGACAGACGGAGGAAATGGAAGAGAAGGGACCAAAGGAGGCAGAGGATTGGATTACCGTGAAAAGCCGGAAGAGGAATCCTCCCAAAGCCACCCAGAGAGTGGGGAAGCGACACCTACATGGCGAGGATACAGGCAGCTCTTCCGACGGTGAGGACATGCGCAAGGAGGGTCGTCACCAGAGGAAGAGACAGAGCGCCGTGGGGAAAAAGGAGGGCAGCACCGCCCAAGCAGGAAAAGACGATCCCTCTGAGGGGATGGGTAAAGGCCTCCCCCGACCCGGTGAGAACCAAGAGGTACCCACCGGCCCACAGCTCCAGGTAACTGGGAGCAGCGGTCCTGTGACAGCCCCACTGTCAGATGGAGAACTGAACTATGCGGACCCTGGGGCCGACCCGAAGACACCAGAGCGGGGAAATGGCTCCAGCGTGGAGCCGGACAGCTACCTCAGGCCTGGGATGGTCCAGCAGTTTGCTGTCACCACGGGAATGCACACAGCTACCCCAGAGGGGCAAGACCAGCAGCAAATGGACACTGTTAACCTTGTAAACTGTTAAAATGGGGATAAGAGTTGCCAGCATCAATGAGCGTAGCATCAAATTGGCTACGCGATGTGTTTCTACGATGGCCTTCCTGGCCAACGTTAAAGCCGACGTCCTGTTCCTGCAGGAGTGTGGGATACCGCACCTCAGCAGCTACAGGAGATGGTCGAGCTTGTGGGCCCATAGGCCGTCAGTTTGGTCGGGCGGCAACGATAGCCGCGCCTCCGGCCTGGGTATCCTGTTGAGAGGAGGCAACTTCACCATCTCCGAGGTTAAGGAGGTGGTGGGCGGGCACCTCCTCGTCGCCGACATCATGTACAGGAATGTTCCCCTGAGACTGATTAATGTGTATACCCCAGTGGGTAAGAGTGAACGGTTGGCCGTCCTGCAGCAGCTTCCACTGTTGCTGGCTACGTCCAGGCCGGTCATTCTGGCCGGAGACTTCAACTGTATCATTGATGCAGATGGACGATCCGGCGGGGGGGACAGTAAACTGGACACCACGTCCAGAGCCCTGATGGACACGGTAAAAGATGCCAAGATGCACGACGTCTTCAGCACCCCTGCAGACGGAGCGCAGCGTAGATACACCTGGTCACGGGCAGACGGGTCTATCCGCTCAAGGATAGATTACCTGTTTGTGTCCTGAATGCTCTCGGTCAGATCCACCGACGTCAACCTGGTGTTCTTCTCTGACCACTGCCTCCTGCTGGCCGACTGTCACCTACAGGACGAGCAGCGGGCTGGTAAGGGAACATGGAAGCTGAACACAAAGCTGTTGACCCCGGGAAACATTGAGGAGCTCAAGAGGGACTACGCAGGTTGGAGAACCGTGAAGCACCTCTTTGAGTCCCCAGCGGACTGGTGGGAAACAGTAAAAGGGAACATCAAGAGGTTCTTCATCCTCAAAGGTGTTCAGGAGGCGAGAGAGAGGCGGGGAAAACTGTCCCAGCTCCAGGAAAGTATGCAGAACCTGCTCCTGCTGCAGACGATGGGGGTGGATGTCACGGAGTACCTCAAGGAGGTGAAGGGCCAGCAAGCCTCACTCTTTGCTTCGGAGGCCTCCAAGATAATCTTCCGGTCCAGGGTCCGCTCGGTGGAGCAGGACGAGACGTGCTCACGTTTCTTCTTCCAGAAGGTGCACAAAGAGAGCTCTGTGCTCAGCAGCCTGAAGGAAGAAGATGGCTCGCTAACGTCATCTCAGGCTGACGTCATGAGGATCAGTAAATCCTTCTACGCCAGTCTGTATGACGCGAAGCCGACCGAAAGCACAGCCTCCCAGTCGTTCCTGTCCTCTATCACGGAGGTCTTAGACGACAGAACACGGGAGTGGCTGGACCAGCCGCTATCTCTGGACGAGCTGACCAAGGCCTCGAGTCCTACGAAAAGAATAAAACTCCCGGAAGCGACGGCTTACCGGTCGAGCTCTATTCTGCTCTATGGGACTTGACTGGCCAGGACCTGCTGGAGGTGTATGTCAGTATGCTTCGGGCAGGTACCATGAGTGAATCCATGAGGAAAGGCATCATCACCCTCGTATACAAGCGGAATGGGGAGAGGGAGGAACTCAAAAATTGGAGACCAATCTCACTGTTGAATGCAGATTACAAAATTCTGTCAAAGGTAATCGCCAACCGGGTCAGGTCTGCTCTAGGGTCAGTGATTCACTCTGACCAAACCTGTGCTGTGCCGGGCAGGAAGATCGCTGAGAGTCTCGCACTCCTCAGGGATACGATCGCCTACGTGCAGGACAGAGGATTGGACACCTGCCTGATCAGCCTGGACCAGGAGAAAGCCTTTGACAGGATATCACACACGTATATGAGAGATGTTCTCTCCAAAATGGGCTTTGGGGAGGAAATCTGCAATTGGATCAGACTGCTCTACACCAACATTGTCAGTGCAGTCTCAATCAACGGGTGGGAATCAGATAGCTTCCCAGTCAGATCTGGAGTCAGGCAGGGCTGCCCCCTCTCTCCTGCCTTGTTTGTGTGCTGCATAGAGCCATTTGCCGAGTCCATCAGGAAGGATGCGAGCCTGAGAGGGGTGACTATTCCTGGCAGCGGGGGCCTGCAGGTTAAGGCCTCCCTGTACATGGATGACGTCACCGTTTTCTGCTCGGATCCGCTGTCCGTGCGCAGACTCATGTGCATTTGTGACCAGTTCGAATGGGCCTCGGGGGCCAAGGTAAACCGAGGCAAGAGCGAGGCCATGCTCTTCGGGAACTGGGCCGACCAATCCTCTATCCCCTTCACCGTCAGGACTGACCACCTGAAGGTGCTGGGTATTTGGTTCAGAGGGGCTGAGGCATGCGCCAAGTCTTGGGAGAGCGTATCAGCAAAGTGAGGCAGAAACTGGGCAGATAGAAGCTACGGTCGCTCTCCATCGCGGGAAAAAACCTGGTCATCAGGTGTGAGGCACTGTCATTGCTATTATACGTGGCACAGGTCTGGCCTATTCCCAGAACCTGCGCCGCTGCAGTCACCCGGGCCATCTTCCAGTTTATATGGAGGTCAAAGATGGACCGGGTCCGAAGGGACTCGCTGTACAAAGATCTGGGCAACGGGGGAAAAATACACCCAATGCCACCCTCACCCTGATGGCCAGCTTTGTGTCTGGCTGCATCAAGCTGTGCGTGGATCCCCGGTACGCAAACACCAAGTGTCACTACGTACTGAGGTTCTACCTGTCCCCGGTGTTGCAAAGGATGGGCCTGGCCTCACTGCCGCGGAACGCTCCGAGTAGTTGGACCGTTCCGTATCACCTGTCCTTCGTGGAGAAATTTATGAAGAAAAACACCTTTGACCACAAGTCCATTAGGAAGTGGTCAGCACATAGTGTCCTTGAGACCCTTCGGGAAAAGGAGAGGGCGGATCCTATCGAGCGGTTCCCTGAGCAGACTGTCAAAGCCATTTGGCAGAATGCCTCATCGCCAGAACTTTCCAACAAGCACCAAGACATGGCTTGGCTGGTGGTGAGAAGGGCTGTGCCTGTGAGATCCTTTATGCATGCCCGGACTCTCAGCCGCACCGCACGCTGCCCTCGAAGCGGCTGCGGGGGGGACGAGACTGTCACACACCTCCTTCTGGAATGTGCCTACGCAGAGGAAGTCTGGAGAGGAATGCAGTGGTGTTTGTCGAGGTTCGTCCCAAGCAGCGCCGTGACGCGGGAGTCCGTGCTCTACGGCCTGTCCCCCGGGACGCACACCGAGACGAACATCAACTGTGCCTGGAGGATCATCAACTCGGTGAAGGACGCTCTCTGGGTGGTCCGAAACCTGCTGATCTTCCAGCTGAAGGAGTTGACCCCGACTGAGTGCTGCAGACTGGCACATTCCATGGTCCAGGACTACGTGTTGAGGGACGCGCTGAAGCTTGGGGCAGCTGCCGCCAAGGCGCGGTGGGGAAAGACCACTGTGTAAAGTCTGCCTGCCTAACGAAGAACAGGGGGCCCATGCAGTCATTTGGGCTCTGCTGACGCCTCAGCTAATTATATGGGCATATGATCAAAAAATGTACAGACCTGTATAAAAATGATAAATTTTGATCTCTGTATATACATGTTTACATATATATGGCATGACCAACTGTACAGACCATCAAATTATTTTATGAATAAAGTATATTTTTGAAAAAAAAAGCAGCGAGAAACAGACAGCTTTCATCTGACTGATCTCCCACGTGGATCATCAGTTGCTGCAAAGTGAGGGTGGCATCGCCCACCTTTGGAAATAATGCATATCGAGGGCGCGATTTTATTTGCTGCCTTCTCCAAGAACACATACCCGGTAGTAAGGATACCGAGAACCGGCTTGCCTTGTGACTTCGACGTAAGCCCGGGAATTACGAATGTAACTGCTCTCCCACTCTCTCTTTCTCTCCCGTTCTCGCTGATATTGCAACATGAGGGAACATAAGGTGACAATTGCAGTGTTGCACAGTTTTGCAGGAGAATCATTTGCCGAAGTGAATGAATGAATGGATGACGGAGAGGGGAAGGAGTCGGGAGGCAGCTTGAACGCTTGGTGGTTGCAATGGAAGTTTCGGCAATGTGAGCAATGGAGCATTCTGACAGTGACATGAAGAGAGTATTGCGCTCTCTGCTGGTCGTGGCTGGTAGGATTGTGTAAAGTAGAGATTTTCTCAGAACAGGAGGTGCTGTGAACAGCAGGGAGCAGTAAAAGGGAAGTGAATATTGAAGAGAGGTAGAAAATGCAGTGTGGGAAGTGTGAGGTAATGAAGGCAATGATGGAGAGAGTGTGTTTGGGTGAGTGTGGAGGAATGGTAGAGAGATTCGGTTGTTGTAAAATGTGTGGATATGTTGCTGACGTTGTAAAAATTGATTATCGTGAGAGTGAATAAACGTAGGGGCTGGAGGGAGTGAGTGGGGAAGGAAGGAAGCAGGATTGAGACATCGAGATTGTTTGCACTGATGGCAAAAGATGGGAATGCCGCAAGGTAAAGAATGGTGTAAAAGACTGCGTCTCACTGTATTGGTCAGGCTGCACTGCTGCATCCATTCACAGGTGCTATCCCACGACTGAGCAGTGCGGGGGCTTTGACCTGCTCCGTTTCCGACCTGGGCCGGTTCACCCCTCTGCAGCACACCTGGTACACCCGAGTTCCCCGAGGAGCACCATGTGGACACTGCCCTGAGTGTGGGCACCCGATCGACACAGACCACAACAGCCCAGAACTCCCAACCTCAAGTCATCCGGCAGCCTCAGCCTCCCAGCAGCGGGATTACAGGCGCGCGCCACAGCCCCCGGCGGGTGCGTGGCGCTTCCCTCAATTGCCTTCAGTTCAAACGGCAGCAACAGCTCCACAGCAGACATTGCTGCAAAGACAACAGGCGGCTGCAGTTGGTCGTCAGGAGGAATTGGCGCATGAGCTGCTACTTTCCGCCTGACTCTGCCTCTGAGTGAGAGCGTTGATTGCATTTGACAGAATTACTCTGTTGTTTGCTGAATTTCATCTGTCTAAATATGCTCTTTCATTGCAGACACAGTCGAGTGGATCAGTGCTGGAGAAAAGCAATTGATTTCGAGTATGGCAGCGTGAAGATGTTCAGATATGATGAACGAACACTTTGAAAATATGACCAGCTTCGTTGGAGTCTGCAATCATAGAGTCAAAGACTCTTAGAGATGTACACCACGGAAACAGACCCTTCCGTCCAACTCATCCATGCCAATCTGATATCCCAACCCAATTTAGTCCAACCTGCCAGCACCCAGCCCATATCCCTCTAAACCCTTCCTATTCATATACCTATCCAGATGCCTTTTAAATGTTGCAATCGTACTAGCCTCCACCACTTCCTCTGGCAGCTTATTCCATACACATACCATCCTCTGCATGAAAAAGTTGTCCCTTAGGTCTCTTTTATATCTTTCCCCTCTCACCCTAAACCTATTCCCTCTAGTTCTCAACTCCCCAATCCCAGGGAAGATACTTTGCCTATTTATCCTATCCATGCCCTTCATGATTTTGCATAAGGTCACCCCTCAGCCTCTGATTTTCCAGGGAAAACAGCCCCAGCCTATTCAAGCTCTCTCTATAGCTCAACTCCTCCAACCCTGGCAACACCCTTGTCAATCTTTTCTGAATCCTTTCAAGTTTCACAACTTCCTTCCGATAGGAAGGAGACCAGAATTGCACGTAATATTCCAAATTTGGCCTAACCAATGTCCTGTACAGCCGCAACATGACCTCCCAACTCCTGTACTCAATATTCTTGACCTAAGAAGGAAAACATACCAAACACCGTCTTCACTGAGCTATCTACCTGTAACTCCACTTTCAAGCAGCTATGAATCTGCACTCCAAGGTCTCTTCCTAAGATTTGCTTTGCCAAAATGCAGCACCTCACATTTAACTGCCACTTCTCAGTCCATTGTCCCATCTCATCAAGATCCTGTTGTAATCTGAGGTAACCTTCTTTGCTGTGCACTACACCTCCAAGTTTGGTGTCATCTGCAAATTTATTAATTCTATCTCTTATGCTCACATCCAAATCGTTTATTTCAATGATAAAATTAGTGGACCCAGCACTGATCCTTGTAGCACTCCACTGGTCACAAGCCTCCAGTCTGAAAAACAATCCTCCACCACCACCCTCTGTCTTCTACCTTTAAGCCAGTTCTGTTTCCAAATGGCTAGTTCTCCCTGTATTCCATGAGATCTAATCTTGCTAACCAGTCTCCCATGGGGAACCTTGTCAAACGCCTTGCTGAAGTCCATATATATCACATCCACCACTCTTCCCTCACCAATCCTCTTTGTTACTTCTTCAAATACCTCTATCAAGTTTGTGAGACATGATGTCCCATGCACAAAGCCACGTTGACTATCCCTAATCAGTCCTTGCCTTTCCAAATACATGCACATCCTGTCCCTCAGGATTCCCTCCAACAACTTGCCCACCACCGATGTCAGGCTCACCAGTCTATGGTATCCTGGCATGTCCTTACCACCTTTCTTAAACAGTGGCACCACATTTGCCAACCTCCAGTCTTCTGGCATCTCACTTTTGACTATTGATGATACAAATATCTCAGCATGGGGCCCAGCAATCCCTAGCTTCTCACAGAGTTCAAGGGTTCACCTGATCAAGTGCTGGAGATTTATCCACACTTATGCATTTTAAGATATCCAGCACTTCGTTCTCTGGAAGATGGAGATTTTTCAAGATGTCACCATCTATTTTCCTACGTTCTATACCTTCCATGTCTTATTCCACAGTAAACACTGATACAAAATATTCATTAGTATCTCCCCATCTCCTGTGGTTCCACACAAAGGCTGCCTTGCTGATTATTGAGGGGCCCTATTCTCTCCCTAGTTACTGTTTTGTCCTTAATATATTTGTAAAAACCCTTTGGATTCTCCTTAACTCTATTTGCCAAAGCTATCTCATGTCCCCCTTTTCCCCTCCTGATTTCCCTCTTAACTATACTGGTACTGCCTTCATATTCTTCTAAGGATTAATTCAAGCTATCATGTCTTGACATATGCTTCCTTCTTTTCCTCAACCAAAACCTCAATTTTTTTATTCATCTAGCATTTCCTATACCTACCAGCCTTTCCTTTCACCCGAACAGAAATAGTTTGTCTCTGAACTCTCATTATCTCATTTCTGAAGGCTTTCCATTTTCCAGCCGTCCCTTTGCATGAGAACATCTGCCCCAATCAGTTTTTGAAAGTTCTTGCCTAATGCCATCAAAATTAATCTTCCTCCAATTTAGAACTTCAACTTTTAGTTCTAATTTATCCTTTTCCATCACTATTTAAAAACTAATAGAATTTTGGTCACTGGCCCCAAAGTGCTCCCGAATTAACACCTCAGTCAATTGCCCTGTTTTATTTTCCAAGAGTAGGCAAGTTTTGCCCCTTCTCTAGTAGGTACATCAACATGTTGAATCAGAAAATTTTCTTGTACAGACTAAACAAATTCTTCTCCATTTAAACACTTAACACTATGGCAATCCCAGTCAATGTTTAATTTATCAGTCCTACCTTGTTCCCTGCCTGCCCTGACTGTTTGACTCGCTTCTTTTCTCAACTGTACCAGTCACAGATTGATCTCTTTCCACATTATCTCCCTGGGTCCCAGCACCCTCTATCCCCCACTGTAGTAGTTTCAATACTCCTGAGCAGCTCTAGCAAATCTCCCTGCCGGAATATTATTCCCCTTCCAATTGAAGTGCAATCTGTCCTTCTTGTACAGATCACTTCTACCCCAGAATAGATTCCAATGATCCAAAAATGTGAATCCTTCTCATATACACCAGCTCCTCGGTCATGCATTCATCTGCTCTGTTCTCCTATTCCTACCTTCACTAGCTCGCAGCACTGGGAGTAATCCAGATACTACTATGCTGGAGGAACTCCTTTTTTTAATAAATATTTTTGTTGAAAGTAGATTTTTGAAATTTTTTTACAAAATTAAAAAATTAGTACAAAATAGTGTATTCCACTTTACAAAAATAATAGCAACACTAATATAAAATTAAGAAAACTAACTACTGATCTATTCTACAGACTACCAAAACACAAAGTAAAATATAAAAAAAGAAAACTCTCTATATAAGAAAAGACCACAGTGTCGTACATTACTAACAATAACCAAAATAAATAAATAAATAAATAACTAAATATGCATTCAAAATAAAGTTATATCAAGTCATAACAAAACCCGTATTTATATGGGATTCTTCTTCTCGAGGGCCCCCGAACCAACCAACACCATCCTCATGGCTAAGCAAAGGCCCTTACCAATATGGCCGATATATCTGCATCAATGTAGTTCAAAAAGGGCTGCCATGTTCTTTAATATAATTCCATTTTTTGGTGCACCATATTCATAAGGAAGACTGGGGTATTCCATAACTATCCTGTACTAACTCAAAAGTCCTGGGGGACTTTCGGACACCCAACTTACTAAGATGTTTTTCCTCACACAAAAGGAAAGGATAGTGAATAATTTCTTCCCGTATGCATCTAGAGAAGGGAAATTTGGAAAACTCAAAAGAAGAGACACTCAGTCCAGTCCAATCTCTGTTCCCAAAATCTTTGCCAAGGCATTGGCAATGCTGTCCCAATATCTGCGAATCTTATGGCATGCCCACAAATAATGAGTGAGAGTATCAACTTCTATTTTACATTTAGGGCACGTTGGGGATGCTCCTGCCTTGAACTTTGCAAGTCACTCTGGTGCCATATGAGCCCTATGAAATATCTTCAATTGAATAACCTGAGTTCTATTACAGATAGAGATCTTCTTGGCATTTTCCCAGATATCCTTCCACATCTCTAAGGAGATTTCTATCCCCAATTCTTGATTCCAGGTTTTATATAACCGTTTCATGTCCGTCGACACCTTATTATTTAACAAGTGGTAAAGAGTACTGACTGAGGGCGCACCCATTGGCCAAAGCACTCTCCTTTCCATACCCAATTTATATGGATTAGTCATCAATGTGGTTTTTTTGTATGAAATCTTGTACTTGAAAGTATCGAGGAAGGTCTTTGCTGGGCAATCTGAACTTCTGATGCAACTGTTTGAAGGACATCATGACTTCCCCATCAAACAGATCTCCCAAACAGGAGATACCACTGGACTCCCAGATGTTAAATCCAGTATTAGTCAAGCCTGGCTGAAATCCCAACGTTCCCATTATAGGGGTATAAGTGGAGGTTTTTTGTAAATTGCCCACATCCTGTCAGATCATCTTCCAAGCTTTGATTGTATTTAATACAATTGGATTTTTACAATGATCCGTAATAGCTACCATCCTTTCCATAAATAGTAGATTCATGGGAGGACATTTTGCTTGGGAGGCCTCAATATCCAACCAGATTGATTGTGGATCACAGGAGATCCAATCAGTCACATATGACAGCAGGGAACTCAGTTGGTACCTCTTGAAATTCAGAAAATCCAGCCCTCCCCCTACTTGTGGGAGCAGCAACATATCTAATTTAATAAGGGGCCATCTATGACTCCAAATAAAGGAGCTGAGCCAACCATAGAGCTTAGGCAGTGCCTCCCTCTGCAGCAACAAGGGGGAGCATTCTCATAGGGTATAAAAGACGAGGTAGAATATTCATCTTGACCAAAGCTATTCTTCCTAGTCAGGATATCGAGAGATCTTCCCAGCATTGAAGATCCTGCCTTATTTTCTCTTAACAAGTGTGTATAACTAGCTTTATATAGCTGACCAAATGCTGTGGTAATAAAAATACCTAAATAAAGAAAGCCTCCCAGTGACCATTGAAAGGGGAAGCAGGATCCATCCGGAAAATTGGATATGCTGGTAAGACCTCTTAGCGGCATGGCCTCTGATTTCATAAAATTAATTTTGTAACCTGGAACAATAGACAATAGGTGCAGGAGTAGGCCATTCTGCCCTTCGAGCCAGCACCACCATTCATTATGATCATGGCTGATCATCCTCAATCAGTATCCTGTTCCTGCCTTATCCTCATAACCCTGGATTCCATTATCCTTAAGAGCTCTATCCAACTCTTTCTTGAAAGTATCCAGAGACTTGGCCTAGGGCAGAGCATTCCACACACTCACCACTCTCTGGGTGAAAAAGTTTTTCCTCAATTCTGTTCTAAATGGCCTACCCCTTATTTTTAAACTGTGTCCTCTGGTTCGGGACTCACCCATCAGTGGAAACATGCTTCCTGCATCTAGAGTGTCCAATCCTTTAATAATCTTATACGTCTCAATCAGATCCCCTCTCAGCCTTCTAAACTCAAGGGTATACAAGCCCAGTCACTCCAATCTTTCAGCGTAAGATCGTCCCGCCATTCCGGGAATTGACCTTGTGAACCTACGCTGCACTCCCTCAATAGCCAGAATGTCTTTCCTCAATTTTGGAGACCAAAACTGCACACAATATTCCAGGTGCGGTCTCACCAGGGCCCTGTACAGCTGCAGAAGAACCTCTTTCCTTCTATACTCAATTCCGCTTGTTATGAAGGCCAGCATTCTATTAGCTTTCTTTACTGCCTGCTGAACCTGCATGCTTGCTTTCATTGACTGATGTACAAGAACACCCAGATCTCATTGTACTGCGCCTTTACCTAACTTGACTCCATTTAGGTAGTAATCTGCCTTCCTGTTCTTGCCACCAAAGTGGATAACCACACATTTATCCACATTAAACTGCATCTGCCATGCATCTGTCCACTCACCTAGCCTATCCAGGTCACCCTGTAATCTCCTAACATCCTCCTCACATTTCACCCTGCCACCCAGCTTTGTATCATCAGCAAATTTGCTAATATTACTTTTAATACTATCATCTATATCATTCATGTATATTGTAAAAAGCTGCAGTCCCAGCACTGATCCCTGCTGTACCCCACTAGTCACCGCCTGCCATTCTGAAAGACAGCTGTTTATCACTACTCTTTGATTCCTGTCAGCCAACCAATTTTCAATCCAAGTCAATATTTTGTCCCCAATACCATGCACCCTAATATTGCTCATTTGCCTCCTATGTGAGACTTTATCAAAGGCTTTCTGAAAGTACAGGTACACTACATCCACTGGATCTCCCTTGTCCATCTTCAGAGTTACATCCTCAAAAGGTTCCAGAAGATTAGTCAAGCATGATTTCCCCGTCATAAATGCATGCTGACTCTGACCTATCCTGTTACTGCTATCCAGATGTGTCGTAATTTCATCCTTTATAATAGACTCCAGCATCTTTCCCACCACTGAGGTCAGACTAACTGGTCTATAATTCCCTGCTTTCTCTCTCCCTCCTTTCTTAAAAAGTGGGACAACATTAGCCAGCCTCCAATCCGCAGGAACTGATCCTGAATCTATAGAACATTGGAAAATGATCACCAATGCATCCACGATTTCTAGAGCCACCTCCTTCAGTACCCTGGGATGTAGACCATCAGGTTCTGGGGACTTATCAGCCTTCAGACCTAACAGTCTCTCCAACACCATTTCCTGGGAAATATGAATTCCCCATCAGTTCAAGTCTTTTAGCCACTGGGAGATTGCTTGTGTCATCCCCAGTGAACACAGAACTGAAGTACCAATTCAACTCTTCTGCCATTTCTTTGTTCCCCGTAATATATTCACCTGTTTCTGTCTTCAAGGGCCCAATTTTAGTCTTAACCATTTTTTTTTTCCTTTCATATACCTAAAAAAGCTTTTACTATCCTCCTTTATATTTTTGGCCAGTTTACCTTCGTACCTCATTTTTTCTCTGCGTATTTCCTTCTTAGTTATCCTCTGTTGTTCTTTAAAAGCTTCCCAATCCTCCATTTTCCCACTCAACTTTGCTATGTTATACTTTTTCTCTTTTGACTTTATATGTTTCTTAACTTCCCTCATCAGCCAAGGCCACCCCTGTCTCCTCTTAGGATCTTTCTTCCGTTTTGGAATGAACTGATCCTGCATCTTCTGCATTATACCCAGAAATACCTGCCATTGTTGCTCCACTGCCATCCCTGCTAGGGTATTGCACCATTGAACTTTGGCCAGTTCCTCCCTCATAGTTCTATAGTTCCCTTTATTCAACTGAAATATTGTCACTTCCGATTCTACCCTCTCCCTTTCAAATTGCAGATTAAAGTTTATTGTATTATTGTCACTACCTCCTAATGGCTCCTTCACTTCGAGTTCCTTGATCAAATCCGATTCGTTGCACAACATCAGATCCAGAATTGCCTTCTCCCTGGTAGGCTCCAGCACCAGCTGTTCTAAGAATCCATCTCGGAGTCACTCCACAAACTCCCTTTCTTGGGGTCCAGTACCATCCTGATTTTCCCAGTCTACCTGCATGTTGAAATCCCCCATAACAACTGTAGTAATAGCTTCGCAACAGGCCAATTTCAGCTCCTTATTCTATTTACACCCTACATCCAGACTACTGTTTGGGAGCCTGTAGATAATTCCCATGAGGGTCTTTCTAACCTTAGAATTTCTCAGCTCTATCCATACTGACTCTACATCCCCTGACTCTAGGTCGTCCCGCAAGGAACTGAATATCATTGCTTACCAACAGGGCCACCCCACCCCCTCTGCCCATCAGTCTGTCCTTACGATAGCACGTATAGCCTTGAATATTCATTTCCCAGGCACTGTCCACTTGAAACCACGTCTCCGTTATCCCCACAACATCGTAACTTCCAATTTCCAAATGAGCCTCATGCTCATCCATCTTATTTCTAATGCTTATGCGTTCATATGTAATATTTTTAATTTGTTACTGCCCTCACCCTTCCTATCAATCCCTATTTCACTCAACCTTACAGCATGATTCTTTTTTGAGTTTTCTGCTCCATTGGTACCGTTGTCTTTCTTGACTTCTCTTGTTCTAACTTTCCATTCAGTTTCCTTCTTAAACTTCCAGCTTGTCCCCTCCCCCCGCTATTTAGTTTAAACGCAGCTGTGTTGCAGTGAGAACATACCAAATAAGTTAACCACTTGAATTAAGCGGGGCACAGAGTCAATGGGTCATTTAAGAAAAGAAGGATATCATCCACATAGAGAGTGATTTTATGCTTACCCGATCCTATCTCTGGGATCGGGTAAGTTAGGATCAGTTTGTACAGCTTCCGCCAGCGGCTCAATCACTAACATAAATTGTAGTGGTGAGACAGGGTATCCCTGATGTCAACGTCTGCCAACACTAAAGCTATCCAATCTTACACCATTGCTAATCACCGCTGCTTTGGCGTCATTATATAATACTGCAACCCATTTAGTAAAGACATCTCCGATACCAAACCATTCCAAAGTATAAAAAGATATGGCCATTCTACCCGAACAAATGCCTTCTCTGCATCTAGGGAGACAACTAATCCCGGTATCGCTCCCTGCTGGCGGACTTGTACCATGTTTAACACTCTTCTAATGTTATTAGTTGATCTGCGACTCTTAATAAATTCTCTTTGATCCGCTTTTATAATGAATGGTAAAACCCTCTCAAATATTAATGCCAACATTTTTGAGAATATTTTAAAGTCTACATTCAATAAGGATATAGGTCTGTATGAAGTTGTTATCTGGGGCTTTCCTTTCTTAAGAATGAGAGAGATATTTGCTTCTCTCAGAGAAGGTGAGAGGCAAGCCTTACTGTGTGTATAATTATACATATCTATAAGTGGCCCGGCCAATTCATCTATAAATTCAGATAGAACCCATCCTGGAATCCATCTGGTCCAGGTGCTTTACCACTCTCGAGCTGCCTCACCACCTCCTGTACTTTTTGGGTTGTCAGGGGGGCATTCAAAAGCAAGAACAGCTCTGAGGTTAGGCCTGATAGGGCTAGAGTTTTTAAAAAAGACTCCATCTTCCTCGTTCTATCCTCACAGCCCTCCGACTTGTACAATTCGAAATAGAACTTTCTAAAGGCTGCATTGATCTTTTTTTAGGATCACAAGTCAGATATCAGCACCCTCTCTAATAGATGTAATGAATTGGGTAGCCTTTTTCTTTATGGCAAAGTATGCTAGATACCTGCCCAGCTAATCGCCATATTCAAATAATCTCTGCTTCGCAAATAGTATCTCCCTCTTTGCTGTTTGAGGAAGTGTGGTATTCAAAGTTGCCCTGAGGGCTATGATCCACTGTAGTTTAGTAATGGAGGGCCTATCGGCATACACTGTCTCAGCTGCCTTCAGATGAGCCTCAAGCAGATGCTGTTGATCTCCCTTTCGTCTTTTCTGGGTAACAGAATATGAGATAACCAAGCCGCGTGTATATGCCGTAGCAGTCTCCCACATCACCAACAGGTTACTGGCCGTACCTGAATTGACATCCCAGAAAGTTTTAAATTCGTGCAAGAAATATTCTATGAACTTACTATCCTTCAATAGGAAAGAGTCCATACGCCAGTGTCGGGAACCCAACTTGTCATCACTTGTCTTAACCTCCATATATACTGTTGCGTGGTCAGAAATAGGTATATTACCCATTTTATAAAACTATATCAAATTCAGAAAGGTCACAGGGTCAAAAAAACATATTAATTCTGGTATGGCACGTGTGGATTAGAATAAGAAGTAAAATCTCTACCCTTAGGGTAAAGACACCTCCACACGTCTACCAGCTCCAACTCCCTATCCAGATCAGCCAACTGCCTAGATCGCAGATATACCCTCAGAGCTCGTAGGTATCCTGCCCACCTGGGGGTCGATAATACAATTAAAATCTCCCCCTATAATTGTGTGTCGCACCCCGAGAGCCATCAACTTGGAGAGTGCTTCTGTTACAAATTTAAAAGGATGTGCCGGGGGGCAATAAACATTCAAAATCCCGTAATCCTCTCCATATATTAGGTCTTTAAGTAATAAATAACATCCAAACTCATCTGTTATCTGGCTTAGCATTTGGAAGGGAAGATTCTTCCGGATAAGAATGGCCACTCCTCTACATTTTGAGCTAAAAGATGAAAAGAACACTTGGCCAAATCCACCCTGTTGCAGCTTTGAATGCTCCTTGTCAAGTAGATGTGTCTCCTGTAGAAGGGCTACATCAACCCTTTCCTTTTTAAACTTGATAATATCTTTTTCCTTTTAATTGGTGAGTGGCTCTGCAAACTCCACACAGACAGTTGCCTGAGGTGAGAATTGAACCCAGGTCCCGAGCACTGTGAGGCAGCAGTGCTAACCACTGAGCCATTGTGCAAAAGTAACTCAGAAACGTCCCCCAATAATCGGATAAACCAAGCGAGTTATAGATAAGAGTCAAAAGAAAGAACCCCTCCCCATGGAAGGATGGAAAAGTGACAGAGGGAATGAGGAGGAGAAAAAACAGAAGGGGGGTAAAATAAATTAATTGTCCATAGAGGTCAAGACCCACAGTCTACTTGAGAGCATCCAAAAATTGTTTTACTTTTTCTGGTGATCTGAAGTTATACACAAATCCTCCATGACTGAAGTACAGCGTTGCCGGGTATCGCATGGAATATTGAATATTTAAATCCCTCAGACTCTTCTTTACCTCGCTGAACGCCTTCATCTTGCGAATCTCAATCGGAGAGAAGTCGTGGAACAACATTATTTTGGAACCCTTGTATACCATGGTTTGGGGATCCTACCCCAAAACTCTGGAGGCCTCCAGCAGCATTTGCTTTTTCCCTGTAGTGCCGAAGTCAAACGAGGACCGGGCGGAGTTGCTGGTCCGACTTGGGCCTGCGCGCAGCAACCTGGTGGGCCCACTCAACCCACACCCAGCCCAGCTCCGACTCCAGTTTCAACAGCTGAGGGAGCCATTGCTCCAAAAAAATCAATAAGCTGGCCTTCCTCCCCCATTTGGGAAGCACAGCAACCGAATATTTATCCAATGACCTCGATTCTGCGCCCCTCCAACATGCTGCTCAAGTTTATCGATCTCTTGGTCATGCTGCAGAAGCATGACCGAGATTGACTCCCACCTGGATGGGGACTCTTCAATGGATGCGTCGATCTTCTCTCAGAGCTTAACAATCTCCGAGATCAGGCTCCCCTCTGCCGGTAAGTGCCTTGGGGCGACCGCGAATTTCTCTGTTGCTGTGGGGCATGGGGGTTGGGGGGCATGGGGGTGAGGGCGGTGGTGGTGGTGGTGGGTAGGGGTCCTTACCTGTTGCAAACGTCATAATGCTTTACCTTTGGTCATTTTGAAGTGAAAAGAAAACTGCTAAAGTTTGATGCAGAATGACCAAAGCTGCTGAGAAAAGGCTATTTTAAATAGTTTAGAAAATGAAGGGAGGGGGGTACCCCACTTTGCCTGGGTCCTAGGCAGAGCTCAGCAGACTCAGACCTACTGGGTCACCCCCATCTTGAATTCCCCCTAGAGAATCTCCTTTTTAAATTCCTGTGTAACTCTCTATATTCTCCATTCAGAATCTCATCCTTTTGTCATCTACGTAATTGGATGCAACGTGTACAATGAACTCCGCTGGTCCCTCTCCCCCTTGAGAACATTCTGTATCCTCTCTGAGACATCCTTGAGCCTGGCACCAGGGAGGCAATGCACCATTCTGATTTTTTGCTGCTGGCCACAGAAACTTCTATTTGTGCCACAGAATAAGGAGTCCCCTATCACAATTTGGAACCCAGCATACCCCTCATTGCATTAGTGCCAGTCTCGATACCAGAATCTTGGCTGTTCTTGCAACAATTCCCTGAGAATCCAACTCTTCCTACATTTTCCAAAACAGCATATTTGTTTGAAAGATTCTTGCACTTCCTGCCTACTCCGCCTTACCTTTCCTAGAGTTCATCCATCTATGTGACTATATCTGCAACTTTTCTCCCTTCCTATAACTGCAATCCCCTTGCTCTTGTAAATTCCTTGTTGCCTCTAACTGTGTCTCCAACCAATCCACTGGATCTGATAGGATTCGCAACTGACCGCATATGTTGCAGATATAATCCTCAGTAACACGTCAACTCCCCCGAACTCCCATATCCAACAAAAAGAGCATATTACTCAACTAAAGGCCATTTTTGCTTCTTCCAATCTACACACCCAGAAAATAGCACTGTCTTATTCCTCTACAAAATACGACTCCAGGTTATCTTAATACTTACGGCTTATATTTTAAAGTTTAATCAAGAGACATATTTCAATAAAACATCTAATCAAGAAAGAACCCACTCTAGTCACTAATGCTGACTTTCTGTCTGTGACCTTTCCCAAACAGGTTCCCCCAAGATTAATTGTGAATTTCACTGTTTATTAATTTTTGCAGATACACTCCAATGTCCAGTGATACATGAATGCAAAGGCAGTAGCTGCGCAAGTTCACTGTGGTGTCAGTTAACACTGTGGGTTTCATTCCCTCTCTCTCCTGGACAGACCTGAACACGTGCTGCCACTGTCTCTTCCTCTCCCTTTTAAAAGTGCTGTTGTTTAGACTTTCTTTTCTCTCCAAAGTTCCAAAACAATGCAACAGCATATAAAACAGTAATTGCTACTCCTGGAATTTGAGGAAATCACCTCCAGCACCTAAAATGCTTCAAAAAAGGAGCAGCCTGTTACAACAAGACATTTTCCCCATCCTCCATCTTGAATTACCCACTTAAACGAAGTGCAATCATTTGGGAACGGGAAGTAAGTTTTGACAAAGCTGCAGGGGTTTTGAGTATATTACGTTTGGCAAAGTCATCAAGGCGAGATCACTTGAAGCATCTTCCTTAAAGAGAGTTTTGAATAGACTCCATCCAGAACCACCCTCCTTCACCTGGCTGAACTCATTGCACTTTGAGATCCTTAGCCTTTCATTTATCTCCTCTTTCTTCAAGTCTAAGGTGTGTGCATAGAGTACTGCAGTTGCCCCATGCCCTGGTGCCTGGTTGCATACACGGGGCTGATATATCATTACTATTACATGGCTGACGCATGCACAGGATTGATAATTAAATATTCCAGAAAATAGACGCTACAGGGAGGATAGAAAGGAAACCATGAGAGGCTTTCTTGGTTTAGGATAGCATTACTGCTGCACTTAGGCAGGCTATTCCAGTGAGTACATTCAGTGAAGTTATTTGTGTGGAACTGAGAAATAAGAAAGGGATGATCACCCTATCGGGATTGTACTATAGACACTCCAACAGTCAGCCAGACATTGAGAAGCAAACATTTGTAAGGAGATCTGTTATCTGTAAGAATAACCGGGTTGTAACGGTTGGGGTTTTGAAATTTCAAAACCCAGACTGGGACTGCCTTAGTGTTAAGGGCTGGAATGGAGTGGAATTTGTTGTGTGTGTGCAAGAAAAAAATCTTACTCAGTGTGTGGACTTACCTCCAATGGAGCAAATCCTGAACTTCCGTTGCAGGGCAAGTGACCGACGTTTCGTTGGGCGAGCACTTTGGGACCAGTGATCGTAATTCTGTTAATCTTTAAGCCGTGATGGAAAAGCGTAAACCTGATCTAAAAATTAACGTTCGAATTTGGAGGAAGGCCAATTATTGGCATCAGGCTAGAACTTTCTTAATTTGATGGAGGAATGTCGGCGGATATTCGCAGATAAAGGGACGACTGGAAAGAGGGAAAACTTCAATTGTGAGAGTCCCGAAACACTGTGCTGGTGAGGACATTGAAAAATGACATGCCTTGTGGCTTCGGGATAAAACTCTGGAATTCCGAATTTTGCTGCTCTCTGTCTCTCTCTCTCGTTCTCGCTAATATGAGGAAAGTTAAGGTGACAATGAAAGGATTGCACGGTTTTGCGGGAGAGTTATTGGCAGAAGTGAATGAATGAATGGATGGATGACAGAGAGGGGGAGGAGCCGGGACGCAGCTTGAACGCTTGGTGGTTGCATTGGAAGTTTCGTCAATGTGAGCAATAGAGGATTCGGACAGGAAAATGAAGAGAGTTTTACGCTCTCTGCTGGCCGTGGCTGGTAGGATTGTGTAAAGTGGAGATTTTCTCAGAGCATTTGGTGCTGTGAACAGCAGGGAGCAGTAAAAGAGAAGTGAATTGAGGAGAGAAGAAAGGGCAGTGTGGGAAGTGTGAGGTAATGAAGGTAGTGATTGAGAGAGTGTGTTTGTGTGAGTATGGAGGAGTGGTAGAGATTCGATTGTAGCAAAATGTGTGGATTTATTGCTTACTTTGGAAAGATTGGTTATCGTGAGAGTCAATAAATGTGGCGGGCGTAAGGAGTGAGCGGGGAAGGAAGGAAGCAGGATTGAGACAGCGAGATTGTTAGCACTGGTGGCAAAAGATGAAAATGCCGCAAGGTAAAGAATGCGTCTCACTGTATTGGTCAGGCTGCATTGTTGCATCTATTCATAAGGGCATTAGAAGGGAGTTGACCTGCTCCGGTTCACCCCTCCGCAGCACACCGGATACACCCGAGAAGCACCATGTGGTCACTGCCCTCAGTGGAGACACCCGATCGACACAGACCACAACAGCCCAGAACTCCCAACCTCAAGTCATCCGGCAGCCTCAGCCTCCCAGCAGCGGGATTACAGGCGCGCGCCACAGCCCCCGGCGATCGCGTGACGCTTCCCTCAGTTGCCTTCAGTTCAAACCGCAGCAACAGCTCCACTGCAGACATTGCTGCAAAGACAACAGGCGGACGCAGTTTCACAGAGAGTCATCGAGTCATGCAGTACGGAAACAAACCCTTCAGCCCAATCACTCTGTGCCGAACATAATCTCAAACTAAACCCTTGCTAGTTCACTGCTTCTGGTGAATATCCAAACTTTCCTTTTTCATGTATTTATCCAAAATTTCTTTTAAACATTGTAACGGTACCCATATCCATCACTTCCTCAGGAACTTCATTCCACTGGCTAACCACCCTCTTTAGAAAAAAAAATGCCCCTCATGTCTTTTTTAAATCTCCCACTTTTGGCTTTAAAATGTGCCCCCTCTCCTGGAATCCCCCATCCGAGGAAAAAGACGACTTCTGTTCATCCTATCTCTACCCTTCATTATTTTATAAACGTCCATAAGGTTTCCACTTGACCTCCTCCTCTTCAATGTCAAAGGTCCCAGCCTATCACTTCACTTCAGCTCTGATGTAGAGTCATCTGGATTCATAACATGAGCTTGCTTTCTCTCCGTGGATGCTGCCTGAACCATTGTGATCTCCAACACTTTTTGTTTTCTGTTACAGATTCCAGCATCTGCAGTAATTTGTTCCTACCCAGTCTATCCAGCCTTTCATTACAGCTCAAACTTTCAATACCTGGCAAAATCCAGTAAATGTCTTCTCAACTAGTCCAGCTTAATAATATCCTTCCTATAACTGGGCAAACAGAACTGAACACACTATTCCCAATATGTCTCACCAATGTCCTATCCAACCACAACATGACTTTTCAACTCCTATCGTCAAAGGTTTGAGCAATGAAGGCACAGCATGCAAAATGTCTCTTTAACCACCCTGTCTATACGTGATGCAAACTTCATTGGCCTTTCTGTTCTACCAACACTGCTTGTGTATAAATACAACCAAGGCCCTACTTTTGGTTGTGCCCTATGTGGCCTACTCTTATTTGTTGAACCAAAATGCAATACCTTCCATTTATTCAGATTGAACACTATCAGCCATTTTTTAGCCCATTGACCCATTTGAACAAGATCCCTTTGTAATCTTAGGAAACCTATTTCACTGGCTACTACGCTACCACTTTTGGTGCTGTCTGCAAGCTTACTAGCCATGCCTTCTATATTCTCATCCAAATCATTTATATAAATGACAAACAAAAGATTACCCAGAACCGATCCTTGTGGAATACTCTGGTGACAGGCCTTCAGTCTGAAAAACCTCCCTCAACCACCAGTCTCTGTCTCCTGCCATTAAGCCAATAATGCGTCCAATTGGCAAGCTCACCCCAAATCTTGTGAGCGAACTTAACTAATTAGTCTACAATGTGGAACCTTGTCAAATACTCTACTAAAGTCCAAGTTAACAATGTCTACTGCTCTGGCCTCATCAATATTTTTTGGTAACTTCTTCAGAACTGCAAGTATGTTTGAGAGAAATTATTTTTCTCACACAAAGCCACACTGACTATCCCAAACCAATTTATGCTTCTCTAAATGTCCATAAAGCCTATCTTTTAAAATCACCTCCAAGAATTTACCCACAACCAAAGTCAGACAAGCCAATAGTTCCCAGGTTCCTCCTTACAACGTTCCTTTAACAAATCTGGGGAAAAAATGTTTACTCCTATTTCTCCCAACCTTTGGTATTCATATATTTGTCTACATGTCTTTTAAACATTGCAATTGTGCCCAGCATACACAACTTCCTCAGGAGGTTCATTCCACATGTGAATCACATTCTGTGTAAAAATAAATTGCCCCACATGTCTTTTTAAAATCTCCCTCCTCGCACCTTAAAAATACATCCCTGGTTCTTGAAATCCCCCATCCTAGGGAAAAGACACCTAATATTATTCTTATCTTTAGGGCTTATAATTTTATAAACTTCTATAAGGTCACCTCTCAATCTCCCAAGCAAGAATGAAAAGAAAACCTCCCAGCCTCTCCAATGTTTCTTTCTAACTTAAACCTTCCACACCTGGCAATATTGTGGTAAATCTCTCCTGAACCCTCACTCGCCTAATATTATCTTTCCTATAACTGGGTGACCAGAACTGGACACAGCACTCCAGAAGAGGTCTCATTCATGTCTTATACAACCTCAACATGACTACACTCAAAATCTCGACAACATTTCTCCAAGGCTATGCTTGTGCAGATATGTGGAACATGGAAAATGTGAGGACTTCTCATTCCTGATGAAGGGCTTATGCCTGAATGTCGATTCTTTTGCTCCTGGAATGCAGCCTGACCAGCTGTGCTTTTCCAGCATCAAACTCTCAACTCGGTATGTGAAACATGCCTTGTTGTGTTCCTATTCCAGAGACGACCAACAACTCTTTCTCTGATATATCGATGATGTCATACCTGTGCCCTATCCCTAAGTATGACACTCACCAACCAGTTGTTTGCCCTTTCACTTAAGCCATCATGTTCCCATGCTAAAATTCCCATCCTGGGTGTGCTTTCGTGTTGCATTAATGTTCAACGTGAACTGGAGGAACAACATCACATTTTCATGTCATATCCCCCCATCCTAGCCCTCAACATTGAGTCAACAACTTCATAGCATGACATTTACCCTCCAGTTGGTTTAGAAACTGACCCCTTCCTTCATCTCCATTTATTTTTAATGTATCTTGCTGTTTCTGTCTCAACAGAATAGATTTTCGTTCTCTCTGTTGGAATATTGCGTGCAATTCGGGTCTCCTTACTATTGGAAAGATGTTGTGAAACTTGAAAGAGTTCAGAAAAGATTTACAAGGATGTTGCCAGGGTTGGAGGATTTGAGCTGTGAGAAACAAGCTCACTAACTTCAATAATTTCAGTCTGACACAAGATCTGAATCAGTAGTGTCCTTTATTTCACACTTGCAAGTGGGTGTGATATCCACAAGGCAGGGACAAAACACACTGAATTCAACAAATACTCGATATTTATATAATTTGGTTCCTACATTTTTTTTCTTATTTCATTGTTTCCCCCCCTGTTTACATCCTCCACTTCCCTAAGACCGGTACCCATTACTCCTCTTTATCTCTTGTCTTATCCGGCCTTGTCTGTGACAAAATGCTTAGTTCTGGCCTCACAAGGCCATTTGACCTCATCTTGCTGTGGGTTATTGTTAGGCATTTCTTGCCTTACCATTATCTATTCCCTCCATCTGTGCTGCCCCTCACAGCATCTTATCACTAAGCCCTTTTAATTGGGGTTTGTTCCTGTGTTTCTGTAAAAGTGGGAAACAGATGTTTATACCTACTGTTTATACAGGCATATTTAGTTTAACTGCCTCTCTTCACAACATTTTATCTAGTGCCTGTATTTCTACCATTGTTTTGCAATCCTGTTTCTTTCTTGCATGCATTTTTAGCTAATACAAAAAAACAATTATGCATTTCCTCCACATAGTTTCCATTCTTGTTGACTCAGCTCTTGGCTGAAACAATTACACACTGATATGAGTTCATTTATTTTTTGTATAATCAATTATAATTGCAGAATTGCAGAAGTAACATTAATTTACCTATATCCCACAAATTTCCCCTTTTTCTTTAATTAACATTTGTTATCTTCTGCATTTTTCTTTTAAGCATCGCAATTCGCAAGCATCATTCCGGAGATTTCATCCATCTTGGTCTCACTCATCCCCTCATTATTTAGTCGATAAAGTTTTTCTGCCTGATTTCCTTTTAGGGGCATTTGTTTCATCAAGGCTGTCTCAATCAGTCTTTGGGTGAGCCCTCGTATACAGGGTATGATACAACAGCCAATGGCTACCAATACCCCGACTACTACTATCAGGGAAGTAAGGATGGACACTACCACCCCTTCCATCTTCCAAACCAGGATTCAAGCCATCCTGTGAGAGATGTGTCTACACCTGAATTCTCAGCCAGTTCCTCTGCTAAGGTAGTCAATCTCCTTAAGGCCCGATTAATTGAACCATCAGCTGCAGTGTTATTAGGAATAAAGGTACAACAGCTTCCTCCTAACATCACACACACACACCCTTTTTCTGCTAAAATCATATCAAGGGCCATTCTGTTTTCCCATGCCATCCTACTTGTCGCATCAAGCTGGTCTGACATTCCTTTAAACTCATCTCTTGTATAATTTATAAATCGCTGCTGATTATAGAAAATGTAATTTATCCAATCTACATTTTTATTAATTGTTACCCACCAAAAGAGAGCTGACTCAAAGCCTGCTGCAATCTGGTTACAAGCCTTGAACTCATCAGGTACGCCCCCCCGGAGACTCCTACCGAATCGAGATAAATCCTGTCATCGAAAGAAGTGTCTAACAGTGATCTCTTATCCCTTCCCTTTTTCCCTACTATCTTTTCCTTCTCAAATGCCAGGGTAAATGGAATTGCCAATTGTACAATTGCACATATTTCTCTCCAATCTGGAGGTAGGGTGGGTCTCAATATTTTGCCTCCACAGTACCACCACAGGTCCGGTCGGGGAACCTTTAGTGCTGAGTAGTTCCCTCCTTTTTCCGTTTTGGTAACATTTTTAATCTCTGTACATAATTTCAGCTCCCCCAAATCTCTAGACCGACTTGTGCCTCGTCTGTGCACACACGATGTGTGATTTCCAACTGCAGCGGAAAATGTGGGGGAAGCTTGTACATCTTTCTTCTCCAAGGGAGGGAACATCAGAGATAGGGAGGTACAATTCCTATCATATCATGCAGTCTCATCCTGATACAGGGCTATCATACATTTCATGCCCTTCCTGTCTTGCTTCCACCCGAGTGGAAAGGGAACCACCTGGGCCACTGGCCTACCGGAGGCACATGCATAGCAATTGCTTTTGTTCAGACTTTTTACAGTATACTTTACCCATTCAACCCAGGCATTTGCATCCCCGTACCCAGTTTCTATTTCGATAGTCTGTTTCAAGTCCTTTACCTCTATAATTTTTCTACTTTAGGATCATGGGGAGGAGTGAAAGGTTGTATCTCATTATCCAGTAATTCCGCCCGTTTTCCCTATCCTATGCTAATTCAAGAACAACAGCCCACAAAATCCTTCCCATTTGCTTTCATTTCTATCCCAAACTTGATAGGAATTGTACCTCCCTATCTCTGATGTTCCCTCCCTTGGAGAAGAAAGATGTACAAGCTTCCCCCACATTTTCCGCTGCAGTTGGAAATCACACGTCGTGTGTGCACAGACGAGGCACAAGTCGGGCAGCACGGTGGCACAGTGGTTAGCACTGCTGCCTCACAGCGCCAGAGACCCGGGTTCAATTCCCGCCTCAGGCGACTCTCTGTGTGGAGTTTGCACATTCTCCCCGTGTCTGCGTGGGTTTCCTCCGGGTGCTCCGGTTTCCTCCCACAATCCAAAAATGTGCGGGTTAGGTGAATTGACCATGCTAAATTGTCTGCAGTGTTAGGTGAAGGGGTAAATGTAGGAGTATGGGTCTGGGTGGTATACGCTTCGGCGGGTCGGTGTGGACTTGTTGGGCCGAAGGGCCTGTTTCCACACTGTAAGTAATCTAATCTAATCAAACGTTTTATTTAATTGTATCTCATAGGTGCACCCCCCCCCCCCCCCCCCCAACTTGCTTCATGCCATGTGATTTTCTTTATTGTCAGGTATATTGGGTTACACTTTTTATCGGGACAATCGCGAGCTGGTTGGAAGGGGGTCCGGTGTATTGTGACGAGACCATTATGCCAAGTACCATCCCCAAGTACCATCCCCATAGGACTTAAATTGTATCTCTGAGCTGCGGTACTGTCTCTGATTATCTACATCCCCACAATTTACTAAACTGCATGCATCAGCGTCTATTACTTGTGGATTATCAGACTCAAGAACCATTAATAATACATATGAAAATGATATTTGACAAAATCCAAATACAAAGAGGGCTAGCATCATAACTCTAAGCATTCCCAGTACATTAAACATCATGCTGAAGCACAAAACGATTTAATATATAATCCGACAGAAATAATCCCGCGCTCGCGTCACCACTGTATAATCAGTTGCTCAAAGTCTCTTTAGTCTGAGTTTCAGTGGGTCTTGCGTTGATTCGGCTGTCCAGACTTCTTCCTCAACTGGAGAGTCCACTGGCCCTTCGACCCGGGTGTAGTGAGTCCAGCCTTTCTCCGCTGTCCTTATTGCCGTTTCAGTAGTTAAAAGAGCCTGATATGGCCCTTCCCAGTCCGGCTGCAATTTAGTCTCTGTCCATGATTTTACTAAGACCCAATCTCCCGGCTGGATGGGATGAACGGTGAATTCAAGGGGTGGAGTCTGTGCCAATAAACCCTGTTTCCTGCGGAAAGACAAAGAGGACAAGCGCAGTATTTACTTCTTTAAGAACAAATCTTTAGTTTTGAGAATTGGCAATTCTCCATTTGTTCCCAGATAAGGTGACCCAAATAAGATTTCATAGGGGGATAGTCCCAAATCTTTCCTCCACCAAGGGACAAGCCCAAAAAGCATCCTTTAAATCTATCACACTAAACCATTCGTGGTCATGGGAGATCTTACTTAATCTCTAATCAGTCCCTCAATTACTGGCTGCAGTCCTCGTTTACCTTCTATGGAAATTGGATATTGTCGCTCACAGACAATGTTCCCTTTCCTTTTTAAATTTACTTCAAGGGGGGGATCTGTAGTCCTCCACGATTCCCTTCCCTAGCCCATACAATAGGGTCTATCTCTCTCTCCATATCCTCTGTCAACATTGCCATTTGTACAACTAATTTTTTTTCCTGAATTCCAATCTCCAGTCCTAAGAGGGTAATTAAGTCTCTCCCTAGTAAGTTACTTCCTATATCAGGGATATGCAACAATTCCCCTGTGACCCTATCCTTAGGACCTTCTATCATCATAGGTTCAAATACTGGAACAGTAAATCCCTCCCCTTTCACCCCAGAAACAGTAATTGACCGTGTCGACATTTCTACTTTCTTTGGTTTAAAATTCAGCGATGACCGTGCTGCCCCAGTATCGACTAGGAAGACTACCTCTTCCCTATAGGGTCCCACCTTCAAGTTTATCAAGGGTTCGTGGTGTGTCCCCGAGGGCAGGAACCCCTGACACCCCTATTCATTATCAAAATTCAAAAGCGGAATTGCTCTTTCTTCCCTTTGTAGATCAGGACACTCCCGCTTAAAATGCCCTATCTTTCCACAATAATAGCATCCTTCCTGTGGAGACCTCCATCTCTGCCCCTGTCGCTCGAATCCTCTATCAAATGCTCCCCCTTGTCCTCTCCCTCTCCCCTTTCCTCTCTGCCCTACATGCTGCCATCCGCTGCTCCGGTTGCTCAATATTGGTTCCATTCTTTTCTTAACTACCTAATCAACCGTAGCTACCATCATTTTCACCTTCAGCTTTTGTCTCTCATCCTCTGTCTTTACAAACACTTTCTGTGCCTCTCTTAACAATTCATCTAATGGTTTTTCACTCCACCCTTCTATCTTCTGTATCTTTCTCTTTATGTCTGGCTATGCCTTTGTCACAAAATGTACTTTCAAAAGACCCTGTGCCACTGGGTCCTCAGGGTTCATTCCAGAATATTTCCGCATTGAGTCTCTTAACCTCTGCAAGAAAGCTGAAGGAGTCTCATCTTTCTCCTGTCTAACTTCAAAGGCTTTAGTCAGATTCTGCGACTTCGGAACTGCCTCTCTTATTCCTTTTAGAGTCAGGTCTTTCAATTCCCTCATTTCTTCTCTATGCTCTGGGTTTTGATTTTCCCACTGGGGGTCTCTGAGGGGAAACTTCGTCTCTCCCTGTCCAGCATCCCCATCTCCAATCGGCTGTTCCCTATCACATATTTTAATGGCTGCTCCCCATATAAGTCCCCTTTCCTCCCCAGTAAATAGTATATTCAAAATAGACATTAACTCAGCCCACATATACAGATTGGGCCCCAAATATTGATCAATTTGTTCAGACAACCCTACCGGATCCTCAACAAGGACTTTCGTTTCCTTTTTAAATGTTCTGACCTCCCCACTGGTGAGGGGGGCACTCACAAACCCAATCTCTTTGCCCCTATTGGTACCTCCCGAAGGGGATAAGTCGTTACATTCTTCCCTTTTTTCTTTTCTTCTTTTTAAGAAATATTGCAATATTTCTAGCTCCCCATAACGTCAAACACCAATTCATCAATTCATAATCTCTTTTGAATCCTTAACCTTAAAAGAAATCATGTTAAGTTTCCATAATAAAAATCAAATTCAAAACAGTCCTCGAACTCAAGCTCCAGGGAATAAAACGCAAACATTCAATCACCAACAAACCAATGTGCATTCAAACCAAATCACAAAGGGTTAAACTTTCTACCAGCTGTACAGCTCTTTTCATTCTCTCTCTCTCACTCATTGACAAATAAATTCAGATATTTACAAACCCAGTCTTCGTCCGACCTGTACTTTGGCCAGAAGACGGCGGGACGAAGAATGGATTCCTTAGTCCATACAAAGCAACAATATTTAATCATCTTTTTCCCTTGTACAAGTATTATTTTTCCAATTCCACAACATCCTGCCCAACGGACTTTCTGCAGGTATGTTGTAAGAGACTCCACCTCCATTTCCATTGCCTTGTTCTTCTTTTGTTTTCCCGGAGGCTTTTTCCTTACTTACGGCACAACCTATATTGAGTTCCTTCGTTAGTCCCTTATTAACTACTAAAATTCAATCCCAGCCACCAAGGCAATACTTAAAAGTCAATTTTCTTACCTTGGTCTGTGCACAGAGTTGCCTGGCCCCTTTTTGCCATATTTTCTATTGACCTCCTCTCACTGTCTGATTCAGATGTCTCTCTTGTGGGATTCGTACCAGTCGCCCAAGGGAGTGGACCAGACCGGGACACGAGACCGCTCCTCAATGGGGAACGGGAAGCGTCTTCCCAGAGTCCAGCGCCAACCACTCCTCCCGGCGATGGAAGAACATCCCGGACAGCCCCCAATTGTGAGAAACAAAGCTCACTCACTTCAATAATTTCAGTCTGACACAAGATCTGAATCAGTAGTGTCCTTTATTTCACACTTGCAAGTGGGTGTGATGTCCACAAGGCAGAGACAAAACACACTGAATTCAACAAATACTCGATATTTATATAATTTGGTTCCTACATTTTTTTTCTTATTTCATTGTTTCCCCCCCTGTTTACATCCTCCACTTCCCTAAGACCGGTACCCATTACTCCTCTTTATCTCTTGTCTTATCCGGCCTTGTCTGTGACAAAATGCTTAGTTCTGGCCTCACAAGGCCATTTGACCTCATCTTGCTGTGGGTTATTGTTAGGCATTTCTTGCCTTACCATTATCTATTCCCTCCATCTGTGCTGCCCCTCACAGCATCTTATCACTAAGCCCTTTTAATTGGGGTTTGTTCCTGTGTTTCTGTAAAAGTGGGAAACAGATGTTTATACCTACTGTTTATACAGGCATATTTAGTTTAACTGCCTCTCTTCACAACATTTTATCTAGTGCCTGTACTTCTACCATTGTTTTGCAGTCCTGTTTCTTTCTTGCATACATTTTTAGCTAATACAAAAAAACAATTATGCATTTCCTCCACATAGTTTCCGTTCGTGTTGACTCAGCTCTTGGCTGAAACAATTACACACTGATATGAGTTCATTTATTTTTTGCAGAAGTAACATTAATTTACCTGTATCCCACAGAGCTATAGGGAGAGGCTGAACAGGCTGGGGCTTTTTTCCCTGGAGCGTCGGTGGCTGAGGGGTGACCTTATAGAGGTTTACAAAATTATGAGGGGCACGGATAGGATAAATAGGCAAAGTCTTTTCCCTGGGGTTGGGGAGTCCAGAACTAGAGGGCATAGGTGTAGGGTAGCGTGGAAAGATATAAAAGAGACCTAAGGGGCAGGTTTTACATGCAGAGTACATGTATGGAATCAGCTGCCAGAGGAAGTGGTGGAGGTTGGTAAAATTGCAACATTTAAAGGCATTTGGATGGATATATGAAGAGAAAGGGTTTGGAGGGATATGGTCCGAGTGCTGGCAGGTGGGACGAGATTGGGTTGAGATATCTGGTCAGCATGGACGGGTAGGACCTAAGGGACTTTATGACTCTCTTTTGCACCTGGTATCTCCAGACATTTTACATTTCTATCTCACCTTTATTAACGTTACCACTCTTTTTGTCTCCTGCTCTGAGCACCATCACCATTTACTCTACTTGATCTGTCTCCCCCTCTCTCAACAGCAGAAAAATGTTTAAATTCCAAGATGGTCCAGTTCTGAAGAAAACATTTCAGACTCAAAAGGTTAATGCTATTTGTTTATCCATGTCATGCATGCAGCTGGACGTTGTCAGTTGCAAGTGGTGACAACAGCTCCACTGCAGTTATTAGTGTAATTCCAGCAGGCTCTTGCATTTGATTTGACTTGATTTATTGTTGTCACACATACCTAAGTGCAGTGAAAAGTTGTGTTTTGTGTACAGAATAAGCATATCATAAGATACAAAGACATACAGATCATAGGGTGATTTAACACAGCAAGGCACACAAAGTTACAGCTGCAAGGAGGGTATAAAAAGAGATCACCATTAGATTTGAAATTTGAGAGGCCCATTCAGCAGACTAATGTGTTCTTGAACCCTTTGGCACGTGTGTTTAAACTTTTGTATCTTCTGCGTGATGGCAGAAGTTGCAAGAGATTATTACCAGCATAGGTGTTGCTGATGGTGCTGGCTGCCTTTCCACAGCAACAGTATATGTAGATGGAGTCCATGGCTTTTGTGATTGTCTGGGCTGTACACACAACTTTCTGTAGGTTCTTATGGCCATGGGTAGAGCAATTACTGTAACAAGCCATGATGTAGCTGGGTAGAATGCTTTCTATGATGCATCTGTAAGAGTTAATGAGGGTCCTTACAGACATGCTGAATTTCATAAGCGTTCAGAGGAAGAAGAGGCATTGTTGTGCCTTCTTGATTATCACACCTATGTGGGAGGTTCAGTGCAGGTTGCTGGTTATCATCACTCCAAGGAATTTGATGCTATCGACCCTCTCCACCTCAGCTCCATTGATGTAAGTAGTGTCATGTTGTTGTTCTTTCTTCCGGAAGTCGATGATCAACTCTGTAGTTTTATTGACATTGGAGGAGAGATTGTTACCTTTGTACGACAAAATCAAGCATCCTTTCTTCTTTCTGTATGCTGACTCATCATTGTCTGATATCTGTCATACCATGGTAGTGTTCTTAGTGAAATTGTAAATGGCATTTGAATGAAATTTTGCCACACATTCCTGAGTGTACAGGGAGTACAGTTGGAAGTTGAGTACGTATTCTTGCTGGTGTTGAGGAGTATTGCAGAGGAGGTGATGTTGTCTTTCTTCATTGAATGCAGTCTATGAGTCAAGAGTTGAGTATGCCGTTGCAGATGGCAGACCCAAGACCTAGGTCTCAGAGATTGGATGTTAGTTTGGTTGGAATTATAGTGTTGAAGATGGAGCTGTAATCGATAATTAGAAGCCTGACACAGGTATCTGTATTATTCAGATGTTCATCGAATGAGTGCAGGATGAGGAAAATGGCATTTACCATGGACCTGTTGCTCTGTTAGGCAGATTGCAAGGGATTGAGGCAGGCTGGGTGTATAGGGTTGATGTGATCCATGACTAACCTCGCAAAGGACTTTGTAACTATGGAAGTCAGAGGCATCAGGCGGTAGTCTTTGAGACACATTGCATGTGCTTTCTTTGGTACCAGAATAAGGTAGTCTTATAGAAGCTGGTGGGGACTTCAGATTGCAAAAAGGCGAGGTTAAAGATGTCAGGAAATACTCTCGCTAGCTGGTCTGCACAGGATCTAAGTTCATGGCCTGGGATTCCATCGGGACAAGTTGCTTTCCTTGGGTTCACTCTCAAGAAGGTGATCTGACATCTGCAGCAGTGACTGGAGGATTAGGAAGATCTGGGGCTATTGGGGGCAGGTGACACCATTCCACTGGCATTATGTTTGAACGGATTGTAAAAAGATCAGGGAAGGATGTGTTTCTGTTCTGCTTCAATTTGCATCCTGTTATGCTGTGCAGGTCTTGTGACAGGCAGTGGGCATCCGTTTGGTTAGTTTGGGTCTCTAACATAGACCTGTACTGCCTCTTGGCATCTGTAATAGCCTTGCAGAGGTTGTATCTAGAATTCCTGTGAAAGTCTGGGTCATCCAACTTAAATGCCACATGCCCGGTCTTCAGTAGGCAATGGATATCCCAGTTCATACAAGGTTTCTGGTTGATGAATGCACTGATTTTCTTCTTTGACACAACCGTCTATACATATGCCAATCATGTCTGTGACGGTGACAGCATACTTGGCTAGGATGACTGCTGAACTCTGAAATATGGTTCAGCCCAACGATTCCAAGCAGTGTCACAGAAGCCCTTCTGCAGCTTCAGACCAGCACTGACATGCTTTCTGTGCTAGATACTCAAGTTTCAGATTCTGCTGATAAACTGGGAGCAGGAACACAGTGCTGTGATCTGATTTTCAAAAGTGCATTTGTGGTATGGAGTGGTAGGCATTGTTGGTGGTTCAGTAGCAATGGTTCAATATCTGTTGCGGAAGCCAGTATGTTACATGTTCTTGTGACTGTAAGGGAGGGCAGTCGCATGATTTTGTGTGATAGAACCCTTGAACAAATTACACCTCTGCTACTATATTGCTCCATTGCAGCAATGGCCAGGATATGTTTTCAATATTAGAGTGGGAAGCAGAAGACTGAATACCGGTGGCATTCAAGTGGAGTGCGAGAATCGCAGCAGAGAGGAACAGAGAACTTTCTTCTAACCGATCTGCCACTTGGAACACCGCCAGTTGTAAAGTGAGGCCAGTAAGGCCCCCGTTCTTGGAAATAACGTGCATCTCGGCTGCTATTATTTCTCGCTGTCTTGTCTAAGACCTCATACTCGGAAGTGAGGAGATGGAAAAATGGGCTGTTGGTCAACTTGATTGTGGCATCATGGAAATGCCAGTCTTGCTGCCTCTTTCTTTCTCTCTGGTAGCACCAGCATGAGAGAAGTTAGAATGAGAGTTCAAGTGTTGCACAGTTTTGCAGGAGAATCATTTGCCGAAGTGAATGAATGAATGGATGACGGAGAGGGGAAAGAGCCGGGAGGCAGCTTGAACGCTTGGTGGTTGCAATGGAAGTTTCGGCAATGTGAGCAATGGAGAATTCGGGCAGGAAAATGAAGAGAGTTTTGCGCTCTCTGCTGGCCGTGGCTGGTAGGACTGTGTAAAGTGGAGATTTTCTCAGAACAGAAGGTGCTGTGAACAGCAGGGAGCAGTAAAAGAGAAGTGAATATTGAGGAGAGGTAGAAAAGGGCAGTGTGGGAAGTGTGAGGTAATGACTGAGAGAGTGTGTTTGGGTGAGTGTGGAGGACTTGTAGAGAGATTCGGTTGTTGTAAAATGTGTGGATTTGTTGTTGACTTTGTAAAGATTGGTTATCGTGAGAGTGAATAAACGTGGCGGGCGTAGGGGGTGGAGGGAGTGAGTGGGGAAGGAAGGAAGCAGGATTGAGACATCGAGATTGTTTGCACTGATGGCAAAAGATGGGAATGCCGCAAGGTAAAGAATGGTGTAAAAGACTGCGTCTCACTGTATTGGTCAGGCTGCACTGCTGCATCTATTCACAGGTGCTATCCCACTACTGAGCAGTGCGGGGGCTTTGACCTGCTCCGTTTCCGACCTGGGCCGGTTCACCCCTCTGCAGCACACCTGGTACACCCGAGTTCCCCGAGGAGCACCATGTGGACACTGCCCTGAGTGTGGGCACCCGATCGACACAGACCACAACAGCCCAGAACTCCCAACCTCAAGTCATCCGGCAGCCTCAGCCTCCCAGCAGCGGGATTACAGGCGCGCGCCACAGCCCCCGGCGATCGCGTGACGCTTCCCTCAGTTGCCTTCAGTTCAAACGGCAGCAACAGCTCCACTGCAGACATTGCTGCAAAGACAACAGGCGGACGCAGTTTCACAGAGAGTCATCGAGTCATGCAGTACGGAAACAAACCCTTCAGCCCAATCACTGTGATGACAGGCCTTCAGTCTGAAAAACAACCCTCAAACACCAGTCTCTGTTTACTGCCATTATGCTTATAATGCGTCCAAATGGCAGGCTCATTTTGAATCTCGTGAACTAAGTTAACTAATTAGTCTGCATCTCAGAACCTTGCCCTTTGCAGGGAAAAAGTGAGGATTGCAGATGCTGGAGATCAGAGTCGAAGAGTGTGGTGCTTGAAAAGCTCAGCAGGTCAGGCTGCATCCAAGGAACAGGAGAGTCAACGTTTCGAGCGTAAGCTCTTCGTCAGGAAGCTCTTCTTCATTCCAAATGCAGTGCTTATGTTCTAAACTTCGACTCTCCTGCTCCTCGGATGGCTGTGCATTTCTAGCACCACACCAGTCGTCCATGTCCTTTGCAGCTGGCCATTCCCTACCGACAATCTGTCTATCTGACAGGGTTGTAGTCACTTCTCTGCCCCACATGTGCAGCCACCTTCTTTCTCTCACCCCTTTCAAACTCCTGCTTGTGGTTTCCCCAGCTCTTGCAGCCACTCCATTTGTCTTTCTAGACTCTATTCCATCACAAGCTTGCCGACAACTTCTGCCCCATCAAACATGAAGACTTCTTTTTTCTCCTTGCAGCCTTTTTATTTTCCTGACCCGTTGTTACCTCTTTCTTCTCCCCACCCTTTGTGGCCTGTTTCCTTCCCACCCTCTACCGGGCATTACTTTTCTCACCCCATTTTGATCTCCTTCAGACCCAAAACTCTGCAGCTCATTTCTACCCCTCAAAGATTCAGCCTCTTCCTTGCCCCTGTTGGGACAGCCTGTGGCAGGGAAGCCACAGGATTGCTGGTCCGTGGATTTTGTTTTGGCCTGTATATAGTAGAGAAGATTTTTAACTGCAATCACAGAATTTGCTTATTTAGTTCAGCATCAGAGAGCGATTATAAGTTAGAACAGTGATAGCATTGAGAATAAAGTGTATCTCAGGTAACAGATAGGACAAAACAAAACCTGTCAAATCAAAATAGACAAGGTATGTATAAACTCACAGCAGCAGTTATCTGTAAGAACCAGCTGATAAGAGATGTTTGGGAACAGATCATTCAAAATTTCCACTCAGCAAGAATTAAATCATGATCCCACAATATTGAAGTTATTTAAGGTGAGTTCAGGAGGACAGGGATTTAGTGGCAAATCTTAGGAATTCAGACAAGATTCTTGAGCTGGGAAAATAATGGAGTTTCAGTCTTATTAATGAAATTTGAGTAGATGTCGTCGAAGTTAGCAAAATAGTTAGTGTAGAAATATTTAGATTAGGGACCATAAATTTCATCTTACAAACAATTTTCTAATGATTAGAATTGGCAACATGAATTGATAACAATTACCATCTTTTTGTATTTCCTGTAATGACTGCAAGCATTGGATGTAAATTAATGAGATGTAGGGACTTGTTTTAATAAACACCTTTGCAGGAACTTTTTTTCCCCATCAGCAGGGAGACTTGAACAACAGAAAATACAAAGAAGTTAATCTCATAACAGTACCGAAACGAATAAGGTCGCAAGGGGACAGAAACATTTGTAAAACAGGTTCAGTACATCCTCAAGAGTATAAATAATCACTGCTATGAACCTAATGGACAGAATAAAGAATTCAAAATATGCTTATTGTAGTGACTTGATGGAACTAGAAAAGTGCTTGAATTTCCTTCCTATTCATGGATTTTGAATAGATGTTGTATGATATGTATGTAAAATAATGACAATAAAGTCAATCCTGCTACTAAACTTGTGTTCTAAACACTCTTATAGCATATAGAATAGAGGAAGTTGTAAATGGTAGCTGCTAGACAGAGGGACTGGGCTTGTTTCACTTTTTGAAGTTGGGTAAGAGGGAAATTGCTCCCAAAACTAAAGCCTAAAGAGTTGTGGATGCTGTAAATAGCCACAAGGAGATCCAATGCACATTGAGATCCAATCACATCAAGTAGATTTCATCTTCAAATTGACAACAAGGATAAATGTGAAATTGCCCACATTAGTAGGCAAAAATGATTAATGAGAACCATTAAAATGGAGAAAGATTGGGAATAGTTGATGCACAAAGTGAACTAGGTGTCCTTGTAAACACTGGTTAGTCAAACTAAGATGCAAGTACAACAAATAGTTAGGAAACCAAGTGATATGATGAGCTTTGTTGCAAGATTACTTGTGTGTAGGAGCAACAACAACTGACAACAGGTCTGAAGGGCTTTGGTGAAACAATGTCTATTGGATACAGTTTTGCCGTCCGTTCCAAAGAAAGTATATTTCATCATTTCAGGAATGTAGTAAATGTTCACCAGACTGATTCTTGGGATGGCAGGTTTTTGCATGAGGAGAATTTGTGTCAAATAGGCCTGTGCTCAGTGGAGTTTTGAAGAATGAAAGTAGAGAACTAAAGGGCAAGGTTTAGGATGAGAGGGGCAAGATATAAAAGGGACCTAAGGGACAACTTTTTCATGCAGAGGGTGGTACATGTATGGCAAGGGGTGCCAGAGGAAGTGGTGGAGGCCGGTGCAATTGGAACATTTAAAAGGCATTTTGGATGGGTAAATGAATAGGAAATGGGCTGGGTGCTGGCAGGTAGGACTAGATTGGGTTGGGACAACTGATTGGCATGGGCGGGTTGGACTGAAAGGTCTGTTTCTGTGCTATACATTTTTATGACTCTATGACTCTAACTCATTGTAATTGCAAAGACTTAAATGGGTCAGAATGATTGCATTCAGGAATGATGTTTTCTCAGGAACAGGGCATTCACAAGATTGGGTCATGGTCGCAGAATATAGAGTTGGTCATTTCTGATTATGATAAGGTGAAATTTCATCACTCAGAGGGTGGCAAATTTTCAAAGACAATCATCTGTGAAGGCCATTTCAGAAATGAAGGACATTTCAGAAATCAAACATAATCTGATTGAATGGTGGGCTGGGTTTAATGGGTCAAATGGCCAGCTCCTTTCATTGTTTTCGATAATGTTATGCTTGTAAAATTGGTTAGTGGAGTATATGAGGTGGAAGATGTGATGAGTTTTAAACACTCTGGTGGTCGTGGCTGCCACAATTGTGCAAACTGGAAATTTGCATAAACATAGCACCTGGGAGTTTTAACTGAGAAACTTTCAGTTCAAACGGCAGCAGAAGCTCCAGTGACATCATTGCTGCAAATATAACATTACAAAATATACAAAAATACATCAAAATAAAACAGCCTGCTGCACTTCCTCATCTAGGAAAACCAGTACAAGCTGCTACATTATATTTTCTTTTGGTTGTCAACATGGGCACTAACTGAATTGAGTTCTTTTCACAGACAATGAGAAGCATCAGGTAGGCAGTGTGTTGATTATATTCTGGTTTACTGTGACAATGGCAGCAGAAAGGAACATGTAGCTTACGTCTTCTCGATCTCTTATTTTTACACCCAGGTCCTGCCAGATGAAACTGATAATGGCCAGTCTTTGGATTTTACATGCTGCACCGGACATCATAATCTCTCCTGGTTTTCTGTTTGAGGTTATATATAGTTAACAAAAACATCCTTACATTGCAGAGAATATGCATTGGTTTATATTTCTAGATTGGGAAGTAGAAGCTTGCTGCTGTACTGCTGTTTCCCATTTACTGCGGCAATCACAAAGAGGAGCGGAGGGCTTTCTTTTGCAGATTCCTTACTCTGATGCCAGTCTCGTGATGTTTAAATTCCATGGCCCTACAGCAGATACAGCAGTAATGACAGGTGATTCTGGGGGCAATTCAGGAGGCACAACATCCCAAGGATGAAGTAACATACAAAGGGAGAAAGAGGCAACCAATGCTGACAAGGGAGGTGAAGGCCAGCTTACAAATGAAAAAAAAAAGCTACAATCTCATAAAGATTAGTGGGAAACCAGAGAATTGGGAAGCCTGCAAAAACCAGCAGAGGATAACGATAAAGTAATAAGGGAGAGAAGATTCAATATGAGGGTAAGCCAGCAAGTAATAATAAAAGAAGTTTGCAAGAGGTTTTTAAATATATAAACGGTAAGACAAATGCAAGAGTGGACACTGAACTGTTGGAAAATGAGATCTGAAACATCATAATGAAGACCAAAAATATGGCAAAAGAACTGAATAGAAACATTGTAATAGTCATCAGGGTGGAATATATCAGCAGCATACCAGGACCTCAAAAGTTGATTGGGGGCAGATATTCACAGGTAAAGGGACAGCTGGAAAGCAGGAAGCCTTAGAAATGAGATAATGAGAATTCAGAAAAAGCATATTCCTGTCAGGGTGAAAGGAAAGGCTGGTAGGTGAAGGGAAGACTGCATGACAGGATAAATTGAGGTTTTGGTTAAGAAAAAGAAGGAAGCATATGTCAGGTATGGATAGAAGAGATTGAGTGAATCCTTAGAAGAGTATAAAGGCAGTAGGAGTATACTTAAGAGGGAAATCAGGATGTCAAAAAGGGAACATGAGATAACTTTGGCAAATAGAGTAAAGGAGAATTAAGGACAAATGGGTAACTAGGGAGAGAATGGGGCCCCTCAAAGATCAGCAAGGCGGCATGCGTGTGGAACTACAGGAGTTGGGGGAGATACTAAATGAGAATTTTGCATCAGTGTTTACTGTGGAGAAGAACATGGAAGATATAGAAAGGGGGGAAATAGATGGTGACATTTTGGAAAATGTCCATATTACAGAGGAAGAGGTGGTGGATGTCGTAAACACACAAAAGTGCACAGATCCTCAGGACCTGATCAGGTGTAGCCTAGAACTCTGTGGGAAGACAGGGAAGTGATTGCTGGACCTCTTGCTGAGATATTTGCATCATCAATAGGCACAGGTGAGGTGCCAGAAGACTGAAGGTTGGCTAATGTGGTGCCGCTATTTAAGAAAGCTGGTAAAGGACAGCCAGGAAACTATAGACCGGTGAGCCTGATGTTGGTGGTAGGCAGGTTGTTGGAGGGAATCCTGAGGGGCAGGATGTACATGTGTTTGGAAAGGCGAGGACTGATTAGGGATAGTCAACATGGCTTTGTGTATGGGAAATCATGTCTTGATTGAGTTCTTTGAAGAAGTAACAATGAGGATGGATGAGGGCAGAGCAGTAGGCATGATCCAAATGGACTTCAGTCAGATTTTCAACAAGGTTCCTCATGGGTGCCTGGTTAGCAAGATTAGATCACATGGAATACAGGAAGAGCTAGCGACTTGGATACAGATCTGGCTCGAAAATAGAAGGTAGAGGGCGGCGGTGCAGGTTTGCTTTTCAGACTGGAGGCCTGTTACCAATGGAGTGCCACAAGACTCGGTGCTGGGTCCACTACTTTTCATCATTTAAATGAATGATTTGGATGTGAACATAGGAGATATAGTTGTAAGCTTGCAGATGACACCAAAATTTGAGATGTAGTGGACAGCGAAGAAGGTTACCTCACAGTACAACAGGATCTTGATCAAATGGGCCAAAGGGCTGAGGAGTGGCAGGTGTAATTTAATTTAGATAAATGTGAGGTACTGCACTTTGGAAAAGCAAACTGTAGCACGACTTATACACTTAATGGTAAGGTCCTATGGTGTGTTACTGTACAACGAGACTTTGGAGTGCAGGTTCATAGGTTCTTGAATGTAGAGTCACAGGTAGATAGGGTAGTGAAGAAGGAGTTTGGTATGCTTTCCTTTATTGGTCAGAGCATTGACTAAAGGAGTTGGGAGATCATGTTGCAGCTGCACAAGACATTGATTAGGACACTTTTAGAATATTGCGTGCAATTCAGATTTCCTTCCAATCAGAAAGATGTTGTGAAACTTGAAAGGGTTCAGAAAAGATTTACAAAGGTATTGCCAGAGTTGGAGGATTTGAGCTATAGGGAGAGGCTGAATAGGCTAGGGTTGTTTTCCCTGGAGCATTGGGGGCTGAAGGGTGATCTTCATAAAGGTTTATAAGATCATGAGGGGCATGGATAGGATGAATAGAGAAACTATTTTCCCTGGGGTGAGAACTGGAGAAAATAGGTTTAGGGTGAGAGGGGAAAATACAAAAGGGACCTAAGGGATAACGTTTTCATGCAGAGGGTTGTGCATGAATGAAACAAGCTGCTAGAGAAAGTAGTGGAGGCTGATACAATTGCAACATTTAAAAGGCATCTGGATAGCTTTATGAATAGAAAGGCTTTAGAGGGATATGGGCCATGTGTTAGCAAATGGGACTAGATTAGTTTAGGATATCTGGTCAGTGTGAACAAGATAGATTGAAGGGTCTGTTTCTGTGCTGTACATCTCCATGACTCTGTGAGTCTATTATTTCAAGAGAGTAAGAAGACAGAGATGACTGCATTGGCCATCACTCAGGAGCAGATTCTCCAGAAGATAAATATCTGGTGGTGTATAAATCACCTGGACCCAGATGGACGACACCCCAGAGTACTGAATAAGGAGCTGCGATTGTAGAAGCATTGGTGATGATCTTACAGAAAGCATTGGAGTCAGGGCGTGTCCCAGAGGACTGATGTCTAATGGAAACACTTGCTTAAAAAGGCAAGAAGGTAAAAGAGATGAAATTATATGTCGGTTAGACTGATCTTGTTTGTTAGTAAGCTTTTAGAACCCGGTATTAAGGATGAGATTGTGGATTACTTTGAAGTGCATGGTAGAATAAGGTTGAGTCAGCACAGCTTTGTTGAATGGAAGTCATGTTTGACAAATGTGTTGCAAGGTTTTGAGGAGACAGTGAGCAAGTTAGACAAAAAGAGCCTGTGAACATGATCTGATGGATTTCCAGAAGGCCTTTAACAAAGTGCTGTAAAGTAGGCCACTGAATCAGAAAAAAATCTCAAAGCATTAACACAAAATAATGGCATGGATAAAGGACTGCCTGAGTGGCAGATGGCAGAGAAAAGGGATAAAGGAATCTTTGTCAGGATGGCAGGCAGTGGCTAGCAGAGTTCTGCAGTTTCAGTATCGGGACCACAACTATGCACAAAATGCATTAAAAATCTGGATGAAGGAACTGAAGGCAATATTGCTAAGTTTGCAGATGACTTAAAGACAGGTGGAGGGTCAGGTAGCATTGAGGAAATGGGAAGGCAGCAGAAAGCCATAGACAGAAGGAGAGTAGACGAAGAGGTGCGACATAAAATGCAGTATAGGAATGTGTGTGGTTATGTACTTTAGTTGGGAGAATAGAGGTATTGACAATTTCCTAAATAGTCAAGGCTTCAGGATTGTGAAACACAAATGGACTTTTGAGTCTGAGTTCAGGATTCTCTTAAGGTTAACGTGAAGGTTTGGTTGGAGTTAAGGAGGCAAATGCAGTGTCAGCATTGACTTTCAGAGGGCTAGAATGGAACAGCAGAGATATACTGCTGAGTCTGTGTAAGGTACCAGTTGGACAATTTTTGGATTAGTGTGAGTAGTTGTGTGCCTCGTATGTAAGGATATGTTGATGTTGGAAGTGGTCCAAAAGAAGTTTACAAGAATGATCCCAGGGATGAAGAGTTTCTCACATGAGGAGCGGTTGAGAATACTGGATCTGTATCTGTATTTGATGAATTTTAGAAGGATGAGTTAGGATCTCTTTGAAATTTACTGATTACACAGAGGTGCTGTTAAGAGTTGTCATGGAGATGATGTTTCAATGATAGGAGAGATGATGACCAAGACGTTACAGATTCAGATTGAAAGGATGACCCTTTAGAACTGAGATCAGAAGGAATGGCATCAGCCAGAGGGTGATGAATCTGAGGAACTCATTGCCACAGAAGGCTGTGGAGGATAAGTTATTGAGCCTATTTAAGACAGAGATAGATTCTCGATTAGTAAAGGGATCGAGGGTTACAGGAAGAAGGCAGGAGAATGGCTTGAGAAACATGTCAGCAAATTGCAAAGCTATCTCAATACCTCAAAATGCTCTGAGAATGGCACAAGATACTATCATCATCAGATTCGCGACCAACCCGATATTCCCAGTCCACCTGCATATTGAAGATGCATTCAGATGAGAAGACGAGAAATAGGTTGAATATTTCTTCCGACGGCATCAGATCAGCGGTGACTGAATTATGGAGAAATGGGGACAAGAATGACAAGTTTTGCACTCTCCACTTCCCCAGCTGGCAGGGGTGGATAAACTGAAGATTTTCTGAGTGCAGTATCTGCGGTGAACAGTAGAGAGCAGTAAAGGGAAGGTGAATACTGAAGAACCAAGTATAAAGCTGTGTGACAAGAGGCAGTTGATTGATCTAAAGATGCAGGAAATGTTTGCGTTTGTATGTGTGGAGGACACGGTGAGACTAACTTGTGATGCATATGGATTTGTTCATGACATTGCAGTAAAATTGTCGCGGTAGTATTGGATAATAGAATGAGGGGGTGCGGAACGAATGAATGTTGAAGGAAAGAGAAAAGATGGAGCAAAATTGTGTACAGTGACGACAATAGATTGTGTTGGACTGCAAAGGGTGGTGTAAAAGACTGCGTCTCACTGTATTGGTCAGGCTGCACTGCTGCATCCATTCACAGGTGCTATCCCACGACTGAGCAGTGCGGGGGCTTTGACCTGCTCCGTTTCCGACCTGGGCCGGTTCACCCCTCTGCAGCACACCTGGTACACCCGAGTTCCCCGAGGAGCACCATGTGGACACTGCCCTGAGTGTGGGCACCCGATCGACACAGACCACAACAGCCCAAAACTCCCAACCTCAAGTCATCCAGCAGCCTCAGCCTCCCAGCAGCGGGATTACAGGCGCGCGCCACAGTCCCTGGCGATCGCGTGGCGCTTCCCTCAGTTGCCTTCAGTTCAAACGGCAGCAACAGCTCCACTGCAGACGTTGCTGCAAAGACAACAGGCGGCTGCAGTTGGTCGTCTGGAGGAATTGGCGCATGCGCTGCTACTTTCCGCCTTACTCTGCCTCTGAGTGAGAGCGTTGATTGCATTTGACAGAATTACTCTGTTGTTTGCTGAATTTTATCTGTCCAAATATGCTCTTTCATTGCAGACACAGTCGAGTGGATCAGTGCTGGAGAAAAGCAATTGATTTCGAGTATGGCAGCGTGAAGATGTTCAGATATGATGAACGAACACTTTGAAAATATGACCAGCTTCGTTGGAGTCTGCAATCATAGAGTCAAAGATTCTTCGAGATATACACCGCGGAAACAGACCCTACTGTCCAACTCATCCACGCCAATCTGATATCCCAACCCAATTTAGTCCCACCTGCCAGCACCCAGCCCTTATCCCTCTAAACCCTTCCTATTCATATACCTATCCAGATGCCTTTTAAATGTTGCAATTGTACCAGCCTCCACCACTTAATCTGGCAGCTCATTCCATACACGTACCATCTTCTGCATGAAAAAGTTGCCCCTTAGGGCTTTTTTAAATCTTTCCCCTCTCACCCCAAACCTATTCCCTCTAGTTCTCGACTCCCCAACCCCAGGGAAGATACTTTGTCTATTTATCCTTTCCATGCCCCTCATGACTTCGTATAAGATCGCCCCTCTGCCTCTGATGGTCCAGGGAAAACAGCCCCAGTCTATTCAACCTCTCCCTATATCTCAAATCCTCCAACCTTGGCAACATCCTTGTCAATCTTTTCTGAACCCTTTCAAGTTTCATAACATCCTTCCGATAGGAAGGAGATCAGAATTGCACACAATATTACAAATGTTACACACTTAAAAAATTCTTCTCCATTTAAACCTTTAAAACTGTGACAATCCATTCTATGTTTGTAGTTTAATTTATCAGAGCTGGAAATGTGTTGCTGGAAAAGCTCAGCAGGTCAGGCAGCATCCAGGGAATAGGAGAATCGACATTTCGGGCATAAGCCCTTCTTCAGCCCTTATTCCCTGGATGCTGCCTGACCTGCTGCGCTTTTTCAGCAACACATTTCCAGCTCTGATCTCCAGCATCTGCAGACCTCACTTTCTCCTCCGTTTAATTTATCAGTCCTACCTTGTTCTCTGCCTGCCCTGACTGTTTGATTTGCTTCTTTTCTCAATTATACCTGTCTCAGATTGATCTCTTTCCTCATTATCTCCCTGGTTCCTATCTTCCCCACCTCTCCCATCCCGACCTTAATAGTTTCAATCCTCCTGAGCAGTTCCAGCAAATCTCCCTGCCAGAAAATTACTCCCCGACCAATTCAGGCGCAAACTGTCCTTCTTGTGCAGGTCACTTCTACCCCAGAATAGATTCCAATTATCCAAAAAATGTGAACCCTTCTCCTATACACCAGCTCCTCAGCCATGTCTCCTATTCCTACCCTCACTAGCTGGCAGCACTGGGAGGAATCCAGATATTACTATGGTGGAGGATCTCCTTTTTAAATTCGTGCCTAACTCTCTATATTCTCCCTTCAGACTCTCATCATTTTGCCGTCTATGTAATTGGATGCAATGTGTACAATGACCTCCTGCTGGTCCCTCTCTCCCTTGAGAACATTCTGCACCCTCTCTGAGACATCCTTGATCCTGGCACCAGGGAGGCAACACACCATTCGGATTTTTTGCTGCTGGCCACAGAAACTTCTATCTGTGCATCAGAATAGGGAGTCCCCTATCACAATTTACCTCTTGGAAATCGACGTTTGCCTCATTGCATTAATACCAGTCTCAATACCAGAATTTTGGCTGTTCTTGCTACATTTCCCTGAGAATCCATCGCCCCCTACATTTTCCAAAACAGCATACTTGTTTGCAATGGGGATAGCCACAGAAGAGTCCTGCACTACCTGCCTACCTCTCTTACCTTTCCTAGAGTTCACCATCTATATGACTGTATCTACAACTTTTCTCCCTTCCCATAACTGCCATCCATCACATCCCCTTGCTCTTGTAAATTCCTCGTTGCCTCTGTTTCTCCAACCGATCCATTCAATCTGATAGGATTTGCAACCAACAGCACTTATTGCAGCTATAATCCTCAGTAACATGTCAACTCCCCCTGAACTCCCACATCCAACAAGAAGAGAATCTCACTCTACTAAACGCCATTTTTGCTTCTTCCAATCTACAGACGCAGAAAATAGCACTGTCTTATTCCTTTACAAAACTCGGCTCCAGGCTAACTTAATACTTATGGCTTATATTTTTAAGTTTAATCAAGAGACATATCTCAATAAAACATCTAATCAAGAAGGAACCCACTCTATCACTGCTGCAGACTTTCTGTTCACTTATCTGTTTCTGTGATGTGACCATTCCCAAACAGGTTCCTCCAAGATTAGTTGTGAATTTCACCATTTATTAAATTTCCCATATACACTCCAGCGACACATGAATTGAAACTGAAAAGGCAGTTGTGTCAGTTAAAACTGTGGTTTTCTCTCGCCCTCTCCCTCTCTCCTGAACAGACCTAACCATGTGCTGCATTTATCTGTTCCTCTCCCTTTTAAAAGTGCTGTTGTTTTGACTTTCCTTTTACTCCAAAGTTCCAAAACAATGCAACAGCATATAAAACAGTAATTGCTGCTTCTGGAATTCGAAGAAATCACCTCCAACACCTAAAATACATCAAAAAGGAGCAGCCTGTTACAGCCAGACATTTCGCCCATCCTCCACCTTGAATGACTCACTTAAACAAAGTGCAAACATTTAGGAACAGGAAGTAAGTTCTGACAAACCTGCAGGGGCTTTGAGTATATTACGATTGGCGAAGTCATCAAGGCTTGATCACTTGGAGCATCTTCCTTAAAGAGAGTTTTGAAATGTCCCCATCCAGAACCACCCCCCTTCGCCTGGCTGAACTAATCGCACATTCCCCTTTTATCCATCTCTTTCTTCAAGTCGATGGCGTGTGTAGGGACTACTGCAGTTGCCCCATGCTCTGCCTGTGCATTTAGGGGTATGTGAAACGTGGTTGAGTACACGGGAACGATATCTCAATGCCATAACGTGGCTGACACATGCACAGGATTGATAATTAAATATACCAGGAAATAGTTTCTACATGGAGGATAGAAAGGAGACCATGTGAGGCTTTCTTGGTTTCGGATAGTATTAGTGCTGCTCTTAGGGAGGCTTATCCAGTGAGTACATTCAGTGAAGTTATTTGTGTGGAACTGAGAAATAAGAAACGGATGATCATCCTATCGGGATTGTACTCTCGACACCCCAATAGTCAGCGGGATATTGAGACACAAGCATTTGTCAGATTTCAGTTATCTGTAAGAATCACCGGCTTGGATAGGTTGGTGTTTTGAAATTTCAAAACACAGACTGGGACTACCTTAGGGATAAGGGCTTGAATAGAGTACAATCTGTTAGGTGTGTGCAAGAAAAATTTCTTATTCAGTATGTGGACGTACCTCCTCGAGATGGAGCAAATCCTGAGCTTCCGTTGGGAAATCAGGCAGGGCAAGGGACCGCCGTTTCGTTGGACGAGTACTTTGGGACCAGTGATCGTAATTCTGTTAATCTTTAAGCCGTGATGGAAAAGCGTAAACCTGATCTAAAAATTATAGCTGGAATTTGCAGGAAGGCCAATAATTGGCATCAGGCAAGAAATTTCTTAATTTGATGGGAGAAAGTGGGCGGATATTTGCAGATAAAGGGACGGCTGGAACCTTCAGTTGTGAGAGTCCCGAGACACTGCGCTGGTGAGGAATTTGAAAAATGACATGCCTTGTGGCTTCGGGATAAAACCTTGGAATTGCGAATGTTGCTGTTCTCGCTCTCGTTCTCGCTGATCTTAACAGCATGATGGAAGTTGCAGGGTGGCACGGTTTTGCGGGAGAGTTATTGGCAGAAGTGAATGAATGAATGGATGACGGAGAGGGGAAGGAACCGGGAGGCAGCTTGAACGCTTGGTGGTTGCAATGGAAGTTTCGGCAATGTGAGCAATGGAGCATTCGGGCAGGGACATGAAGACAGTTTTGCGCTCTCTGCTGGCCGTGGCTGGTAGGATTGTGTAAAGTGGAGATTTTCTCAGAACAGTAGGTGCTGTGAACAGCAGGGAGCAGTAAAAGGGAAGTGAATATTGAGGAGAGGCAGAAAGGGCAGTGTGGGAAGTGTGAGGTAATGAAGGTAATGATGGAGAGAGTGCGTTTAGGTGAGTGTGGAGGACTTGTAGAGAGATTCGGTTGTTGTAAACTATATTGATTTGTTGTTGACTTTGTAAAGATTGGTTATCGTGAGAGTGAATAAACGTGGCGGGCGTAGGGGGTGGAGGGAGTGAGTGGGGAAGGAAGGAAGCAGGATTGAGACATCGAGATCGTTTGCACCGATGGCAAAAGATGGGAATGCCGCAAGGTAAAGAATGGTGTAAAAGACTGCGTCTCACTGTATTGGTCAGGCTGCACTGCTGCATCCATTCACAGGTGCTATCCCACTACTGAGCAGTGCGGGGGCTTTGACCTGCTCCGTTTCCGACCTGGGCCGGTTCACCCCTCTGCAGCACACCTGGTACACCCGAGTTCCCCGAGGAGCACCATGTGGACACTGCCCTGAGTGTGGGCACCCGATCGACACAGACCTCAACAGCCCAGAACTCCCAACCTCAAGTCATCCGGCAGCCTCAGCCTCCCAGCAGCGGGATTACAGGCGCGCGCCACAGCCCCCGGCGATCGCGTAGCGCTTCCCTCAGTTGCCTTCAGTTCAAACGGCAGCAACAGCTCCACTGCAGACGTTGCTGCAAAGACAACAGGCGGCTGCAGTTGGTCGTTTGGAGGAATTGGCGCATGCGCTGCTACTTTCCGCCTTACTCTGCCTCTGAGTGAGAGCGTTGATTGCATTTGACTGAATTACTCTGTAGTTTGCTGAATTTCATCTGTCTAAATATTTCATCTGTCTAAATATGCTCTTTCATTGCAGTCGAGTGGATCAGTGCTGGAGAAAAGCAATTGATTTCGAGTATGGCAGCGTGAAGATGTTCAGATATTCTGAACGAACACTTTGAAAATATGACCAGCTTCGTTGGAGTCTGCAATCATAGAGTCAAAGATTCTTAGAGATGTACACCACGGAAACAGACCCTACCGTCCAACTCATCCACGCCAATCTGATATCCCAACCCAATTTACTCCCACCTGCCAGCACCTAGCCCGCATCCCTCTAAACCCTTCCTATTCATATACCTATCCAGTTGCCTTTTAAATGTTGCAATTGTACCAGCCTCCACCACTTCATCTGGCAGCTCATTCCATACACGTCCCATCCTCTGCATGAAAAAGCTGCCCCTTAGATCTCTTTTATTTGTGGGCGGCACAGTGGTTAGCACTGCTGTCTCACAGAGACACGGGTTCAATTCCCGCCTCAGGCGACTGACTGTGTGGAGTTTGCACGTTCTCCCCGTGTCTGCGTGGGTTTCCTCCGGGTGCTCCGGTTTCCTCCCACAGTCCAAAGATGTGCAGGTGAGGTGAATTGGCCTTGCCATGCTAAATTGCCTGTAGTGTTAGGAAAGGGGTAAATGTAGGGGTATGGGTGGGTTGCGCTTCGGCGGGTCGGTGTGGACTTGTTGGGCCGAAGGGCCTGTTTCCACACTGTAAAGTAATCTAATCTATATCTTTCCCCTCTCACTCAAAAACCTATTCCCTATCGTTCTCGACTCCCCAACCCCAGGGAAGATACTTTGTCTATTTATCCTATCCATGCCCGTCATGACTTCGTATAAGGTCACCCCTCAGCCTCTGATGCTCCAGGGAAAACAGCCCCAGCCTATTCAACCTCTCCCTATATCTCAAATCCTCCAACGTTGGCAACATCCTTGTCAATCTTTTCTGAACCCTTTCAAGTTTCACAACATCTTTCCGGCAGGAAGGAGTCCAGAATTGCACACAATATTCCAAATTTGGCCTAACCAATGTCCTGTACAGCCACAACTGACCTCCCAACTCCTGTACTCAATACTCTTGACCTGTGAAGGAAAACAACCATACGACTCCTTCACTATCCTACCTACCTGCGACTCCAATTTCAAGCAGCTCTGAATCTGCACTCCAAGGTCTCTTTGTTTAGAAAGACTCCCGCGGACATTAGCATTAAGTGTATGAGTCCTGCGAAGATTTGCTTTCCCAAAATGCTTCACCTCGCATTTATCTAAATTAAACTCTATCTTCCACTTTCAGCCCATTGACACATCTGACCCAGATCCCATTGTAATCTGAGTTAACCTTCTTTGCTGTTCACTACACCTCCGATTTTGGTGTCACCTGCAAGCTTACTAATTTTATCTCTTATGTCACATTCAAATCATTTTTAAATGATGAAAATTAGTGGACCCAGCATCGATCCTTGTGGCACTTCACTGATCACAGGCCTCCTGTCTGAAACGAACCCTCCATCACCACCTTTTGTCTTCTACCTAAGGTAGTTCTGTTAACAAATCGCTCATTCTCCCTGTATTCCATGAGATCTAACCTTGCTAACCAGTCTCGGTTGGGGAACCTTGTCAACACCTTACTGAAGTCCACATAGATCACGTCCAGTGCTCTGCCCTCACCAATCCCCTTTGTTACTTCTTCAAAAACCTCTATCAAGCTTATGGGACATGATTTCCCATGCACAAAGCCATGTTGACTATCCCTAATCAGTCCTTGCCTTTCCAAATACTGTACATCCTGCCACTCAGGATTCCCTCCAACAACTTACCCACCAGCGAAGTCAGCCTCACCAGTCTATAGTTCCCTGGCTTGTCCTTACCACCCTTCTTACACAGCCATAGCCAACCTCCAGCCTTGCGGTACCTCACCTGGGATTATCGATGATACAAATATCTAAGCAAGGTGCCCAGCATTCCATAGCTTCACACAGGGTTCTCGGGTACAGCTGATCAGGCCCTGAGGATTTATCCACTTTTATGCATTTCAAGATACCCAGCATTTCCTTCTCTGGAAGGTTTTTCAAGATGTTACCATCTATTACCCTACCTTCTATACCTTCCATGTCCTTTTCCACAGTAAACACTGATGCAAAATACTCATTTAGTATCTCCCCCATCTCCTGGGGCTTTACATAACGGCCGCCATGCTGATCATTGAGGGGCCCTATTCTTCTCCTCGTTACCCCTTTCTCTGTAATGTAGTTGTAAAAAACCCTTTGGATTTTCCTTAGTTCTATTTGCTAAAACTATCTCATGTCCCTTTATTCCCCTCCTGATTTCCCTCTTAATTATACTGGCACTGCATTCATACTCTTCTAAGGATTCATTCGAGCTATCTTGTCTATACCTGACATCTGACGTATGCTTCCTTCTTTTTCTTAACCAAACCCTCAATTGACATCCAGCATTCCCGACACCTCCCAGCCTCTCCTTTCACCCTAACAGAAATATACTGTCACTGGCCTCTCATTATCTCATTTCTGAAGGCTTTCCATTTTCCAGCTGTCCCTTTACATGCGAACATCTGCCCCCAATCAGTTTTGGATAGTTCTTGCCTAATATCGTCAACATTAGCCTTCTTGTAATTTAGAACTTCAGCTTTTAGATCTGCTCTATCCTTTTCCATCACTATTTTAAAACTAAGAGAATTATGGTTGCTGGCCCAAACTGCTCACCCACTGACACCTCAGTCAGCTGTTCTGCTTTATTTCCCAAGAAATAAAGGTTTTGCACATTCTCTGGTAGGTACATCGACATGTTGACTCAGAAAATTTTCTTGTACGCACTTAACAAATTCTTCTCCATCTAAACCTTTAAAACTGTGGCAATCCTAATCTATGTTTGTAGTTTAATTTATCAGTCCTACCTTGTTCTCTGCCTGCCCTGACTGTTTGATTTCCTTCTTTTCTCAATTGTACCAGTCTCAGATTGATCTCTTTCCTCATTATCTCCCTGGTTCTCAGTTTCTCCCACCCCTCCCATCCACACCTTAATAGTTTCAATCCTCCTGAGCAGTTCCAGCAAATCTCCCTGCCAGAATATTAGTCCCCTACCAATTCAGGTGCAAACTGTAATTCTTGTGCAGGTCACTTCCACCCCAGAATAGATTCCAATTATCCAAGCAAAAAATGTGAACCCTTCTCCGATACACCAGCTCTCATCCATGTCTTCATCTGCTCTATCCTCCTTTTCTTACCCTCACTAGCTGGCAGCACTGGGAGTAATCCAGATATTACTATGGTGGAGGATCTCCTTTTTAAATTCGTGCCTAACTCTCTATATTTTCCCTTCAGACTCTCATCATTTTGCCATTTATGTCATTGGTTGCAATGCGTACAATGACCTCCTGCTGGTCCCTGTCTCCCTTGAGAACATTCTGCACCCTCTCTGAGACATCCTTAATTCTGGCACCAGGGAGGCAACACACCATTCGGATTTTTTTGCTGCTGGCCACAGAAACGTCTATCTGTGCCTCAGAATAGGGAGTTCCCATCACAATTTACCTCTTGGAACTCCACGTACGTCTCATTGCCTTAATGCCAGTCTCAATACCAGAATCTTGGCTGTCCTTGCTACATTTCCCTCAGAATCCATCGCCCCCTACATTTTCCAAAACAGCATACTTGTTTGAAATGGGGATAGCCACAGAAGACTCCTGCACTAACCTCTCTTACCTTTCCTAGAGTTCACCATCTATATGACTGTATCAACAACTTTTCTCCCTTCCCTAGCTGCCATCCATCACATCCCCTTGCTCTTGTAAATTCCTCATTGCCTCTATCTGTTTCTCCAACCGATCCATTCAACCAACAGCATTTATTGCAGATATAATCCTTAGTAACACGTCAACTCCCCCTGAACTCCCACATCCAACAAGAAGAGAATCTCACTCTACTAAATACCATTTTTGCTTCTTCCAATCCACAGACCCAGAAAATAGCACTGTCTTATTCCTCTACAAAACATGTCTCCAGGTTAACTTAATACTTACGGCTTATATTTTAAAGTTTAATCAAGAGACATATCTCAATAAAACAACTAATCAAGAAAGAACCCACTCTAGTCACGAATGCTGACTTTTTGTCTGTGACCTCTCCCAAACAGGTTCCTTCAAGATTAATTGTGAATTTCACCATTTATTAATTTTCCCAGATACACTCTGATGTCCAGTGATACATGAATTCAAACAGCAAAGGCAGTAGCTGCACACGTTTCACTGTGGTGTCAGTTAACACTGTGAGTTTCATTCCCTCTCTCTCTCTCCTGTACAGACTTGAACACGTGCTGCCTCTGTCTCTTCCTCTCCTTTTTAAAAGTGTTTTTGTTTAGACTTTCTTTTTTCTCCAAAGTTCCAAAACAATGCAACAGCATATAAAACAGTAAATGCTGCTCCTGGAATTTGAGGAAATCACCTCCAGCACCTAAAATGCTTCAAAAAAGGAGCAGCCTGTTACAACCAGACATTTCCCCCATCCTCCATCTTGAATTACCTACTTAAACAAAGTGCAATCATTTAGGAACGGGAAATAAGTTCTGACAAAGCTGCAGGAGTTTTGAGTATATTACGTTTGGCAAAGTCATCAAGGCTAGATCACTTGAAGCATCTTGCTTAAAGAGAATTTTGAATAGACTCCATCCAGAACCACCCTCCTTCACCTGGCTGAACTCATTGCACTTTGAGATCCTTTCATTTATCTCCTCTTTCTTCAAGTCTAAGGTGTGTACATAGAGTACTGCAGTTGCCCCATGCTCTGCCTGTGCATTTAGGGGTATGTGAAACCTGGCTGCATACACGGGGCTGATATATCATTGCTATTACATGGCTGACGCATGCACAGGATTGATAATTAAATATTCCAGGAAATAGACATTACAGGGAGGATAGAAAGGAAACCATAAGAGGCTTTCTTGGTTAAGGATAGCATTACTGTTGCACTTAGGCAGGCTATTCCAGTGAGTACATTCAGTGAAGTTATTTGTGTGGAACTGAGAAATAAGAAAGGGATGATCACCCTATCGGGATTGTACTATAGACACCCCAACAGTCAGCCAGACATTGAGAAGCAAACATTTGTGAGGAGATCTCAATTATCTGTAAGAATAATCGGGTTGTAACGGTTGGGGTTTTGAAATTTCAAAACCCAGACTGGGACTGCCTTAGTGTTAAGGGCTGGAATGGAGTGGAATTTGTTAAGTGTGTGCAAGAAAAATTTCTTACTCAGTGTGTTGACTTACCTCCAATGGAGCAAATCCTGTACTTCCGTTGCAGGGCAAGTGACCGACGTTTCGTTGGGCGCGTACTTTGGGACCAGTGATCGTAATTCTGTTCATCTTTAAGCCGTGATGGAAAAGCGTAAACCTGATCTAAAAATTAACGTTCGAATTTGGAGGAAGGCCAATTATTGGCATCAGACTAGAACTTTCTTAATTTGATGGAGGAATGTCGGCGGATATTCGCAGATAAAGGGACGACTGGAAAGAGGGAAAACTTCAATTGTGAGAGTCCCGAAACACTGTGCTGGTGAGGACATTGAAAAATGACATGCCTTGTGGCTTCGGGATAAAACTCTGGAATTCCGAATTTTGCTGCTCTCTGTCTCTCTCCGTCGTTCTCCCTAATATGAGGGAAGTTAAGGTGAAAATTAAAGGATTGCACGGTTTTGCGGGAGAGTTATTGGCAGAAGTGAAAGAATGAATGGATGACGGAGAGGGGAAGGAGCCGGGAGGCAGCTTGAACGCTTGGTGGTTGCAATGGAAGTTTCGGCAATGTGAGCAATGGAGAATTCGGGCAGGGACATGAAGACAGTTTTGCGCTCTCTGCTGGCCGTGGCTGGTAGGATTGTGTAAAGTGGAAATTTTCTCAGAGCATTTGGTGCTGTGAACAGCAGGGAGCAGTAAAAGGGAAGTGAATATTGAGGAGAGGCAGAAAGGGCAGTGTGGGAAGTGTGAGATAATGAAGGTAATGATGCAGAGAGTGTGTTTGGGTGAGTGTCGAGGAGTGGTAGAGAGATTCGGTTGTTGTAAAATGTGTGGATTTGTTGTTGACTTTGTAAAGATTGGTTATCGTGAGAGTGAATAAACGTGGCGGGCGTAGGGGGTGGAGGGAAAGGAAGGAAGCAGGATTGAGACATCGAGATTGTTTGCACTGATGGCAAAAGATGGGAATGCCGCAAGGTAAAGAATGGTGTAAAAGACTGCGTCTCACTGTATTGGTCAGGCTGCACTGCTGCATCCATTCACAGGTGCTATCCCACTACTGAGCAGTGCGGGGGCTTTGACCTGCTCCGTTCCCGACCTGGGCCGGTTCACCCCTCTGCAGCACACCTGGTACACCCGAGTTCCCCGAGGAGCACCATGTGGACACTGCCCTGAGTGTGGGCACCCGATCGACACAGACCACAACAGCCCAGAACTCCCAACCTCAAGTCATCCGGCAGCCTCAGCCTCCCAGCAGCGGGATTACAGGCGCGCGCCACAGCCCCCGGCGATCGCGTGGCGCTTCCCTCAGTTGCCTTCAGTTCAAACGGCAGCAACAGCTCCACTGCAGACATTGCTGCAAAGACAACAGGCGGACGCAGTTTCACAGAGAGTCATCGAGTCATGCAGTACGGAAACAAACCCTTCAGCCCAATCACTGTGATGACAGGCCTTCAGTCTGAAAAACAACCCTCAATCACCAGTCTCTTTTTGCAACCATTATGCTAATAATGCGTCCAAATGGCAGGCTCATTTTGAATCTCGTGAACTAACTTAACTAATTAGTCTGCATCTCAGAACCTTGCCCTTTGCAGGGAAAAAGTGAGGATTGCAGATGCTGGAGATCAGACTCGAAGAGTGTGGTGCTTGAAAAGCTCAGCAGGTCAGGCTGCATCCAAGGAACAGGAGAGTCAACGTTTCGAGCGTAAATTCTTCGTCAGGAAGCTCTTCTTCATTCCAAATGCAGTGCTTATGTTCAAAACCTCGACTCTCCTGCTCCTCGGATGCTGCCTGAATGGCTGTGCATTTCTAGCACCACACTCGTCGTCCATGTCCTTTGCAGCTGGCCATTCCCTACCGACAATCTGTCTATCTGACAGGGTTGTAGTCACTTCTCTGCCCCACATGTGCAGCCACCTTCTTTCTCTCACCCCTTTCAAACTCCTGCTTGTGGTTTCCCCAGCTCTTGCAGCCACTCCATTTGTCTTTCTAGACTCTATTCCATCACAAGCTTGCCGACAACTTCTGCCCCATCAAACATGAAGACTTCTTTTTTGTCCTTGCAGCCTCTTTATTTTCCTGACCCGCTGTAGCCTCTTTCTTCTCCCCACCCTCTGTGGCCTGTTTCCTTCCCACCCACTACCGGGCATTACTTTTCCCACCCCATTTTGATCTCATTCAGACCCAAAACTCTGCAGCTCATTTCTACCCCTCTTCCTTGCCCCTGTTGGGACAGCCAGTGGCAGGGAAGCCACAGGATTGCTGTCCGTGGATTTTGTTTTGGCCTATATATAGTAGAGAAGATTTTTAACTGCAATCACAGAATTTGCTTATTTAGTTCAGCATCAGAGAGCGATTATAAGTTAGAACAGTGATAGCATTGAGAATAAAGTGTATCTCAGGTAACAGATAGGACAAAACAAAACCTGTCAAATCAAAATAGACAAGGTATGTATAAACTCACAGTGGGGATGCTACTCTATCCCCACCCCCACCATCCTCTAGCTTATCTCTCCACGCTTCAGGCTCTCTGCCTTTATTCCTGATGAAGGGCTTTTGCCCGAAACGTCGATTTCGAAGCTCCTCGGATGCTGCCTGAATTGCTGTGCTCTTCCAGCACCACTGATCCAGAATCTGGTTTCCAGCATCTGCAGTCATTGTTTTTACCTCCAAAACAAAACCTGTCAAATCAAAATAGACAAGTTATGTACAAACTCACAGCAGCAGTTATCTGTAAGAACCAGCTGATAAGAGATGTTTGGGAACAGATCATTCAAAATTTCCACTCAGCAAGAATTAAATCATGATCCCACAATATTGAAGTTATTTAAGGTGAGTTCAGGAGGACAGGGATTTAGTGGCAAATCTTAGGAATTCAGACAAGATTCTTGAGCTGGGAAAACAATGGATTTTCAGTCTTATTAATGATATTTGAATAGATGTTGTCTAAGTTAGCAAAATAGTTAGTGTAGAAATATTTAGATTAGGGACCATAAATTTCATCTTACAAACAATTTTCTAATTATTAGAATTGGCAACATGAATTGATAACAATTACCATCTTTTTGTATTTCCTGTAATGACTGCAAGCATTGGATGTAAATTAATGAGATGTAGGGAGTGGTTTTAACAAAAACCTTTGCAGGAACTTCTATTCCCCATCAGCAGGGAGACTTGAACAACAAAAAATACAAAGAAGTTAATCTCATTACAGTACCGAAACGAATAAGGTCGCAAGGGGACAGAAACATTTGTAAAACAGGTTCAGTACATCCTCAAGAGTATAAATAATCACTGCTATGAACCTAATGGACAGTCTAAAGAATTCAAAATATGCTTATTGTAGTGACTTGATGGAACTAGAAAAGTGCTTGAATTTCCTTCCTATTCATGGATTTTGAATAGATGTTGTATGATATGTGTGTAAAATAATGACAATAAAGTCAATCCTGCTACAAAACTTGTGTTCTAAACACTCTTACAGCATGTAGAATAGAGGAAGTTGTAAAAGGTAGCTGCTAGACAGAGGGACTGGGCTTGTTTCACTTTTTGAAGTTGGGTAAGAGGGAAATTGCTCCCAAAACTAAAGCCTAAAGAGTTGTGGATGCTGTAAATAGCCACAAGGAGATCCAATGCACATTAAGATCCAATCACATCAAGTAGATTTCATCTTCAAATTGACAACAAGGATAAATGTGAAATTGCCCACATTAGTAGGCAAAAATGAATAATGAGAACCATTAAAATGGAGAAAGATTGGGAATAGTTGATGCACAAAGTGAACTAGGTGTCCTTGTAAACACTCGTTAGTCAAACTAAGATGCAAGTACAACAAATAGTTAGGAAACCAAGTGATATGATGAGCTTTGTTGCAAGATTACTTGTGTGTAGGAGCAACAACAAATGACATCAGGTGTGAAGGGCTTTGGTGAAACAATTGGATACAGTTTTGCTCTCCGTACCAAAGAAAGTATATATCATCATTTCAGGAATGTAGAAAATGTTCACCAGACTGATTCTTGGGATGGCAGGTTTTTGCATGAGGAGAATTTGTGTCAAATAGGCCTGTGCTCAGTGGAGTTTTGAAGAATGAAAGTAGAGAACTAGAGGGCAAGGTTTAGGATGAGAGGGGAAAGATATAAAAGGGAACTAAGGGACAACTTTTTCATGCAGAGGGTGGTACATGTATGGCAAGGACTGCCAGAGGAAATGGTGGATGCTGGTGGAATTGCAACATTTAAAAGGCATTTTGGATGGGGAAATGAATAGCAAGTGTTTGGAGGGAAATGGGCTGGGTGCTGGCAGGTAAGACTAGATTGGGTTGGGACAACTGATCGGCATGGGCGGGTTGGACCGAAAGGTCTGTTTCTGTGCTATACATTTTTATGACTCTATGACTCTAACTCATTGTAATTGCAAAGACTTAAATGGGTCAGAATGATTGCATTCAGGAATGATGTTTTCTCAGGAACAGGGCATTCACAAGATTGGGTCATGGTCACAGAATATAGAGTTGGTCATTTCTGATTATGATAAGGTGAAATTTCATCACTCAGAGGGTGGCAAATCTGTATAATTTTCAAAGACAATCATCTGTGAAGGCCCAGTCATGAGGGACATTTCAGAAATCAAACATAATCTGATTGAATGATGGGCTGGGTTTAATGGGTCAAATGGCCAGCTCCTTTCATTGTTTTCGATAATGTTATGCTTGTAAAATTGGTTAGTGGAGTATATGAGGTGGAAGATGTGATGAGTTTTAAACACTCTGGTGGTCGTGGCTGCCACAATTGTGCAAACTGGAAATTTGCATAAACATAGCACCTGGGAGTTTTAACTGAGAAACTTTCAGTTCAAACGGCAGCAGAAGCTCCAGTGACATCATTGCTGCAAATATAACATTACAAAATATACAAAAATACATCAAAATAAAACAGCCTGCTGCACTTCCTCATCTAGGAAAACAAGTACAAGCTGCTACATTATATTTTCTTTTGGTTGTCAACATGGGCACTAACTGAATTGAGTTCATTTCACAGAGAATGAGAAGCATCAGGTAGGCAGTGTGTTGATTATATTCTGGTTGACTGTGAGAATGGCAGCAGAGAGGAACATGTAGCTCACATCTTCTCGATCTCTTATTTTGATACCCAGTTCCTGCCAAATGAAACTGATAATGGCCAGTCTTTGGATTTTACATGCTGCAACGGACATCATAATCTCTCCTGGTTTTCTGTTTAAGGATATATAGTTAACAAAAACATCCTTACATTGCAGAGAATATGCATTGGTTTATATTTCTAGATTGGGAAGTAGAAGCTTGCTGCTGTACTGCTGTTTCCCATTCACTGCGGCAATCACAAAGAGGAGCGGAGGGCTTTCTTTTGCAGATTCCTTACTCTGATGCCAGTCTCGTGATGTTTAAATTCCACGGCCCTACAGCAGATACAGCAGTAATGACAGGTGTTTCTGGGGGCAATTCAGGAGGCACAACATCCCAAGGATGAAGTAACATACAAAGGAAGAAAGAGGCAACCAATGCTGACAAGGGAGGTGAAGGCCAGCTTACAAATGAAAAAAAAAGCTGCAATCTCGTAAAGATTAGAGGGAAGTCAGAGGATTGGGAAGCCTGCAAAAACCAGCAGAGGATAATGATAAAGTAATAAGGGAGAGAAGATTCAATATGAGGGTAAGCTAGCAAGAAATAATAAAAGAAGTTTGCAAGAGGTTTTTAAATATATAAAAGGTAAGACATATGCAAGAGTGGACACTGAACTGTTGGAAAATGAGATCTGAAACATCATAATGAAGACCAAAAATATGGCAAAAGAACTGAATAGAAACATTGTAATCGTCATCAGGGTGGAATATATCAGCAGCATACCAAGACCTCAAAAGCTGATTGGGGGCAGATATTCACAGGTAAAGGGACAGCTGGAAAGCAGGAAGCCTTAGAAATGAGATAATGAGAATTCAGAAAAAGCATATTCCTGTCAGGGTGAAAGGAAAGGCTGGTAGGTGAAGGGAATACTGGATGACAGGAGAAATTGAGGTTTTGGTTCAGAAAAAGAAGGAAGCATATGTCAGGTATGGATAGACAGATCGAGTGAATCCTTAGAAGAGTATAAAGTCAGTAGGAGTATACTTAAGAGGGAACTCAGGATGTCAAAAAGGGAACATGAGATAACTTTGGCAAATAGAGTAAAGGAGAATTAAGGACAAATGGGTAACTAGGGAGAGAATGGGGCCCCTCAAAGATCAGCAAGGCGGCATGCGTGTGGAACTACAGGAGTTGGGGGAGATACTAAATGAGAATTTTGCATTAGTGTTTACTGTGGAGAAGAACATGGAAGATATAGAAAGGGGGGAAATAGATGGTGACATTTTGGAAAATGTCCATATTACAGAGGAAGAGGTGGTGGATGTCTGAAAACACACAAAAGTGCACAGATCCTCAGGACCTGATCAGGTGTAGCCTAGAACTCTGTGGGAAGGTAGGGAAGTGATTGCTGGACCTCTTGCTGAGATATTTGTATTATCAATAGGCACAGGTGAGGTGCCAGAAGACTGAAGGTTGGCTAACGTGGTGGCACTATTTAAGAAATGTGGTAAAGGACAGCCAGGAAACTATAGACCGGTGAGTTTGATGTTGGTGGTAGGCAGGTTGTTGGAGGGAACCCTGAGGGGCAGGATGTACATGTATTTGGAAAGGCAAGGACTGATTAGGGATAGTCAACATGGCTTTGTGTATGGGAAAGCATGTCTTGATTGAGTTCTTTGAAGAAGTAACAATGAGGATGGATGAGGAATTTGATTGAGTTATTTGAAGAAGTAACAATGAGGATGGATGAGGGCAGAGCAGAAGGCATGATCCATATGGACTTCAGTCAGATTTTCAACAAGGTTCCTCATGGGTGCCTGGTTAGCAAGATTAGATCACATGGAATACAGGAAGAGCTAGCAACTTGGATACAGATCTGGCTCGAAAATAGAAGGTAGAGGACAGCGGTGCAGGTTGGCTTTTCAGACTGGAGGCCTGTTACCAATGGAGTGCCACAAGACTCGGTGCTGGGTCCACTACTTTTCATCATTTAAATGAATGATTTGGATGTGAACATAGGAGGTATAGTTGTAAGCTTGCAGATGACACCAAAATTTGAGATGTAGTGCACAGCGAAGAAGGTTACCTCAGAGTACAACAGGATCTTGATCAAATGGGCCAAAGGGCTGAGGAGTGGCAGGTTTAATTTAATTTAGATAAATGTGAGGTACTGCACTTTGGAAAAGCCAGAGTTGGAGGCTTAGATCTATAGGGAGAGGCCAAATAGGCTAGGGTTGTTTTCCCTGGAGCATTGGAGGCTGAAGGGTGATCTTCATAAAGGTTTATAAGATCATGATGGGCATGGATAGGATAAATAGAGAAACTATTTTCCCTGGTGTGAGAACTGGAGAAAATAGGTTTAGGGTGAGAGGGGAAAATATAAAAGGGACCTAAGGGATACCTTTTTCATGCAGAGGGTTGTGCATGAATGGAAAGAGCTGCCAGAGAACGTAGTGGAGGCTGATACTATCACAACATTTAAAAGGCATCTGGATAGCTTTATGAATAGAAAGGCTTTAGAGGGATATGGGCCATGTGTTAGCAAATGGGACTAGATTAGTTTAGGATATCTGGTCAGCGTGAACAAGTTAGATTGAAGGGTCTGTTTCTGTGCTGTACATCTCCATGACTCTGTGAGTCTATTATTTCAAGAGAGTAAGAAGACAGAGATGACTGCATTGGCCATCACTCAGGAGCAGATTCTCCGGAAGATAAATATCTGGTGGTGTATAAATCACCTGGACCCAGATGGATGACACCCCAGAGTACTGAATAAGGAGCTGCGATGGTAGAAGCATTGGTGATGATCTTACAGAAAGCATTGGAGTCAGGGCGTGTCCCAGAGGACTGATGTCTAATGGAAACACTTGCTTAAAAAGGCAAGAAGGTAAAAGAGATGAAATTATATGTCGGTTAGACTGACCTTGTTTGTTAGTAGCTTTTAGAACCCGGTATTAAGGATGAGATTGTGGATTACTTTGAAGTGCATGGTAGAATAAGGTTGAGTCAGCACAGCTTTGTTGAATGGAAGTCATGTTTGACAAATGTGTTGCAAGGTTTTGAGGAGACAGCGAACAAGTTAGACAAAGAGAGCCTGTGAACATGATCTGATAGATTTCTAGAAGGCCTTTAACAAAGTGCTGTAAAGTAGGCCACTGAATCAGAAAACAATCTCAAAGCATTGACACAAAATAATGGCATGGATAAAGGACTGCCTGAGTGGCAGATGGCAGAGAACAGGGATAAAGGAATCTTTGTCAGGATGGCAGGCAGTGGCTAGCAGAGTTCCGCACTTTCAGTGTCGGGACCACAACTATTCACAAAATGCATTAACAATCTGGATGAAGGAACTGAAGGCAATATTGCTAAGTTTGCAGATGACTTAAAGACAGGTGGAGGGTGAGGTAGCATTGAGGAAATGGGGAGGCAGCAGAAGGCCATAGCCAGAAGGAGAGTAGACTAAGAGGTGGGACATAAAATGCAGTATGGGAATGTGTGTAGTTATGTACTTTAGTTGGGTGAATAGAGGTATTGACAATTTCCTAAAGAGTCAAAGGCTTCAGGATTCTGAAACACAAATGGACTTTTGAGTCTGAGTTCAGGATTCTCTTAAGTTTAACGTGAAGTTTTGGTTGGGAGTTAAGGAGGCAAATGCAGTGTCAGTAATGACTTTCAGAGGGCTAGAATGGAACAGCAGAGATATACTGCTGAGTCTGTGTAAGGTACCAGTTGGACAATTTTTGGATTAGTGTGAGCAGTTGTGTGCCTCATATGTAAGGATATGTTGATGTTGGAAGTGGTCCAGAAGAAGTTTACAAGAATGATCCCAGGGATGAAGAGCTTGTCACATGAGGAGTGGTTGAGAATACTGGATCTGTATCTGTATTTGATGAATTTTAGAAGGCTGAGTTAGGATCTCTTTGAAACTTACTGATTACACAGAGGTGCTGTAAAAAGTTGTCATGGAGATGATGTTTCAATGATAGGAGAAATGATGACCAAGAGGTACACATTCAGATTGAAAGGATGACCCTTTAGAACTGAGATCAGAAGGAATGGCATCAGCCAGAGGGTGATGAATCTGAGGAACTCATTGCCACAGAAGGCTGTGGAGGACAAGTTATTGAGCCTATTTTGGACAGAGATAGATTCTCGATTAGTAAAGGGATCGAGGGTTTCAGGAAGAAGGCAGGGGAATGGCTTGAGAAACATGTCAGCAAATTGCAGAGCTATCTCAGTACCTCAAAATGCTCTGAGAATGGCACAAGATACTATCATCATCAGATTCGCGACCAACCCGATATTCCCAGTCCACCTGCATATTGAAGATGCATTCAGACGAGAAGACGAGAAATAGGTTAAATGTTTCTTCCGACGGCATCAGATCAGCGGTGACTGAATTATGGAGAAATGGGGACGAGAATGACAAATTTTGCACTCTCCACTTCCCCAGCCGGCAGGGTTGGGTAAACTGATGATTGTCTGAGTGCAGTGTCTGCGGTGAACAGTAGAGAGCAGTAAAGGGAAGGTGAATACTGAAGAACCAAGTATAAAGCTGTGTGACAAGAGGCAGTTGATTGATCTAAAGATGCAGGAAATGTTTGCGTTTGTATGTGTGGAGGACTCGGTGAGACTAACTTGTGATGCATATGGATTTGTTCATGACATTGCAGTAAAATTGTCGCGGTAGTATTGGATAATAGAATGAGGGGGTGTGGAACGAATGAATGTTGAAGGAAAGAGAAAAGATGGAGCAAAATTGTGTACAGTGACCACAATAGATTGTGTTGGACTGCAAAGAGTAGTATAAAAGACTGCGTCTCACTGTATTGGTCAGGCTGCACTGCTGCATCCATTCACAGGTGCTATCCTACTACTGAGCAGTGCGGGGGCTTTGACCTGCTCCGTTTCCGACCTGGGCCGGTTCACCCCTCTGCAGCACACCTGGTACACCCGAGTTCCCCGAGGAGCACCATGGGGACACTGCCCTGAGTGTGGGCACCCGATCGACACAGACCTCAACAGCCCAGAACTCCCAACCTCAAGTCATCCTGCAGCCTCAGCCTCCCAGCAGCGGGATTACAGGCGCGCGCCACAGCCCCCGGCGATCGCGTGGCGCTTCCCTCAGTTGGCTTCAGTTCAAACGGCAGCAACAGCTCCACTGCAGACATTGCTGCAAAGACAACAGGCGGCTGCAGTTGGTCGTCTGGAGGAATTGGCGCATGAGCTGCTACTTTCCGCCTTACTCTGCCTCTGAGTGAGAGCGTTGATTGCATTTGACAGAATTACTCTATTGTTTGCTGAATTTCATCTGTCCAAATATGCTCTTTCATTGCAGACACAGTCGAGTGGATCAGTGCTGGAGAAAAGCAATTGATTTCGAGTATGGCAGCGTGAAGATGTTCAGATATGATGAACGAACACTTTGAAAATATGACCAGCTTCGTTGGAGTCTGCAATCATAGAGTCAAAGATTCTTAGAGATGTACACCACGGAAACAGACCCTACCGTCCAACTCATCCACGCCAATCTGATATCCCAACCCAATTTAGTCCCAACTGCCAGCACCCAGCCCGTATCCCTCTAAACCCTTCCTATTCATATACCTATCCAGATGCCTTTTAAATGTTCCAAATGTACCAGCCTCCACCACTTCATCTGGCAGCTCATTCCATACACGTCCCATCCTCTGCATGAAAAAGTTGCCCCTTAGGTCACTTTTATATCTTTCCCCTCTCATCCTAAACCTATTCCCTCCAGGTTTCGACACCTCAACCCCAGGGTAGATACTTTGTCTATTTATCCTATCATGACTTCGTACAAGGTCACCCCTCAGCCTCTGATGCTCCAGGGAAAACAGCCCCAGCCTATTCAACCTCTCCCTATATCTCAAATCCTCCAACCTTGGCAACATCCTTGTCAATCTTTTCTGAGCCCTTTCAAGTTTCATAACATCCTTCCGATAGGAAGGAGATCAGAATTGCACACAATATTACAATTGTTACACACTTAACAAATTCTTCTCCTTTTAAACCTTTAAAACTGTGACAATCTTAATCTATGTTTGTAGTTTAATTTATCAGTCCGACCTTGTTCTCTGCCTGCCCTGACTGTTTGACTTGCTTCTTTTCTCAATTGCATCAGTCTCAGATTGATATCTTTCCTCATTATCTCCCTGGTTCCCATCTTCCCCACCCCTCCCATCTTAATTGTTTCAATCCTCCTGAGCAGTTCCAGCAAATCTCCCTGCCAGAATATTAATCCCCTACCAATTCAGGTGCAAACTGTCCTTCTTGTGCAGGTCACTTCTACCCCAGAATAGATTCCAATTATCCAAAAAATGTGAACCTTTCTCCTATACGCCAGCTCCTCAGCAATGTCTCCTATTCCTACCCTCACTAGCTGGCAGCACTGCGAGGAATCCAGATATTACTATGGTGGAGGATCTACTTTTTAAATTCGTGCCTACCTCTCTATATTGTCCCTTCAGACTCTCATCATTTTGCCGTCTATGTCATTGGTTGCAATGTGTACAATGACCTCCTGCTGATCCCTCTCCACCTTGACAACATTCTGCACGCTCTCTGAGACATCCTTGATCCTGGCACCAGGGAGGCAACACACCATTCGGACTTTTTGCTGCTGACCACAGAAACTTCTATCTGTGCATCAGAATAGGGAGTCCCCTATCACAATTTACCTCTTGGAACTCGACGTATGCCTCATTGCATTCGTGCCAGTCTCGATACCAGAATTTTGGGTGTTCTTGCAACATTTCTCTGAGAATCCATCACCCCCTACATTTTCCAAAACAGCATATTTGTTTGAAATGGGGATAGCCACAGAAGACTCCTGCACTACCTGCCTACCTCTCTTACCTTTCCTAGAGTTCACCATCTATATGACTGTATCTACAACTTTTCTCCCTTCCCATAACTGTCATCCATCACATCCCCTTGCTTTTGTAAATTCCTCGTTGCCTCTAACTGTTTCTCCAACCGATCCATTCACTCTGATAGGATTTGCAACCAGGAGCATGTATTGCAGATATAATCCTCAGTAACACGTCAACTCCCCTGGAACTCCCACATCCAACAAGAAGAGAATCGCACTCTACTAAACGCCATTTTTGCTTCTTCCAATCTACAGACGCAGAAAATAGCACTGTCTTATTCCTTTACAAAACACGGCTCCAGGCTAACTTAATACTTTATGGCTTATATTTTTAAGTTTAATCAAGAGACATATCTCAATAAAACATCTAATCAAGAAGGAACCCACTCTATCACTACTGCAGACTTTCTGTTCATTTATCTGTTTCAGTGATGTGACCATTCCCAAACAGGTTCCTCCAAGATTAGTTGTGAATTTCACCATTTATTAAATTTCCCATATACACTCCAGCGACACATGAATTCAAACAGCAAAGGCAGTAGCTGTACAGGTTCACTGTTGTGTCAGTTAAAACTGTGGCTTTCTCTCTCCCTCTCCCTCTTTCCTGTACAGACCTAACCATGTGCTGCATTTATCTGTTCCTCTCCCTTTTAAAATTGTTGTTGTTTTGACTTTCCTTTTACTCCAAAGTTCCAAAACAATGCAACAGCATATAAAACAGTAATTGCTGCTTCTGGAATTCGAGGAAATCACCTCCAACACCTAAAATACATCAAAAAGGAGCTGCCTGTTACAGCCAGACATTTCGCCCATCCTCCACCTTGAATGACTCACTTAAACAAAGTGCAAATATTTAGGAACCGGAAGTAAGTTCTGACAAACCTGCAGGTGTTTTGAGTATATTACGATTGGCGAAGTCATCAAGGCTTGATCACTTGGAGCATCTTCCTTAAAGAGAGTTTTGAAATGTCCCCATCCAGAACCACCCTCCTTCGCCTGGCTGAACGAATCGCACATTCCCCTTTCATCCATCTCTTTCTTCAAGTCGATGGTGTGTGTAGGGACTACTGCAGTTGCCCCATGCTCTGCCTGTGCATTTAGGGGCATGTGAAACGTGGTTGAGTACACGGGAACGATATCTCATTGCCATAACGTGGCTGACACATGCACAGGATTGATAATTAAATATTCCAGGAAATAGTTTCTACAGGGTGGATAGAAAGGAGACCATGAGAGGCTTTCTTGGTTTCGGATAGCATTACTGCTGCTCTTAGGGAGGCTATTCCAGTGAGGACATTAAGTGAAGTTATCTGTGTGGAACTGAGAAATAAGAAACGGATGATCATCCTATCGGGATTGTTCTCTCGACACCCCAATAGTCAGCGGGATATTGAGACACAAGCATTTGTCAGATTTCAGTTATCTCTAAGAATCACCGGCTTGGATCGGTTCGTGTTTTGAAATTTCAAAACACAGACTGGGACTACCTTCGGGTTAAGGGCTTGAATAGAGTACAGTTTGTTAGGTGTGTGCAAGAAAAATTTCTATTTCAGTATGTGGACGTACCTCCTCGAGATGGAGCAAATCCTGAGCTTCCGTTGGGAAATAAGGCAGGGCAAGGGACCGCCGTTTCGTTGAGCGAGTACTTTGGGACCAGTGATCGTAATTCTGTTAATCTTTAAGCCGTGATGGAAAAGCGTAAACCTGATCTAAAAATTAAAGCTGGAATTTGCTGGAAGGATAATAAATGGCATCAGGCAAGAAATTTCTTAATTTGATGGGACACTGCGCTGGTGAGGAATTTGAAAAATGACATGCCTTGTGGCTTCGGGATAAAACCCTGGAATTGCGAATGTTGCTGTTCTCGCTCTCGTTCTCGCTGATCTTAACAGCATGATGGAAGTTGCAGGGTGGCACGGTTTTGCGGGAGAGTTATTTGCCGAAGTGAATGAATGAATGGATGACGGAGAGGGGAAAGAGCCGGGAGGCAGCTTGAACGCTCGGTGGTTGCAATAGAAGTTTCGGCAATGTGAGCAATGGAGAATTCGGGCAGCGAAATGAAGAGAGTTTTGCGCTCTCTGCTGGCCGTGGCTGGTAGGATTGTGTAAAGTGGAGATTTTCTCAGAGCATTTGGTGCTGTGAACAGCAGGGAGCAGTAAAAGGGAAGTGAATATTGAGGAGAGGCAGAAAGGGCAGTGTGGGAAGTGTGAGATAATGAAGGTAATGATGGAGAGAGTGTGTTTGGGGGAGTGTGGAGGAGTGGTAGTGAGATTCGGTTGTTGTAAACTATATTGATTTGTTGTTGACTTTGTAAAGATTGGTTATCGTGAGAGTGAATAAGCGTGGCGGGCGTAGGGGGTGTAGGGAGTGAGTGGGGAAGGAAGGGAGGAAGCAGGATTGAGACATCGAGATTGATTGCACTGATGGCCAAAGATGGGAATGCCGCAAGGTAAAGAATGGTGTAAAAGACTGCGTCTCACTGTATTGGTCAGGCTGCACTGCTGAATCCATTCACAGGTGCTATCCCACTACTGAGCAGTGCGGGGGCTTTGACCTGCTCCGTTTCCGACCTGGGCCGGTTCACCCCTCTGCAGCACACCTGGTACACCCGAGTTCCCCGAGGAGCACCATGTGGACACTGCCCTGAGTGTGGGCACCCGATCGACACAGACCACAACAGCCCAGAACTCCCAACCTCAAGTCATCCGGCAGCCTCAGCCTCCCAGCAGCGGGATTACAGGCGCGCGCCACAGCCCCCGGCGATCGCGTGGCGCTTCCCTCAGTTGCCTTCAGTTCAAACGGCAGCAACAGCTCCACTGCAGACATTGCTGCAAAGACAACAGGCGGACGCAGTTTCACAGAGAGTCATCGAGCCATGCAGTACGGAAACAAACCCTTCAGCCCAATCACTCTGTGCCGAACATAATCTCAAACTAAACTCGCCGTAGCTCACTGCTCCTGGTCCAGATCCAAACTTTCCCTTTTCATGTACTTACCCAAATATCTTTTAAACATTGTAACGGTACCCACATCCATCAGTTCCTCAGGAACTTCATTCCATTGGCTAACCACCCTCTATAGAAATAAATATGTCCCTCATGTCTTTTTTAAATCTCCCACTTCTGCCCTTAAATGTACCCCCTCTCCTGAAACCCCCATCCGAGGAAAAAGACAACTTCTGTTCATTCTATCTGTACCCTTCATTATTTTATAAACGTCCATAAGGTTTCCACTTGACCTCCTCCTCTTCAATGGAAAAGGTCCCAGCCTATCACTTCACTTCAGCTCTGATGTAGAGTCATCTGGATTCAAAACATGAGCTTGCTTTCTCTCCGTGGATGCTGCCTGAACCATTGTGATCTCCAACACTTTTTGTTTTCTGTTACAGATTCCAGCATCTGCAGTAATTTGTTCCTACCCAGTCTATCCAACCTTTCTTTATAGCTCAAACTTGCCATACCTGGCAAAATCCAGTAAATCTCTTCTGAACTCCTCCAGCTTAATAATATCCTTCCTATTACTTGGCAAACAGAACTGAACACTATATTCCAGAAGATGTCTCACCAATGTCCTGTCCAAACACAACATGACTTTTCAACGCCTATACTCAAAGTGTTGAGCAATGAAGGCACATTCTGCAAAACGTCTCTTTAATCACCCTGTATGTATGTGATGCAAACTTCAAGGAATTGTGTACCTGAACCCATTGGCCTCACTGTTCTACAAACACGACATGTGTATAAACATAACCAAGGCCCTCCCTTTGGTTGTATATGTCATACCTGTATTTGTTGAACCAAAATGCAATACTTTGCATTTATGCAGATTGAACATCAGCTGCCATTGTTTAGCCCATTGACCCATTTTGAACAAGATCCCTTTGTAATATTAAAAAACTTATTTCACTGGCTACTATTCTACCACTTTTGGTGTTGTCTGCAAGTTTACTTACCATACCTTCTATATTCTTATCTAAATCATTTATATAAATGACAAATAAAAGATTACCCAGAACCAATCCTTTTGGAACACTCTGATGACAGGCCTTCAGTCTGAAAAACAACCCTCAATTACCAGTCTCTGTTTCCTGCCATTATGCCAATAATGCGTCCAAATGGCAGGTTCACTTTGAATCTCGTGAACTAACTTAACTAATTAGTCTGCATCTCAGAGCCTTGCCCTTTGCAGGGAGAAAGCGAGGATTGCAGATGCTGGAGATCAGAGTTGAAGAGTGTGGTGCTTCAAAAGCTCAGCAGGTCAGGCTGCATCCAAGGAACAGGAGAGTCAACGTTTCAAGCATAAGCTCTTCGTCAGGAAGCTCTTCTTCATTCCAAATGTAGGTCTTATGTTCAAAACTTCGACTCTCATGCTCCTCGGATGCTGCCTGAATGGCTGTGCATTTCTAGCACCACACTCGTCGACCATGTCCTTTGCAGCTGGCCATTCCCTACCGACAATCTGTCTATCTGACAGGGTTGTAGTCACTTCTCTGCCCCACATGTGCAGCCACCTTCTTTCTCTCACCCCTTTCAAACCCCTGCTTGTGGTTTCCCCAGCTCTTGCAGCCACTCCATTTGTCTTTCTAGACTCTATTCCATCACAAACTTGCCGACAACTTCTGCCCCATCAAACATGAAGACTTCTTTTTTGTCCTTGCAGCCTCTTTATTTTCCTGACCCGCTGTAACCTCTTTCTTCTCCCCACCCTCTGTGGCCTGTTTCCTTCCCACCCTCTACCGGGCATTACTTTTCCCACCCCATTTTGATCTCCTTCAGACCCAAAACTCTGCAGCTCATTTCTACCCCTCAAAGATTCAGCCTCTTCCTTGCCCCTGTTGGGACAGCCAGTGGCAGGGAAGCCACAGGATTGCTGTCCGTGGATTTTGTTTTGGCCTATATATAGTAGAGAAGATTTTTAACTGCAATCACAGAATTTGCTTATTTAGTTCAGCATCAGAGAGCGATTATAAGTTAGAACAGTGATAGCATTGAGAATAAAGTGTATCTCAGGTAACAGATAGGACAAAACGTTTTTTCCTCTCCAGAAGTTCCCAACAGTACCCCTCCACCGATACTCTCGATCGTTTGGCTGAACTGGTCCTCACCCTTAACAATTTCTCCTTTGAATCCTCCCACTTCCTCCAGACCAAAGGGGTAGCCATGGGCACACGTATGGGCCCCAGCTATGCCTGTCTCTTTGTTGGCTACGTAGAGCAGTTGATCTTCCGTAATTACACCGGCACCACTCCCCACCTCTTCCTCCGCTATATTGACTGCATTGGTGCCACCTCGTGCTCCCGCGAGGAGGTTGAGCAATGCATCAACTTCACCAACACATTCCACCCTGACCTTAAATTTACCTGGACCATCTCTGACAACTCCCTCCCTTTCCTGGACCTCTCTATCTCCATTAGTGATGACCGACTTGACACTGACATTTTTTACCTGGATTACACCTCTTCCCACCCTACCTCTTGCAAAAATGCCATCCCGTATTCCCAATTCCTCCGCCTCCGCCGTATCTGCTCCCAGGAGGAGCAGTTCCACCATAGAACACACCAGATGGCCTCCTTCTTTAGAGACCGCAATTTCCCTTCCCACATGGTTAAAGATGCCCTCCAACGCATCTCGTCCACATCCTGCACCTCCGCCCTCAGACCCAACCCCTCCAACCGCAACAAGGACAGAATGCCCCTGGTGCTCACCTTCCACCCTACCAACCTTCGCATAAACCAAATCATCCGCCGACATTTCCGCCACCTCCAAACAGACCCCACCACCAGGGATATATTTCCCTCCCCACCCCTCTCCGCCTTCCGCAAAGACCGTTCCCTCCGTGACTACATGGTCAGGTCCACGCCCCCCTACGAGCCACCCTCCCATCCTGGCACTTTCCCCTGCCACCGCAGGAACTGTAAACCTGTGCCCACACCTCCTCCCTCACCTCCATCCAAGGCCCTAAAGGAGCCTTCCACATCCATCAAAGTTTTACCTGCACATCCACTCATATCATTTATTGCATCCGTTGCTCCCGATGCGGTCTCCTCTACATTGGGGAGACTGGGCGCCTCCTAGCAGAGCGCTTTAGGGAACATCTCCGAGACACCCGCACCAATCAACCAAACCGCCCCGTAGCTCAACATTTCAACTCCCCCTCCCACTCTGCCGAGGATATGGAGGTGCTGGGCCTCCTCCACCGCCGCTCCCTCACCACCAGACGCCTGGAGGAAGAACGCCTCATCTTCCGCCTCGGAACACTTCAACCCTAGGGCATCAATGTGGATTTCAACAGCTTCCTCATTTCCCCTTCCCCCACCTCATCCTAGGTTCTTACCTCCAGCAAAACTGTCCCCTTGACTTGTCCGGACTTGTCCGACCTGCCCAGTTCCTTTTCCACCGATCCATTCCACCCTCTCCTCCCTGACCTATCACCTTCATCTCCTCCCCCACTGACCTATTGTACTCTATGCTACTCTATCCCCACCCCCACCATCCTCTAGCTTATCTCTCCACGCTTCAGGCTCTCTGCCTTTATTCCTGATGAAGGGCTTTTGCCCGAAACGTCGATTTCGAAGCTCCTCGGATGCTGCCTGAATTGCTGTGCTCTTCCAGCACCACTGATCCAGAATCTGGTTTCCAGCATCTGCAGTCATTGTTTTTACCTCCAAAACAAAACCTGTCAAATCAAAATAGACAAGTTATGTACAAACTCACAGCAGCAGTTATCTGTAAGAACCAGCTGATAAGAGATGTTTGGGAACAGATCATTCAAAATTTCCACTCAGCAAGAATTAAATCATGATCCCACAATATTGAAGTTATTTAAGGTGAGTTCAGGAGGACAGGGATTTAGTGGCAAATCTTAGGAATTCAGACAAGATTCTTGAGCTGGGAAAACAATGGAGTTTCAGTCTTATTAATGATATTTGAATAGATGTTGTCTAAGTTAGCAAAATAGTTAGTGTAGAAATATTTAGATTAGGGACCATAAATTTCATCTTACAAACAATTTTCTAATTATTAGAATTGGCAACATGAATTGATAACAATTACCATCTTTTTGTATTTCCTGTAATGACTGCAAGCATTGGATGTAAATTAATGAGATGTAGGGACTGGTTTTAACAAAAACCTTTGCAGGAACTTCTATTCCCCATCAGCAGGGAGACTTGAACAACAAAAAATACAAAGAGGTTAATCTCATTACAGTACCGAAACGAATAAGGTCGCAAGGGGACAGAAACATTTGTAAAACAGGTTCAGTACATCCTCAAGAGTATAAATAATCACTGCTATGAACCTAATGGACAGTCTAAAGAATTCAAAATATGCTTATTGTAGTGACTTGATGGAACTAGAAAAGTGCTTGAATTTCCTTCCTATTCATGGATTTTGAATAGATGTTGTATGATATGTGTGTAAAATAATGACAATAAAGTCAATCCTGCTACTAAACTTGTGTTCTAAACACTCTTACAGTATGTAGAATAGAGGAAGTTGTAAAAGGTAGCTGCTTGACAGAGGGACTGGGTTTGTTTCACTTTTCGAAGTTGGGTAAGAGGGAAATTGCTCCCAAAACTAAAGCCTAAAGAGTTGTGGATGCTGTAAATAGCCACAAGGAGATCCAATGCACATTGAGATCCAATCACATCAAGTAGATTTCATCTTCAAATTGACAACAAGGATAAATGTGAAATTGCCCACATTAGTAGGCAAAAATGAATAATGAGAACCATTAAAATGGAGAAAGATTGGGAATAGTTGATGCACAAAGTGAACTAGGTGTCCTTGTAAACACTGGTTAGTCAAACTAAGATGCAAGTACAATAACTAGTTAGGAAACCAAGTGATATGATGAGTTTGTTGCAAGATTACTTGTGTGTAGGAGCAATAACAAATGACTACAGGTGTGAAGGGCTTTGGTGAAACAATGACCGGTCTATTGGATACAGTTTTGCTCTCCGTATCAAAGAAAGTATATATCATCATTTCAGGAATGTCCTAAATGTTCACCAGACTGATTCTTGGGCTGGCAGGTTTTTGCATGAGGAGAATTTGTGTCAAATAGGCCTGTGCTCAGTGGAGTTTTGAAGAATGAAAGTAGAGAACTAAAGGGCAAGGTTTAGGATGAGAGGGGAAAGATATAAAAGGGACATAAGGGACAAATTTTCATGCAGAGGGTGGTACATGTATGGCAAGGGCTGCCAGAGGAAGTGGTGGAGGCTGGTGCAATTGCAACATTTAAAAGGCATTTTAGATGGGTAAATGAATAGGAAATGGACTGGGTGCTGGCAGGTAGGACTAGATTGGGTTGGGACAACTGATTGGCATGGGCGGGTTGGACCGAAAGGTCTGTTTCTGTGCTATACATTTTTATGACTCTATGACTCTAACTCATTGTAATTGCAAAGACTTAAATGGGTCAGAATGATTGCATTCAGGAATGATGTTTTCTCAGGAACAGGGCATTCACAAGATTGGGTCATGGTCGCAGAATATAGAGTTAGTCATTTCTGATTATGATAATGTGAAATTTCATCACTCAGAGGGTGGCAAATCTATATAATTTTCAAAGACAATCATCTGTGAAGGCCCAGACATAAGGGACATTTCAGAAATCAAACATAATCTGATTGAATGGTGGGCTGGGTTTAATGGGTCAAATGGCCAGCTCCTTTCATTGTTTTCGATAATGTTATGCTTGTAAAATTGGTTAGTGGAGTATATGAGGTGGAAGATGTGATGAGTTTTAAACACTCTGGTGGTCGTGGCTGCCACAATTGTGCAAAGTGGAAATTTGCATAAACATAGCACCTGGGAGTTTTAACTGAGAAACTTTCAGTTCAAACGGCAGCAGAAGCTCCAGTGACATCATTGCTGCAAATATAACATTACAAAACATACAAAAATACATCAAAATAAAACAGCGTGCTGCACTTCCTCATCTAGGAAATCCAGTACAAGCTGCTACATTATATTTTCTTTTGGTTGTCAACATGGGCACGAACTGAATTGAGTTCTTTTCACAGAGAATGAGAAGCATCAGGTAGGCAGTGTGTTGATTATATTCTGGTTGACTGTGAGAATGGCAGCAGAAAGGAACATGTAGCTTACGTCTTCTCGATCTCTTATTTTGACACCCAGGTCCTGCCAAATGAAACTGATAATGGCCAGTCTTTGGATTTTACATGCTGCAACGGACATCATAATCTCTCCTGGTTTTCTGTTTGAGGTTATGTATAGTTAACAAAAACATCCTTACATTGCAGAGAATATGCATTGGTTTATATTTCTAGATTGGGAAGTAGAAGCTTGCTGCTGTACTGCTGTTTCCCATTCACTGCGGCAATCACAAAGAGGAGCGGAGGGCTTTCTTTTGCAGATCCCTTACTCTGATGCCAGTCTCGTGATGTTTAAATTCCAAGGCCCTACAGCAGATACAGCAGTAATGACAGGTGATTCTGGGGGAAATTCAGGAGGCACAACATCCCAAGGATGAAGTAACATTCAAAGGGAGAAAGAGGCAACCAATGCTGACAAGGGAGGTGAAGGCCAGCTTACAAATGAAAAAAAAAAGCTGCAATCTTCGTAAAGATTAGTGGGAAGCCAAAGGATTGGGAAGCCTGCAAAACCCAGCAGAGGATAACGATAAAGTAATAAGGGAGATAAGATTCAATATGAGGGTAAGCTAGCAAGTAATAATAGAAGAAGTTTGCAAGAGGTTTTTAAATATATAAAAGGTAAGACAAATGCAAGGGTGGACACTGAACTGTTGGAAAATGAGATCTGAAACGTCGTAATGAAGACCAAAAATATGGCAAATGAACTGAATAGAAACATTGTAATAGTCATCAGGGTGGAATATATCAGCAGCAAACCAGAACCTCAAAAGCTAATTGGGGGCAGGTATTCACAGGTAAAGGGACAGCTGGAAAGCAGGAAACCTTAGAAATGAGATAATGAGAATTCAGAAAAAGCATATTCCTGTCAGGGTGAAAGGAAAGGCTGGTAGGTGAAGGGAATACTGGATGACAAGAGAAATTGAGGTTTTGTTTAAGAAAAAGAAGGAAGCATATGTCAGGTATGGATAGAAGAGATCGAGTGAATCCTTAGAAGTGTATAAAGGCAGTAGGAGTATACTTAAGAGGGAAATCAGGATGTCAAAAAGGGAACATGAGATAACTTTGGCAAATAGCTTAAAGAAGAATTAAGGACAAATGGGTAACTAGGGAGAGATTGGGGCCCCTCAAAGATCAGCAAGGTGGCATGCGTGTGGAACTATAGGAGATGGGGGAGATACTAAATGAGAATTTTGCATTAGTGTTTACTGTGGAGAAGAACATGGAAGATATAGAAAGGGGGGAAATAGATGATGACATTTTGGAAAATGTCCATATTACAGAGGAAGAGGTGGTGGATGTCTGAAAACACACAAAAGTGCACAGATCCTCAGGACCTGATCAGGTGTAGCCTAGAACTCTGTGGGAAACTAGGGAAGTGATTGCTGGACCTCTTGCTGAGATATTTGTATCATCAATAGGCACAGGTGAGGTGCCAGAAGACTGAAGGTTGGCTAACGTGGTGCCACTATTTAAGAAAGCTGGTAAAGGACAGCGAGGAAACTATAGACCGGTGTGCCTGATGTTGGTGGTAGGCAAGTTGTTGGAGGGAATCCTGAGGGGCAGGATGTACATGTATTTGGAAAGGCAAGGACTGATTAGGGATAGTCAACATGGCTTTGTGTATGGGAAATCATGTCTTGATTGAGTTATTTGAAGAAGTAACAATGAGGATGGATGAGGGCAGAGCAGTAGGCGTGATCTATATGGACTTCAGTCAGATTTTAGACAAGTTTCCTCATGGGAACCTGGTGAGCAAGGTTAGATCACATGGAATACAGGAAGAGCTAGCCACTTGGATACAGATCTGGCTCGAAAATAGAAGGTAGAGGGCGGAGGTGCAGGTTTGCTTTTCAGACTGGAGGCCTGTTACTAATGGAGTGCCACAAGACTTGGTGCTGGGTCCACTACTTTTCATCATTTAAATGAATGATTTGGATGTGAACATAGGAGGTATAGTTGTAAGCTTGCAGATGACACCAAAATTGGAGATGTAGTGGACAGCGAAGAAGGTTACCTCAGAGTACAACAGGATCTTGATCAAATGGGCCAAAGGGCTGAGGAGTGGCAGGTGTAATTTAATTTAGATAACTGTGAGGTACTGCACTTTGGAAAAGCAAATTGTAGCATGACTTATACACTTAATGGTAAGGTCCTATGGTGTGTTACTGAACAACGAGACCTTGGAGTGCAGGTTCATAGGTTCTTGAATGTAGAGTCACAGGTAGATAGGGTAGTGAAGAATGAGTTTGGTATGCTTTCCTTTATTGGTCAGAGCATTGACTATAGGAGTTGGGAGATCATGTTGCTGCTGCACAGGACATTGATTAGAATATCGCGTGCAATTCTGATTTCCAATCAGAAAGATGTTGTGAAACTTGAAAGGGTTCAGAAAAGATTTACAAAGGTATTGCCAGAGTTGGACGATTTGAGCTATAGGGAGAGGCTGAATAGGCTAGGGTTGTTTTCCCTGGAGCATTGGAGGCTGAAGGGTGATCTTCATAAAGGTTTATAAGATCATGATGGGCATGGATAGGATAAATAGAGAAACTATTTTCCATGGGGTGAGAACTGGAGAAAATAGGTTTAGGATGAGAGGGGAAAATATAAAAGGGACCTAAGGGATAACTTTTTCATGCAGAGGGTTGTGCATGAATGGAACGAGCTGCCAGAGAATGTAGTGGAGGCTGATACTATTGCAACATTTAAAAGGCATCTGGATAGCTTTATGAATAGAAAGGCTTTAGAGGGATATGGGCCATGTGTTAGCAAATGGGACTAGATTAGTTTAGGATATCTGGTCAGCGTGAACAAGATAGATTGAAGGGTCTGTTTCTGTGCTGTACATCTCCATGACTGTGTGAGTCTATTATTTCAAGAGAGTAAGAAGACAGAGATGACTGCATTGGCCATCACTCAGGAGCAGATTCTCCGAAAGATAAATATCTGGTGGTGTATAAATCACCTGGACCCAGATGGACGACACCCCAGAGTACTGAATAAGGAGCTGAGATTGTAGAAGCATTGGTGATGATCTTACAGAAAGCATTGGAGTCAGGGCATGTCCCAGAGGACTGATGTCTAATGGAAACACTTGCTTAAAAAGGCAAGAAGGTAAAAGAGATGAAATTATATGTCGGTTAGACTGACCTTGTTTGTTAGTAAGCTTTTAGAATCCTGTATTAAGGATGAGATTGTGGATTACTTTGAAGTGCATGGTAGGATAAGGTTGATCAGCACAGCTTTGTTGAATGGAAGTCATGTTTGACTAATGTGTTGCAAGGTTTTGAGGAGACAGCGAGCAAGTTAGACAAAGAGAGCCTGTGAACATGATTTGACAGATTTCCAGAAGGCTTTAACAAAGTGCCGTAAAGTAGGCCACTGAATCAGGAAAAAATCTCAAAGCATTAACACAAAATAATGGCATGGATAAAGGACTGCCTGAGTGGCAGATGGCAGAGAACAGGGATAAAGGAATCTTTGTCAGGATGGCAGGCAGTGGCTAGCAGAGTTCCGCAGTTTCAGTGTCGGGACCACAACTATTCACAAAATGCATTAACAATCTGGATGAAGGAACTGAAGGCAATATTGCTAAGTTTGCAGATTACTTGAAGACAGGTGGAGAGTCAGGTAGCATTGAGGAAATGGGGAGGCAGCAGAAGGCCATGGACAGAAGGAGAGTAGACGAAGAGGTGGGACATAAAATGCAGTATGGGAATGTGTGTGGTCATGTACTTTAGTTGGGAGAATAGAGGTATTGACAATTTCCTAAATAGTCAAAGGCTTCAGAATTCTGAAACACAAATGGACTTTTGAGTCTGAGTTCAGGATTCTCTTAAGGTTAACGTGAAGGTTTGGTTGGGAGTTAAGGAGGCAAATGCAGTGTCAGCATTGACTTTCAGAGGGCTAGAATGGAACAGCAGAGATATACTGCTGAGGCCGTGTGAGGTACCGGTTAGACAATTTTTGGATTAGTGTGAGCAGTTGTGTGCCTCGTATGTAAGGATATGTTGATGTTGGAAGTGGTCCAAAAGAAGTTTACAAGAATGATCCCAGGGATGAAGAGTTTCTCACATGAGGAGCGGTTGAGAATCCTGGATCTTTATCTGTATTTGATGAATTTTAGAAGGATGAGTTAGGATCTCTTTGAAACTTACTTATTACACAGAGGTGCTGTTAAGAGTTGTCATAGAGATGATGTTTCAATGATAGGAGAGATGATGACCAAGAGGTTACAGATTCAGATTGAAAGGATGACCTTTTAGAACTGAGGTCAGAAGGAATGGCATCAGCCAGAGGGCGATGAATCTGAGGAATTCATTGCCACGGAAGGCTGTGGAGGACAAGGTATTGAGCCTATTTTGGACAGAGATAGATTCTCGATTAGTAAAGGGATCGAGGGTTACAGGAAAAAGGCAGGAGAATGGCTTGAGAAACATGTCAGCAAATTGCAGAGCTATCTCAATACCTCAAAATGCTCTGAGAATGGCACAAGATACTATCATCATCAGATTCGCGACCAACCCGATACTCCCAGTCCACCTGCATACTGAAGATGCATTCAGATGAGAAGACGAGAAATAGGTTAATGTTTGTTCCGACGGCATCAGATCAGCGGTGACTGAATTATGGAGAAATGGGGACGAGAATGACAAATTTTGCACTCTCCACTTCCCCAGCTGGCAGGGTTGGAGAAACTGAAGATTTTCTGAGTGCAGTATCTGCGGTGAACAGTAGAGAGCAGTAAAGGGAAAGTGAATACTGAAGAACCAAGTATTCAGCTGTGTGACCAGGGGCAGTTGATTGATCTAAAGATGCAGGAAATGTTTGCGTTTGTATGTGTGGAGGACTCGGTGAGACTTACTTGTGATGCATATGGATTTGTTCATGACATTGCAGTAAAATTGTCGCGGTAGTATTGGAGAATAGAATGAGGGGGTGCGGAACGAAAGAATGTTGAAGGAAAGAGAAAAGACGGAGCAAAATTGTGTACAGTGACGACAATAGATTGTGTTGGACTGCAAAGAGTGGTATAAAAGACTGCGTCTCACTGTATTGGTCAGGCTGCACTGCTGCATCCATTCACAGGTGCTATCCCACTACTGAGCAGTGCGGGGGCTTTGACCTGCTCCGTTTCCGACCTGGGCCGGTTCACCCCTCTGCAGCACACCTGGCACACCCGAGTTCCCCGAGGAGCACCATGTGGACACTGCCCTTAGTGCGGACACCCGATCAACACAGACCACAACAGCCCAGAACTCCCAACCTCAAGTCATCCAGCAGCCTCAGCCTCCCAGCAGCGGGATTACAGGCGCGCGTCACAGCCCCGGCGATCGCGTGGCGCTTCCCTCAGTTGTCTTCAGTTCAAACGGCAGCAACAGCTCCACCGCAGACATTGCTGCAAAGACAACAGGCGGCTGCAGTTGGTCGTCTGGAGGAATTGGCGCATGCGCTGCTACTTTCCGCCTGACTCTGCCTCTGAGTGAGAGCGTTGATTGCATTTGACAGAATTACTCTGTTGTTTGCTGAATTTCATCTGTCCAAATATGCTCTTTCATTGCAGTCGAGTGGATCAGTGCTGGAGAAAAGCAATTGGTTTCGAGTATGGCAGCGTGAAGATGTTCAGATATGATGAACGAACACTTTGAAAGTATGACCAGCTTCGTTGGAGTCTGCAATCATAGAGTCAAAGATTCTTAGAGATGTACACCACGGAAACAAACCCTACCGTCCAACTCATCCACGCCAATCTGATATCCCAACCCAATTAAGTCTCACCTGCCAGCACCCAGCCCGTATCCCTCTAAACCCTTCCTATTCATATACCTATCCAGATGCCTTTTAAATGTTGCAATTGTACCAGCCTCCACCACTTCCTCTGGCAGCTCATTCCATACACGTACCATCTTCTGCATGAAAACGTTGCCCCTTAGGTCTCTTTTAAATCTTTCCCCTCTCACCCTAAACCTATTCCCTCTAGTTCTCGACTCCCCAACCCCAGGGAAGATACTTTGGCTATTTATCCTATCCATGCCCCTCATGACTTCGTATAAGGTCACCCCTCAGCCTCTGATGCTCCAGGGAAAACAGCCCCAGCCTATTCAACCTCTCCCTATATCTCAAATCCTCCAACCTTGGCAACATCCTTGTCAATCTATTCTGATCCCTTTCAAGTTTCATAACATCCTTCCGATAGGAAGGAGATCAGAATTGCACACAATATTACAATTGTTACACACTTAACACATTCTTCTCCATATAAACCTTTAAAACTGTGACAATCCTAATCTATGTTTGTTGTTTAATTTATCAGTCCTACCTTGTTCTCTGCCCACCCTGACTGTTTTACTTGCTTTTTTTCTCAATTGTACCAGTCTCAGATTGATCTCTTTCCTCATTATCTCCCTGGTTCCCATCTTCCCCAACCCTCCCATCCACAACTTAATAGTTTCAATCCTCCTGAGCTGTTCCAGCAAAATTCCCTGCCAGAATATTAGTCCCCTACCAATTCAGGTGCACACTGTTCTTCTTGTGCAGGTCACCTCTACCCTAGAATAGATTCCAATTATCCAAAAAATGTGAACCTTTCTCCTATACACCAGCTCCTCAGCCATGTCTCCTATTCCTACCCTCACTAGCTGGCAGCACTGGGAGTAGTCCAGATATTATTATGGTGGAGATCTCCTTTTTAAATTCGTGCCTACCTGTCTATATTGTCCCTTCAGACTCTCATCATTTTGCCATCTATGTCATTGGATGCAATGTGTACAATGACCTCCTGCTGGTCCCTCTCTCCCTTGAGAACATTCTGCACCCTCTCTGAGACATCCTTGATCCTGGCACCAGGGAGGCAACACACCATTCGGATTTTTTGCTGCTGGCCACAGAAACTTCTATCTGTGCATCAGAATTTACCTCTTGGAAATCGACGTATGCCTCATTGCATTAGTGCCAGTCTCGATACCAGAATTTTGGCTGTTCTTGCTACATTTCCCTGAGAATCCATCACCCCCTACATTTTCCAAAACAGCATACTTGTTTGAAATGGGGATAGCCACAGAAGACTCCTGCACTACCTGCCTACCTTTCTTACCTTTCCTAGAGTTCACCATCTATGTGACTGTATCGACAACTTTTCTCCCTTCCCATAACTGCCATCCATCACATCCCCTTGCTCTTGTAAATTCCTCGTTGCCTCTAACTGTTTCTCCAACCGATCCATTCAATCTGATAGGATTTGCAACCAACAGCATGTATTGCAGATATAATCCTCAGTAACACGTCAACTCCCCCTGAACTCCCACATCCAACAAGAAGAGAATCTCACTCTACTAAATGCCATTTTTGCTTCTTCCAATCTACAGACGCAGAAAATAGCACTGTCTTATTCCTTTACAAAACACGGCTCCAGGCTAACTTAATACTTATGGCTTATATTTTTAAGTTTGATCAAGAGACATATCTCAATAAAACATCTAATCAAGAAGGAACCCACTCTATCACTGCAGCAGACTTTCTGTTCACTTATCTGTTTCTGTGATGTGACCATTCCCAAACAGGTTCCTCCAAGATTAGTTGTGAATTTCACCATTTATTAAATTTCCCATATACACTCCAGCGACACATGAATTCAAACAGCAAAGGCAGTAGCTGTACAGGTTCACTGTTGTGTCAGTTAAAACTGTGGCTTTCTCTCTCCCACTCTCTCTCTCCTGTACAGACCTAACCATGTGCTGCATTTATCTGTTCCTCTCCCTTTTAAAAGTGCTGTTGTTTTGACTTTCCTTTTACTCCAAAGTTTCAAAACAATACAACAGCATATAAAACAGTAATTGCTGCTTCTGGAATTCGAGGAAATCACCTCCAACACCTAAAATACATCGAAAAGGAGCAGCCTGTTACAGCCAGACATTTCGCCCATCCTCCACCTTGAATGACTCACTGAAACAAAGTGCAAACCTTTAGGAACTGGAAGTAAGTTCTGACAAACCTGCAGGGGTTTTGAGTATATTACGATTGGCGAAGTCATCAAGGCTTGATCACTTGGAGCATCTTCCTTAAAGAGAGTTTTGAAATGTCCCCATCCAGAACCACCCTCCTTCGCCCGGCTGAACTAATCGCACATTCCCCTTTCATCCATCTCTTTCTTCAAGTCGATGGTGTGTGTAGAGACTACTGCAGTTGCCCCATGCTCTGTCTGTGCATTTAGGGGCATGTGAAACGTGGTTGAGTACACGGGAACGATATCTCATTGCCATAACGTGGCTGACACATGCACAGGATTGATAATTAAATATTCCAGGAAATAGTTTCTACAGGGTGGATAGAAAGGAGACCATGAGAGGCTTTCTTGGTTTCGGATAGCATTACTGCTGCTCTTAGGGAGGCTATTCCAGTGAGTAGATTAGATTAGATTACATTAGATTACATTACAGTGTGGAAACAGGCCCTTTGGCCCAACAAGTCCACACCGACCCGGCGAAGCATAACCCTCCCATACCCTTACATTTACCCCTTACCTAACACTACGGGCAATTTTTAGCATGGCCAATTCACCTGACTCGCACATCTTTGGACTGTGGGAGGAAACCGGCGCACCCGGAGGAAACCCACGCAGACACGGGGAGAACATGCAAACTCCACACAGTCAGTCGCCTGAGGCGGGAATTGAACCCGGGTCTCTGGCGCTGTGAGGCAGCAGTGCTAACCACTGTGCCACCGTGCCGCCCACAACACATTCAATGAAGTTATTTGTGTGGAACTGAGAAATAAGAAACGGATGATCACCCTATCGGGATTGTACTCTCGACACCCCAATGGTCAGCGGGATATTGAGACACAAGCATTTGTCAGATTTCAGTTATCTGTAAGAATATCCGGCTTGGATCGGTTGGCGTTTTGAAATTTCAAAACACAGACTGGGACTACCTTCGGGTTAAGGGCTTGAATAGAGTACAATCTGTTAGGTGTGTGCAAGAAAAAATTCTTATTCAGTATGTGGACGTACCTCCTCGAGATGGAGCAAATCCTGAGCTTCCATTGGGAAATAAGGCAGGGCAAGGGACCGCCGTTTCGTTGGGCGAGTACTTTGGGACCAGTGATCGTAATTCTGTTAATCTTTAAGCCGTGATGGAAAAGCGTAAACATGATCTAAAAATTAAAGTTGGAATTTGCAGGAAGGCCAATAATTGGCATCAGGCAAGACATTTCTTAATTTGATGGGAGAAAGTGGGCGGATATTTGCAGATAAAGGGACGGCTGGAACCTTCAGTTGTGAGAGTCCCGAGACACTGCGCTGGTGAGGAATTTGAAAAATGACATGCCTTGTGGCTTCGGGATAAAACCCTGGAATTGCGAATGTTACTGTTCTCTCTCTCGTTCTCGCTGATCTTAACACCATGATGGAAGTTGCAGGGTGGCACGGTTTTGCGGGAGAGTTATTGGCAGAAGTGAATGAATGAATGGATGACGGAGAGGGGAAGGAGCCGGGAGGCAGCTTGAACGCTCGGTGGTTGCAATGGAAGTTTCGGCAATGTGAGCAATGGAGAATTCGGGCAGGAAAATGAAGAGAGTTTTGCGCTCTCTGCTGGCCGTGGCTGGTAGGATTGTGTAAAGTGGAGATTTTCTCAGAACAGGAGGTGCTGTGAACAGCAGGGAGCAGTAAAAGGGAAGTGAATATTGAGGAGAGGTAGAAAGGGCAGTGTGGGAAGTGTGAGATAATGAAGGTAATGATGGAGAGAGTGTGTTTGGGTGAGTGTGGAGGAGTGGTAGAGAGATTCGGTTGTTGTAAAATGTGTGGATTTGTTGTTGACTTTGTAAAGATTGGTTATCGTGAGAGTGAATGAGCGTGGCGGGCGTAGGGGGAGGAGGGAGTGAGTGGGGAAGGAAGGAAGCAGGATTGAGACATCGAGATTGTTTGCACTGATGGCAAAAGATGGGAATGCCGCAACGTAAAGAATGGTGCAAAAGACTGCGTCTCACTATATTGGTCAGGTTGCACTGCTGCATCCATTCACAGATGCTATCCCACTACTGAGCAGTGCGGGGGCTTTGACCTGCTCCGTTTCCGACCTGGGCCGGTTCACCCCTCTGCAGCACACCTGGTACACCCGAGTTCCCCGAGGAGCACCATGTGGACACTGCCCTGAGTGTGGGCATCCGATCGACACAGACCACAACAGCCCAGAACTCCCAACCTCAAGTCATCCGGCAGCCTCAGCCTCCCAGCAGCGGGATTACAGGCGCGCTCCACAGCCCCCGGCGATCGCGTAACGCTTCCCTCAGTCGCCTTCAGTTCAAACGGCAGCAACAGCTCCACTGCAGACGTTGCTGCAAAGAGAACATGCGGCTGCAGTTGGTCGTCTGGAGGAATTGGCGCATGAGCTGCTACTTTCCGCCTGACTCTGCCTCTGAGTGAGAGCGTTGATTGCATTTGACAGAATTACTCTGTTGTTTGCTGAATTTCATCTGTCTAAATATGCTCTTTCATTGCAGACACAATCGAGTGGATCAGTGCTGGAGAAAAGCAATTGATTTCGAGTATGGCAGCGTGAAGATGTTCAGATATGATGAACGAACACTTTGAAAATATGACCAGCTTCGTTGGAGTCTGCAATCATAGAGTCAAAGATTCTTAGAGATGTACACCACGGAAACAGACCCTACCGTCCAACTCATCCACGCCAATCTGATATCCCAACCCAATTTAGTCCCACCTGCCAGCACCCAGCCCGTATCCCTCTAAACCCTTCCTATTCATATACCTATCCAGATGCCTTTTAAATGTTGCAATTGTACCAGCCTCCACCACTTCCTCTGGCAGCTCATTCCATACACGTCCCATCCTTTGCATGAAAACGTTGCCCCTTAGGTCTCTTTTATATCTTTCCCCTCTCACCCCAAACCTATTCCCTCTAGTTCTCGACTCCACAACCCCAGGGAAGATACTTTGTCGATTTATCCTATCCATGCCCCTCATGACTTCGTATAAGGTCATCCCTCAGCCTCTGATGCTCCAGGGAAAACAGCCCCAGCCTATTCAACCTCTCCCTATATCTCAAATCCTCCAACCTTGGCAACATCCTTGTCAATCTTTTCTGAACCTTTTCAAGTTTCATAACATCCTTCCGATAGGAAGGAGATCAGAATTGCACACAATGTTACAAATGTTACACACTTAACAAATTCTTCTCCTTTTAAACCTTTAAAACTGTGACAATCCTAATCTATGTTTGTTGTTGAATTTATCAGTCCTACCTTGTTCTCTGCCCACCCTGACTGTTTTACTTGCTTTTTTTCTCAATTGTACCAGTCTCAGATTGATCTCTTTCCTCATTATCTCCCTGGTTCCCATCTTCCCCAACCCTCCCATCCACAACTTAATAGTTTCAATCCTCCTGAGCTGTTCCAGCAAAATTCCCTGCCAGAATATTAGTCCCCTACCAATTCAGGTGCACACTGTTCTTCTTGTGCAGGTCACCTCTACCCTAGAATAGATTCCAATTATCCAAAAAATGTGAACCTTTCTCCTATACACCAGCTCCTCAGCCATGACTCCTATTCCTACCCTCACTAGCTGGCAGCACTGGGAGTAGTCCAGATATTATTATGGTGGAGGATCTCCTTTTTAAATTCGTGCCTACCTCTCTATATTGTCCCTTCAGACTCTCATCATTTTGCCATCTATGTCATTGGATGCAATGTGTACAATGACCTCCTGCTGGTCCCTCTCTCCCTTGAGAACATTCTGCACCCTCTCTGAGACATCCTTGATCCTGGCACCAGGGAGGCAACACACCATTCGGATTTTTTGCTGCTGGCCACAGAAACTTCTATCTGTGCATCAGAATAGAGAGTCCCCTATCACAATTTACCTCTTGGAAATCGACGTATGCCTCATTGCATTAGTGCCAGTCTCGATACCAGAATTTTGGCTGTTCTTGCTACATTTCCCTGAGAATCCATCACCCCCTACATTTTCCAAAACAGCATACTTGTTTGAAATGGGGATAGCCACAGAAGACTCCTGCACTACCTGCCTACCTTTCTTACCTTTCCTAGAGTTCACCATCTATGTGACTGTATCGACAACTTTTCTCCCTTCCCATAACTGCCATCCATCACATCCCCTTGCTCTTGTAAATTCCTCGTTGCCTCTAACTGTTTCTCCAACCGATCCATTCAATCTGATAGGATTTGCAACCAACAGCATGTATTGCAGATATAATCCTCAGTAACACGTCAACTCCCCCTGAACTCCCACATCCAACAAGAAGAGAATCTCACTCTACTAAATGCCATTTTTGCTTCTTCCAATCTACAGACGCAGAAAATAGCACTGTCTTATTCCTTTACAAAACACGGCTCCAGGCTAACTTAATACTTATGGCTTATATTTTTAAGTTTGATCAAGAGACATATCTCAATAAAACATCTAATCAAGAAGGAACCCACTCTATCACTGCAGCAGACTTTCTGTTCACTTATCTGTTTCTGTGATGTGACCATTCCCAAACAGGTTCCTCCAAGATTAGTTGTGAATTTCACCATTTATTAAATTTCCCATATACACTCCAGCGACACATGAATTCAAACAGCAAAGGCAGTAGCTGTACAGGTTCACTGTTGTGTCAGTTAAAACTGTGGCTTTCTCTCTCCCACTCTCTCTCTCCTGTACAGACCTAACCATGTGCTGCATTTATCTGTTCCTCTCCCTTTTAAAAGTGCTGTTGTTTTGACTTTCCTTTTACTCCAAAGTTTCAAAACAATACAACAGCATATAAAACAGTAATTGCTGCTTCTGGAATTCGAGGAAATCACCTCCAACACCTAAAATACATCGAAAAGGAGCAGCCTGTTACAGCCAGACATTTCGCAGATCCTCCACCTTGAATGACTCACTGAAACAAAGTGCAAACCTTTAGGAACTGGAAGTAAGTTCTGACAAACCTGCAGGGGTTTTGAGTATATTACGATTGGCGAAGTCATCAAGGCTTGATCACTTGGAGCATCTTCCTTAAAGAGAGTTTTGAAATGTCCCCATCCAGAACCACCCTCCTTCGCCCGGCTGAACTAATCGCACATTCCCCTTTCATCCATCTCTTTCTTCAAGTCGATGGTGTGTGTAGAGACTACTGCAGTTGCCCCATGCTCTGTCTGTGCATTTAGGGGCATGTGAAACGTGGTTGAGTACACGGGAACGATATCTCATTGCCATAACGTGGCTGACACATGCACAGGATTGATAATTAAATATTCCAGGAAATAGTTTCTACAGGGTGGATAGAAAGGAGACCATGAGAGGCTTTCTTGGTTTCGGATAGCATTACTGCTGCTCTTAGGGAGGCTATTCCAGTGAGTACATTCAGTGAAGTTATTTGTGTGGAACTGAGAAATAAGAAACGGATGATCACCCTATCGGGATTGTACTCTCGACACTCCAATGGTCAGCGGGATATTGAGACACAAGCATTTGTCAGATTTCAGTTATCTATAATAATATCCGGCTTGGATCGGTTGGCGTTTTGAAATTTCAAAACACAGACTGGGACTACCTTCGGGTTAAGGGCTTGAATAGAGTACAATCTGTTAGGTGTGTGCAAGAAAAAATTCTTATTCAGTATGTGGACGTACCTCCTCGAGATGGAGCAAATCCTGAGCTTCCGTTGGGAAATAAGGCAGGGCAAGGGACCGCCGTTTTGTTGGGCGAGTACTTTGGGACCAGTGATCGTAATTCTGTTAATCTTTAAGCCGTGATGGAAAAGCGTAAACATGATCTAAAAATGAAAGTTGGAATTTGCAGGAAGTCCAATAATTGGCATCAGGCAAGAAATTTCTTAATTTGATGGGAGAAAGTGGGCGGATATTTGCAGATAAAGGGACGGCTGGAACCTTCAGTTGTGAGAGTCCCGAGACACTGCGCTGGTGAGGAATTTGAAAAATGACATGCCTTGTGGCTTCGGGATAAAACCCTGGAATTGCGAATGTTACTGTTCTCTCTCTCGTTCTCGCTGATCTTAACACCATGATGGAAGTTGCAGGGTGGCACGGTTTTGCGGGAGAGTTATTGGCAGAAGTGAATGAATGAATGGATGACGGAGAGGGGAAGGAGCCGGGAGGCAGCTTGAACGCTCGGTGGTTGCAATGGAAGTTTCGGCAATGTGAGCAATGGAGAATTCGGGCAGGAAAATGAAGAGAGTTTTGCGCTCTCTGCTGGCCGTGGCTGGTAGGATTGTGTAAAGTGGAGATTTTCTCAGAACAGGAGGTGCTGTGAACAGCAGGGAGCAGTAAAAGGGAAGTGAATATTGAGGAGAGGTAGAAAGGGCAGTGTGGGAAGTGTGAGGTAATGATGGAGAGAGTGTGTTTGGGTGAGTGTGGAGGAGTGGTAGAGAGATTCGGTTGTTGTAAAATGTGTGGATTTGTTGTTGACTTTGTAAAGATTGGTTATCGTGAGAGTGAATGAGCGTGGCGGGCGTAGGGGGAGGAGGGAGTGAGTGGGGAAGGAAGGAAGCAGGATTGAGACATCGAGATTGTTTGCACTGATGGCAAAAGATGGGAATGCCGCAAGGTAAAGAATGGTGCAAAAGACTGCGTCTCACTGTATTGGTCAGGTTGCACTGCTGCATCCATTCACAGATGCTATCCCACTACTGAGCAGTGCGGGGGCTTTGACCTGCTCCGTTTCCGACCTGGGCCGGTTCACCCCTCTGCAGCACACCTCGTACACCCGAGTTCCCCGAGGAGCACCATGTGGACACTGCCCTGAGTGTGGGCATCCGATCGACACAGACCCCAACAGCCCAGAACTCCCAACCTCAAGTCATCCGGCAGCCTCAGCCTCCCAGCAGCGGGATTACAGGCGCGCGCCTGGAGGCGCGCGCCTGGAGGAATTGGCGCATGAGCTGCTACTTTCCGCCTGACTCTGCCTCTGAGTGAGAGCGTTGATTGCATTTGACAGAATTACTCTGTTGTTTGCTGAATTTCATCTGTCTAAATATGCTCTTTCATTGCAGACACAATCGAGTGGATCAGTGCTGGAGAAAAGCAATTGATTTCGAGTATGGCAGCGTGAAGATGTTCAGATATGATGAACGAACACTTTGAAAATATGACCAGCTTCGTTGGAGCCTGCAATCATAGAGTCAAAGATTCTTAGAGATGTACACCACGGAAACAGACCCTACCGTCCAACTCATCCACGCCAATCTGATATCCCAACCCAATTTAGTCCCACCTGCCAGCACCCAGCCCGTATCCCTCTAAACCCTTCCTATTCATATACCTATCCAGATGCCTTTTAAATGTTGCAATTGTCCCAGCCTCCACCACTTCCTCTGGCAGCTCATTCCATACACGCCCCATCCTCTGCATGAAAACGTTGCCCCTTATGTCTCTTTTATATCTTTCCCCTCTCACCCCAAACCTATTCCCTCTAGTTCTCGACTCCACAACCCCAGGGAAGATACTTTGTCGATTTATCCTATCCATGCCCCTCATGACTTCGTATAAGGTCATCCCTCAGCCTCTGATGCTCCAGGGAAAACAGCCCCAGCCTATTCAACCTCTCCCTATATCTCAAATCCTCCAACCTTGGCAACATCCTTGTCAATCTTTTCTGAACCTTTTCAAGTTTCATAACATCCTTCCGATAGGAAGGAGATCAGAATTGCACACAATGTTACAAATGTTACACACTTAACAAATTCTTCTCCTTTTAAACCTTTAAAACTGTGACAATCCTAATCTATGTTTGTTGTTTAATTTATCAGTCCTACCTTGTTCTCTGCCCACCCTGACTGTTTTACTTGCTTTTTTTCTCAATTGTACCAGTCTCAGATTGATCTCTTTCCTCATTATCTCCCTGGTTCCCATCTTCCCCAACCCTCCCATCCACAACTTAATAGTTTCAATCCTCCTGAGCTGTTCCAGCAAAATTCCCTGCCAGAATATTAGTCCCCTACCAATTCAGGTGCACACTGTTCTTCTTGTGCAGGTCACCTCTACCCTAGAATAGATTCCAATTATCCAAAAAATGTGAACTTTTCTCCTATACACCAGCTCCTCAGCCATGACTCCTATTCCTACCCTCACTAGCTGGCAGCACTGGGAGTAGTCCAGATATTATTATGGTGGAGGATCTCCTTTTTAAATTCGTGCCTACCTCTCTATATTGTCCCTTCAGACTCTCATCATTTTGCCATCTATGTCATTGGATGCAATGTGTACAATGACCTCCTGCTGGTCCCTCTCTCCCTTGAGAACATTCTGCACCCTCTCTGAGACATCCTTGATCCTGGCACCAGGGAGGCAACACACCATTCGGATTTTTTGCTGCTGGCCACAGAAACTTCTATCTGTGCATCAGAATAGAGAGTCCCCTATCACAATTTACCTCTTGGAAATCGACGTATGCCTCATTGCATTAGTGCCAGTCTCGATACCAGAATTTTGGCTGTTCTTGCTACATTTCCCTGAGAATCCATCACCCCCTACATTTTCCAAAACAGCATACTTGTTTGAAATGGGGATAGCCACAGAAGACTCCTGCACTACCTGCCTACCTTTCTTACCTTTCCTAGAGTTCACCATCTATGTGACTGTATCGACAACTTTTCTCCCTTCCCATAACTGCCATCCATCACATCCCCTTGCTCTTGTAAATTCCTCGTTGCCTCTAACTGTTTCTCCAACCGATCCATTCAATCTGATAGGATTTGCAACCAACAGCATGTATTGCAGATATAATCCTCAGTAACACGTCAACTCCCCCTGAACTCCCACATCCAACAAGAAGAGAATCTCACTCTACTAAATGCCATTTTTGCTTCTTCCAATCTACAGACGCAGAAAATAGCACTGTCTTATTCCTTTACAAAACACGGCTCCAGGCTAACTTAATACTTATGGCTTATATTTTTAAGTTTGATCAAGAGACATATCTCAATAAAACATCTAATCAAGAAGGAACCCACTCTATCACTGCAGCAGACTTTCTGTTCACTTATCTGTTTCTGTGATGTGACCATTCCCAAACAGGTTCCTCCAAGATTAGTTGTGAATTTCACCATTTATTAAATTTCCCATATACACTCCAGCGACACATGAATTCAAACAGCAAAGGCAGTAGCTGTACAGGTTCACTGTTGTGTCAGTTAAAACTGTGGCTTTCTCTCTCCCACTCTCTCTCTCCTGTACAGACCTAACCATGTGCTGCATTTATCTGTTCCTCTCCCTTTTAAAAGTGCTGTTGTTTTGACTTTCCTTTTACTCCAAAGTTTCAAAACAATACAACAGCATATAAAACAGTAATTGCTGCTTCTGGAATTCGAGGAAATCACCTCCAACACCTAAAATACATCGAAAAGGAGCAGCCTGTTACAGCCAGACATTTCGCAGATCCTCCACCTTGAATGACTCACTGAAACAAAGTGCAAACCTTTAGGAACTGGAAGTAAGTTCTGACAAACCTGCAGGGGTTTTGAGTATATTACGATTGGCGAAGTCATCAAGGCTTGATCACTTGGAGCATCTTCCTTAAAGAGAGTTTTGAAATGTCCCCATCCAGAACCACCCTCCTTCGCCCGGCTGAACTAATCGCACATTCCCCTTTCATCCATCTCTTTCTTCAAGTCGATGGTGTGTGTAGAGACTACTGCAGTTGCCCCATGCTCTGTCTGTGCATTTAGGGGCATGTGAAACGTGGTTGAGTACACGGGAACGATATCTCATTGCCATAACGTGGCTGACACATGCACAGGATTGATAATTAAATATTCCAGGAAATAGTTTCTACAGGGTGGATAGAAAGGAGACCATGAGAGGCTTTCTTGGTTTCGGATAGCATTACTGCTGCTCTTAGGGAGGCTATTCCAGTGAGTACATTCAGTGAAGTTATTTGTGTGGAACTGAGAAATAAGAAACGGATGATCACCCTATCGGGATTGTACTCTCGACACTCCAATGGTCAGCGGGATATTGAGACACAAGCATTTGTCAGATTTCAGTTATCTGTAAGAATATCCGGCTTGGATCGGTTGGCGGTTTGAAATTTCAAAACACAGACTGGGACTACCTTCGGGTTAAGGGCTTGAATAGAGTACAATCTGTTAGGTGTGTGAAAGAAAAATTTCTTATTCAGTATGTGGACGTACCTCCTCGAGATGGAGCAAATCCTGAGCTTCCGTTGGGAAATAAGGCAGGGCAAGGGACCGCCGTTTCGTTGGGCGAGTACTTTGGGACCAGTGATCGTAATTCTGTTAATCTTTAAGCCGTGATGGAAAAGCGTAAACATGATCTAAAAATGAAAGTTGGAATTTGCAGGAAGGCCAATAATTGGCATCAGGCAAGAAATTTCTTAATTTGATGGGAGAAAGTGGGCGGATATTTGCAGATAAAGGGACGGCTGGAACCTTCAGTTGTGAGAGTCCCGAGACTGGTGAGGAATTTGAAAAATGACATGCCTTGTGGCTTCGGGATAAAACCCTGGAATTGCGAATGTTACTGTTCTCTCTCTCGTTCTCGCTGATCTTAACACCATGATGGAAGTTGCAGGGTGGCACGGTTTTGCGGGAGAGTTATTGGCAGAAGTGAATGAATGAATGGATGACGGAGAGGGGAAGGAGCCGGGAGGCAGCTTGAACGCTCGGTGGTTGCAATGGAAGTTTCGGCAATGTGAGCAATGGAGAATTCGGGCAGGAAAATGAAGAGAGTTTTGCGCTCTCTGCTGGCCGTGGCTGGTAGGATTGTGTAAAGTGGAGATTTTCTCAGAACAGGAGGTGCTGTGAACAGCAGGGAGCAGTAAAAGGGAAGTGAATATTGAGGAGAGGTAGAAAGGGCAGTGTGGGAAGTGTGAGATAATGAAGGTAATGATGGAGAGAGTGTGTTTGGGTGAGTGTGGAGGAGTGGTAGAGAGATTCGGTTGTTGTAAAATGTGTGGATTTGTTGTTGACTTTGTAAAGATTGGTTATCGTGAGAGTGAATGAGCGTGGCGGGCGTAGGGGGAGGAGGGAGTGAGTGGGGAAGGAAGGAAGCAGGATTGAGACATCGAGATTGTTTGCACTGATGGCAAAAGATGGGAATGCCGCAAAAGACTGCGTCTCACTATATTGGTCAGGTTGCACTGCTGCATCCATTCACAGGTGCTATCCCACTACTGAGCAGTGCGGGGGCTTTGACCTGCTCCGTTTCCGACCTGGGCCGGTTCACCCCTCTGCAGCACACCTCGTACACCCGAGTTCCCCGAGGAGCACCATGTGGACACTGCCCTGAGTGTGGGCATCCGATCGACACAGACCACAACAGCCCAGAACTCCCAACCTCAAGTCATCCGGCAGCCTCAGCCTCCCAGCAGCGGGATTACAGGCGCGCGCCACAGCCCCCGGCGATCGCGTGACGCTTCCCTCAGTTGCCTTCAGTTCAAACGGCAGCAACAGCTCCAGTGCAGACGTTGCTGCAAAGACAACAGGCGGCTGCAGTTGGTCGTCTGGAGGAATTGGCGCATGAGCTGCTACTTTCCGCCTGACTCTGCCTCTGAGTGAGAGCGTTGATTGCATTTGACAGAATTACTCTGTTGTTTGCTGAATTTCATCTGTCTAAATATGCTCTTTCATTGCAGACACAGTCGAGTGGATCAGTGCTGGAGAAAAGCAATTGATTTCGAGTATGGCAGCGTGAAGATGTTCAGATATGATGAACGAACACTTTGAAAATATGACCAGCTTCGTTGGAGTCTGCAATCATAGAGTCAAAGATTCTTAGAGATGTACACCACGGAAACAGACCCTACCGTCCAACTCATCCACGCCAATCTGATATCCCAACCCAATTGAGTCCCACCTGCCAGCACCCAGCCCGTATCCCTCTAAACCCTTCCTATTCATATACCTATCCAGATGCCTTTTAAATGTTGCAATTGTACCAGCCTCCACCACTTCCTCTGGCAGCTCATTCCATACACGCCCCATCCTCTGCATGAAAACGTTGCCCCTTATGTCTCTTTTATATCTTTCCCCTCTCACCCCAAACCTATTCCCTCTAGTTCTCGACTCCACAACCCCAGGGAAGATACTTTGTCAATTTATCCTATCCATGCCCCTCATGACTTCGTATAAGGTCATCCCTCAGCCTCTGATGCTCCAGGGAAAACAGCCCCAGCCTATTCAACCTCTCCCTATATCTCAAATCCTCCAACCTTGGCAACATCCTTGTCAATCTTTTCTGAACCTTTTCAAGTTTCATAACATCCTTCCGATAGGAAGGAGATCAGAATTGCACACAATGTTACAAATGTTACACACTTAACAAATTCTTCTCCTTTTAAACCTTTAAAACTGTGACAATCCTAATCTATGTTTGTTGTTTAATTTATCAGTCCTACCTTGTTCTCTGCCCACCCTGACTGTTTTACTTGCTTTTTTTCTCAATTGTACCAGTCTCAGATTGATCTCTTTCCTCATTATCTCCCTGGTTCCCATCTTCCCCAACCCTCCCATCCACAACTTAATAGTTTCAATCCTCCTGAGCTGTTCCAGCAAAATTCCCTGCCAGAATATTAGTCCCCTACCAATTCAGGTGCACACTGTTCTTCTTGTGCAGGTCACCTCTACCCTAGAATAGATTCCAATTATCCAAAAAATGTGAACCTTTCTCCTATACACCAGCTCCTCAGCCATGACTCCTATTCCTACCCTCACTAGCTGGCAGCACTGGGAGTAGTCCAGATATTATTATGGTGGAGGATCTCCTTTTTAAATTCGTGCCTACCTCTCTATATTGTCCCTTCAGACTCTCATCATTTTGCCATCTATGTCATTGGATGCAATGTGTACAATGACCTCCTGCTGGTCCCTCTCTCCCTTGAGAACATTCTGCACCCTCTCTGAGACATCCTTGATCCTGGCACCAGGGAGGCAACACACCATTCGGATTTTTTGCTGCTGGCCACAGAAACTTCTATCTGTGCATCAGAATAGAGAGTCCCCTATCACAATTTACCTCTTGGAAATCGACGTATGCCTCATTGCATTAGTGCCAGTCTCGATACCAGAATTTTGGCTGTTCTTGCTACATTTCCCTGAGAATCCATCACCCCCTACATTTTCCAAAACAGCATACTTGTTTGAAATGGGGATAGCCACAGAAGACTCCTGCACTACCTGCCTACCTTTCTTACCTTTCCTAGAGTTCACCATCTATGTGACTGTATCGACAACTTTTCTCCCTTCCCATAACTGCCATCCATCACATCCCCTTGCTCTTGTAAATTCCTCGTTGCCTCTAACTGTTTCTCCAACCGATCCATTCAATCTGATAGGATTTGCAACCAACAGCATGTATTGCAGATATAATCCTCAGTAACACGTCAACTCCCCCTGAACTCCCACATCCAACAAGAAGAGAATCTCACTCTACTAAATGCCATTTTTGCTTCTTCCAATCTACAGACGCAGAAAATAGCACTGTCTTATTCCTTTACAAAACACGGCTCCAGGCTAACTTAATACTTATGGCTTATATTTTTAAGTTTGATCAAGAGACATATCTCAATAAAACATCTAATCAAGAAGGAACCCACTCTATCACTGCAGCAGACTTTCTGTTCACTTATCTGTTTCTGTGATGTGACCATTCCCAAACAGGTTCCTCCAAGATTAGTTGTGAATTTCACCATTTATTAAATTTCCCATATACACTCCAGCGACACATGAATTCAAACAGCAAAGGCAGTAGCTGTACAGGTTCACTGTTGTGTCAGTTAAAACTGTGGCTTTCTCTCTCCCACTCTCTCTCTCCTGTACAGACCTAACCATGTGCTGCATTTATCTGTTCCTCTCCCTTTTAAAAGTGCTGTTGTTTTGACTTTCCTTTTACTCCAAAGTTTCAAAACAATACAACAGCATATAAAACAGTAATTGCTGCTTCTGGAATTCGAGGAAATCACCTCCAACACCTAAAATACATCGAAAAGGAGCAGCCTGTTACAGCCAGACATTTCGCAGATCCTCCACCTTGAATGACTCACTGAAACAAAGTGCAAACCTTTAGGAACTGGAAGTAAGTTCTGACAAACCTGCAGGGGTTTTGAGTATATTACGATTGGCGAAGTCATCAAGGCTTGATCACTTGGAGCATCTTCCTTAAAGAGAGTTTTGAAATGTCCCCATCCAGAACCACCCTCCTTCGCCCGGCTGAACTAATCGCACATTCCCCTTTCATCCATCTCTTTCTTCAAGTCGATGGTGTGTGTAGAGACTACTGCAGTTGCCCCATGCTCTGTCTGTGCATTTAGGGGCATGTGAAACGTGGTTGAGTACACGGGAACGATATCTCATTGCCATAACGTGGCTGACACATGCACAGGATTGATAATTAAATATTCCAGGAAATAGTTTCTACAGGGTGGATAGAAAGGAGACCATGAGAGGCTTTCTTGGTTTCGGATAGCATTACTGCTGCTCTTAGGGAGGCTATTCCAGTGAGTACATTCAGTGAAGTTATTTGTGTGGAACTGAGAAATAAGAAACGGATGATCACCCTATCGGGATTGTACTCTCGACACTCCAATGGTCAGCGGGATATTGAGACACAAGCATTTGTCAGATTTCAGTTATCTGTAAGAATATCCGGCTTGGATCGGTTGGCGTTTTGAAATTTCAAAACACAGACTGGGACTACCTTCGGGTTAAGGGCTTGAATAGAGTACAATCTGTTAGGTGTGTGCAAGAAAAATTTCTTATTCAGTATGTGGACGTACCTCCTCGAGATGGAGCAAATCCTGAGCTTCCGTTGGGAAATAAGGCAGGGCAAGGGACCGCCGTTTTGTTGGGCGAGTACTTTGGGACCAGTGATCGTAATTCTGTTAATCTTTAAGCCGTGATGGAAAAGCGTAAACATGATCTAAAAATTAAAGTTGGAATTTGCAGGAAGGCCAATAATTGGCATCAGGCAAGAAATTTCTTAATTTGATGGGAGAAAGTGGGTGGATATTTGCAGATAAAGGGACGGCTGGAACCTTCAGTTGTGAGAGTCCCGAGACACTGCGCTGGTGAGGAATTTGAAAAATGACATGCCTTGTGGCTTCGGGATAAAACCCTGGAATTGCGAATGTTACTGTTCTCTCTCTCGTTCTCGCTGATCTTAACACCATGATGGAAGTTGCAGGGTGGCACGGTTTTGCGGGAGAGTTATTGGCAGAAGTGAATGAATGAATGGATGGCGGAGAGGGGAAGGAGCCGGGAGGCAGCTTGAACGCTCGGTGGTTGCAACGGAAGTTTCGGCAATGTGAGCAATGGAGAATTCGGGCAGTGACATGAAGAGAGTTTTGCGCTCTCTGCTTTGCGCTCTCTGCTGGCCGTGGCTGGGAGGATTGTGCAAAGTGGAGATTTTCTCAGAACAGGAGGTGCTGTGAACAGCAGGGAGCAGTAAAAGGGAAGTGAATATTGAGGAGAGGTAGAAAGGGCAGTGTGGGAAGTGTGAGATAATGAAGGTAATGATGGAGAGAGTGTGTTTGGGTGAGTGTGGAGGAGTGGTAGAGAGATTCGGTTGTTGTAAAATGTGTGGATTTGTTGTTGACTTTGTAAAGATTGGTTATCGTGAGAGTGAATGAGCGTGGCGGGCGTAGGGGGAGGAGGGAGTGAGTGGGGAAGGAAGGAAGCAGGATTGAGACATCGAGATTGTTTGCACTGATGGCAAAAGATGGGAATGCCGCAAGGTAAAGAATGGTGTAAAAGACTGCGTCTCACTGTATTGGTCAGGCTGCACTGCTGCATCCATTCACAGGTGCTATCCCACTACTGAGCAGTGCGGGGGCTTTGACCTGCTCCGTTTCCGACCTGGGCCGGTTCACCCCTCTGCAGCACACCTCGTACACCCGAGTTCCCCGAGGAGCACCATGTGGACACTGCCCTGAGTGTGGGCACCCGATCGACACAGACCACAACAGCCCAGAACTCCCAACCTCAAGTCATCCGGCAGCCTCAGCCTCCCAGCAGCGGGATTACAGGCACGCGCCACAGCCCCCGGCGATCGCGTGACGCTTCCCTCAGTTGCCTTCAGTTCAAACGGCAGCAACAGCTCCACTGCAGACGTTGCTGCAAAGAGAACATGCGGCTGCAGTTGGTCGTCTGGAGGAATTGGCGCATGAGCTGCTACTTTCCGCCTGACTCTGCCTCTGAGTGAGAGCGTTGATTGCATTTGACAGAATTACTCTGTTGTTTGCTGAATTTCATCTGTCTAAATATGCTCTTTCATTGCAGACACAATCGAGTGGATCAGTGCTGGAGAAAAGCAATTGATTTCGAGTATGGCAGCGTGAAGATGTTCAGATATGATGAACGAACACTTTGAAAATATGACCAGCTTCGTTGGAGTCTGCAATCATAGAGTCAAAGATTCTTAGAGATATACACCGCGGAAACAGACCCTACCGTCCAACTCATCCACGCCAATCTGATATCCCAACCCAATTTAGTCCCACCTGCCAGCACCCAGCCCGTATCCCTCTGAACTCTTCCTATTCATATACCTATCCAGATGCCTTTTAAATGTTGCAATTGTCCCAGCCTCCACCACTTAATCTGGCAGCTCATTCCATACACGTCCCATCCTCTGCATGAAAAAGTTGCCCCTTAGGTCTCTTTTATATCTTTCCCCTCTCACCCTAAACCTATTCCCTCTAGTTCTCGACTCCCCAACCCCAGGGAAGATACTTTGTTTATTTATCCTATCCATGCCCCTCATGACTTCGTATAAGATCGCCCCTCTGCCTCTGATGCTGCAGGGAAAACAGCCCCAGCCTATTCATCCTCTCTCTATATCTCAAATCCTTCAACCTTGGCAACATCCTTGTCAATCTTTTCTGAACCCTTTCAAGTTTCATAACATCCTTCCGATAGGAAGGAGATCAGAATTGCACACAATATTACAAATGTGACTGATCCAATGTCCTTTACAGCTGCAACATGACCTCCCAACTCCTGTACTCAATACTCTTGACCTGTGAAGGAAAACAACCAAAGGACTCCTTCACTATCCTACCTACCTGCGACTCCAATTTCAAGCAGCTGTGAATCTGCACTCCAAGGTCTCTGTTTAGAAAGACTCCCTCGGACCTAAGCATTAAGTGCATGAGTCCTGCTAAGATTTGCTTTCCCAAAATGCTTCACCTCGCATTTATCTAAATTAAACTCTATCTTCCACTTTCAGCCCATTGGCCCATCTGACCCAGATCCCATTGTAATCTGAGTTAACCTTCTTTGCTGTTCACTACACCTCCAATTTTGGTGTCACATGCAAGCTTACTAATTTTATCTCTTATGTCACATTCAAATCATTTATATAAATGATGAACATCAATCCTCGTGGCACTTCACTGATCACAGGCCTCCTGTCTGAAAACAACCCTCCACTACCACCTTCTGTGTTCTACCTAAGGCAGTTCTGGTTCCAAATCGCTCATTCTCCCTGTATTCCATGAGATCTAACCCTGCTAACCAGTCTCCGTTGGGGAACCTTGTCAACACCTTACTGATGTCCACATAGATCATGTCCAGTGCTCTGCCCTCACCAATCCCCTTTGTTATTTCTTCAAAAACCTCTATCAAGCCTGTGAGACATGATTTCCCATGCACAAATCCATGTTGACTATCCCTAATCAGTCCTTGCCTTTCCAAATACATCTACATCCTGCCCCTCAGGATTCCCTCCAACAACTTACCCACCACCGACGTCAGCCTCACTGGTCTATAGTTCCCTGGCTTGTCCTTACCACCCTTCTTACTCAGTGGCGCCGCCTTAGCCAACCTCCAGCCTTGCGGCACCTCACCTGGGACTATCGATGATACAAATATCTAAGCAAGATGCCCAGCAATCCATAGCGTCACACAGAGTTCTAGGGTACACCTGAACAGGCCCTGAGGATTTATCCACTTTTATGTGTTTCAAGATACCCAGCACTTCCTTCTCTGGAAGATGGACATTTTTCAAGATGTCACCATCTATCTCCCTACCTTCTATACCTTCCATGTCCTTTTCCACAGTATACACTGATGCAAAATACTCATTTGGTATTTCCCCCATCTCCTGGGGCTCCACATAAAAGGCCGCCATGCTGATCATTGAGGAGCCCTATTCTCCTCCTAGTTACCCCTTTCTCCGTAATGTATTTGTAAAAAAACCTTTTGGATTCTCCTTAGTTGTATTTGCTAAAACTGTCTCAAGTCCCTTTTTTCCCTCCTGATTTCCCTCTTACGTACACTGGCACTGCGTTTATGCTCTTCTCAGGATTCATTCGAGCTATCTTGTCTATACCTGACGTCTGAAGTATGCTTCCTTCTTTTTCTTAACCAAACCCTCAATAGACATCCAGCATTCCTGACACCTCCCAGCCTTTCCTTTCACCCTAACAGAAATATACTGTCACTGGCCTCTCATTATCTCATTTCTGAAGGCTTTCCATTTTCCAGCCATCCCTTTACATGCGAACATCTGCCCCCAATCAGTTTTGGAAAGTTCTTGCTTAACACCGTCAAAATTCGCCTTCCTGCAATTTAGAACTTCAGCTTTTAGATCTGCTCTATCCTTTTCCATCACTATTTTAAAACTAAGAGAATCATGGTCGCTGGCCCCAAAGTGTTCACCCACTGACACCTCAGTCAGCTGTTCTGCTTTATTTCCCAAGGGTTGATCAAGTTTTGCACCTTCTCTGGTAGGTACATCCATATATTGACTCAGAAAATTTTCTTGTACACACTTAACAAATTCTTCTCCATTTAAACCTTTAAAACTGTGGCAATCCGAATCTATGTTTGTAGTTTAATTTATCAGTCCTACCTTGTTCTCTGCCTGCCCTGACTGTTTGACTCGCTTTTTTTCTCAATTGTACCAGTCTCAGATTGATCTCTTTCCTCATTATCTCCCTGGTTCCAACCTTCCCCACCCCTCCCATCCCCACCTTAATAGTTTCAATCCTCCTGAGCAGTTCCAGCAAATCTCCCTGCCAGAATATTAGTTCAGGTGCGAACTGTGCTTCTTGTGCAGGTCACATCTACCCCAGAATAGATTCCAATTATCCAAAAAATGTGAACCTTTCTCCTATACACCAGCTCCTCAGCCATGCCTTCATCTACTCTATCCTCCTATTCCTACCCTCACTAGCTGGCAGCACTGGGAGGAATCCAGATATTACTATGATGGAGGATCTCCTTTTTAAATTCGTGCCTAACTCTCTATATTGTCCCTTCAGACTCTTATCATTTTGCCATCTATGTCATTGGTTGCAATGTGTACAATGACCTCCTGCTGGTCCCTCTCTCCCTTGAGAACATTCTGCACCCTCTCTGAGACATCCTTGATCCTGGCACCGGGGATCTGTTTTTTTTCCCAAAAATATACTTTATTCATATATATTTAATCTATACAATTGGACATGTCATCATTCTGTAAACATTCCATTTCTTTGCGTATCGAAACAGGGTAATCATTCCTATTCACAGGTTGGTGCGATTACATTGAGCTGGGGCGCCAGCGGAGACAAATGACTGCGTGGGCCCCCCGTTCTTCTTAGGCAGGCAGATGTTAGATAGTGGTCTTTCCCACCGCGCCTTGGCGGCAGCTGCCCCAAGCTTCAGCGCGTCCCTCAACACGTAGTCCTGGACCTTGGAATGTGCCAGTCTGCAACACTCAGTCGGGGTCAACTCCTTCAGCTGGAAGATCAACAGGTTTCGGACCACCCAGAGAGTGTCCTTCACCGAGTTGATGATCCTCCAGGCACAGTTGATGTTCGTCTCGGTGTGCGTCCCGGGGAACAGGCCGTAGAGCACGGAGTCCCGTGTCACGGCGCTGCTCGGGACGAACCTCGACAAACACCACTGCATTCCTCTCCAGACTTCCTCTGCATAGGCACATTCCAGAAGGAGGTGTGTGACAGTCTCGTTTCCCCCCCCCCCCACAGCGTGCGGTGCGGCAGAGAGTCCGGGCGTGCATAAATGATCTCACAGGCAGAGCCCTTCTCACCACCAGCCAAGCCATGTCTTGGTGCTTGTTGGAAAGTTCTGGCGATGAGGCATTCTGCCAAATGGCTTTGACAGTCTGCTCAGGGAACCGCTCGACAGGATCTGCCCTCTCCTTTTCCCGAAGGGTCTCAAGGACACTACGTGCTGACCACTTCCTGATGGACTTGTGGTCAAAGGTGTTTTTCTTGATAAATTTCTCCACGAAGGACAGGTGGTACGGAACGGTCCAACTACTCGGAGCGTTCCGCGGCAGCGAGGCCAGGCCCATCCTTCGCAACACCGGGGACAGGTAGAACCTCAGTACGTAGTGACACTTGGTGTTTGCGTACCGGGGATCCACGCACCGCTTGATGCAGCCACACACAAAGGTGGCCATCAGGGTGAGGGTTGCATTGGGTGTGTTTTTTCCCCCATTGCACCGGTCTTTGTACATTACATCTCTTCGGACCCGGTCCATCTTTGATCTGCACACGAAGTGGAAGATGGCCCGGGTGACTGCGGCGGCACAGGTTCTGGGGATAGGCCAGACCTGTGCCACGTATAACAATACTGAGAGTACCTCATACCTGATGACCAGGTTTTTACCCGCGATGGAGAGCGACCGTTGCTCCCATCTGCCCAGTTTCTGTCTCACCTTCCTGATCCGCTCCTCCCAGGTCTTGGCGCACGCCCCAGCCCCCCCGAACCAAATACCCAGCACCTTCAGGTGGTCAGTCCTGACGGTGAAGGGGATAGAGGATTGATTGGCCCAGTTCCCGAAGAGCATGGCTTCGCTCTTGCCTCGGTTTACCTTGGCCCCCGAGGCCCGTTCGAACTGGTCACAGATGCACATGAGTCTGTGCACGGACAGCGGATCCGAGCAGAAAACGGCGACGTCATCCATGTACAGGGAGGCCTTAACCTGCAGGCCCCAGCTGCCAGGAATAGTCACCCATCTCAGGCTCGCATCCTTCCTGATGGACTCGGCAAATGGCTCTATGCAACACACAAACAAGGCAGGAGAGAGAGGGCAGCCCTGCCTGACTCCAGATCTGACTGGGAAGCTATCTGATTCCCACCAATTGATTGAGACTGCACTGACAATGTTGGTGTAGAGCAGTCTGATCCAATTAGCGATTCGCTCCCCGAAGCCCATTTTGGAGAGGACATCCCTCATATATGTATGCGATATCCTGTCAAAGGCTTTCTCCTGGTCCAAGCTGATGAGGCAGGTGTCCACCCCCCTGTCCTGCACGTAGGCGATCGTATCTCTGAGGAGTGCGAGACTCTCAGCGATCTTCCTGCCCGGTACAGCACAGGTTTGGTCAGGGTGAATCACCGTTCCCAGAGCAGACCTGACCTGGTTGGCGATGACCTTTGACAAGATTTTGTAGTCTGTGTTTAACAGTGAGATCGGTCTCCAATTTCTAATTTCTTCCCTCTCCCCCTTCTGTTTGTAGATGAGGGTGATGATGCGTTTCCTCATGGATTCACTCATGGTACCTGCCCGAAGCATACTGACATACACCTCCAGCAGGTCCTGACCAATCAAGTCCCAAAGAGCGGAATAGAGCTCGACCGGTAAGCTGTCGCTTCCGGGAGTTTTATTCTTTTCGAAGGACTCGAGGGCCTTGGTCAGCTCATCCAGAGATAGCGGCTGGTCCAGCCTCTCTCGTGTTCCGTCGTCTAGGACCTCCATGATAGAGGACAGGAACGACTTGGAGGCCGCGCTGTCGGTTGGCTTCGAGTCATACAGACTGGCATAGAAGGATTTGCTGATCCTCATGATGTCAGCCTGAGATGACGTTACCGAGCCATCTTCTTCCTTCAGGTTGCTGAGCACGGAGCTCTCTTTGTGCACCTTCTGGAAGAAGAAACGTGAGCACGTCTCGTCCTGCTCCACCGAGCGGACCCTGGACCGGAAGATTATCTTGGAGGCCTCCGAGGCAAAGAGCGAGACTTGCTGGCCCTTCACCTCCTTGAGGTCCTCCGTGACATCGACCCCCAATGTCTGCAGCAGGAGCAAGTTCTGCATACTTTCCTGGAGCTGGGACAGTTTTCCCCGTCTCTCTCTTGCCTCCTGAACACCTTTGAGGATGAAGGACCTCTTGATGTTCCCTTTTACTGTTTCCCACCAGTCCGCTGGAGACTCAAAGAGGGGCTTCACGGTTCTCCAACCTGCGTAATCCCTCTTGAGCTCCTCGATGTTTCCCGGGGTCAACAGCTTGGTGTTCAGTTTCCACATTCCCTTACCAGCCCGCTGCTCGTCCTGTAGGTGACAGTCGGCCAGCAGGAGGCAGTGGTCAGAGAAGAACACCGGCTTGACGTCGGTGGATCTGACCGAGAGCGTTCGGGACACAAACAGGTAATCTATCCTTGAGCGGATAGACCCGTCTGCCTGTGACCATGTATATCTACGCTGTGCTCCGTCTGCAGGGGTGCTGAAGATGTCGTGCAGCTTGGCGTCTTTGACCGTGTCCATCAGAGCTCTGGACGTGGCGTCCAGTTTACTGTCCCCCCTGCCGGATCGTCCGTCTGCATCGATGATACAGTTGAAGTCTCCAGCCAGAATGACCGGCCTGGACGTAGCCAGCAACAGTGGAAGCTGTTGCAGGACGGCCAACCGTTCACTCTTACCCGCTGGGGCGTACACGTTGATTAGTCTCACGGGAGCGTTTCTGTAGGTAACATCAGCAACGAGGAGGCGCCCGCCCACCACCGCCTTAACCTCGGAGATGGTGAAGTTGCCTCCCCGTAACAGAATACCCAGGCCCGAGGAGCGGTTATCGTTACCCCCCGACCACACTGACGGCCCATGGGCCCACAAGCTCGACCATCTCCTGTAACTGCTGAGGTGCGGTATTCCACACTCCTGCAGAAACAGGACATCGGCTTTTACGTTGGCCAGGCAGGCCAGAGTTGAAACACATCGCGCAGCAGATTTTATGCTGTGCACATTGATAGTTGCAATTTTAAACCCCATTTTGTTAACAGGTTGTAAGGTTACCCATGTCCGATTGTCGCTGGTCCTGCCCCTCTGGGGTAGCTGTCTGCATCCCCATGCAGCACGTAAACTGCTGGACCCTCGCTGGGCTGAGGTAGCTGTCCAGTTCCTCACTCGGCCCATTTGCCCGCTTCGGTGTCATCGGGCCGAGACCAGGGTCCACGCTGTCTGTTTCTATATCTGACAGCGGGGCTGTCAGAGGGTCGCTGCTCCCAGTGACCTGGAGCTGTGGGGCGGTGGGACCCTCCTGGCTTTCACCTGGTGGGGGGTGGTGGTTTCCCACTTCCTCAGGAGGTTCGTCCCTTGGTTGGCAGTTGCTGCTCTCCTTTCTCCTCGCAGCGCTCTGCCTCTTTTTTTTGGTGGCGACCCTCCTTTCTTCCGTCCTCACCCTCCGAAGAGCTGTCCGTGTCTTCCACCTGCAGCTGCCTTTTCCCTTTTTTTTGGGAGGTCTTGGTGACCGGGTGGGTTTTCCTCTTCCTGTTTTTCACCACGGTCCATTCCTCTGCCTCCTTCTTTCCCTTCTCCGCCTCCTCCTCCTGTCGTGTCGGAGCTTCGCTCGGCAGCTGTACCTCTCCGGTAACTGCCATCTGCTCTGCTCCGGCCTGTCCTTCCTGTTGCATGCCTCCTGACACCATTCCCTTGCCGGTTTGCGGTGCCTTGCCGTCCTTTTGTGGCCCGCCTCCGGCCATCTGTGTGTAGGTGGCGGCCCCTCGTCTTGGGCAGGCCCTGTACACGTGGCCTGCCTCCCCGCACAGATTGCAATTCTTTTCCTCCTTGCACTCTTTGGTCGGGTGGCCCTCCTTCTTGCAATTGCAACAGATCGTGACCTTGCAGTCCGCCGCCATGTGGCCTGACCTCCCACAGGTTCGGCACACTGTCGGCTGCCCTGCATAAGTCAGGTACCCTCTGCTCCCTCCAATAGCAAAGCTGGAGGATGGGTGGAGGATATTCCCGCTGGCATCCACCCTCAGGGTTACCTTGACCTGTCGTTTGCTGGTCCAGATCCCGAAAGGGTCAACCACATCGGTGCTTTGACCCTCGACCTGCACATATCTTCCCAGGAACGTCAGGACATCAGTTGCTGGCACGTAGGGGTTGTACATGTGGATTGTAACAACCCGGCTCCTCTGTGCAGGAAGCACACACAACGGGACCGCCGACAAGATGGAGAACAGCGGCTCCCCTTCCTTTTCTTTGAAGACCTTCAGGAGCTGCTCACATTGCTTCACGCTCCTGAAGGTGACATCGAAGTAGCCTGCCCCAGGGAAATCCTGCAGGCAGTACACGTCTGCTGCGGCGAATCCACAGCACTTGAACAACACCTTCTTGACGAACATCGTCCGATCGACTGGTGTACGCTCCTCCACCTTCTTGACAGACACCCGGACAGTGTTTCGAACCCCCTGCCCAGGGCTGCACGCAGCTGTTGAGGCCATAGCTCTGAGGTTGGCTGGTCCCTGAATTGGCGTTAGGCCGAAGCCAGCATGAAGATCCACCAATAGCAGGTCAGCACAACCAAACGATCCTCCAACGTCCAATCACGATCCAGCGATGATCTCCACTAGCTCTGATGACTCGCAACTCGACCCCTGTCCTGATAAGAACAGACACTTGATCTTAGCCAAAAGGCCGAGAAGCGATCATCCATGCCAATCTGATATCCCAACCCAATTTAGTCCCACCTGCCAGCACCCACCCCGTATCCCTCTAAACCCTTCCTATTCATATACCTATCCAGATGTCTTTTAAATGTTGCAATTGTACCAGCCTCCACCACTTCATCTGGCAGCTCATTCCATACACGTACCATCCTCTGCATGAAAAGGTTGCCCCTTAGGTCTCTTTTATATCTTTCCCCTCTCATCCTAAACCTATTCCCTCTAGTTCTCCACTCCCCAATCCCAGGAAAGATACTTTGTCTATTTATCCTATCCATGCCCCTCATGATTTCGTATAAGGTCACCCCTCAGCCTCTGATGCTCCAGGGAAAACAGCCCCAGCCTATTCAACCTCTCCCTATATCTCAAATCCTCCAACCTTGGCAACATTCTTGTCAATCTTTTCTCAACCCTTTCAAGTTTCATATCCTGAGTTAATCGGCCTTCCCTGTTCGGCCTCTTGCAATGAAGTAAATACAGTTTTATTTATCAGTCCTACCTTGTTCCCTGCTTTGTCCTTGTCTGCCCTGACTGTTGACCCACTTCTGTTCTCAACTGTACCAGTCTCAGATTGATCTCTTTCCTCACTATCTCCCTGGGTCCCACCCTGCCCCACCTTAATAGTATCAATCCTCCTAAGCAGATCGAGCAACTCTCCCTGCCAGTATGTTAGTCCCGATCCAATTTCGGTGCAATCTGTTCTTCTTGTACAGGTCACTTCTACCCCAGAAGAGATTCCAATGATCCAAAAATGTGAATCCTTGTCATATACAGCATCTCAGCCATGCATTCATCTGCTCTATCCTCCTATTCCTACCCTCATTAACTCACAGCACCGGGAGTAATCCAGATATTACTACGCTCAAGAATCTCATTTTTAAATTCATGCCACCTCTCTGTATTCTCTCTTCAGAATCTCATCCTTTTGCCTTCCTGTGTCATTGGATGCAATGTGTACAATGACCTCCTGCTGGTCCCTCTCCGCCTTGAGAATATTCTGCACCTTCTCTGAGACATCCTTGATCCTGGCACCAGGGAGGCAACACACCATTCTGATATTTGCTGCTGGCTACAGAAACTTCTATCTGTGCCTCAGAATAGTGAGTCCTCTATCACAATTTACCTCTTGAAACCCGACGAACCCCCATCGCCTTAGAGCCAGTCTCCATACCAGAAACTTGGTTGTTCTCACTACATTTCCCTGAGAATCCATCACCCCCTCCATTTTCCTAAACAGCATACTTGTTTGAAATGGGGATAGCCACAGAAGACTCTTGCACTACCCACTACCTTTCTTATGTTTCCTAGAGTGAACCCATCTATGTGACTGTATCTGCCACTTTCCTCCCTTCCTATAACTGCCATCCATCATATTCCCTTGCTCTTGTAAATTCCTCATTGCCTCTAACTGTCTCTCCATCCAATCCATTCGATCTGATATGATTTGTAACCAAGCACATTTATTACAGACATGATCCTCAGTAACACATTAACTCTCCCTGAACTCACACATTCAACAAGCTGAGCATATCAGTCTACTAAAGGCCATTCTTGCTTCTTCCAATCTACAGACCCAGAAAATAAAATTGCCTTATTCCTCAACAAAACTTGACTCCAGGCTAACTTAATACTTATGCCTTAAAAATTTATCTTCAATTAAGGTCCATATCTCAATAAAACATCTAATTAAGAAAGAACCCACACTACTCACTACTGCAGACTTTCTGTTCACTTTTGTCTTTCTGTGCTGTGACCATTCCCAAGATTAGTTGTGAATTTCACTGTTTGTTAATTTGCCCAGATGCACTCCGATGTCCAGCGACACATGAATTCAAACAGAAAAGGCAATTGCTGCTCAGGTTCACTGTTGTGTCAGTTAGCACTGTGGGTTTCTCTCTCTCTCTCTCTCTCTCTCTCTCTCTCCTGCACTGACCTGACCACGTGCTGCCTTTGTCTGGTCCTCTCCTTTCTAAAAGTGCTGTTGTTTTGACTTTCTTTTTCCTCCAAAGTTCCAAAACAATGTAACAGCATATAAAACAGTAATTGCTGCTCCTAGAATTTCAAGAAATCACCTCCAACACCTAAAATACCTCAAAAAAGGAGCAGCTTGTTACAGCCAGACATTTCTGCCATCCTCCATCTTGGATTACCCACTTAAACAAAGTGCAATCATTTAGGAACACGAAGTAAGTTTTGGCAAGCCTGCAGGGATTTTGCATTCCTTATGATTGGCAAAGTCATCAAGGCTTGATCACTTGGAGCATGTTCCTTAAAGAGTGGTTTGAATAGTGTCCATCCAGCACCACCCTCCTTTGCCAAGCTGAACTAATTGCACTTTAAGATCCTTCCCCTTTCATTCATCTCTTCTTTCTTCATGTCTAGACTCTCTAACCAGTGTTCTCACTCTGTGGTAAAATTAGTGGGTTAGTAAATTAGCAGATGACGCTGAAGTCAGTGGAGTCATGGACAATACGGAAGGATGTTGCAGTTTGCAGAGGGTCATAGATAAGTTACAGAGCTGGGCTGAGAGTTCGCAAATGCAGGTTAATGTGGAAAATTTTGAGGTGATTCACTTTGGGAGTAGTAACACGAACACAAAGTATTGGGCTAATGGTAAGATTCTTGGTAGTGTGTATGACCAGAAAGTTCTCGGTGCCCATGTGCACAAATCCCTGAAAGTTGCCACCCAGGTTGATAGGGTTATTAAGAAGGTGTATAGTGTGTTAGGTTTTATTGGTCGATGGTTGAGCTTTGGAGCCATGAGGTCATGTTGCGGCTGTACAAATCTCTGCTGCGGCCACATTTGTAGTAATGTTTACAGTTCTGGTAGATGTATAATTGGAAGGATGTGGAAACTTTGGAAAGTGCAGAGGAGATTTACCAGGATTTTGTCTGGTATGGAGGGAAGGTCTTATGAGGAAAGGCTGAGGGATCTGAGGTTGTTTTATTTGGTGGGAAAGTTAAGAGGTGACGTAATAGAGGCATACAAGATGATCAGAGGATTAGATAGGGTGAACAGTGAGAGCCTTTTTCCTCAGATGGGATGGCTAGAATTGAATAGTTATAGATGTAGGGCAGAGGTAGGTTCTTTACTCGGTGAGTAGTAAGGGCATTGAATGCCCTGCCTGCAACAGTAGTGGATTCACCAACATTAAAGTCATTTAAGTGGTCATTGGATAAAGCCATGAATGAATAGTGTCGTTTAGCTTGGCTTTACATTGGTTTCAGAGGACAGCGCAACATTGAGGGCCAAAGGGCCAGTATAGGGCTGTCATGTTCTATGTTCTTTAACCAGTGTTCAGTTCTGAAAATTGGTGTGAGCAATGGTTCATTTGGAAAGTGCAAGCAGAACATATGGCACAGAGAGTTGCAGTGCTTCTCAAAGAGACTGGAAGAGCCACAGTGCTCAGTGATGCAATGTTTGGGAGAGCAGATAGTCATTTCAGAAGCTGTAAGCAATATTCCAGGATGATAGTTTGCTTTCCTCATGCCTGGATCAAGGCTGTGTTATGGCCATGTGAAGTGGGAGGATTGTGCCTTATCTTTCATTAACTCCTTCTCAGACAGTTACAACTTTGTTTAATTTTTTTATGTAAAGCTATTACACTTTGATTAAACCTTAGCTATCTCTTGGCAACCTGGACACCAGCTAAACAGTTTGGATTCACCTTTGTGTAAGGAAGATAAACTGGCATTGGAGGTAGTCTTGAGAAGCTGCAGTAGGTTGATCCAGGCATGGAGAGATTTTCTTCTGAGAAGAGTTTGAGTATTTTGGGTCTGCTCATAGGAGTTTATAAGAATGAGACGGTGACATTTTTGGAAACGTGAGACTTATAAAGGGCTTGACAGGGTAGATGCCCCATTTCCCCTTATGGAAGAGTCAAGGTCCAGATGGCATATTCTCAGTGTAAGTGGTCCCACTTAAGGCAGAGATAAGGAATTACTTCTGTCATTGTATTGAATCCATGGATTCCTTGAATGTGAGACATGTCATTAAGTATATTCAAAATTGAAACTGATTTTTTGATCACTAAGAGGGTTAAGGGTTATGTATTAAAAAAAAACAGAAAACTGGAGTCAAGGATTATCAGATCAGCCATGATCTCATTTAATGGCGTAGGACACTTCTTGGGCTAAATGGACTACTTCTTCTCCTACATCTTCCGGTCTATTTTTGTTTTAACGACTAATGACACCAAACAGGTAACAAATTTAAAATGAAGGATGTTGCATTTCTGTATGGACAGAAATATAAAGGCATTTTTATGCAGTTGTAAAGTTTTTATGGTCCTTGAGTTGCAAGAGTGAAATCCGAGTCTAAATTGTTTAGCTGTTGTCCTGGTTTTGATTCCTAATGTAGCCAGTACATAATTTTGACTTCTTGGCAAATGTTGGTTTTTCCAAATTGCTTTTCCACTGGACCATTGTATGAGACCAAGAGGAGTAAGGCTATCAGAATCCTTGCTGTTATCAGTTTATGTTATTTCTTTTCTGTCTTTTGTTGCTCAAAGACTGTTGCAGATATACTGCTCTTTTATCAATTCAAATGTGTGTGTCATTGTTTCATTGCAGTCCATGTAATGATGGGCAACCTTTCATCTCTTAATATGCTAGGTGTTGTTGCAAAATAAATAAGACAAGAGGTGCACATTTCTTGATGCCTCAATGAGTTTCATCCTCTGAATTTAAAATGGCAATTGATATGCAGTTGGTTTCATTTATTGCATGTGGGTAGTTTGAGTTTCTTAGGTAATCACCACAGCTATTTTGGATCAGTGTATCCTTTTTTAAAACAGCTTTTGGTCTATGAAACACTCAAGTATTAAAATCAGTTCCTGATAGTTCTATGTTGATAGTCCATTTTCAGTATAATTGTAGTGAAACAGACGCCACTTGACAGCTGCAGAGAATCCTGAGCCTGGAAGATAAAGAGCTAGCAGTGCACGGTCAGACCAAACAACATAGAGGGAAGGAGGATGTGTCTTCCAGTTAAAATTTATGGAGCCACATAGAAAATTAGCAAGCAGCACCTCAAAAGTATTAATCTCCATCTAGCTCCCACAGGCACTTGCAGCGGGTTGTAAGGAATAAGTCCAGCTGCGAGTCGGGATTTTTTTTTAGAAGGATAATCAAATGAAGCCATTCAGATTGAGCTAAGGTAAAACAAAGCAGCAGTTACACTTTTGGGAATGTACTATAGATGGCCAAACAGTCTGAAGATAAAAACAATGACTGCAGATGCTGGAAACCAGCCCTTCATCAGGAATAAAGGCAGAGAGCCTGAAGCGTGGAGAGATAAGCTAGGGGAGGGTGGGGGTGGGGAGAGAGTAGCATAGAGTACAATGGGTGAGTGGGGGAAGAGATGAAGGTGATAGGTCAGGGAGGACAGTCTGAAGATGCTGATTTAAGTGCTTGGTAGTAGACCAACTGCAATATATGGAAAAGCCTTTTCACTTGTCTTGTGATTAGGATCTTGAATGCAGTAGATGCATGTTGGTTGAGGGAGTTTCAAACAAGAATGTCATCAGAAAGTTGGATTATTAGCTGAAAACAAATTAAATAAATGTGGCTTAGGGAATCAAGATGGGATGAGGTTTAGTGAGTTTCACTTGAGATATTATATTAATAAAACTGAATGCCTTCTTCTGCTGTAAGTTGAGTTACGCGAGGAACCTAGATAATTACATTGCCTTTGCACTCTTTCCTTTGATTTATAAAGCGCAGGATTCTGTATGCCTTACCCACTGCCATCACACACATTCCTTCCAACCTCAATATTTTGTTCAGCCTCAGGTGCCTCTTGTCACTTCACCCCCATTAGAAATGTGGATTTCATTTCATATTGCCTTTTTGTGTTCCTCCTATAAAAATGAGTCACTTCACATTTTTTGGATTAAATTCCAACTAGCATGTCCATTCAGTTCACCAGCCCGTGTTCGTCCTTTTGAAATCGAAGACTATGCTCCTTACAGTTGACACTGTACTGCTAAATGTTGTGATGTGTAAATTTTTAACATTATGTCCTGCACACCCAAATCAAGGACTTTAATTTTGATCCAGGTGTCCTACACAGATATCCAGGCAATTTCATTATATACCTTCCTGTAATAATTCATACCACAGTTAACTAATGACCTCATTAAAGGAACCACTAGTTAGATATACTTATAATATTATTGAATTTATAATTAATTAGTACAAGAGAACAGTGGATTGAACACTATTCTATTAAATTAATATAAGGACAATCATGATTCTGCAAAGATGAGTGGAAAGGCTCCATCAGATTGTAAAATTGTGAATTTATCCTTGATACAAGAAGGGAAACAGACAGCTGAGACAATGAGCTGATTAGCCCCACATCTGTCAGAGGAAATGTACAGAATTCTTGAATTTTGGCGGTGATAAATTGGCACATGAACAATCCTACTGCTGATGTAATTTGGTTTTGTGAAAGAAAAGTCATGTTAGACTAATTTATTAGAGGTGCTTGTGGAAATAATAAGCAATGTGGGTAATGAAGAATCGATGCATGTATAGTACTTGGAGTTTCAGAAGACACTTGACAAAGTGCCACATCAAAGGTTACTGGCAAATAAGATCTCGGTGTAGAGCATAACATACTAATGTTGAGACTGGATGTTAGGGATACAGCGTCAGTCAAGACCCATTAATCTAACAGTTACACGATTAGATGAAATGCTTTGATTCAATCACTGAAATGGTCAACGTTTTCAATATTTTGCTGCTCTCCAGAATAATTGACAAACACCAGGCTTCTTTACTGAACTCAAAGTAATTAATTTATCATAAAACAAAAATCACTCTGAAATTATTTGCATGTTAACTATAAAATTATTTGCATATAAACTTCAAAATGGAATTAGAATGATATCCCCTTTTATCCCAAACCAGACGCACACAACGCAAAGGATGATAAATATTCTGCAGTGATTGTATTTTTACAAAGGCAAATGGCATGAAAACAAAATTCTGGATTTCCATGAATTTTGATAATTCACTGGGTTTCTTGTTGATGAAATTGAATTGCTGACATTTGTAGATTGGTGGGAGATCTGCCTTGGATATCAAAATCTTTGGATTGTGCTCACAGTTCAATTTTTCAGAGTTTACGATGTGACCAAAATATCGAGGTGTGGAAATTTCATCAAGTCCTTTGAACAAGGTGGGGGAAGAGGTAGTCTTGCAGCCAAATTACTGTGTTGAAAGATTTTCTTTCTTCTTCTTAGATTTTCAAAGCAAATTGCTAAACAACCATCAATATGGTCTCTTCCAAAAGGCAGATGTTATGGCAATAAACCTCATCCTGTATCTCTCTAAAAGCATCACTTGGCTATTTTTCCAAGTCATTTGACTTTCTATAATCACAAATAGGATCACAGCCCATATTAAACTGTTGACCAAATTTCCAAGAAACACATGGGTTTCCTTCGAACATGGCAAAACCATTTTTTAATCCAAGAAAATGCTCAAATAGCTCAACATTGTGTAGTACTCCACATAGTCTATTGATACATCTTTACAAGATTTGCATACAAAGAGGATTGGTGGTTAATAAGAAGCAGAAGGAAGGCATGAATGTGTCATTTTATGGTTGGTTAGCTGTAATGAATGATATGCTACAGGGATCAATGTTGGGCCCTCAATTATTCACATTTTATATCAAGGACTTGGATGGTGGAACCAAATATGTTTGCTAAGTTTGCTGATAATATGAAGATAGATAAGAAATGAAATTGTGAAGAGAACATAAGGATATAAATAGTTCAAACAAGCAGCGTAGATTTGGCAGATCAACAGCAAGTCAAAAAATGTGAACTTATCCACTTTAGCAGAAAAGAATAGAAAGCAGCATAATATTTAATGGAGTTAGATTGAGGTACAGGTGGTCTGGGTCGGCTAGTATCTGAATCATAAAAACATGCAGGTACCACAAGTGATTAGGGAGGCAAATAGAATAAGACCATGCAACATAGCAGAAGTAGGCCATTACACCTTCTCTTCATTCAATGAGATCATGGCTGATCAGATAACTCTTAATTCCATCTCCCTGTCATTACCTTTACTCTCAAACCTGTCTGTCTCAGCCTTGAATACACTTCATGATATAACCTCCAAAGCGCTCTTTAGTAAAGAATTCCAGATTTACAATTCTCCGAAAGACAAAATTCCTTTTCAACACCATCTTAACTTGCAAACCCCATACTCTGAGATTATGCCTTCCGGTCCAAGAGTCGGCCACAAAGGCAAACAACTGTTCAGCATTTACCCTGTCAAGTCCTACAAGAAGCTATTTCGGTTTCAAGAAGATTGCTTCTCATTCTTCTATATTTCAATTAGAACAGGCTTAATCTCTGCTAATAAGACAGCCCCTCCAGATCTATTATCAGACTAGTGAACCTTCCTTAAACTGCCTCCAATGGTAGTATATCTTTCCTTTGATAAGGGGCCCAAAAGTGTTCATAGAATTCCAGCTGAAGGCTGACTAGTCTTATACAGTTTAGCAAAACCTCCCAACTTGGGAATTCAATTTCCTTTTAAATAGAGGCCAATAATCCAGTTGCCTTCTCTGCTACCCATTGAACTTGCATGCGAGCATTTTGTGATTGATGAATGAGGATTCCCAAAATTCACTGTCCTGTTGCTCTCTGCAGTCATTCTGCATTTAAACAATATTTAGTTCTTCTATTTTTCCTACCAAAATGCATACTGTTCACTTACCTTTCAGCTGCAAAGTTTTTGCCAATTCACTTAACCTGCACGTATTCCTCTGCAGATTCTTTGTGTCTTATCATTTGCCTTCTCACCAATTTTTAGCATCTACAAACTTGACTACAGTTTATTCATTCTTTAATCCAAGTCATTAATAATTATTGCAAATCATCATGGCTCCAGCATTGATCCTTGTGGCACACCAATTTGTAAACGTCTTCCTGATCGTAACTCTGTGTTCTAGGAGTTTGCCAATTCTCTATCCGAACTAATGTAGCAATATCCAACACCAAGTTGCATTATGTATGGCACCTTATCAAATTCTTGTTGATTATTCCATTATGATAGAATATGAAAGTTGCGTTTTTTGGCTACAGTTAAGCTCAACAAAGGAGGTCAATCAACCTATGCCTCTTATGAGGAATGGCCTGAATCTTTTGGCGTTCATAAGAATGACAGATGATTTTATTGAAATGTACAAATTTCAAGAGGACTTGACAGGGTGGATGCCAAAAGGAAAATACCCCTGTGGGAGTGACAATTAGTAGTCACAATTTAAAAATAAGCCATCTCCCATTGAAGATGTAGATGTAGATGTGTGCCCCGCACCCCAACACCCTCCTTCAGCGGGTCCCAAGTCTTTGGAGTTCTCTCTCTCCCAGAGAGACATGGAGGCAGAGTGTTGGAAAACTTTTTTGGGAGTGGTAAATAGGTTTTTGACTAACAAGAGTTAACCATCACAGATGGTAGGCAGTAAATGGAGTTGAGGACACAAACCAAGTGTCTTTGATCTTATTGAACTGTGCATTAGACAAGGCTGAATAGCTTATTCATGATCCGAAGCCATAACTTTGTTCGATCAACTTTGTAACCTTTGTCTTTTGTGTTCAATAGTCTTCAGATGTGTAAACAAATGGTCAACTGGCATTTTATCAAGTATCTTTTGGAAGTCCACACACACTACTTCAACCACTTAACCCTCAGCAACCCTACATTACAGAACATTGAAGTGTGATGATACTATAGCTTTAAGAGGTGTATTTTGTCCTTTTTGCTAGAAAATAATGAATAGAGGTCGAGACAGGAGTGGCAACAGTCTGTTTCAAGCCAATAAAGTAAATGGTTTGTGAAGCCTTTGGGTTTTTTCAAGACCAACAGAAGCAGCATGAATGTGGAGGTCAGGCTCCTTCTCAACCAGGGTTTTAGTTAATTCTCAGTAATTGTTGGGCTTTGAAGCTGCAATACATCTCTTCCTGCTACAGCAAAATGCTTGATTTGTCTCTGCCAGAATTTTCTCTTGATGTCCTTTCCTTCTGGACTGGGTGTTTGCATGTGAAACAATCTATTTTATTGACTTTGCCTTTGCATTTATGGGATGTTACAATACTGGCACAGATGTTTACTTTAACTCTACTAGAAAACTTAGCAAAGTTAGACCAATTCTCTTCCTTTATTTGTATTTTAACAGTATAATCCAAATATTTCTGAAGATGTAGAGGAAAGGATAGTAAAGGTGATTCTGGATAGGAGTGAGAGAGCAACAGGTAGTTGTCGTGGGTTCTTTAACTCTCCAAATATTGACTGGGAATATTATAGTTTGAGTACTTTAGATGGGTCAGCTTTTGTCCAATGTGTCTAGGAGCATTTCCTGACAGTATGTAGACAGGCCAATTTGGGCGAGGCCACATTGGATTTGGTACTGGGCCAACACTGGTGGTGGCAAATGTAGTTTAATACAGAAAAGTAAGAGGTGATTCACTTTGGAAGGAGTGACTAGAATAAAGAGTACTGGGCTAATGGTAAGATTCTTGGTTGTGTAGATGAGCAGAGATCTCTCTCTGTCCATGTGCATAGATCCCTGGTTGTAAGCTTTTATTGGTAGAGGGATTGAGTTTTGGAGCTATGAGGTGATGTTTTAGCTGCACAAAACTCTGTTGCGGCTGCACTTGGAGCACTGAATACTGTTCTGGTCTCCGCATTATAGAAAGGATGGAAAGGGTTCAGAGGTGATTTATTAGTACGCTGCCTGGTATGGAGGGAAGGTCTTACGAGGAAAGGTTAGAGAGTTTGAGGCTCTTTTTGTTGTAGAGAAAAAACTCGAGAGGGAAATATGATAATCAGAGGGTTAGGGAGGGTGGACAGTGAGAGCCTTTTTCCTCAGATAGTGAGGGAACATTGCTTTAAATTGAGGGGTGATAGATGTAGCACAGACATCAGAGGTAGTTTCTTTACTCAGTAGTCCAGGTGTGGAATGCCCTGCCTGCAACAGTATTAGACTCACCAACATAAAGCATATTTAAATGGTCATTGGATAAACATACAGATGAAAATGGAATAATGTCGGTTAGATGGGCTTTGGATTGGTTTCCCAGGACAGCATAATTTCAAGGGCTGAAGAGCCTGTCCTACTCTAACGTTCTATATAATAAAGTGTGCTTTGCTTAAAAGTAGTAAATGTTGGAAATGAAAGTTGACTTCAAAATAGCAAAGTTCAAAAGTAGTAGTGATAAGAGCACTGATGGAGAACAAAAGCATCAAAACCAAAATTTTGATGAAGATCTGTTTAAATATGTACAAGCGTTGCCAAAATTTGATGAAAAGGGCATAGAGGTCTTTTTCAAGTAGCTAAATAAATGAAGTGGGCTGGTGACCATGTGAGTATTGTTGATTCAAACAAAATTTGGAGCTGATGAGGTATTTCCATCATTACCAGGAGGTATCTGAACTTTACCTTACAAAGCAGCAGCCCTCCAAAACCTTGTGATTTTAAATAAACCTGTTGGACGAGAACTGATGTTATGTCACTTGTGTCAACCACTCGTTTGACTAAATCTTCAATGGGAGATTTAAAGACCAACAACTTACTCAAGATCCCTTCAATTAAGTTCAGATAATTCAGTGAGGGAGCTGTTTTAAATGGGTGCTAGAAGAGCACAAAACAATTCACTCTGGTCAGGCACGGAGAAATGATCCTAATGTATGCGTCCCCTTAACTACACTGATCACTACCACTATATTCCAAGCTTCCTCCATTCAACACTCCCTTCCATATTTGCCCCACACAGCTGAGGCAACCATAATGCAGTTGCCATAGTCTTGAATGCATTTTCCCAAACTATAACCCTTCTGTTCGAAACAGAATAACGATTGGACAGTAAGATAAATTGAGGGAACTCCTGCATCAGCTGCCTGATCACCTGCCCATTCCCTTTCTGCTGCACACCTTGTCATTCCACTGATGTGTATTATTTACATAGTTCTTACTCGCTCAGGACCAGCAATACTAGCTGCTGTTCAAATTCTGAACCCAGATTTCAATAGTTTCTAGCCAATTTCACTTTTGTTGTGCCAAAAACTTCCTGGGCACAGGGGAAGTGAAGCTTTGTCACACCACTACTTCTTCAACTACTCAAACTTGGGGAAAATTAAGAACTTAAAAGAAAACTCATTTTCACAGACCTCACCAGTCAGCACCCTCATTTGTGTTGCAGATGTTTTTGGCTGTTAAGCTTTGTTCCCTGACTTTCATACACATCTCCACTCTTACCTTCGCTTTCAGCTACATGCGCCATGCCAGGGTCTCCAAACATTCATTTATCTGCTATCCGGTGATGACACTCCTTCAGTATCTGACTTCCATTGCATCACCACTGCTTTTTTAAATTAAAAAAAAGTCTGGCATTGCTTTCCCTCAGAACTGTTCCCTCCTGCTGTCACTGTGCCAAAAACCATAAACAAATGTTTCTCGTCGATCTCAATGAACTTTGTGACGGTACAACTCAAGTCATAAGCCACACAAACATGTAATTTTGAAACTGACTTTATTAAAAACAAGTTACATATTTAATGTAGTTATGGAGTCACATTTAGTCCATTATGGTGTGGACAGGATTTAGACAGAAATACTGTACATCTTTGAGTAAAAAGATAAACATGATTTGGACATACATTGGATTCTTAAGAGTGGAGGGCAATGTACATCGGTCAAGCCAACATTTTTGGTTCCCCAGTGCTTCATGTTCAGCTAATATTCACACTTGGTACAGTCAACATTTACTGATGATCACAATTACCATAATAGTGTGATATTCTCCCTCTCACATTGATCATTTGCTGCAATGTCAATGTCTCCCACTTAAGAACTAATCTGCAAAGATTGAATGTGTAATCTCTGCAAATATTAATGATAGCATGATTAAGACAGAAAGGCAGTCATATTTTTTAAGGCTAAAATTTAGTCTCTGAGTCCTAAATTCAACCCAGTATAAATGAATATAATCTCTTCGATTTCATCGCTCAGTTGTTGCAAAGGTGCTTCAGTTGCCCTTCTGCTACCCATTTGAGGCAAACCATCACCAACTGTCAACTATTAATTTTAAATTGTTTTTTTTTAAAGCCTTTAGTCAATGAATATTCAGAATTTTAAAACAAAGATATTTACATTAAAAAAGCAGCAACATTTCATTCTTTCCAAAGATGAAATCTAATGAGCAACTTCTTTGCACATTCAGTTGTAACAGTAAGGTGGATGGAAAAATTTCATTCTGAATGAACTGGTATTTGTCAAAATGGTTCACTATTTCTCTTGCTGTCAAAAGAGCAAACTTTTGCTCGGATTTGCCCTTCAACTCACTAACTTAAACCTACATTTATCAGTTCAATTGCCCTCAACTTTAAAGGTAGTATTCTTTCCATGGAATGACTAACTTCTTTCTTTTTGGTTAGACAATTTAAAATTGGATTTTAAAACACATAGGAAACTGCAGTGGGCCATGCAGTAGATCTGAATTTGAATAGTTAGAAGTCACAGCTTGAAGACCTTATCTACTTATATAAACAGCAACATTTTCATAATGCAGATTAAGCTGTGTTAAATGCAACATTTATCATTTGCTGCAGACTTCTAACATTAGCATAGCTGAAGAGATTTTATTTTTATTTCGTTACCCATTAGTTCAAACCTAACATGATATTACAAAATAACAAAACACTGCATGGTCAGTTTGTGCAAATTTGGCTTATGCAGACATATCCATGGTTACACAGGACAACTGCAAGCTTGCAAGAACAATGTCTGTGCAGAATGATTTGCAGATTGCTGGGAAAGCTCTTAGCCTACCAGTATTGTACTGGATTTGAATGCTGCAGAGGAAGAGAATGATGTCAGTAAGTACAAAGTACTTCCAGTTTTCAATCATGAACAATTCTGCATTTCCAAGAGCCACAAATCTTGCATTTGCTGCTGCTCCAGGTGCAAGCGTGTTGTTAAGGATTGTTGCACAGCTCCATGTGAATGTACAATCTTTTTTGGGACAGCAGCAACAGACTGAATTTAAAGCTAAAGGGACAACAGTAAACACACAGTTTCAACTGTCAGTTTCTCAGAATATATATTCATCTTTAGCTTTCAGTTAAAACTCATTACTTAGATAGCACTTCTGGTGCTGACTAACCATTTTACAGCTATTTGCTATAGTGGAAGCTGTAGAATGCAATCCAAAACCCAGTCGGGTCAATCACTGCGTTGAGTAAGGTTTAGTTTTATTTCCTCCACTCCATATTATAGTTTTTGTAAAATTGTCACTTCATGCTTCTTTACCAATGAATTTCAGCAAAATATAGGTGTCCACACCAGAGAGAGATATTTGAATTCATCTTTGATGTGCCTTTTCAATTATAACTATTCAGCTTTATATTTAAAAGGTTCTGAGCACTTGGTTTGTTAATTGGCTTTATTTTATTTTAATAGAAATGGCTCAACGTAAAATTTGAAAACATACTTTTGAGAGATCCACTGTTCATTATGCAGGGTAAATCTTTGAAATGGTGGGAGCAGTAATACTTAAGTGACTCAGAAGTCAATATCCTTATTGAAAGTTGGATTCACTAATAAGTAGGATAGCACAGGCTTTTGTTGAATTCATAACTTCATCCTAACATTTACTTTTTAAATACACTTCTGGTTGCCTCACCTATCGCACAACTGATTTAATGATCTACCTGTGAACTGGTAGATGTTTGTGCAATTTTTCCCCACACACGTTTTGCACCGGCATGGATTAAATGTCTATCTGCAGTGGTTATTAATGCTGGCTCTTCTTCAATGCCATTGAATGCTTTTGCCCTATAAACCACCTCCAGCACAAATGAACAGTCTCCGCTCACAGAGCACAAAACAAAGTGGTGTGGCTGTATACAAAACTAAAATTTCAGTTAAAAGAAAACCTGCTTTGAGAGTACAATCGGAGTACAGAATTAGTGTTTACAGAAAAAAGTATTTTCAAACGACGAATCTTTATTCTAAACACGTCCTACATAAAATGATTACTACTAATTGTATCCTTTTCTATTCAGATCTACTTAAAGCAATTCTGTAATGTGCAATTATGGCAATTAATGCCTAGTGGCTAATATCATTGGTGCTTTACCCAGGAAATGTTATGTGCCTTTGAGTAGGTCAGTGAAACTAGCACCTTTAATATAACAGAGTTTGTAGCCGTGACAGTGAAAGGCACCATTTCTTGCTCACAAGCAGCGAAGTGCTTCAGTATTTTACTTTGGCACACAGATCCCCATCATTTAAATCTGAAATATTCAAAAATAGGTATAAAAATGAAGGTGACATTAAGTGCATGCAACCAAATTTGTGATTCAACAAAATAGTTTGGTCCACTGGTGAAGTTCATCAGCTGGAATTTGCTGATTGCCCACAGTTAAACATTTCAAGTAAAAGATTTGTAGAAATTCAGGAGAGTCTTTACCATATGTTCCAATTCCACACAGAGGAAGGAGTATTACACACTGGGAACAGCAGTCAGCTTGTACCAGTTAACAGTTTCTTTGCTCAAATCAAACTCTTTCAGAGTTAATGTGACACCACCCAAGTAAACGTTCTCTCTCAACGACTCTGCACTTAACACACTCAGCTGTAATTTTCTCTGTTCAAGTGATTCTTTACTGTAACCACTGTACACCAACTAAAAGGAGAGAGAAAATACAGCATGAAATTGGACATCATATACACATTAATGCTTTCATCTTCTGTGCAGTACAACTAACTCCAATTTATGAATGTTACAAGTGAACTGAAGATATTCTACTACTACAAATATTTTGCAAGACAGCTTAAGGAATTTGAATAATGCATAGAGTTTTCCTTATGCAAGGTATTTCTCATGATAGTCTAGCCATTGGCCTACATCCACATTGGGATCAATGTGCATGAAAAGCTTATTTACAAACACCATATGACAAAATGGTCTAATCCAGAGCCAGACACACCATGACATATTAGCTTTGCTATGCCTAGTGTGTTAAAATACAACTTGCCCCAACTCACCTCTCTTTACCCAAGGACAATTTAGGAATCAAGAAAAACTTATTTTAATGGATTTGCAATTTCAATGGGAGCTGAAATTCTGGACAGTACAAGTTCCCATGAGAGTTGAGGTCTCTGATATACTTGTATATAAAAGGTGTTACTGAAGCTAACAGATTAAGGATATCAAAAGTTTGAGAGCATTCTATAAAGGTAAACCATTTATGTCATTGAGTTTTTAAATCCACTTTAGCAAATACTTTTTCAAAATTAAAAAACTCAGACAAATAAAAACAAGTGATGAAACTGTGCAATAATCATTCATAAAAAATTAAACTAGTTTAATAATGTCATGAAGGAATGACTTCCTCAGCTATTTAATGAACAGCACCATGTTCTGAAAGGACAACTGAAAAAGAAGGCAGAAATGCCAACATTATTTGCAATGGCCTCATCCTGAGCCACTGTCAAAATGCTAGCTTCAGGAAAAAAAAATCAATGAATTAACATTGCAAGCATTATTCAGAGACATCAAAGCAACAACTGCTTCAGAGAGAAGCCTCGTCACATTTGCAGAGACTGCAAAATCACTCCAAAATTCATGATTTCAAAAGGAAATGATCTATTTCAATGGAACTCACTGTGAAATTAGCATTTTTTTGTCTGAGCAAACAAGATCCAAATCAACTCTGTGGAAGGGGTACCAGACCCTAAACATTAACTTTGATTTCTCTTCACAGATGCTGCCAGTCCGGTTGAGTTGTTTTCAGCAATCTGTTTTTGTTTCTGATTTGCAGCATCTGTAGTTCTTCTGGTTTTTATCTAAATAAATTACCTTGGACAGCCAATCACATAGCCTGCAGTAAGCACTGATTATCACAAGGTGGCACATTAGACCAAGGTATTTGCCCAAATCAGGTAGTATTGCAGGATCTTTTACAAACAGATTTTAAAAACTGTAATAATTAGAAATAGCACTGCAGTTGTTAAATCTGTCAGCTTCAAGCCACTCATTTATTTAAAAATAATCAAGAAGAAAACATCCAAAATGACAAGATGAGAAACAAATTTCAAAGTGCAGAAACGACCAGGACACGAAGTGCTTATACTTACCATTTCATTGTAAGTTGGGTTTTCAGTTTTCCTTGAAACCTTGGTTTTATGCTTGGTTATCTTATGTGGGTCAGGAAGCAAATATGTTTTTACATAAGGGTTTGGGTCTGCTCCATCCTCAGTTACCTGAAGTTAAAAATATGAGACACACTAACCAAAAGTTGACACCACGCAAAATATTAAATCTTTTGTCAGTCACTGCAAGCTACATGCCCATTAATGATTTCAACATTATATTCTGCAAAGTGGCCGCCAAGATTTGTGTTTTTAAAATAGCTCAAAGGCAGGCAGAGACAGAAACCAAGAATAATTATGTCCAGTGCAGCAGTGAAGAAATAGAGGATGAATGTCCATAATCCAGTATTTACCATACCGTAGAGGTCACCTATAGAATCACTACCATGTGGAAACAGGCCATTCAGCCCAAAGAATCCACACCGACCCTCCGAAGAGCATCCCACCCAGTTGTATCCACCATCCCTGCAACCCCTCGCCTCACTAAACAGCCAACACACCTAACCAATATATCCCTGAACACTCGATAATTTAGCATGGCCAATCCATGCACATCTAACTTGCACACCTTTAGATCGTTGGAGGAAACTGGAGCATCCGCCAGAAACATGGGAGAACTTGTAAACTCCACAGAGACAATCACCAGAGGGTGGAATCAAGCCTGGGGTCCTGGTGGTGTCAGGCAGCAGTGCTAACCACTGAGCCACCATGCCACCCCTGTGTCAGAGGCAACATGGAGTTTTTAAGCATGTTTAAAAAAAAGGTGTTGTGCAACATGCTGCTATATTTTGTTAATAGATTCAATTAAAATTTTCTTGCAACAAAATCCATTTTGGTTAAAATTTGATAAGTGTATCAGAGGCATTGGTTCCTGTGTATTTAATTTTTTTTAATGCCTCCCTCACAGCTGTGAGCAACAGATAGATATTTTTGAACTGACGCGTTCAGTAAACACAACCTGAATCAATAAAGATCGGGAAAAAAAAGAGCATTTAATGAAAATAAATGCATGTAGACCATGACCTTGTGACCTAAACAGCAACTGTACTAAACCAAAACTGGAACTGTACTGCAGCAACTGGTATGCCAGACCAGAGTGCTCAATTAGGGAAGTACAATTTGTAGAATAAACATGGTCAATCCAAAGCATGAGAGATGACCAAATGGAGGTACTGTTTGCAAGGAGAGGAAAATAAAGACTGTGCAAGGATACAAAGGGTGAATGCATGGGTCATATTGGAATACATGCTTGCTCCATTATCTAATTCAGTCCCTTGCAGGGGGAGAAAATACATAAAGGGGAATGGTTTGAGAGCACATTTGTACTGAGTGTAACTTGTACTTACCAAATCTCTGATGTGCATTACCATAATGAACAATGTGTTGTTCCTGTATGAAATAGACAGCTTAACTTCTCCTCCCACTTGACCAGTGCTGGGACTCGGCAAAACAATTTCTAAAGAGATATCATGTAAAGAAAAATGCAAATTACACATAGGAAACACATTAACTATAATATGTATCAAAGCAGTGAATCATGATACAGCATCTTCAATCAGGATTATCTATATAACCAGAAACAAATTTTCAAATCAAAAATACTTTAATTTAAAATGAAATCTCTTTTACAGAGTTTACAAGGTTCAAATCATGAACTCAAACTCAAAAAAATGTTAGCCACAGATCTGCTCCTGATGATTTAGGTAACTGTCCTGGATTGTACTTGCATTGATATCGGACAGGATATGATTAGGTTTCAATGTTGCTCATGTGAAGTATATTTTCCATGCAATCAGCTTAAAATATTGTGCCAGTTTGGGGAAAACATGGTCAAGTCCCTTCTACCCCAGGAAACGCACCGTGAATTTGTGCTGTCATTTTAAGGACAACTGCTGATACTTGCTCAAGAGTCAAAATATAACATGGCTCAGTGAACTGTGAATACATTAAAGGGCCAAAAGGGTGAGGTCCAATCTTTCATTCAGCAGGGTAATAAAGCTGTAGGTTACAACAAAAGAAACATGAATAGATTCTATGTAAGAAACAAAAGGGAAAAGAAAAACATGAATACTCTATCTTTCTTGCATATTGCTGAAAAGTACATTTAAGATTTTTTGCTTCTACTCATTAGGAAAATAAGCTTCCCAGGTTGTTTAAAAGCAAAGCCAATAGAACTTAACTTCCAATAAAGTGCAATATGCAAAGTCAAATGTTAAGTAGCTCCCTTAAATTTGAAATAAAACAACTAGCTTTAAATGAACAATTTTGCTTTACTTTCTCTTCCATCTCTTTGGAACAAGACTTTTGCACTCCAGAATCTACTTCAGACACTGTGCAAAGATGACAGATAATCCTGGCAGACGAATGAAGAACTGGTAACTAATGGATTGGGAATTAATTCCAATAATTCTTTAAGTTACTCACATGGCTTAAGAAGAGACATTCTCAGTAATTCTGTACAGTAGCATCAAAAAATGCTGCTATTTGGATGAAAAGGTTAGAGGGATGTTAATCACTGGACTAACACTGCAATTTAATCTTGCATTTAGAAGCAAAGCTTAAAGCAAAATGTCCAAATCTATCATGCTACATGTCCTTTGTCAGTAAAATTCTTCTTCTCTTCCAGTTAAAATATTTGACAGAAGAAATACAACAGTGAGAATGTATTTTTCAAAGTGTTTTGCACTGAAATCAATCTGCAGCAATATCTAGGAGGTTAAGAAAATAAGAGGAGGAGGAGCCCAAACAGTAAACCTAATGTTTGAAAGAGGATGGCATAGGTTCAACAGTATTTCTGCTCAATGCTTCAAGTTAAGCAAATCTTACAAATTTGCAGCGTTTCATGTCCTATCTGTTATCAAGTGGGATTTACGAACACATCAAAAGTTGTTTAACAGGTCATAACAGTGTGTGACATAATGTATATGGAATTTAAGTTTTATAAAAATGCATGTTGAAGCAAGTTCTGATGTTTCAACTTGCTAAACATTGCATCAAAGGTGGCACAACCACAACAACAAGGTGCATGTGTCTTCTCAGCAAAACTACATTTGCATTACCAGAGGGCTTGACTATTCCTTCAATTCCTTCAGCCTTCTCATCACGGCTTAGTGGGTGGAAGAAGGTGTAGATGAGATCGCACTGAGGGCAGAGATGAAAAATATATTTTAAACATTTTAGCTAAAACATACAGGTCTTTTGCTTTGCACAGTGTTTGTGTGATGGACAGACAAATGCACATTTTATGATGGAATCAACTTGAATTGTAAACAGAGTTAGCATTCTCTGCTTCCAGCCATTCCTCTTTCATCCAATTTGAGAGATTCTTTTAGTTTTCTGCTCTTTGGTATCATTGCACTAGCCTAAGTGATTCTACATTGGCTTTCATTGACTAGATTCATGTCGACACACAGCAAGGAAACAGGCCCTTTTACCCAGATCTGTGCTGACCAAGGTTCCTAAATCAAACTTGTCCCATTTGTTGTCGAAATGTCTATTAAGTGTTGTAATTGTACCCACGTCTGAAAGCTTCTGCCATACATGCACAATTCTCTGCGTGAAAAAGTTGCCCCTCAGGCCCCTTTTAAATCTTTCCCCTCTCGTCTCAAACTTTTATGCACCCCAGGTTTGGACTTGCCCACTCTGGGGAGAAAGATCTAGGCTATTCACCATAACCATACTGCTCATGATTTTATAAACTTCTATAAAAAGGTCACCTCTGAGCTTCTGATGCTCCAGGGATACAAGTGCCCGCCTATCCAGCTTCACCTAATAACTCTAACCTTCCAATCTCTGTAACATCTTTCTAAATCTCTTTTATACTCCTTCAAGTTTAATAACATCCTTCCTTTAGCAAGGTGACCAGAACTGTACACAGTATACCAAAAAAGGTGACCTCACTGATATCTGACTGATGAAAGCAAGCATGCAAAAGGTCTTCTTCACCCCCACCCGTCTACTTGTGATGCCACTTTCAAGAAACTATGTACCTGCATCCCTTGGTCTCTGTTTGACAACCACTCTTCAGTACCCTACCATTAACTTGTTAAGTCCTGCCCTGGTTCGTCTTACCAAAATACAACACCTCACATTTACCTGAATTAAACTCCATCTGTCACACCTTGGCCCAATGGCCCAGTTACCAAGATTCCATCATACTCTTCACTGTCCTTTGTATCACAAACTTAACTCACCACATGTGTATTCTCATACACATCACTTATATAAAATAAAAATAACCTAGCATCGATCCTTGCAACACACAGCTGGTTACAGTTTAAGTCAATACACAAAGCAGACCTGACTTACCTTGAAGTCAGGTTGACGTCATGCAGGGAACTGTGGGGGGAGAACCACCATCCACTTATTTTATCACACTGGCCTAATGCACCTCAGAAAAATGCTTATTTAACTATTTATTGTTACTAGCTCCAAAACAGGACAAATTTTCTTCCTAATTAAACTTAATCCTTACCTCAGCTACTTCTGTTGAACCATTCATCAGACACTGCACGTAATTGTTCAGCTCTACCTTCCGCTTGGATGCCACGTCCTTAATGTGTGTTCTTCCAAGGACCACTTTGTTGGGAAAGCTGGAAAAACAATGGTTTGTCTAAATTGCTAAGAACAAGAAGTTAAATTTAAATTAACAAACATTTTTCTTAAAATATAACCTACCCTGGCAGTTTCCAAAGAGGGAACAGGATGCCCAGTTTGTTATGCAGCTCCTGGAATTCATCAAACGTTCTGAAGATGAATGTTGGAGCAATCTGCCCTTCCCGTAATACCCTCACCACATATATCTGTGGGTAAGAATATTTTTTATTTGAAAGGCATTAAGTATTTCAAAACAAGAAAGTAACAAATTCTTTTGTTGATCAGCCATCCCCTGAAAATAATGTCAGCCATAGCTGATTCATTAGCATTCTCAAACCAAGGCTGATTCTCCACAAGTACTGAAGGAATTGATGAAAGTACAGGATTTGGATGAGATGTTAAAGGGAGGTGAATGCAACAGATCATATGGTACCTACTTCAAAAATAAACAGCAGGGGTCTTATCTTATGAAAGGACTGATGTACAAGGAGAGATTAACTAGATTAGGATGGTGTCTCACATAGACCTATAAAATTCTGAAAGGACTAGATAGGTCAGATGCAGGGAGGATGTGCCCAATGCTGAGTGTGTCCAGAACCCGCGGGGTGTCCACAAACAGCGGATTCAGGTCAACCATTTAGGACAGAGATGAGGAGACACCTCTTCATTGAAAGAGTGGTGAGCCTGTGGAATTCATTACCACAAAGTTTTGATGCCAAAACATTGAATGTATTCAAGAGGTGGCTAGATATAGCACTTGGGGCGAATGGTATCAAAAGGTTGTGGGGAGAAAGCATGATTGAGTTGGACAATCAGGAATGATTGATGAATAGCAGAGCAGGCTCAAAAGGGTTGAATGGCCTAATCCTATCTTCTATTTTTTCTATCCCCGGTGACATTGAGATAACAATTGATAATTGTGAACACAAAATAGATTATTGTATTGTAGGAACCTGCTGGAAGGAAATTTGTCGCATATTCAATTAGGTAGAGGAGAAGTCAACGTTTTGAGTTACACCCAAAACATTGACTTCTCCATCTCCTGATGCTGCATGGCTTGCTTTGTTCTTCCAAACTCCTGTAGGTCTCCTTTGGATTCCAACACCTGCTGTTTTTTGTCCCTGTCATATGTTCAGGAAAATACTACACTGCACGAGTATTTTTTTTTTAAAAGCATGATGAGGCATCGGTTTATCTGTAAAAGGCCAGAGGAAAGGCACACATTTACACAAATATACTGGAGACAGGGTTATAGGAAAAGGAGTACCTAACCAAATAGCAAGACTTTAAGAGTGAATCCTGACAGCCCAAGGACCAGTATCAGAAAAAAAATCTGATAAAATCAAAGTCAGCATAAATTATTTGAAAACAGTGACTCAAATCCACGATAAGCTTGCACTTATTTGCTTTGAGAAAGCTTTAAACAATTAGAATCTTCACTACCATTCCATTGAATTCACATACCAGAACACTGAAAAAGACCCATTTCGGTTTATATGGCACAACACTATGTACTAACTTTAAAAAAAAGTAAAAATTATATCACTCTAGAAGGTTCTACCCATAGAAGGACAAGGGCAAATGCATCAGAATACCAATAACTGCAAGAAATCCTGTAAGTCACAACTTTCTAATGATTGAAAATGAAACCATATGGCATGTAAAAAGTTGATTGTTCAGCCCACCAAATCTGCTCCACCATTCAATGAGATCATAGCTGATCTGATCACCCTCAACTCCACTTTCTTACCTTTTCCCTATAACTCTTGAATCCCTTAATGATTAAAACTCTGCCTAGCTCAGTCTTGAATATCAGAAATGACCCAACCTCAACAATCCTCTGCCTTGAATTGCCCTTCATTCACTAGCACTGGGTCAAAATCCTGGGATGCCCTTCTTGCTTGGTCCGAAAGTGTATCTATGGCATGCAGCAGTTAAAGTGTTATGAAAGTGTGGGTGTACTGTACCTTTAAGTTAAAAGCAACACAGTGGCCTGACAGCACCAAATATTTGATAAAAGATATAATGTAACATTTTGATCTAGCAGTCAGGATAAGTGGCTGCTCAGAGAAAAAAACACAGATTTGAATTTGGCCAGTTTAAAATAAACAACCCCAAAAAACCAAACTACAACCCAGTTTCAATTTAATTTATTGACAATCTTAAAAGCCAATGAGACAATCTGATGCTTTGGGGGTATAAGACCAGGGAAAGTTGAACAGCTGGAAGGAGAACTGCCAGCATGTAAAAAGATTGCCTGAAAAATAGCTCTTTTAAAAAGGTACCTTTATTCATCAGTAACCCGTGAAGCAGAATTCCCAAGACGACTGAAATATAGAGAAGAACCGAAAAGTTTCTGGTTTTGAGAAGTTCTGTTTTGTAAACCATAATCGTGAGTTTTATCAGACTAGTATTATAGAAGTGAAGGTAAAAAGATAGGTTACAGAAAGGACTTGTAAATAGTTGCTAGCTTATTTCGTAAAGTATAACAGAATAATTAAGTTGTTAATTTTTACTTTAATTCTTGACCTATTGAATTTTCATAGATTAATGCATGGGATAAATCTTTTCTGTGTAGCTGGTTTTAAATTAAGCATGATAGTATACCCCATGTCATAACAATTTGGGGGCTCGGGTCCATGATTTGAACTGATTTAGACATATTTGAATAGATTTCGGGGTATGAAAATTTCCAGATTTAAACACTTTCTAGCTAGTGTCCTAGCTCTTTAAATAAAATGGAGGAGGTGAGGCAATTTGTTTACTTTTGATGAGTTGTGGTTGATTAAATTAAAAGGGGAGAGAAATGGCTCTTAAAATTGCTAAAGAGGTTCTGCGATTTGATGATGATTCTCAAATTTGCCAAGAAAAGTTCAGAAGGAAAGAAAAAGGCCATGCTTAAATGTCAAAACTCTGCCACAGTTTGATGAGAAAGATGTTGAAGCCTTGTTTCATTTGAAAAATTAGTTTGGCACACAGAGTGGTCTGAAGATTTATGGGAAATGCTAGTTCAGACTAAACTGGTTGGTTGAGCTACTGAGGTATTTGCCATGCTGTCAGATGAGGTGTCAGGAGATTATGAAGAGGTTAAGCAGCCTATTTCAAGTGCTTATGGATTGTTACTACAAGCATATCGACAGCAGTTCAGAAACACAAAGGAGGAACCAAGTTAGACAATTGTTGAGTTTGAAAATAATTGAACAGCCATTTTGATTATGGGTGTGTACTTTGAAAATAGATAAGGCCTTTGAGGCTCTAAGAGAGATTATTCTGCTGGAGGACTTTAAAAACTCACTTCCATAGATGGCAAGAATTCATGTGGAGGATCAGAAAGGTAAGGAAGTGAGAAGAGCAGCAGAATTAGCAGATGAGTACATTTGGTGCATAAGATATCTTTCCGGCCAAAATTTCATCTTGAGGGATAGAAGTTGGGAGAAGGGGAGATCCTACACTACTAAACCAAGAGTAGAGACCACTGATAACAATTTACCACAGGATAACAAAGAAGCCCAAGAGGGTGGAAAGGAGGCAAAAAGACCTCAGGTGTTTCCACTGTGGTAAAGTGGGACATGTAAATTCAGTGCTGGTCATTAGAGAAAGGCATTGTGGGAAATGATATGGCAAAATAAGTAAGCTGGTGGCATTAGTGAAAGTACTAGAGAAGACCAAGTGCAGAAGAGCTGCAGGAGAGTGCAAGCTGAGGAGGGGCTGGGTATGCAGTTAGGACCTGATCACTACAAATAATTCACCTGTGGGTAAAGTTTACTAAAAGAACGGGGGAGAAGGATGAGAAGTTATAACAGAGATACTGGATCTAACCAGTTGCTGATATCAAGAGATGAGCAAATATGTACTCTTTTTGATCTGTTACCAGAGAGTAACAGATTTGTGGGGCTGATGGACAGAAATTTAGTGTTCCCTATGCAACATCAGATTAGAGTGTCAGTTCCAGGAATTCAGTTTGTTCTTGGCAATGATTTGGCAGGGTCAAAAGGTGGGGAGTGACACCTGTTGTTGTGGAGAAGCCCAAGAAACTGAGGAGTTAAAACAGAAATATACTGGTATTTTCCCAGACTGTGGGGTAACCAGACTCCACTATCTTTAGCAAAAATTAAAGAGAAAGATGAAGGAGTTGAGATTCAGTTAGCAGATATACTGTTTGACATAATGGTGCAGAAAAAGTCCTGAACAGACAGATATGTTTACTCCTGAAATGTTAAGGGGCTTACAACAGCAAGATCATAAAAGATACACGTGGATGCGTTCCCCAAAAAGGAGGCAGAGAATATTCCAGAGGGTTATTATCTGAAAGATAAAATCCTAAGACAGAAATGGAGACCACTGCAGGTTAGTGCAGAGAAGAAATGGGCCAAAGTGCACCAGAATGTGTTGCCGGTAGCATACAGGCAGGAAGTGATATGGGTAGCACATGAACTACTTATAGGTGGTCACCTCTGGGTACGAAAGACTCAGGCTGAAGTACAAAAACATTTTTATTGGTCTGGAACGCACGAGGATGTGATTAACTTTTGCCATACATGCCAAATGGTAGGTATGCCACAGAAGGTAATAAAACCAACACCTCTGTTGCCAATTCCTGCATTTGGAGAACCTTTCATGCAAGTTATAATTGATTGTTTAGGTTCCCGCCTGAGAAGTAAAAGTGGGAACCAGTTAACCATAATGGATATGTCTACCAGATTTGCGGTGTATCAAGGCAAAAAGGGTCTTAGAGGAGTTAGTAGCTCTCTTCACATGGTATGGGCTATGCAGAGAGATTCAGTCGGACCAAGGGCTAAATTTTACTGCTCAGTTGTTGAGGTGGTTATGGATAGCTTAGGTATACAGCACTTTAAATCCGGTGTGTATCTTCCTGAATCCCAGGGAGCTTTAGAAAGGTGGCATCAGACCTTGAAGACCATGTTGAGAACATACCATCAGGACTACCTGAATGATTGGGATAAAGGTATCCCATTCATATGGTTTGGCATTAGTGACGCCCCAAACAAATTTACTCAGTTCACTCAGAGAATATTCAGTCATGAAGTGAGAGGCCCTTTGAAATTAAATTGACAGGATCAAAGTCAGAGATGTTACACTTAGATTATGTATTGGAGGTGAGGCAGAGATTAAATAGAGTAGGTGAATTAGCTAAACAGCATCTAACAAGGGGACAGTGTAGAATGAAGCAGGTGGCAGATAAAAGCTCGGAGACTCTAATGTTTTCCCAAGGGGATAATGTGTTCGCACCGTTACCAGTGATAGGAGATCCCTTCAAAGCCAGATTTAGTGAACCCTATCAAACTGAGAAAGAGGAGTCAGGTGGACTATCTAGTAAAGATGCCGGATAGAAAAAAAAGGTATTGAGTATGTTATGTGAACATGCTAAAACCGTATTATACTAGAGAGCAGGAAATGGAGAAATGGGTGTTAGTTACTGCCTCGCAGAGTGAGGAATCAAATCCAGATGATATGGTTTTTGATATACCTCAAATAGATTTAAAAAAAAAACAAATCCTCGAGGAGTGGGATAGGTTAGTAAGCTCTCTGTCAGGAGCATAGGACGTAGTTGAAACATTTGTTACTGCAGTATAAGGACATACGCAAGAATCAGAAGGGGAGGACTAATGCTACTGTACATAGGGAATACTGTTCTGCTCAAACACCACTGCTGTCAGCTTAATCCTTTCAAAGTCAGACAAGTCCAAATGGAGGTGGAGGCCATGCTCGACACGCAAATCATTAAACCAGGCCAGAGCGAGTGGAGTTTGCTGATGGTCTTAGTTTCCAAACTGGATGGGACTCAACGATCCTGTGTTGATTATCAGAAGGTCAATGCAGTTACAAAAATCAGACTCACATCCAATTCCTAGACTGGGAGGATTGTATCAAGAAAGTCAGATAAGCCAGTTACATCACCAAGTTGGACTTAATGCGTGGTTACTAGCGGGTACCTTTATCAGATAACAAAAGAAATTTCTGCATTTGTAACCTAAATGGGCTATATGAGTTTAGAGTGATGTCCTTTGGAATGGAGAACACACCTACCACATTCCAAAGACTCATGAACAGAATTGTAGCTGGGTTAACAAACTGTACAGTATTTGGATGATCTAGTGATCTTTAGTAAGTTCTGGAAAGATCACATGGTACAGTTGACAGAGCTCTTCAAACAACTACAAGCAAGCAAAACTGGTAATAAAAATAAATTAAAATTGAACTTGTGAAAGCAGAGGTGACATTCTTGGGACATAACATCAGTCATGGAAGGTTGACCCCATGGAACGCAAAGATGAAGGCCATCGAGGAATTTCCACGACCAACCTCGAAGAGGTGTTGATTCTTAAGACTCAGCAAATTCCATCAGAAGCTGGTTTCAAACCTCAGCAGTGTAGTGACACCGTTAACCAATTTACTGAAGAACAAAATTTCGGTGGAGAGAACCAGGCCAGGAGGCATTTGATCATTTGAAATCAACATTAACCACCAAACCAGTTTTAGCTACACCAAAAGTTTCAAAACTTTTTAAAATTGCCATCGATGCTAGCGACGTTGAAGTTGGAGCTGTACTCTGACAAGATGAGGAGGATGGGATTGAACTGCCAGTTGGTTACTTTTTGAAGATCAACATTCACCTGAGGAAATACTCCATGAACGAAAAAGAACTGTGAGTTTGGTACTCATCTTACATTTTAAGGTGTATTTCACAAACAACGTGTTGGAGATAGTTGTGTACACTGGTCACAATCCACTTACATTCTTAGAAAGCTTTAAAGACAAGAATGAGACTATTTTGTTGGAGTCTTATGTTACAGATTTTTTATTGAAAAATCATACATGGTTCCAGTTGTATGAATGTAATTGCAGATGCACCTGATAAAGTTTACATGAAATTTGTATTTAGTGTTATATATACACAGGTATATGGGAAGAAGTTAAGGTGAACTTTTATTAAGGTTCTGTGTATGTTAGGGTAAGATGTTTAAACAAAATAAAAAATGAAGCCATCTTTTCAGTATGATGGTTCTTTTTTTTCTTAAGGAGTGAGGTGTTATGAAGATATGGGTGCACTGTATTTTTAAGTTAAAAGCAACAGAAGTGCCTGACAGCACCAAGTGTTTTGAAAACAAACCTTTGGTCTAGCAATCAGGGTAGCTGGTTGCTTAGAGACAAAAAAAAATTTGAATTCAGCCAGTTTAAATTATAACCCCCCCCCACCAAAAAAAACCCAACTCCAATCCAGTTTGAATTTAATATATTTAATCTTAAAAGCCAATGACACAACCTGATGTGGGGGTATAAGACCAGCAAAAATTGAACAGTTGAGAGGAGAACTGCCAAGCCACCAGCATGTAAAAAGACTGCCCAAAAAATAGCTCTTAAAAAGGTACCTTTAATCGATCAGTAACCTGTGAAGCAGAATCCCCAAGAAGAAAAGATGACCAAAAATAGAGAGAAGAACTTAAAGCTATCTGGATTTGAGATAAGAAGTTTTGTTTTATAAATCGTAATCGAAAGTTTTATCCAAATAGTATTATAGAAGGGAAGGTAAAAGATAGGTTAGAGGAAGGACTTTTAAATCGTTATTGGTTATTAATTCTCTGTTATACTTTGAGATATAGTTGTTAATTTTTACTTTACCTAGTTCTTGGCCTATCAAATGTTCACAGATTACTGCAAAGGATAAATCTTTTGTGTTGTTGGTTTTAAATTAAGCAGGAGAGTTTGCCCAGTATTGTAACACAAAGCATCAACTTGCCTCATTCTCAAGGGCAGTTGGGATCAAGTAATACATACTGGCCTATCCAGCAACACTAGCAGCCTGGGAATGAATAAAAGAAATGAAAGCGTAAAATTTGCTTCCAGCACTCAAGCCTTGTCCTCAACAACAAAAAAGTTAAACTGTTTATTTTACTTAAAAACTATGTAACGTTATGCCGGATATGGAATGTTAGACTTCTACCTATAAATCAGAATTGGTTAGTCAATGTTTAGTATTTCCCTTTGTTTAAAATCTGACACACTGAACATTGACAGGTGAAATCTATTGCTCCTTTATTGCACTGCAAAAACGGTTATACTTACATAATATTTGTCTGGGTTATATCTCTTCTGATAAGTGTAAATAGTCACTTCTTTGATTCGCCCATCTTGTTTTAGAGAATAGGTTTTAGGAGAGAATGAAAGTATAGCTTGCTCATTGGAAGGTAAACCCGAAAACCGTAGCTGTGCCAAATTGTGGATCAGAAAGTTAAATTTGGTAGCCATGCTGCCTAAGCTGGATTCTATCAACCTAGAGTGGAAAAGAAACAAAAACTGTATAAATTGCATCCATTTTCATTCAGATTGAGCGTGCTAATCACATCAGTATGGCTTACAATATTCTACAGTCATTCATGGAGCCAATAGCACAATTCCAAATAGTGACCTGCTGAAGATTACTCTTACAAGCATCAAACAGCAGCACGAACAGCACAAAGTCCCCAAAAGCTTCTCAATTCACAAAGGTAGCTTGTCATCATCATCAAAGGTAATTCAGAATGGGTGACAAATGTTGGCCTTTCCAATGACGCCAACATCCAGTCAAATATAAATGAGAAAATGATAGGCATTTGGGTTTTCAAAGTTGTGAAATTCAAGTTTCACTGCATCTTCTCTGGACACATTTATAGGATTTTAGTATTTCTCAGTGTATAAGATTCCTTATGTAGTCCTTTCTGCCTCAGTACTACACAATTTGCAGCATTCATTTGCAATACACCTTACCTAGTGAAGAAGATTGTGGCTTCAGCATCAGTAGTCTGTGGCTGCAGAGCATCTTGGACATACTTTAGATCCTGCACAGTAGTGAGTTCTGGTAATCCAGAGGACAGCATCTGTCATAGGTAGAGGTGATGCAATAAATTAGGAAGTTTTTCTTCCAATACTCTTTGTATAAAAAACAAAATCATCAGGATGTCAACATGGAATTTGGTCTGGGAGGTATGTAAAAATCTTTATTAGTTGGATACAAAAAGTAAAAGGCCAAGTAGATTTATTTAAAATTTTCAAAATACACTTTTCCATTCTCTTTACTTTAACTACTTTGTTTATTGGTATGGTTATAAAGTCTCAAACAGAACTCAGATAACATCTTTAGAAAAGAATTGCATTAAAAATCATAAGGGCATAGATTACACAGGTATCTAAAATGCAAGTGCTTGATGTTTTAACCATCCCATTTTCTTCTTCAACACTATTAAAGGAGCTAGCTTATCTTTATTTAAAAATAAAAGAGCATGCAGCCAAAAATATGAATTGAATTTATGTGTTTAAACAAAAACCAACTGATCTGCTGTGAAGCTCAAGTATTTCGTTTTAACTGCTCAACTTAAGCTGGCTGTTCTCTCTCTTTCATTGTTTGGGCAGCGCTTGCCCAGTTATTCAAGGATTTCTATGTACAGTTATTAGTTACCAGTGACAGGAGGTTGAGGAAGTGGTTGGCATGCTTGCGAAGGAGATTGTAGGACTGACAGCACAAATCTACAAATAACTGAAATCGGCTGGTTGGCTTCTCTCCACCATTAATCACATAAGCCATGTCAGAGGTCAGTACAAATGGGGCTCGATCTCTGAAGGAAAGACAAAAATGTAAGATTGTGCCCTCACTCAAAAGATCACAAAACGTTGCATTTTTCCATAACATTGTTTTGTTCCAGTCAGTGTAACAAACTAAGCCAAATCTTAGCTTAAAACCACATATGTAGTTTATGCAGCACTCGCTGTCGTTTAGGAATAGAAACCTGGACAAATTTACACACTTACCCAAATTCAACCCTTTAACCCTAATATCAGATATGGGGAAAAAAAATTATAGCAGCTCTATCCAGTGACCCAGTTAATGAGCTGATTCAGCTCAAACCATAGATGAAGTTATAGACTAAAGTTAGCCTTTATCACAATATTAATTCTCAAATCACAAAAGCAACTTGATAGCAGACTCAGCAGTGTTAGATGCTGCAATGGGGTGCCTGTAAAAAGTATAATTCATCTTTAAATTATTTATATACCATGTTGGCAAAGATTAGAAATCAATTTTAAGGTGGCAATAAAAACCTTCAAAAATTCATGTGCATAATTTATTTGACCTCTAGAGTGTGCAAAACCTAATCTTTACCAGTTTGGGTTGACTCACATGAAAACGATTCTAGTGAAGATATATTTAAAATGGGAATTGCTAATACAAATGCCATTTCTTCTACAAATTACGTGATAAAGTGGATAGACAAGGTAAAATATATTCTGTGACGCAAATGTTTCTGCTTAATTCCATTTGAGTCATTAACTCCTTTGTTAGTTGCATAAGTATAGACATTGATATTTGTGAAACAGTTCAAAATTCTAAACTGGGAAATAGCAAGATTAAAATTAAAAGACAAATTCACCTTCTAAAACTTCCAAACATCTGTGCATGTCCCAGAAATTTCCCAAAATCTATATGGAACATGTGGCCAGTTGACCTGAGCATGATGTTATCATTATGACGGTCACATATTCCCAGCACATAGGTAGCAACACAGCAGCCCGCACATGAATAAATGAAATTTTCGGATGCCTGTAAAGTTGAGGGTTTCAGAAAGTTAATTTTCAGAATGATACATGTACTGAACAATTCACAAACCTTACAATTATGATTCAGGTCTTCTGATTATAACTGCTTTTTATTTAATATTAGTGAGGCACATACCATGATGGTAAGAATGCTTATAGATCTGGGGAGACAAGTTCAAAACCTATTTAATTGTCATAAACCTTTAAATACCTTTTGTTTTCTTGCCCCTAAAAGGACTTTACATGAAGAAATTTCCTGTAGCAGCCTGTTCATTATATAGGCACGTTACAGCATGCCGGTCTCAACACTGAATTCAACAACTTCAGAATTTTATTTCATTTTTTAAAAAATAGGTTTCTTTCACTGTTCTGTACCTCTTATTTCTTGATTGTCTCTTTCTCTCGCTCCCCACACTCTCATCACCTTTTTCTCTCCTCTTTCCCCCTGTGCTACCCTTCTCCCCCGTTTTCCATTTTGCCTCTGCTTCACCCCTTCCCCTCCCCCCATATTTTGTCACACAGCATTGGCTTCAGCCTTGGTCATTCACAGCTCCTAATCTCCCTGTAATTTCTCTATGCACTGTCGTCATCATCATCATCTCTTTATTGCTACCTTTGCTTCTGGAGCCATGACTCACCTTCTTTCAGCCTCGTATAAATGCCTCCCTATTTCTCCCCTTTTTTTTAAGCTTTGACAAAGGGTCAGTTAGACTCTAAACGTCAGCTCTTTTCTCTCCTTACAGATGCTGCCAGACTTGCTGAGATTTTCCAACATTCACTTTTGGTTTCAGATTCCAGCATTCGCAGTCATTTGCTTTTATTTTGTTCAATTTTGGCTGCACAACAAATGGCAAAACTATGGCGTCAAAAAAACACAATCTCATTTTGAACTAATGCACAACTACAACTGACAGCAATAAGTGGAAGCATCAAAAAGTTAATGCATAGTGCATTGGAACAGAATAGGGAGACCACCACTTTGCCATCTGGTAGATCTCCCTCCAACTTGGAGAATATTCAATTGCATTGCCAAACTAAATCCAACATTACTCAATATTAGGCACTGCATAGTTAGAATGCTGTACTTGAGATCAGAGTCAACATGGCAATCATCTGTCATTTATCTCATGGCATTACCAAAACAATAACTGGAAGTTTCTCCTCAAACACCACAATCAAAAACCGATTAACTGGTAATTATCCTCATTGTTGCTTTGGGATAGCTGCTGCTTTTGTCAACTGTAGGTTTTAAAGTAATGCAATTGCTTGAAATAACAGATTATTTTCGCCCCCCCCAACAAACATGGAGCACTAAACAAAAACTGAAATGCAAATATAAACCAAGTGGGAGTAATTATGTTTCGTAAGTAACAATTCACCTTCTCATATTCTTCTTCAGTGGCATTGTATTTCCTGAGCCATTCAGCTAGTGGTTTGTCTTTGAATGAACCAGTCACTCCATACTCAACTTGGATTTTTCTTAGTGTTTCTGAAGCTGGTACAAGCTCGACCATACCTGAAGATAAAGTGGCATTAACAGAAGGTAACAGTCAAGATGAGAGCCTAAGAGACTGTTTACGTCAGTTCACCCCTCTTCACTTTGCCATTTAACAAAATCAAGAAAAACCTCAAATTATAATCAGCTCTCATCTGGTCATGAAATCATTCCAGACATCTGCACAAAGATTTTCCTCAATATCCATTTTTTAAACTAAAAACAATTGTGTAATTACATCTTCTAATTGCAATGTCGGATATATCTTAAGCATTTTGCATAAATTAGCAAGGCCTTACTTCACCATCTGCCAGCTAAATTAGCAATTTTAAACTTCTAATTTTTGCCATTTTTGCCTTTAGAGAATGGGTAAAGTTGCACAAGTCTCAGTACTGAGTGGAATAAGCAATACATACAATTCTTGGAGCTCAAAGGAAAAATTTTCATTTTAAAAAGGAAATGGCAAAATTTTGTTTCAGTTTTAATTAAGGCTCTAATGTTTCAAGGAGTTCATCCAGAGTGCGGTTGAAATATATAGAATTGCAATTTTTCCTTCTTTAGCCCTGTCTAACAAATTCAATTATAACAGAAAAGAAAAACAACTTTGGTGGCTTTTGGGAAGTGACCCAAAGAAAATGTGCATTCCTACAAGTAGACTGTTGATTTGATACAGCATTATGCATTGCCTGAAGTGAACAATGCCTTTGATAAAATTTGCAAAGCGTGCCCTTTACTTTCCAGTCTTATATGCATTTCTAGGTTTAAGAAGTTAATACACAAGGTTTATTTTTCTCCAGCCCTGCAAGGGGAATTTGTTCAGAGTCTCAATGGTATTTAGGTGTGACAAAAGTGGATTCTTATTAAATTCGGTGCAAGAAATATGCAGTATTAGCATTGTTTTGAAAGCCAACATTGACATCAGTAGTAACTGCACAACATACCTCTATCCTTCCCTGTGGAGATACATTTGAAGATGACCATGCGCAAGTCCAATCCTTCCTGAAGCCATATTTTGTCCATAATTTTGATCATTTGTAGGGCAAGCATGTCTTGTCGCAAATCTTCACCAATCTGTAAACAAGATACAGTGGGTTACTACATACTTCAATTACAAATGTAAATTGCAAACTTATGCAGCATTATTCAATTATTTATTACTAGTTTTTAATTCATGTATTGAATTAAGCAGAAATCTGAGAGACTATTGCAGTCAAATGTGATGATAACTACTGAAATTAAAATTGATCAGAGGGCCAGCTTGCTATCTTTATGTTGCTTCCATTTCAATACCAATCAGTAACAAGACCACAATATTTCTGATTTCAATTCGATTCAGTAATTAAAAGGCAATAGGACAGAGGGTGATGATGGAGGGTTGAACTTGAGGCTTGTGATCAGAGGTGTTCTGCAGGAATCAGTGCAGAGTCTACTGTTGTTTGTCATTTATATAACAATTTCGAGGAGAATATCAAAAGCATGGTTAGTAAGTTTGCTGAGGTCACCAAAATTGGTATGTTATTCATGAAGAAGGTTAGCAAGAGTACAAAAGGATCTTGATCAACTGGGCCAATGGACCAAGAAATGGCAGATGGAGCTTAATTTATATAAATGCAAGGTGTTGCTTTGGCTAAGATGAACAAGTGCTGGAGTCACATAATTAATGGTAGGATCCCGAGTAGAGTTTTTGAGCACTGACACCCAAGGGTTCAGGTACATATTTCCTTGAAAGATGCATCACAGGTAGACAAGATGGTAAAGAGGGTATTTGACATACTTGCCTTCATTGGTCAGACTACCGAGTAAAGGAATTGGGACGTCATGTTGCAACTGTACAGGATATTCACAAGGCCACTTCTGGAGTTGTGTATAGTTCTGATGATCCTGCTACAGCAAGGAGATTATTAAATGGGACAGGTGCGAAAAAGATTTACAAGGATGTTACTGGGTCTGGAGGGTTTGAGTTACTGGGGGAGATTGGAAATTTTTTTCCCCCACTGGAGCATACGATGTTGAGGGGTAACTTCACAGATTTATAAAGTCATGAGACATAAATAAGGTGAATAGCAAAGGTCTTTTCCTTAAGTTAGAGGAGTGCAATAATAGAGGGTATAATTTCAAGGAGTGGAGAAAGATTTAAAAGGGATTTGAGGGACAATGTTTTCCACACAAACTGTGGTTCATATGTGGAATGAACTGCCAGAGGAAGAAGTGGTAGATGCAGATATAGTTACAACATTTAAAAATACATTTGGACAGGTACATGAATAGGAAGCGTTTAGAAGGATATGGACCAGACACAGGCAAATGGCACTAATTCAGTTTGTGAAACCTGGGTTGGCAAGGACATTTTGGATCAAAGGTCTGTTTCCATGCTGTATGACTCTGATTGGCTCCAAAAGAAATAAGCATCGAGCATCACAGATCGAATTATTCTCACTTCCAAACTTTAACAATGGTTGGCAATTGCAATGAATACTTAGATGAATGAAAGCTGAAGCAACAAAAATATTGTCAGTGCGTTTATATTAACTGATTTGTGATCCCATCCATAATCTCTCAAAACTTGATTCCTCCCTACCCAGAATTTCTCTAAAATTGCACCCCAATGTTTATATTAACATACCTTAAACATAACATTGATTTCATCCCCCAGGGGGTCAGCATTCACCAGTGTCACCTTTAGTGGTACTGCATTGGAACTGAAGAAGGAACAAGCCTATAAAATGAAGGGCAGGTAATAAAACAGGGAAAGATTAATAATCAAAAAATTTTAGAGGGAGACTCTGACCACATTCCAGAACATAAAGCGTTAATAACATATCAATTAAAGGACCCGTGAACGGCAGCATCGAAGCGTCCTTGTTTAAAACAAGGTTTGAACTCAATTTATTGAATCCAGATGGTTATCAGCTAAGCCAAATAGCTTGCTGGGAAAAGTTCTCCTCAGGTTGAGAAATAGTTTGGGTTTTAAAACTAAGATAGTGAAAAATTTTTTTGGTGACAGTTTAGGCTAAAGACACAAGCTGTGTTGCAACATAAAAAGGGGCTGAAAAATAATGCTAAAATAGTACAAACTTTCCAACATAGGCGAGTCATATTCAAGCCTGTACAACAAAGTTAAACATCTACTGTAAAAGATTATGTAAAATGACTACCGAACACAAATGTACATGCATTGTAAATTCATTTATCAGTAGGATACACTACTTGTGAGCCAAACCTTGTGATGCAAGATTAACTGAAGTTGATTTGTAAGTTGCATTTTCAGCAAAAAATATTGTATTAATTGTAAGGCACATAAATAATATTTCTAGGTAGTGTATTTAAGGTTAATCACAAGTAAAATAAATTATAATGCTAATTAAATGCTGGAAGCAATTTGGCACCTTCCAACACTGATAAGTTCACAGATCAGAACAAATATATTGCAACCAAATGATTATGTACTCAAGAATGTCACTGAGGCTAAAAATAAGTTTGAAATTCCAGATGTTCCTGTGTAGCTACTGGGATCATGAATGATAGTCCATAAGTTGAAACTAAAACGATGCTTAAATTGCTGTATGTGGCAGCTTTGATACATTAATTATTGGATCCGTCATACCTTAACATTCAATTCTTTTGCCACCAGGCTTGGATTAAGGGGCAGGCGACATTTATTTTTGAAGAATGACTGGACACGATCCATTCCTTCCTGAAGCACAATCTTTAAAGAAGAAAAGATGTATTAGTTGCATTTACTTTTTGACTTCAGATTTTTGCAGGATATGGAATGAAACTCACTGGCTTTGTGCCTTTTCATATTGTGAAAACTTATAAAGAGAAAAGGAAGACTAATTCAGTTCAAATCCAAGACAGCTAGATGATATTTTGATTAATGCAAAATGCTGCAAATATTGGAAATCTGAAAGCAGAAATCACTGCAAAAACTCAGTAGGTCTGAAGAAAGAGAGTTAACATTGAGTTTGATAGCACGCTTCCTCAGAACTGAAAAAGGGGTTGAAAAAAGTACTTCAAAACTTTTGATTGAAATAGATGAGGATCCAGGAGAACAGAAGGTGTGGATGTCGAGTGCAAAAGAGAGTTGCTAATTGGGCTGAAAGAGAAATAGAGATGTAAAACTAGTGAAAATTATAAAAGGTGTGGAAGTGTTAAATAGGTCCTCTTGGCTGACAACAAAATAAGCAAGTCATAGATGAGACCAAAGACACCCCAACTGTTATTGACTGGGCCCTTAGCCATGTTAGACTCATTTCTCACTTTCGCACTTGCACCTTCACGTTCTTTCCAGAACAACGGTAGGGTTCCCCTTGTCCTCACTTTCCATCTCAACAGTCTCTGCATTAAAAGTATGATCCTCTAAATCTCCAGCAGGATGCCACCATCAATAATATCTTCCCCTCACTGTCAGTATTTTGCAACAACCATTCCCTCTGTAATATCCTGGTCCACTCCTAATATCTCCTTGCTCTCCGCTGCACCTTCCTATGCAATCACAAATGTGTAATGCTTGCCCATTCAGCACCTCATTATCCAAAGCCTCAAAACATATTTCAGGTGAAGAACCAGTTTATTTCTTCTACTTTCAGTCTAATCCTGTATGTACTATTCACAATGCATTCTCCTTCACACTGGTGAGACCAAAAACAGTCTGGCTGAATGTCATGAAGGTATAGAGGTGTACTGTACTTTAAAAGGGAGAGTGAAAAGCTAGCAGAACTACCTTACACAACAAAGTGTTCTGAACAAGGTAACAATGTAATATTTGGTTGAACAGCTAGAGTAACTGGGTTGCTATGAGACAAAAACAAATTTCAAATTTGGCCAGTTTAAATTATGCCCTAAGATAACAAACTCCAGTCAAGTTTGAATTTAGTATTTTGGGGTATAAATATCAGACATTTTGAACAAGTTAGCCAGAGCGGCAAAGAGAACTACCAAAAGACCAACAGATGTGGGCTGCTAGAACGAACTCAGGATGTCCCTATCTGGAGGAGTTTGCACAGAATAAAAATAAACTGCAAAACCAATCTGGAGAGAAAATCTACAGAGACACTCAGCAAAGCCGAATAGTTTTAAAACTTTTTTTGTAAATTGTAATAAGAATTTTTATCGGGCCAGTATTGTAGAAGTAAAAGATAGGTTTAAGAGAAAGGAATTGTAAATAGTCTCTGTTAATAATCTCTGTTAAACTTAAAAAAATTGTTGATTTTTATTTTGAATAGTGACTTTGGGGATAGTCTTTTGAATTTTAACAGATTACAGCACGGTGTGAATCTTTTCTGTGTTGCTGATTTAAATTAGCAGAAGGATTTACCCAGTGTCATATCACTGAACACTTTGTGGAACAGAAATGACCCTGATCTTCCAATTGCTTGACATTTTATTAAACCATCTTGTTCTCGTTTCTGTCCTGAGGCAATGTTCCAGAAACAACACCTCATTTTTCCACTTTGTCACTTCACAGCCTCTTAATATTGAATTCCACAACTTCACAGCCAGTGTTCATGATGTCTATCCTCCATGTTTTGTGCACTCTTCTCTCCCCCACATGGACTTGTTTACATCTTGTTTACTTTGTGCTCAGCCTAGAGGATCCATTTTCATCCTTCCACACATTAATTTACACCTTCGTTTCTCTTTCACTTCAATTAGCAATCCTTCTGTCTTTTATACTTGGCTTCCAAAATATCTCCTTACCCAACAACACCCCTGCCTGTCAGAAGTATTAAACTGCCATTTTCCAACTCTATTTCAGTTCTGAACAGACACACTGAACTGAAAAATGTTAAAAAAAAAACAACTTTCCCTCGCTCCATAGATGTTGCCAGACCAGAATTTCTCCAGCATTCTCCGCCTTAGAGTTCAATATTTTCCTTGTTTTATTAGTAAAAAGGAGATATAGTGTAAAGCAAGTTTTTCCCAATTTCACAAACACATTAGTAGATTAGCACTTTTACAAGTAAATCAGTGTTGCTGATTATCACTCAAGTTTAATGCTACGTAATTTACTGGTTTGGAGGGAGTGTATAGACAATCAAGACTAGAATTAGCAGATTAAAAAAGGGTAGCTTCCATGTGCAAAGGAACAACTTTACAGCCCAAATGTAAAGAAATAAGCAGCTTTGGGAAACAAGATTTCACACCCCATAAACTAAGCAGCTCAAAACAGTATTGCACTGGAAAGAAGCCAAGTCTTTCTTGCAGCGCAGCACAGCACTATCTGGCTCAAGTCATTGTGAACCAACATCTAGCAGGGCTTCAATTCAAGAATAATCCATTTATTCAAGAATTACCATAGTAGTGGCACAAGGTAAGCAAACCTTGCATTTGTCAGCAAAGCCAAAAATACTCAGCAATTTACATTTTATCAAAACACGAGGGAAGACAGAATAATTGTATATTTCATGCTTGCTAAGGACATACCAATTATGTTTGTTCTTACAACATGCAAGCTAATACATGAATGCTGGAGATTAATGACCAGCTGTTCCTAAGATTGTCATCTTCAAATAAAGTGCAGGCTAGTTTGAAAGGCTGAACAATTATTCCAAGGACAAAGAGGAGAAAAACAGATCAGTGGAAGGGAAGGGAGATAAAAGCAAATACAATTTATTTTAATGCTGCAGTTAGCAACTGCAAAAATCTAGGCTAACTTAGCACATGCTACAACTTTAGAGATATGCATAGTATTGTCAAATTGTTGAGAGAGGATGCCATACCTGCCTTGATGATCCACTAGCTTGGCGCACTTTTTCTGCTACCACTCCCAGTTTCCGTACCAATCTGGTCTGTTTCTCGAATTCTTGTCTCAAACCTTTTCCACACACATATAGCAGACCACCTAAGAGAAGTTCATAGCGCATTCCAAAATATGGATCATGCAGTGAATCTTTCAATAACCTATAAAATTAGAGTGTAATTAAATAATTATATAAAGTTCTTTTTTGAAAGGAGAATGTAAAGTTTCCAACAAGGTCAGGCCACAACAAATCCCAGGATTTCAATCAAGTGAAACCTGCAAAAGCAGAGAGAGGTCGAAAAGACTGGTAAAGAATAATGTTTGACAATCTGCTGACACAGGAATTATTATCCTCAACACCAAGATAGCACATGATCTGAAATACTAAAATTGCTTAAAAAAAAAAGCATGCAGTTTAAAGCATATCACTTAGAGCTATATCAGAAAGACAAGTTTACACTCATGCATAGGCAAAAATGAAAGCTGCAAAATTTTACTGTGTCTGCATTTCAGCATGGACAACTATTTTGACATTAATATTCTCTTTCATCAGCACTGTACAACAAGAGATTTCCACTTTGGTAGATGATAACAGATCTTGATAATATTAAAGTGCACCTCAGAAAAGGTATACACTAATTTCTACCGAATGTAAATTTAATTTTAACTTCATAATTAACTCAATAGAATGACTGAATTGGTCGATGGCAATACATTAGCTTTTTCTATTTACTTGGCTACTGCTGGAGAAAAATCATTGGTGGAAAATGAGAGAGAAAAACAATCCCTCATTCCAGAGTACTGACGTCTGCTTTTCCAAGCAAGTTTGCAGAGAGCAACACTTACTACATGCATAAAGATAGAAATTATCTCCTTACCAGTATAAGTGGTGTGCTACAGCAACATTTCCCAAAGCTCGAGACAAAAGGAATTTCACTAATGCGTTATCTAGATAACACTCATGCTTCATAGCCTATAAATTAAGTAACAATAAATCGCAATGTATTCAGGCAACATAAATTTTAACATCTTAAGAAAATAGCATAAATTCAGGTCGAGAACTGCAAGATTTACATAATCCAACAAGGAATTCTCTCTTAAAAAGTACGTAAATTAGGTCCTGATTTATTTTGAGCTATTTGATGTCACCGTCAGAATTTGAATACAACAAATTTAAAGTCCAATAGGTAGAATACATAAAATGATAATTGAAAGAGATAGAATTCAATAGCACCCAATAGCTGGTCAGAACAAACACATTAATCCAAATTTTGTTTTGCAAAGAATTCAAACACAGATAAATGAAAGCTGAAAACACACTAAAATTATTCAAAGTGTTGCCTAATAATTCAACATTTGATATGCCTTTAACAAATTATTGGACATTTTCATTTTATTTCCTCAGAACGTAGAGAGAGGGGAAAGTGCAGATGTGCTATATTCAGAATTCCAGAATACATTTAACAAGATGGCACAAAAAAGTTACTACATAAAGCAGCTAATGGCATATGGGGTTACAAATCACAACAGATAGAGAACAACTGATCTAACAGGAAAAAAGACAGTACTAGGTCATTTTTGGGTTGGTCAGATTTCACATGCAGAATGCCACTCATTAGTGATGGGGGTGTACTATTTATAATTTATTACATTTGACTTGGATGAAGGGATCAAAAAAAACTTTATTTCTAAATATGCTGAAAATTTCACTTCTTAATAGAAGTAACATTTGATCCTAAAATGTATTTATTTTATGTTTAGATTTACACATTTCAAATGGCTATTCCCACTCAACAATCATGCTGTGATATGGTGAACTGAATCTCAAAAGATGCTGATGCCTTTCCACTGGTACCAAGATGCAGGAAGAGAAAAACTAAACAAAAACCAATCAAGTTTTAAAAAGTCAAATCAAGGTTCCTTCAAAGTTCTCAAAGCAGCAATCCCATTGCCTGAGAGCAGTGAGTAAATTAGCTCAGGCCAACCAAGGGAACACAGCATCACCACTGCTGAGAATTTTATTACAGCTCAGCCAATTACAAGCTAGAATTTCATCTTCCTCTGTTTTGCCCACAAAATGCTTTCAGATTAATCTGTATCCAGTGAGTTGTGCATGAGAAACAAACAAACTCAGACTGCTGAGAATTCAATAACTCAGATTACAAACAAGCATCAACCTACCTCTACAAACTGAGGAAGATAGTCAATGAGTTCATCGTCACTCATTACTTTAATCCATTTCATTGCTGTGTTTCGCACTTCCTGATCTGCAAACCTACAAAGAATCACTTTGCTCAAAACAAGAAGTAATGCTGCTTCAAACAAGAGACTTTTACTTTGCATTTACAATTCCAACTCAAAATTATATTCTTCAAACTACCAGAACCATTGTAACTTAGATGCAATAGAATCTAACAGTGACTAGTAAGTTTTTTTTTAAAAAAGTCAATAAATGTGACTCAAACATTTTCCTCCCACAAATTAAATGGTACATTTCATAAGAAATAAAGTTTCCAGAGTGAGGGGGGAGTTGGGAAGAGGAAATAAAGCGAGAACGACCTAAAAAAATGGCAATGTAGCATCAAGAGCACAGGGAAAGCAGGGGTTGGCAAGTAGGATTGGTCAGTATTTCTCATCTTTAAAATGGGAATGTTAAATAGATGGTTTGCGTTTCAGTCTCTAGTCTTTTTATTTTTCACAGTAATAGCCTGTATTTGTCAGAGTAAGTACCTACTTACAAGGGTAACAAATAGTTCTGAGTTATGGGCTAGCAGGTTAGGCAGGCCAAGTGAGTGTATTCCCAAGTCTGGGGCATACTGTCTCTTGGAGACAAACACATCCACAAGTATCACAGGATGAACAAGCTTGAAATCAGGGTTTTGGAAAATTGAGGCAGCAGTTGGAGTCATTGTTGCGCAAGGCAGGGGCATCCATGTGTAGACAGGTAGTCCACGTGTGGACTAACAGCGTATAGGCAGTCTAAGAAAACCAGGCTGGGGTCAACAGAATCTATTTTATTTGCTAAATCACTGTTCCATTCTGGAAACCCAACAGTGAGGCAATGGTTTCTCAGGCAGTGCAGCCAGAACCCTTATCATGAGATGAAACACAAGCAAGAGAATGAAAGAGGAATAATCATAGAGGATTCCATAGTTGAGCAATCTCAGGCATTTGTGGCATTAAACACGACTCAAGGATATTGTGTTGCCTTCCTCATGCCAAGATCAAAGATATCATGGACCAGCTACATCCTTCTGGGGAGTACAGTTCAGCCAGAACTCATGGTCCATTTTGGTAACAATGATATGATAGGAAAAAGGATGATGTCCTGAATGCAGATTTCAGGGGAGTTAGAAGAAAATTAAGAAATCAGACTGCAAGGGCAGTGGTATCAGGATTACTCCCAGTGCCACATTCCAGTAGGATAGAGGTCATCAGATTCTTAAGGCATTGGAATCTGTTCTGGGGAAGCAAGACTTGTATAATGGGTTTTAACTTAATGAGAGAGTGACACTGACAGCTTCTCAGAGAAAATGTGCTAGTTTAAACTAGCTTGCCAAAAAGGGGGAAAACCAATGTGTAATCCAAATTGGAAGTAAATTGATAATAGGAAGTAGTAAAAGAAAATAGGTAGACTTGAAGACAGAAGAAACAAAGGCAAGCACAATGCATAATTTGAAAACGGAATGACAAAGTTAAAGGCACTCTAGCAGAATGCGTGCAGCACTCATTAGGTTGATGATCTAAAGGCACAATAAGAAATATAGGGTATGATCTAATGATCATTTCAGAAACATGAATGTATGGTTACCTAAGATATTCAACATTTAGGAAGGACAGACAAGGAGGAAAATGAAGTGATATTGCACTGATAAAGGAATGGGATTGGTACATTAGCAAGAAGATCTCAGATTGAAAGACCAATGTGTAGAATCTGTTTGGATGGAACTCAAAACAGAAAAAGGGGCAGCAGGCATTGGGTTGGAGTTATTTTTAGTCCACTAAAAATAGCAGTAGTGTGGGTATTAATCAGGAGGTAAGAGAAACAAGTATGGGCAACATAATTATCATGTGTGACTTCAATTTGCATACAGCTTGGGAAAAGAAATTAAGCAATGAAGTCGTGGGATGCATTTCTGGACAATATTAGAGAGGGTTTTCCAGAGCAGTATGTTGAAGAGCAAACTGAAGGATATGCTATTGTGTAGCAAGTATGTGATATTGAATAAAATATTAATTAAAAAAGGGGAGCTGACAGACAAAACAGGTTTTGATTTTAAAAACCCGTTGATAAATTGTCCCATAGGAGTTGCTTAGAAAAGTTAAATGATATTTGCAATGAACTGGCATGGATTAATGATTGGCTAAAAGAGGAAAATGCAATAAATGAGTCAGTCATTGTCACTTTGGCTGACTGTGACTAGTGGGGTGCCACAAGAATCAGTACTTGGGTTTTAACATAGTTCAGTGATTTAGAGGTTGAGATCAAATGTAATAATAAAGCTCATTGTGAGCAGCTGTTGTGAAGATTTAAAAAAAAGTTTCAGTAGTGTTTGGACAAACAGAAGGATACCCACTTTGGTAGGAAGAACAAATGTGCAGGGTATTTCTTAAATGGTGCAAGGTTGGAAGGTTGAGATGTTAGAAAGGATCTAGGTATCCTGGTTGATAAATCACAGGAAGAAAACATGCTGATGCAGCTAGCTATTAGGATGACAAATGGAATGTCAACTTTTATTGCAAGGGGAACTGTTCCATTATATTGGAGCTTGATTAGATTGCACCTAGAGAATGAGGTGCAGTTTAGTATTGTAACCTCAGGAACCATATTGTTGCCATTGAGAGTGTGTAACGAAGGTTCACCAGTCTTGCTCCCAAGACAGGTGAACTGCTCTACAACAAGTGATTGGACAGAGTCTGTATTCTCAAGTTTAAGGAGTGAGACATGATCACATTGAAACTTAGAGAGTCAAGGAGTCCAAAACTGGAGGGTGTAGGTTTGAGGCAAGAGAGAAAAGTTTTAAAAGGACCTAAGGGATAACTTTTTTTTAAAAAAAAGAGGGTGGTGTGTGCACGGAATGAACTGCCAGAGGAAGTGGTGGAGGCAGGTATATCTATAACATTTAATAGGCATCTGGATGGATATGGGAATAGGAATAGGTCAGAGGATATGGGCCAAATAGGACTAAATTAATTCTAGTCAGCATGGATGAGTTGGGCTGAAGGGTCTGTTTCTGTGCTGCACAACTCTATGACTATGACTCAAAAGGAACAGACAGGAAAGATGCAGTTACGATGCCGGGGGGGGGGGGGGGGGGGGGGGGGGGGAGAAAGAGAGCATAATTTAAAAAGTAAGAGATGCCATTTAGGTCTGCGATGGGGAGAAGTTATTTTACAGAGGTTTATCAACCATTGTACATCTCTAACAGAGGGCCGTGGAAGCAGTCTTTGAGCAAAAGACCATAATCCAGGAGCACAAGTAGGCCACTCAGCCATTATGTGTGCTCAGCCATTCAATGAGATAACGGATGATCTGATAATCCTCAACTCTGCTTTCCTGCCTTTTCCCCATAACCCTTGATTCTTTTTTACTGATAAATAAAATCTGTAAATTTCAACCTTGAATACGCTTAGTGATCAAGATGATCTTGAAGGTAATCCTCAAACATGTGACTTTTGCACTGCCCACCTTGACTGAAGGTCAACCACCTGAAGGAGCAGCGCTCCAAAAGCTAGTGTGCTTCCAATTAAACCTGTTGGACTATAACCTGGTGTTGTGATTTTCGACTTTGTACTCCTTGACTGAAGTTTCAAGTAAGATGATTTGATTGAAATTCATGACGTGAATTCAAAGTACCGAAATGTATTGCATGATAGTACTGCCAAAGGAAAATAAAAGATTACAATAATAAAGTTTGAGACACTGGGCCATTAGTGACATGCAGCTTTACAGGTTGCTCTAGCTTCTTGACTGTTGTTTTGCTCTTATAAGAACAGTGATTGTGGTAGGACTCAACCAGCAGGGGCTCCAGAACCAATCCATTGTAATTTGTACTGATGGAATACAGAATGGCCTATTATAGAGTATTTAAGATCTGTGCTTCCTCTTGGAAAACACTGGACAGTAACTAACAGTAGGACATGTCAGAAATCAATCAGCAGTAGGATACAGGACAACTCTGCTTATAATGCAGTTTTGTTTTATTTTTGATACAAACTTACTTAGAATCCAGTAGTTCCAGGGCAACAACAGGTGAGAGTGGTTTCCATTGACGCAGCAGAGCGTAAACTTCTGGGACAGTATCCCAGTCCCAACTTGGTGCACTAGCAAGTAACTTTGGAAGGCTGTTACTGTGGGAAAAACAATACTGTCTCATATCCCATAAGAGTTCTTTCTCTGCCTTGGAAAGTCTGTTGATTTAAAAAAAAAGAGTGTTAGTTAAGCATTTAATTTCCTTTTTTTTGCTGCGTAATACTTGAAAAGCAAATCGGTTTTCATTCCTTTTATTGACGAAGACCCTCTGACCACATGCAAGGTTCCAAAGGACTGTAATGCTATTCTTTTGTTTAATAAAGGAAAGGATAATCCAGGAAATTATAGGCAGGTGAGTGTGATGTCTGTGGTGGGAGAGCTCTTGGAGAAGATACTGAAGGACAAGATATGCACATTTGGAAGAAAATGGACTAGTTAGTGACAGGCACCACAGTTTTATACAGGGAAAGTAATGCCTCATTGACCGATTGAAATTTTTGAAGAGGTGACAAACAGAATTGATGAGGGAAGGGCTGTGGATATAGTTTATATGGACTTTGGCAATGCATTCGATAAACTCCTATATGGCAGATTTGGTACAAAAGCTAAAGATCACATGGGAGTCAGGGGCGAGCCGGCTTGATCGACACAAAACTGGCCCAGTTATAGAAGTCAGAGGGTCACGGAGGAAAGGTATTTTCCAGAATGGAGACCGGTAACTGATGATGTTCCACAAGGATCAGTTGTGTCCTCTGTTGTTTGTAGCATGTATAAATCATCTGGAGGAAAGTGTGGGTGGCCTGATTAGTAAGTTTGCAGACGGCATGAAGACTGGTGGAGTTGCTGAGAGTGCTGACGATTGTGAAAGGATACAACAGGATATAGATAGATTGGCGAGTTAGACACAAATGGCAGATGGAGTTTTATCCAGACAAATGAGAGATGATACCTAAATTTGTTCACCCAAAATGTATGAATTATACTATAATGGCAGAACCCATTGATACCGATGGATCTAAGCATGCAGGTCCACAGTTCCCCAAAAGTGGCAACACAGGTGGCCAAGGTGATTAAGGTGGTATATGGTATGCTTGCCTTCATCAGCCAGGACATGGTGTACAAGAGCTGGCAAACCATTTTGCAGCTATATAAAACCCTTATTAGGTTGCATTTCGAGTATTGTGTGCAGTTTTGGTTGCCGCACTACCAGAAGGATGTAGAAGCTTTGGAGAGTGCACAGAAGATTCACTAGGATGTTACCTGGTCTCGAGGGCATTAACTATGAGGAAAGGTTAAAAAGACTAGGATTGTTCTCACTAGAAAGGCAGCAGTTGAGAGGAGACCTGATAGAGGTCTCCAAAATTATAAGAGGCATAGATAGGGCGGATAGTCAGAGGCTTTTTCCCAGGGTTGAAATTTCAACTTCAAGGGGCTACAGGTCCAAGGTGAGAAGGGAAAGTTGAAGGGTGATGTGCAAGGGACGTTTTTCAGTGTGGTCAGAGCCTGGAATGCACTGTCAGAAGGGGTGGAGGAGACAAAAAGAAACAATGCAGATGCTAGAATTCAAGGTAGCAAGCATGAGGCTAGAAGAACACAGCAAGCCAGGCATCAGCATGAGAAGGTGCAGAAGTCAATGTTTCAGATGTAACTCTTCTTCAGGGCTGGGGGTGGGTGTAAGGAGAGCTGCAGAAAAAGGGGATGGGGGCAGCGTGGGGAGGTGGGGATGGGTGAACACAGGTAGAGGTACAAATTGGTTGGGAGACAGTGAAGTCTGCAGACACTAGAGATCAGAGTTGAAAGTGAGTTGCTGGAAATCGGTTGGTCAATGGGAGGAATTAATCCGGTTGGAGGGTGGAAAGGTTAAATGAAGGGAATGGAAGGGAGGGGGAGGGACAAGGGCTGGGAAAGGAGGTTACTTAAAATTGGAGAACTCAACATCAAGTCCTCCAGGCTGTAGGCTGCTCAGCTGGAAGAGGAGGTATTGTTTCTCCAATTTGTGATCTGATTTGTTGTGACAATGGAAGAGTCCAAGGATGGTTATGTCAGAAAGGGAATGGGAATTAAAGTGGATGGCTTCTAGGAGGTCAGGTCAGCCCCTGCAGGCCCAGCTGAGTTGCCAGATGAAACATTCCTTTAGTTTATGTTTGGACTCCCTGACATAGGGAAGACCACAGCAGGAGCACTAGTACAATAAACTAGGTTGGAAGAGAGTCAGGTGAACCTCTCACCTGGATGGACTGTTTGGGGCCCAGAATGGAGGTGAGGGGGTTGGTATATCGACAGGTTTTTACAACTTTTACGAATGAAGGGGTAGGTACCTGGGGTTTTGGAGAAGGGGGGGGGGGTGGCGGCAAAATTGCGAGCATGGGATAGAGAATTTGCAGGATACAGGGTGGGAGTTCAAGTCCAGGTAGTTGTGAGAGCCTAAACATCTGTCTGGAGCCGGTCACCAGAGATGGAAATGGTGTCGTTAGAAAGGAGAGGGACGTGTCGGAGATGAACCAAGTGATTTTAACAGTGGGGTGGAAGGTGTGGGCGACGTCAATGAACTACTTCAGTTCAGCCTGGGTGCAGGATGCTGCGCCGAATCAGTCATCGATGTAACAGTGGAAGAATTGGGACACAGTCTCTGCATAGAAGAAGAGGGGCTGTTTAGTGTTGCTGAAGGAGAGGGAGGTGTAGCCGGGGCCCATCTGAATGCCTAAAACAACACCCTGCATTTGGAGGAAGTGGGAACAGTTTTAAAAAAAAAATTAAGGGTGAGGATGAGTTCATTGAGACAGAGGGGGGGGGGTTTATTGAAGGGGCGGTGGGGGAAGAGAAATGGATGGGTCTGTTGGAGAGGAAGAAGCTGAGGGCCTAGAAGCCATCCTCGTGGGATATGAACATGTATAAGAACTGCCTGTCCATAGTGAAAATAAAGCACTGGGAGCCAGAGAACTGGAAGTTACTGAAGAGGTGGAGGATGTGGGTTCGTGTTGCAGGTGTGGGTGGGAAGTGCCTGAACCAAGGGGGAAGAGGATGGAGTTAAAATAGGATTACAAGTGTTCAGTGGGGCAGGAACACGCAGAGATGATGGGTCAGCTGGGGTAGTTGGGCTTGGATGGTTACGTGAATGGAAGGGAGTCGAGAGATATGGGTCACAAAGGCAGAAGGTTTGTTTTTTTAGTTTAGTTAGGGCATGATGATTGGCACAGGCTTAGAGGGCCAAAGGGCCAAAAACTACTTTTTTATTTTGTTCACACTGTATATTCTACAGCTACAAGCCATGGTCATTTGTCACAGATAGTGGTCATAAAATTTGAAAATCCAAATTGCTGGTATCCTCCTTAATGCACAGACCCCTGTACTCCCCCTGCATGAGTCTCTTACAAAGTATTTTGAAGTATATACCAAAGTTGACAACTGACTCCAACTTCACATTTATCACGTGGGAAAATCAGAGTCCTAGAAGAATTCCAAAGTAACGATTCATTCCTGACCAGTGATTAATACGTTCCCCAAACAGAATTTCAATTTGTAGCAAAAATGCACTAAATAGCCCAGTGCATGCAACATAAAATGGAATACATTTGCTTGCCACGACAATTGATTGAAAGGGGAAGAACAGTAATGAACGTCATGCTGTTCTTTAGAGAAGTATGGCATTTCGTTTCGGGTGTGCATCCCCAAAAGTATTGTTAATTTCACAAGCAATCAAACAGTCTTGAAGCATCTGTTGCATATTAAAACTGGAGGCAATTAAACAGGTACACAAGAGGACTTGCAGCTAAAAAAAGGACCAAAACTGCAATGAGCCATGTATAATGCATGGCTGTAACAAAAAAAACAAAGCAGTCTCAACAAATCTCTTGCTACTGAATTTGTTTTTAAAGCAAATTTTTAAATAATCTTAAATACACAACGTCCAGTAATCTCAAATCTCAGAATTTACTACCTGCTAATATACAGACTATTCTGGAACAAAAAAGTGTTGAAATGACACCATCCTGAAACAGCCCCATATACACTGTAGTGGCATGTAGTCACTGCTGCAAAGCAGCCAAAAGAGCCAGAGACATTCCCAGGGGTTACCATTTTGTGAATATACCTTGCCTGGATCAGTTGTCTCTGGATCAGTGGTGCTGGAAGAGCACAGCAATTCAGGCAGCATCCGACGAGCAGCAAAATCGACGTTTCGGGCAAAAGCCCTTCATCAGGAATAAAGGGCTGCTCGTCGATTTTGCTGCTCGTCGGATGTTGCCTGAATTGCTGTGCTCTTCCAGCACCTGCAGTCATTGTTTTTACCTCGTGGATCAGTTGTCTGCTTCAACTTCAACAAGGGTTTCTCCAGGGACTCAGACATGACAGACTTGCTAACTGAATCCTTGAACTGTGCTCAGTGGGTCACATTTGATGAGCCAACAAAAGGACTTCCTCAGTTCAAACCAGAAACGTTAGATATCTATTGACACTTCAGAGCAGCTCAGTGATCATTAATACCTCGCTGTCAACAGATAGCGAGCCATCTCCTTTGCACAGAGAAGGCGACACTAGGAACAATGAAGAAACAAATCCAGGGATCGCAGAGATCTTTCTACTCGCAGTGTCTTTTTCTGACAATTTCAGATGTTTGCCAGAACCCTTCACCACCCTATAACTGGTTACAGTACTACAAACCAACAAGCTGGGCAACTGCTGGCAGTTGCATCAACATCTTCCAGAGTTCTGGATGTATGTTTGCTCACTGAGCTGAAAGGCTAGTTTTCAAACGTTTCATCACCATACTAGGTAACATCAGTGAGCCTCCGGTGAAGCACTGATGTTATGGCCCGCTTTCTATTTGTGTTTACGTTTCCTTGGGCTGGTGATGCCATTTCCTGTTCAAATAATTCACAAACCAGGAGCACCCCCTCAGACCCATATTCTCACTATCTGGAACACTAACATACAGATTAGCCAAAATAACTACACCAAAGACTAAAACACTTAGTAGAAGAATCACACCATTCCATTCATTCCACCCAAGAATTCCTGAACAAAGGCACCAAGATAGAAGAGGATGAAATAATAGTCTCCTTTGACATAACAGCCCTGTTCACATCCATCAACATCAACTTGGCCAAAGAAACACTGACTACACAATTAGAAGAACCAAAGACAAATACACTAGTGTTGAAGGAAACTCCTGAGACACAGACCTTGAGAACTGATTAGTTTATTAGATATATCACAGAGAATTCACCGTCCTAACTGTGGTTCGGTGCTATTCCGAAATACATCAAGATACTAAAGGACTATACAGAAAAAGTAGATCGGAACTGATCATTAACTACAAGGCTTGGATATGCTCACAAGTTGGTACTAAATCAGAGGTCAATCATTAGGTTCAGAACTAAACATTATTATGCATTCCACAAGGTGGACCAAAACAAAATGGTATCACAGTTTGTCCTATACACACAGCACATTAACACTAAGCAGAGAGATCCTTAATTAGCTGGATGACCGTGAAATGGCAATAATTCGTGAAGGAAGCAGAGCTAATTGACAAGTCTATGTCCGCTTGACTGCTTAAGCAGCATGCATTGACCATTTATCAAAAGTGGGAAAAACACAAACTTGACACAGGCTGGAGGCCTCCGAGATAAGGCCTACTTTTAATATTAACTCATAGTAAGGGAGGCATAGCTGACAAAGCTCTGGATTTACAAAATGGCTTCTCAGCTGGAATAGGAAAATGGCTTCCAGGCAAACCATGTCAACTTTCCCCAACAACCAGACACCACCAACTTCATCAGCAAAGACAACATCAAACTGGTGGACTTATGCCTTACCACCCACTTCACTTTCAACAAAACCTACAGACAAACCAATGGAACGCCCACTGGATCTCCAATATCAGGGTTCTTTGCAGAGACAGTAATGCAAAGACTAACAAATAGCTCTGCCAACCATCCAACCCAAATGTTGGATCTGCTACGTGGAAGACACCTTTGTCATCACTAAACAAAAATGATAGAGGAAGCCTTCAAGATCATCAACAATATCCTTACAGATGTAAATTTCACAAAAGAGGAAGAAAACCACAACAAACTGCCATTCCTCGATATCACAGTAGAGCGAATAATCAGTGGGGAGATTCAAACCAGCGTCTACAGGAAAACAACACATATGAACCAAATACTGAACCACTGAAGAAATCATCTCGACACGCACAAATGAAGCTGCATTATTTCAATGAGCCACCATACACTGCAGCACTGAGGAATTATGAAGAGCAGAAGAAAACCACCGACAACGTATTCTAAAAGAACAGGTATCCAATGAACACGGTCCATCAATTTCTCAGCAACAAAGCAGACAAAATGCACCCAGAAGCCCTAGCCACTCTCTCCTACATCAAAGGCATCTCAGAAATGACTACCAGACTACTCCGACCTCTTGGCATCATGGTAGCCCACAAACCTGCCAACACACTAAAATAGCAGCTAATGAACTTGAAAAGACCCTTTATAGGCAACAAGAAAAACGAATGTCATTTACAAAATAATTTGCAAGAACTGTAACAAACACTACATTGAACAAACAGACAGAAAACTAGCCACCTGGATACATGGACATCAACTAGCCAAAAAAGATATGACCCACTCTCACTAGTATCCTTACATACAGATGAGGAAGGACACCACTTTGACTGGGACCACACACCCATCCTAAGACAAGTAAAACAGAGACATGCACCAGAATTCCTAGAAGCATGGCATTCCACCTGGAACTCCATCAACAAACACATCGATTTGGATCCCATCTATTACCCTCTGATAAGTACAGGAAATGACATCAACTCCCCAAGGAAACCTAAACACAAATAGAAAGTAGGACATAACACCAGCGCTCACTGGAGATCACTGATGATGTTTCCTCATATGGTGACAAATCATCTGAAAACAAACCACCCAGAACCTCAACTTGAGCTACAAATCTTCTCCAAACCCGCTATCTTCCAGGGTTCTTAAAACACCATAGCCCATGGACGTACTTTTGGTTGTCCTAATTCATTACAAGGGTCACATGCCAAGAAACTGGTGCATGTCTAAAGTAATCAGCCTCCAAAAGAAAAAAAAACAGGCAAAGACCCAAATCATTATCAAACTACTGACCAATAACCTAGTAGTTTCAGGACAGTAGAACATATAACAGGTATTTAGGGTGGTTATTGGTGCATACTGTCTGAAGAGCCTTCTGTGTGCTTTAGATCTTAAATCACAAAGTGAAAAACATCCCAAGGCAGCTTTTGACAAGGAAGGAGCACTTGATTAAATCTTCATAATAATCCCAAACATTTAAATGCATTTCACAGAAACCCAAAGCAGGGAAATTTCCCTTGACCTCACTATTAGAATTTGGTTTATTCATCAAAATATCAAGAATTCTTCCTCTCTTGGTTATACATACCACTGAATTGTGACTCCAGAAAACATGGTTCAGGTTGCAAAAAGGTGACTAGACATCCACTTGGAATAAAGAGACAGTTGGACAATTCCTGGAGCCTGATTTAGCCTAACTCAAGTTTTGCACCAATAACCTCCTTCCAACCTGGGCCCAGAAGTTTTTTTTTTAAAAAAAGTTGTAGCACAAAAGCTTAAACTCTCCAAGCTGGAAAACACAGAACGACGATCTTCTGAAGTTGATCAACTACTCCAAGATACGGTATCAAGCACTAGTAAAACAATCCAGCTTCATAATACCAACACTAAGAGGGACCAGAACATCAACCTGGATGGCCAGAAACTGAAACACTAGCCTCATTGTCTGGGTGTCACTCTTGACAGAACCTCAACATACAGATGATAAAAAAAAATTAAATCCCTCAACAACCTTCCCAGTCAACTAGCTAGAATTGCATGGGGATCACAGGCCAAGGCTCCAACAGTCTCTGCTCATCATCATTTACTCACCTGCTGAATTCTCTATCTCAGAATGGTTCTTATCTCTCCACATCGATTGGTGTTGGTACGTAACCCAACACCAAGAGACTCTTTGGACAACTTCTGAGGACTCATGATAGGAGAAGCCATTCACCAGAATTGACACTCAGGCCCCACTGCATATCCACCTAGCTTTGATTTCCCATTGCAACAGTGGCCATTTTAAACCATTCTGCAATATGCCCAGACCTCTGTGCAGCCAGCCGATGGCAGTAGAGGAATAAAGACTATCCAGGCTACAACGACGGTGCTGTCCAAACAATGGTTTGCATTCTGGAGGAATGTTCCCTGACTAAACTGGGAGGCAAGCTTGAAGGACTGTATTTATGCACTGACAAGGCAATTACTTGGCTTTGTGACAATGCACTTAATAAATAATAGCAATTCTGGAATTTAGCAAGTGCATATAACCAAAAAAGTGCATGAAGTACCTAATCTGCCATCAAGCCTTGAACCAATTTGCATTGCAGCTATGTTCTGAGACTCCACCTCGAGAGAGACCGACTATAAACAGTCCTCAATTGCCCGATGGGAAAGTTAATGCAGCACAGTCATTTAGACCAACAAGCAGACATCTTATTGGCATCCTGTACAGAATTAGTTTATACATAAACAGAGTTCAGGAGCCAAAATTATTGGAAAGTTGCTGCAATTCTGCTTGCACAACATACTTTTAGGCAACATACTTGGAGCCACATTTTAAGCATCTAACTCATAATTTAAATTTAAAATGATAGAATAAAGGAAAGATGATAATTAAGTTCTGTGATCTGAACATCTAGTTGCAAACAGCAAGTTGAAGCATTACATAAAATAACTGCAAAACAGAAACAAATCTCAAAAGGTTAAGCATGCAGAAACTTGCACGGATTTCAAGCAGGTTTAAGTACAGTGTCAATTTCAAGATTGATCCAACAAATCAAGACTTTTGCTTGATGTTTGGCACAATTTTTATAAGACACCAACCGATATAGAATGCAGGAAGGAAGGAAAGAAATTGATCTGTTACAGGCAACTGGCCTTTAAAGATGGAAGATGTTGTTGTGAATTTATCCCCAGCTCCAATTACATTTTCTTCCTTTGGCTCAGGAGTCAGTTTTTGTTCCGCAACAGATCCATTTCAGGTCAGCTAACTCAACAAACCAAGTGAACCTGGGTATGTATAGTTTAACAGTTTGCTTTTACTAGCAGCCTTTTGAAGAGTGACATTTTTTTGTCTTTGAAGGATGCCTGTTTAATATGCATTCTGTCCTTTGAAGGAGGATTTGGGTTAGAAATAAAAAGTCCTTTTCATATTAATTTAAATAATAGATGTCAACCAAGTAAAACAATGAAATGATTCATTATAGAAGCTGCAAATGACATTTAGATACCAGTTCACCTCTATTTAATTCACTGATAACTTGCAATGTAATTGCATAAGACCGATTATAGCATTTGCAGCACTTTGAGAATATGCAATGGAGTAGTTGAATTACCAACATTGTAAACTCAACTTCTAAACATGTGGCCTTTAATAGGACCCTATGAATGGCAACAAAAATATGAAATCAAAAACATGTCCATGGGAAGAACCTACTCATATGTCAAATCTTTGGCAAACACCTCAAGAAGCTGTTTCTGGAAACTTTGATCGAGTGTTTCAAAATCAAGCTCAACCATTCGGCTGGGTTGTGGAGGACAGTAGACTATATCAAAGGTGAATGATGGAAAGTCCACCTAAATTTTAAAAAAAATATAGATTAGTAGCTGATTTCTATTGTTCAGTTGTACATAAAAAAAACCACATTTATATTGAAAAGCTATAGCTGCTCAGCTGATCCAAAAGTTAAAAACTTAACCAGAACAAGCTTATTGTCCATAATGTCTGCAAAGTGCCTAAATGAAAATAGCGCACACAATCTGACAATTTTGCTGCTTTATAATAGGAAAACTAATTTAATTAGGCAAGTTACCTTGCATTCAAATCTTGAACAGAATTGAGGCAATGCAGATAGCTACCATTATTTTCTGTGTAGATGATATGATAATCTGAAGTTAAGGCATGTCAAAGGCCAAATGCAAACATTGTTAGATCTGCACAATAAACCCAAAAGAGACATCAACATTCTGACATTTGATGTAACTATCTAATGATGGTAAGTTACAGCTCAAGCCTGGGTACAATGCCATCAAATTCTATCAAGCTCTGCATTCACTCTCTGCTGATCTTAATCTCTACACCCTTTGATAACTGTAAACTGGTCATCCTAAACCATCCATCTGAGGTGGATTGCTGTCATCTGGAGCTACTACTGTCTTTGTTCATAATGGCAGCATGGTGGCTCAGTGGTTAGCACTGCTGCCTCAGCGCCAGGGACCCGGGTTCGAATCCAGTCTCAGGCAACTGTCTGTGTGGAGTTTGCAGGTTATTCCTGTGTCTGCATGGGTTTCCTCCAGGTGCTCTGGTTTCCTCCTACAGTTCAAAGATGTGCAGGTTAGATGGATTGTTCATGCTAAATTGCCCAGAGTGACCAGGGATGTGCAGGTTAGGTGGATTAGCTGTGTGAAGTGCATAGTTAATTTTTGGGGGGGTTGGGGGGGGGGGGGGGGGGATAGTGGATAGGTAAGGTCTGGGAGGGATGCCCTATGGAGGGTTGCTGTGCGCTATTACATTATAGGGATTTTGTGAATAATCAAAATCTCCAACAAGATCATTACTACAGCTGCCTTCATACTTTTGCCACCAATAATGGACAATCCGAAATTAATCCACATTACATCACATCTACCAAGCATTTGCTCACTCAGCCTGTCCAAATCATCCTGCAACATCTGCACTCCACTTTATGTTATTTGCAAATTCAGAGATATTACATTTAAATTATCTAAATTATTAACGTATATTGTAAATAGCAGGGGTCCAAGTACCAATCCCTGTAGTACCCCAATAAAGCACTTCCTGGCATTCAGAAAAATACCCTTTTTTAAATTCCTATTCTCTTTCCTGTCTGCTAACCAGTTTTCTTTCTATGCTTTAAATTTTATATATAGTCATCGAGTTGTAGACATGTACAGCATGGAAACAGACCTTTCCATCTAACTCGCCCACGCCAACCAGATATCCTAAAATTAATCTAGTCTTATTTGCTAGCATTTGGACCAAATCCCTCCAAACTCTTCCTAATCATATAACACATCCAGATGCCTTTTAGATGTTGCAACTGTACCAGCCTCCACCACTTCCTCTAGCAGCTCATTCCATAAACAGACCACCTGCTGCGTGAAAAAGTTACCTCTTTAGGTCCTTTTTAATCTTTCCCCTCTCTCCTTAAACCTATGCCCTGTGGTTATGGATTCCCCTACCCTGATGAAAAGACCTTGGCAGTTCAGCCTATCCATGCCTCTCATCATTTTATAAACTTCTATCATGTTATTCCTCAGCCTCCAATATTCCAAGGAAAACAGCCACAGCCAATTCAGCCTCTCCCTGAAGCTCAAATCCTCCAACCCTGGCAACATCCTTTTAAATCTTTTCTGAACTCTTTCAAGTTTCACAACATCCTCCCTATAGGAGGAAGACCAGAATTACACGCAGTATTCCAATGGGGCCTAACCAACGTTGTGATGTATACAACATGACATCCCAACTCCTATACACAATGCACTGACAAGCACACCAAACGCTTTCTTTACTATCGTATCGACCAGTGACTCCATTTTCAAGGAACCATGAACCTGTACTCCCAAAGGTCTCTATTTGGCAACAGTCCCCAGAATCTTACCATCAAGTGTATACATTCTGCTTGGATTTGCCTTTCCAAATTCCAGCACCTCATTTATCTAAATTAAGCTGTATCTTCCACTCCTTAGCCAACCGGCCCATCTGATCAAGGTCCTGTTGTACGGAGGTGACCACCTTGGTGGTCGACGACATTAGTAATTTTGCAGATGACGCCAAAATTGGTAACTATACCCCCTATATTCACATCCAGATCATTGACATAAAATGACAAAAGGTAATGAACCTAGCACCAATCCTTATGAAACATACCAGTCATAGGCCTCCAGTCTGAAAAGCAGCCCTCCACCACCATCATCTGGCGCCTACCGCCGAGCCAATCATTCATCCAAATATAAATCTCTTATTTGTCAAAACTGCCTCCCCATGACCAATGTGACTAGTTACAGCTTCAGAATTCCAGATATTTGTCAAGCATGATTTCCCTTTTGCAAATCCATGCCGATAGTGGTAGAATCAGGCACAGTTTTCTAAGTGCTTTGCTATAAAATCCTTCATAGTGGACACTTGTATCTTCCCCACTGCTGACTGGTCTATAATTCCGTTTTCTTTCTAACTCTTTAAATAGTGCAGTTACATTGGAACAGTTCCTACAGATTTGAGTGCAACTAAAGTGGAAAGAATCTTGAAGAGGACCACCAATGCATTCACTATTTTTGTATTCAATTCTCAGAAGTTAAGGTTAGCATATAAAAGATTTTTTAAAAATCAAAATGGCAGTTGTTACTTGTAAGGAAAAGAAAAGCTCTACTTGAACGTAGATCCTGAAGAAGGGCTTATGCCCGAAACGTCGATTCTCCTGTTTCCTGGATGCTGCCTGACCTGCTGCGCTTTTCCAGCAACACATTTTCAGCTCTACTTGAACGTAAAATAGTAAAGAGAATTGACTGTTTTGAGCATTAAAAATCTTGGGCAAAGTTGACCAAATTGGCTTAAATGTGCAGAATGAGGAATGCTGAGAGAGTCACCAACTTGGCTATTGAGAGAGGAAAGTGGTGTTTGCTTATTGGAACCCAGTACAGCTTCTCTGGTCTTTCAGCACAGCTAATTGATCTCAGCAATATCCAGCCTTGGTCATTCAACTGTTACAGAAATTGGCATAGTTGCCATAATACAGTCCTTTAAAAATTAACTTCTCTAAACAAATTTTGATACCTTTGATACCTAGACAAGAACAACACTTAGTCTTCACACGCAAATGCAAAATGCCTAAATTTCTTTTAAAGCAGAAAATATAACAAACAACTTTAAAAGGTCACATCTCTTGCAGCATAAATCAGCCAACAAGGGTTTAAACTGACCAGAGCGTCAAACTCACTTGCACCACAATTCTCTCCATCGAGTTCCCTTTTTTGTTGGTAGTCCCACTTGGATTCACAAGGATAGATGTACACAGACCAAGCAGTTTTGTTCCACTTGTCAGCACCCTTGTCAAAACAGAAGACAACTACATGAGGGGAAAATGCTTAGTTATCAAAAGTATAATAAAAACAGTAAAAATCAGTTACTTCCAAAATTGTTGGAACTGGACCACAAGCTAGAACTGCTTTGCCTAAAAAAGGGAAAAGGAGAAGTAATTTTTACCGTTTAAAGTCAAAGAGAGGCATGGAGACTCGACCAAGATACTCTGGTCCCTTCCGCTGTTTGTTCGAATCTGGTGATCCTGCTGCTGAGGGATTTGGAACTCCATACAAGCTAAGACTCAGTACGGATTCAAGAGGCAATTGTGCAATTTGAACAGGGAAGCTGATTCTGAAAAGTGGAAGCAAATAAAATTGATATGTGAATACAAACATTGCAGATAATACTTCTTTAATACTGAGAAGCTATTGGCAACATTTTGAAAAACAATTCTGAATATTTTCACAATCATCTTTACTCATTTGATTTTTAAAAATCAAACAACTAAAATATTTGATAAGGGATAGAACAAAAAAGGCTCACCTTTCAAATAAAACTAAACTGGTAAATTAAGTTTTTATGGAGATGTGAGCAATTGTCACGTGGCTTTTTTTGAAAATGTGAAATGTTGATGTTTAGGAGGTTCTAAAAGCATCAACATGGAAACTGATGCAACTTAAGTGACCGTAAGATATAGGAGCAGAACGCGGCCATTCGGCTCACTGAATCTGCTCCACTATTCAATCATGGCTGATGTGTTTCTCAACTGAATTCTCCTGCCTTCTCCTCAATCTTGGATCCTCTTATTACTCAAGAACATCTGTCAAATACACTCAAAGACCTTCTGAGCCAATGGATTCCACAGGTTTACCAACCTTTGGCTGAAGAATTCCTTCCTAATCCCAGTTTTAAAGATTTGCCCCTTCAGTTTGAAGCCCTTAGATCAAAGTCAGTTCTAGTTGTGCAAATACCTTCATGTTCACTCTATCCTCTCAATATTCTGCACATTTTAAATGAAATCACCCCTCACTCTTCTGAACTCCATCAAATACTGATACAAAGTCCTTAACTGCTCATGATATGACAAGGCGTTTCATCCTCAGGATCATTCTTATGAACCTTTGAACCCCTCCAGGATCTGCGCAACTTCCTTAGAGGAGTCCAAAACTGCTCACAGTACTCAACATGCCCAGCAGTACATTCCTGCTCTTGTATTTTAGCTCTCTTGATACAAATACTAATACTGCAGTTGTCTTCCAACTGAACCGGCATGCTAACTTGAACTAGGACTCACTTTCCTTTTTTGTGATTGAGATTTCCACAGCTTTTCCCCATTCAGAAAATAGTTTGGGCTTCTATTCTTCCGGTCAAGGTGTACAGCCTCACTTTCCCACATTGTATGCCATCTGCTAATTTTTTGCTCACTCTCCCAACTTAAAGCTTAACTTTATTAGTGGGGAGAATGCTTGAATCTAATCATCAAAGGAAGAAATAGCAAGACTTCTGGATAGAAATTGTCCCATTGGCAGACAGCATTGGTTCATGAAAGGCAGGTCATGTTTATCTGATTTACTTTAGCTTGAGGTAGACAATGGCGAACTCGTGGATGTGGTGTATTTGAATTTCCAGAAAGCATTCAACAAGGTACCGTACAAAAGGGCAGTTGCATAAGAAAGATGCATGGCATAACGGGTAATGTATGAGAATGGATTGAGGATTGATTAACTAACAAAGCAAAGAGTCAGGATAAATGGGTTTTTTTTTGGTTGATGGTCAGTGGCTTATGTTTACAATTTAGATAGACGATTTAGAGTTGGGGACAAATATAATGTGTCAAAGTTCACAGATCACACTACAAAGAGTGGTTGGGCAAAATGTGCAGAGGACACAGTCTACAGAGGGACATAGATAGTTAAGCGAGCAGGCAAGGGTCTGGCAGATGGAGTACTATTTGGGAAGTGAGAGGTCATCCATTCTGGTAGGAACAACAACAAAATGGATTATTTAAATGGTGAAAAATTGCAGCATGCGGCTGTGCAGAGGGACGCGAGTGTCCTAGTACATGAATCACAATAAGTTGGTCTGCAGGTGCAGCAGAAAATGAAAAATGCGAATGAAATATTGCCCTTCATTGCTCGAGGAATGGAGTTTAAAAATAGGAGGTTATGCTGCAGCTTTGTTGGGTGCTTCTGAGGCCATACCTGGAGTACTATACAAAGTTTTGGTCCCCTTACTTTAGGAAGGATGCACTGGCAATGGAGACAATGCAGAAGAGGTTCACTAGGTTGATTCCAGAGTTGAGGGTTGGCTTATGAGGAGAGATTGAGTGGATTAGGACGATACTCACTAGAATTTAGAAGAATGGGGAGGGGAGAGATGAGGGAAATCCTACAGAAATATATAAAATTATGGAGGGAACAGATAAGATAAAAGCAGGGAGGTTGCTTCCATTGGTAGGTGAAACTAGAACAAGGTGAAGTAGCCTCAAAGTAAAGGGGGAGCAAATTCAGGACTGAGTTGAGGAGGAACCTCTTCACCTGAAGCTTGAGAATTTATGGAATTCTCTGCCCACTGAAGCACTTGAGGATACTTAGTGGAATGCTTTTGAGGCAAAGGTAGATAGATTTTTGAACTAAAGGAATTAAAGGGTTATGGTGAGCGGGTGATTAAATGGAGTAGAGTCCATGAAAAGATCAGCCTTAATCTTATTGAATGGCGAAGCAAGCTTGACAGCCAGATGGCCTACTCCTGCTCCTATTTCTTATGTTCTGATGTAACACCATGAGCTCTTACCTGATTGAGCAGACTCCTGTGTGGTAAAGCTTTACAAAATAACTAGCTAATAATCTCATACTACATCTTTTGAAGAAGTCAAAGCAGTCTAAATTTCAATCTGATGGACCAGCTGGTTTTTGGTTTAAAACAAAAAACACAGGGTTCCAATGGGCTGTTTTTAAAAAAAAAAAAGGTACTGCACTAAGGAGTTCACTTTTGCTTCAGTCATCTTTTTCGTCTCTCTCCGAGATTAAAATTTAACTAGCACGAAAAGCAATTCTGCATACTGTCCCAAGCACAAATAGCACTATTCACTGTCACTGAACTCACTGATAGTTTCACCTACTAGCAGGATGCCCTGATGTGCAGGAAAATCACTGACTCAATCATTCAGAAGGAAACAACACTCCCCACTCCCCCCCCCACCCCCACCACCCTGGATGGGTGATAATGGAAGATTAAGTAATACAGGATAAATAACACACATTACAAGCAATGTTTTTACATGAAAACAAAACTCAAGTATCTCAATGCAGTTATTTTTAGCTTTCAGTCTGTTCAAAATCTGACATGATTTCATCAAAAAGCAGAACTCGTCAAAAGCTAGATTAAAAAAAAGACTTAAAATATTCACACAAAACACCTCACATCAGTCAAAAGCAGACATCAAATCAAGCTGCATGGACATTTTATAATATTAATAAAAAACACAAAAATCTTATTTTAAGAATTAAGTTATTTAAATAAGTCATGATCTGTGGTATTTTACCTAAATGCCAACTCCTGGTACCTTGAGTCTTTGCCACTTCTACCATTATGTGGGACTGAGAAATGCTGCTGGAGGTAGTTTGCCACTAATCCTCCTCGATCAAGCCTATCCAATAATTGGTGGTAAAGCTAATATAACATGAACATTAACCATTTCTCGTACAATGTAAACCTGATTGCTTCCACATTTGCTGAAAAATGTCAATTAATAATGCGTCGCTTTTAGAATATTAAATTATAGGTGTGGTGATGAGATAGAATACAACATTGAAACTTTCATACTAACAACACCAGCAATCAGTTATGCAGTTAGGCCAAAACACACCAAAATACCTCGTAAAAACTGCACGTCAATTTTTGTAACCAAGATTCATAATTTCGTTTAAAGATTTAAATATCTTGGAGTTTCAAATCACCAATTAGTTAACAGGCCATCAACTGTAATAAGCACAAGAAAGTTTTTTTCCCCCATTCGCTGCCCCTCCTTTTATATGATCTCACCACCTAACCGCCATTACAGGAATATGCATGATCAGCAAAAGCAGATGATTTTCAGCAACACATCGGAGCCAAAAGTCACTTCATTCAACACAGATGGCATGAACTTGAGTGCAAAGAATTACTGGATTGCAAGCTTGAACACAGGCCATTGCTTCATTCATCTTAGCAAGACTGAGGGACATGAAACTCTCCTGTGGCACTGCAACTAAAATTAAATACTTTAGCCCATTGCAGTTTGCCATTCTTGATGGTTTCACATTAAAATGATGTTTTGGCAGGAGGTGCTGACAAGACCAGCAGGGCAATGTCGTGCAATTTTAGTAGGAAATTATCAAATTTGTATGTAGAATTCTCCAGGGAGTCAAAGCCATGCAGTAAAGTAACAAATTCAACTAACCTTTGATTCCAAAGTGATTTACTTATTGGACCCCCATTTATTTCACAAAATAAGAGAAAATACTCACAGTTCATCCCACTTGATGTGGTAGAAAAAGCTGCGATATGTCCCAACTTTCTTAGATTGCACTGGTTTAAAAATATCTTTTCCATTGTGTGTCAATGAACACATTAGAAAATACTTCTCAAAACTAGAGAGAAAACAAGTATCACGTATTAGAACAAAAACTTACATTTTACAAAGTACATTTACAATAGTTATAGCTATGTACTGTAAAAATAACTTTCATTTGGACTATTAATTTTAGATAGTAAGACATTAAAATATCAAGAACAATTTTGGTACAAATAAGAAACTAAATGATAGATGTGGTCATTATACAAGGAATTTTATGCATCTCAAATATGAACTGCTATTTCTGGACATTTTGAGCCTTTTCAAAAAATCCCATTTCAAGCTCTTACACGGTGAGACATCAATTCATTTTAACCAATTTTGGTTATAACGTCCAAGCCCGTGGAACAGAAGAAAAGGTGACCCACTTCCATTGCAGCAGGAAGAAAAAGATGCCTTTCAGATATTTCCTGCTGAAACCACCATGCCCCTAAAAATGCATAGCCTCCATCCTTCATTACTTAGTGTGATATGATTTCTGAGCTAAGTTCAACAGCTTTATTTGAAATCAAAGTTTTCGTAGTGCTCCCCTTTCATCACCTGATCTGACCTCATCCACCCCAGTTCAACACCAGCACCTCCACATAATCTTCGTTACTTAAAGTAGCAGTTTCCACTTTGTGTAGTTTTAATAATGCAATATATTTACATCCCAGTATCTTACACCCTTGAATTCCTCCATGGATAGCAAGAGGAAAACCACTGATGCAAACTGGATCAAATACAAGCAGTATTGCCCCCAGAAGTGAGTCTTTGATGAAGGTGAAGTACTTAAGCTAGCTGCTGCATTCCAGTGCACTGTAAAAACGGTGGTTTGACCAGCATGAATCATGAAGATGTTGCAACTGCACAGCTGAATGGAAGCAGATTTGCATGTTGAATTTCTGCATTTGAGAGCTTCATGCATGGTGAACTCAATATATTCTTGCTGAAGGATATGGGGAAATAAATCAAGGACATTGCTTAGCCTTGCATTTGAAGTCAGTATATTATAGCCTCTGGAACCAAATCAGTGTGTTTATCATTGAGGTTCTCTAACCCTTTACGCACTAAAGAAAAGCAACAGCTCTCTGCCACTATAGATGCTAGTGTCCCAAATTTTAACCATATTGTAATTTACCCACTTGAGAACTTCACTTTTACAATTGAAATGGATATTTTTAAAAATTTCCCACATCTATCATTGCTCACAATTCAAAGTTTGTGCAAAGATTTGTAGCTCGGGTGCTTGTTGTGGTTCTGTTCGCCGAGCTGGAAGTTTTTGTTGCAAACGTTTCGTCCCCTGGCTAGGCGACATCATCAGTGCTTGGGAGCCTCCTGCGAAGCGCTTCTTTGATGTTTCCTCCAGTGTTTATAGTGGTCTGTCCCTGCCGCTTCCGGTTGTCAGTTTCAGCTGTCCGCTGTAGTGGTCGGTATATTGGGTCCAGGTCGATGTGTTTGTTGATGGAGTTTGTGGATGAATGCCATGCCTCTAGGAATTCCCTGACTGATCTGTGTCTGGCTTGCCCCATGATAGTAATGTTGTCCCAGTCGAATTAATGTTGCTTGTTGTCTGCGTGTGTGGCTACTAAGGATAGCTGGTCGTGTCGTTTTGTGGCTAGTTGATGTTCATGTATGCGGATTGTTAGCTGTCTTCCTGTTTGTCCTATATAGTGTTTTGTGCAGTCCTTGCACTTCAGTCCTTGCACTTCATTAGTTTTGCTCATGTTGGGTATCGGGTCCTTGGTTCTGGTGAGTTGTTGTCTGAGCGTGGCTGTTGGTTTGTGTGCCGTTGAGTCCTAGGGATCGCATTAGTCTGGCTGTCAGTTCTGAGATGCTCCTGATGTATGGTAGTGTGGCTAGTCCTTTTGGTTGTGGTATGTCCTCGTTCCGTGGTCTTTCTCTTAGGCATCTGTTGATGAAGTTGCGCGGGTATCCGTTTTTGGCGAATACCTTGTATAGGTGTTCCTCTTCTTTTTGCAGTTCTGGTGTGCTGCAGTGTGTTGTGGCCCTTTTGAATAGTGTCCTGATGCAGCTTCGTGTGTGTGTGTGTGTGTTGGGGTGGTTACTTTCATAGTTTAGGACTTGGTCTGTGTGTGTGGCTTTCCTGTATACCCTTGTAGTGAATTCTCCATTCGGTGTTCTCTGTACCATCACGTCTAGGAATGGGAGTTGGCTATCCTTTTCTTCTTCTCTCGTGAATCGGATTCCTGTGAGTGTGGCGTTGATGATCCAGTGTGTTTTTTCTATTTCCGTGTTTTTAATGATTACAAACGTGTCATCGACATATCTGACCCAAAGTTTGGGTTGAATTTGTGGTAGGACTGTTTGTTCTAACCTTTGCATAACTGCCTCTGCTATGAGTCCCGAGATTGGTGATCCCATGGGTGTTCCGTTGATTTGTTCGTATATCTGGTTGTTGAATGTGAAGTGTGTTGTGAGGCACAAGTCCAGTAGTTTAAGTATGCCGTCTTTGTTGATAGGTTCAGCGTCCTGTTTTCTGTTCTGTATGTCCAGTAGGTTGGCTATTGTTTCTCTGGCTAGGGTTTTGTCAATCGAAGTGAACAGTGCCGTCATGTCGAATGATATCATGGTTTCTTCTTTGTCTATGTGTATATTTCTGATGATGTCCAAGAATTCCTGTGTTGATTGTATAGAGTGTCTGGATCCGCTGATCAGGTGTTTCAGTTTCTGCTGTAGTTCTTTAGCCAGTTTGTATGATGGTGTCCCTGGTAGTGATACTATGGGTCTGAGTGGGATGTCTGGTTTGTGTACTTTAGGTAATCCATAGAATCTGGGGGTTGTTGCTGCTTTCCGGTTTCATTCTTTGTAGGTCAGCTCTGGTTATTTGTCCGTTTTTTTGTAGATTCCTTAGTGTGTTATTTATCCTATTGCTCACAATGCCATAACTTTAGGATAATTGAAGGAATGATATATTTCTTGTCTTAACTGTAGAATAGAGGAATTACATGGACATGCTGGGTTTGACAACAGTACTTTCATTTGTTTGCAGCAGATTGTTATTCAGAGTGAAAACAATAGAAGATACAGATTTATAGAACAAATAACAAAGCACTCAAGTTTGTTCTAAAACAGACAAAACAATCAAATAATTATTTCCTATAATACGACCAAGCAACTTTTGTTATATAGGAGTACAGATATTGGTGCTAATTCAGCACCAGGGAGAATTAGCTTCTTCACCTAGTTTTATATTACTTGTTAAATTACGGATGGAACAGATTTAGAATACTTCTTGTGGAAGTCAGGCATTCAACCCATCAAGTGCGCACTGACCCTCCAAAAGGGCATCCCACTCAGACACACTTTGCTAACCTTACATTTCCAACAGCTAATCCACCCAAGGCTGCACCTCCCTGGATACTATTGGCAATTTAGCATCACCAATCCACCCAACCTGCACATCTTTGGACTGTGGGAGAAAACTGGAGCAAATCCATGCAGACACAGGAGGAACGTGCAAACTTTTCAGAGAATTTACATTTTTGTTGATTTTAAACAGTGAAGTTGGAAATTTCACTAGCAATCAGACACCAGTAAACAGCTTTGTTAAAAGTATTACATAAACCCTAGTAAAAATGCAGCAAGGTGGATTACAGGAGATAAGCAGAATCAGTGTCACACACAAATACAATGACCTCTGATTGTCACAACCAGATGCATAAACCCAATCACCTATACCAAAAGGAGGAAGAGAGACAAAGGAACTTAAGCATCCACATATGCACTACAAAAGACTAAGGTAACATGACCTAATTTACAAATAGTTTAGAAACCAAATAGGGGGATAATCGAATTGAATTGAATTTATTGTTGCGTGTAACGAGGCAGTGAAAAGCTTTGTCTTGCAAGCAATACAGGCAGATCACACAATTAAGTCGCATAGACAGTAAATAATAGGTAAACAGCAGCAAAAACAGAAACACAGGTACAGGGGAAATGTTAAGAGATTGGGAGTCCATTCAGTGTTCTAACAACAGGATCGTAGAAACTGTTGTGAAACCGGCTGGTGCGTATGTTCAGACTTCGTACATTCTCCCCAATGGCACGGGTTTAGAAAACCATTGCCAGGATGGGATGGATCTTTAAGAATGCTGGTGGCCTTCCTTTGACAGTGGTGAAGAAAATGCTTATGGTTATGCTGAATAATGGCAGATTAATATGCAGTTCCACTGATGGTTTATATTCAGATCCTACTTCACTGAATATTTGATATGAACAGCCAAGCACTGTTAAGTGATGAAGCACAAATTAAGGGCAAAGTCAGGGACAAAAAAAAAACTGGATGATGCTTCGTTGGTTATTGTCAACCACAAAATAGGTGCAGAGTGGAGTTAATGTTTGACGAAGCAGTCATCAGCCTGAAAGATCAGCTCTTGCCACAAATACTGCCAGGTCTATTGTGGTTTTGCCAGTGTTTTCTATTTTTATTTCAGATTTACAGCACCGCCAGTGCTTTGTTTTTGTTAGGGTAAAAGTGGACTAGAAACATTACAATCTCTACCTTGCCTGTAGGGCTAGGTGGTAAATTAAAGCAGATAAAATTATGGAGACAAGGAAGAAAATTTACAGGCAAGACCGATTAAGGAAAATTGTGTATTAGAGTGTAGAGATTTATGAAAGCTAGCCTGTTTTAAAATGCTGTAACCTTTTAATTTTTTTTATAATTAGAGTGCAAGCTAAATAGCACTTCTGGTTAAGTGGAAGACACATCTCATTTAACATTACACAAAGTTTCCATACAATTTAAAAGTAGATGCTAAGCAAAAGCCAGGAAGTAAAAATTTATTTTAGCGTGCTAGTGGGTAACTAAATTTCAACAGTATACCCAAGGCTCTTGACTTTTTTGCTCCAGATTTTCAAGTCATAAGATTTTTTTTTTAAATGGCAGGCATTATACAGCAGAGATTTCAAAATCTAGGTCAAGGTTCCTATATTAAACCAGAATACACAGAGCAGTAACCCATTTACAACTCATCACTTCTTTTCCTCCAAAAACAAATGTCACCCATTTACGTTCTGAAAAACCGATGTACCACAGAGCCTTCCTTCAATACGCACCTGCTGACCCATGCTCCTGGAATTCTATGTGCTGCAAACAGTGTAAATTGCAGGTGTTCTGTTGTGGTCTGTGCTTCCTTTGTACATTTTGTACTTTGTGGCAGACTCCCAGTTGCATCTGTGTTTCTGCTAAAAGAACTCAGGTACAGCTGTAGCAGATCGTACACAGCTAATGTTAGAGCATGGATGCTTGCATTCACAGGATTTTCTGCAAGTGAAGATCCTGCAAATCAGAAGAACAAATGTCTCTCAGTATGTGTGTCGAAAAACAAAGAAAATTCTGTCCTAGTTCAGACTTTCTGGTCGGCATGGACGGGTTGGACCGAAGGGTCTGTTTCCATGCTGTACATCTCTGACTCTGAGTGATATCCTTTTATCCCACAGCAATGGATTGTTCATCATTTGCTAGATAAAGAAATAAATCTGTGCATAGCTTGAATGATGTTAACAAAAATCAATTTGAGTTGATCAAATAAAGTTGATTTGAATGTACAGGAGGGGTGCCTGCCCTCTGGGACACAAGCAAATCAACTTCTGTCATTCAAGGATGAAACAAAAGTGTTCATTTTCCTGAATTTTACAAATCACACTTGATTTGCTTTATTATTGTCACATGTACGAAGATAGTGAAAATTGTACTTAGATTTCCTGTCAGATCAGGGTCACTTTTGAACACCTCTGACCAAGGCTTCAAAAAAAGGAATGGATCTCCCGGTTCATCCATGGTTTGCATTTGGGGAACACTAATTCCTTTGGCACACTGTTCTTTACACACTTATTGAAGCAGCTTGTGACGTAGTAGCATACTCATTTAGGCTAGCCGTTAAGTTCTTGAATGTGGACCAGACCACTGACTCTCAGCAGTCATGTAACGGAAGGGTGCCTACAGCAAACCAATACTGTACTACCTTCAGTACCAGATCCTCACATTCAGTTGCTACCCGTAAGCAGAGGGAAGGAGCACAGCCTTATTGTCTGATTTACTAAAATGTGGGCAGGGAATGGAGTGGAAGATGTCTTTGTTAGTTGTGTAGCAATGGTCAAGGGCGTTTGGGTCTCTGGTGAGGCAGGAGACATTTTGTTGGCACCCTGGTAGCACATTCTTGAGTTTGGCCTGGTTGAAGTCACTGGCCATGATGTACATGGCCTCAGTCTCAAGGCTATTTGTAGTGGCATATATTTGATCAACTGAACAACTTCTCTTTCCAATCCTCCCACTTCCTCCAAACCAAGGAGTCGCCATGGGCCCCCGCATAGGCCCCAGCTATGCCTGCCTCTTCGTCGGATATGCAGAACAGTCCATCTTCCACAGCTACACTGGCACCACCCCCCACCTGGACCATCTCAGACTCCTCCCTCCCCTTCCTAGACCTCTCCATTTCTAATCTCGGACGACCGACTCAACATGGACATATACTATAAACCGACTGACTCCCACGGCTACCTAGATTACACCTCCTTCCACCCTGCCCCCTGTAAAAACGCCATCCCATTTTCCCAATTTCTTCGCCTCCGCCGCATCTGCTCCCAGGAGGACCAATTCCAATACCAAACAATCCAGATGGCCTCCTTCTTCAAAGACCGCAATTTCCCCTCCGACTTGGTTGACGATGCTATCCACCGCATCTCCTCCACTTCCTACTGCTCCGCCCTTGAACCCCACCCCTCCAATCGCCACCAGGACAGAACCCCACTGGTCCTCACCTACCACCCCACCAACCTCCAGATACGTCGTATCATCTTTGGTCATTTCCACCACCTCCAAACAGACCCCACCACCAAGGACATATTTCCCTCCCCTCCCCCATCAGCGTTCTGGAAAGACCACTCCCTCCGCGACTCCCTCATCAGGTCCACACCCCCCACCAACCCAACCTCCACTCCCGGCACCATCCCCTGCAACCGCAAGAAATGCAAAACTTGCGCCCACACCTCCCCCCTCACTTCCCTCCAAGGCCCCAAGGGATCCTTCCACATCTGTCACAAATTCACCTGCACCTCCACACATTTACTGCATCCGCTGAACCCGATGTGGCCTCCTATACAGTGGGGAGACAGGCTGCCTACTTGCGGAACGTTTCAGAGAACACCTCTGGGACACCCGCTCCAACCAACCCAACCGCCCCGTGGCTAAACACTAACTCCCCCTCCCACTCGGCCAAGGACATGCAGGTCCTTGGCCTCCTCCATCACCAGACCATGGCAACACGATGCCTGGAGGAAGAGCGCCTCATCTGCTTAGGAACCGTCCAACCACAAGGGACGGATGCAGATTTCTCCAGCTTCCTCATTTCCTCTCCCCCAACCTTTTCTCAGTCCCAACCCTCGGACTCAGCACCGCCTTCTTGACCTGCAATCTTCTTCCCGACCTCTCTGCCCACAACCCCTCTCCGGCCTATCACCCTCACCTTAACCTCCTTCCACCTAACGCATTCCCAACGCCCCTCCCCCAAGTCCCTCCACCCTACCTTTTATCTTAGCCTGCTTGGCACACCCTCCTCATTCCTGAAGAAGGGCTTATGCCTGAAACATCAATTCTCCTGCTCCTTTGATGCTGTCTGACCTGCTGCGCTTTTCCAGCCTGACCTGCTGCGCTTTTCCAGCTCTGATCTCCAACATCTGCAGTCCTCACTTTCTCCTATATTTGATCAAGTGTGCTCTTCACTTCCCTGTGGGGTGGGATGTAAACTACTGTCCGGATAGCAGAAGTAAACTCCGGCAGCAGGTAGTTGGGACTGGAATCATGCTGTATTTTAGTTTTTGTGCTTATTAGGAAAACAAGTTGCCACCAATTTGCATTTATATAGCATCTTTAATGAAATGAGATGTTTCATAAATCTCTGAAAAATATAAAGTAGTGTCAAAGAAGAAAAGACACTGTTCAGAGGGTTGACAAAAAGCTTGATCAGAGGCAAATTATAAGAGACTCTCAGAGGAGAAAAGGCTAAAAGGGTGTAATAGAGGGAATTTGAGTCACACATTCTCAACACTTTAAAGATATAAATCATGAATGGTGGCACAAAGGGAAATAGATGCACAAGAGGAATTTGGAGTTCTAGAGAAAATGGATTCTAATAAGAGAACACAACGATGACAATTTAAGAGAAGGTAATGTGGGGGTGGGGTATCGAGGAGTCAATTTTTATTGAAGGGCTAGATTTGCCATGTTACATTGTTGGTGAACTTTTAGACCAATTTAGAAGATATAAAACTGACTTTATAGGTGATTTATGTGATATAGAACAATGTGTTTGATGGTACAATTTGAGGCATAGGGTTCTGCAAAAGAGAACACAGGGTTGTAAACTCAATTCAGGGTTTCAGAAGTGAAATAGATACGGACAGTTCAACCCCCCCAAAAACCCTCATTCTCCAAGTCCAGTTCACTGCTCTCATTATCAGCGTGCATCAGTGAATGGGCTACCAAAATAAAGGAAGCTTCATTCTGCATCTAACTGTTGCTTTGCCTGACTCATGTATACAACAGATGATAAAATTGGAAGAAAGTCAATTCCCCAATGCAAATACGACTCACATTTACAAGACAGCTTCCAGAGGGAAAAGAACACAAGTATAAAAGATTTACAGATCTGAAGTAGCTCACTTCTGTTCTGTTGGGTATATAATTTACTTATTAAAAAATGAGGACTTGGGCTTTTTGTTTCTTGCACAGAATACAAATGGGTGCAAGGCACTTAGTTGTTAAATTGTAAATCTGGTAATAGCAGATAAGCGTATAAAAAAAGATATGCATCAATTGTTGTTTCAGTTAAAACAGGATTAGAACTGACTAAGGAAATCCTACCATAACACAGCCACACCTACAGTAAAAGACAAGCAGATTTGACTGTTTATTGTCAACACAATTAAGCTTTCGATTTCCAACAGTCTTCATTCTTTGATCAAAGCAAGAGGCGTAAAACATTACATTTTGGGGTGATCTAAAAAGATAAATATTTGCAATGTTGCCATCCAAAACTTGAAAATCCCATCAGCATGGAAACTAGACTGTAAAGATATTGTTTACTTTAACTGTACTCTGACTCTATAAAACTCTACCATTTACAGGGAGAGCACACTATTTTCTACCATCAAATAGGGAGTTGGTAGAAATCTACAATAAGTCAAAATACAGAAATACAGACATAAAAGTCACGAATCAATAATATATCAATAATGTAAGTCTTTAGCAGAGGTGTTGGCATCCCAAAGCTTAAAATGGATTGACAACATAGACATGACAGCAGTAACGGCAAAAGGTAATTAAATTCATATTGATTAGAATACTTCAGATTGTTGTCTAAAATCTAGTCAGTAAACCACACACATTGGCCCAAAGCAGCTGCATTCTGTAATTATGCAGTGAAAGGTCAAAAGAATAGGCACTGCACACGCCAGCCTCCCAAGTTCAATAAGTTTACCAGCAGATTTGAAAAAGGTATTACAGTACATGGTGGTAAAAAAATGATCAAAGCAAGTTTAAAAAACACTGAATTCCTTTTTAAAAGTATAAGTATTTCAGAGTAAAATGAAATTAATATTTGAGTGTAAATCTCAATTTGTTTTTAAATGAAGTTTTAGATCATAAAATGGAGCATTTTGATATTCCACATATATAAAATGAGCAGAATTAAAGCCAGTGGGAGGGGATCATCATGAATTATGAAGTCAGCACAGTCAAACAGTAAAACCTCAGCTCATAGATGCAACTCTCAAGGGTTTTCACAGCAAGACTGAATGGCATAAGAGTGGAAAGTCTTGTAGTTCAATGATTTCAGCTGATTGTAGTCTGGCAGGATATTAATAGCAGACAAACATTTTGGATTTCAGTGTTATTTTGTGCACATGTTGATTTTTGGAGTGGTCATCAATTTCAGTGCATTAATAGTGGTCAATACTGACAGTTTCACTGCCATTACAACTGGAAAACCTGGCCTACATTTGTCTGTGTAATATCAAATATTGGTTTCAATAACTTGCTAAACTCACCTCACCAGTAATTAAAAACAGACATTTAAATATGAAACAGACAGCCAACTATCTCTGGTATGCGATGAAAATAAAGAGATAGACGTTAATATGCAGAAACAGAAATTAAAAGCTACTCATGATTTCATAAATTGCAATGAGGCAATTTACAGATCATGTCAGAATCCATATTTACCAGAAAACATACAAATTATCCTGCAAGTTGGAATCCTTCCAACAGCCTTTAATCTAAAGAGTTACAACTGCAATCAGTATTCACTAGCTTCTCAAAGCAGAGTCTTTGGTCTTCAGAAAGCCCAAGGTACAAACTTATTTTAATAGGTATACAAAGGTACCTCAATTGTCTGGCATTTGATTATCCGAATTTTGGATTAACCAGACAAGTTCGCATGGTGTCGATGCTAGGCTAAACAGTGCTATCCGGCATTCAACCATCTGAACAAAATACTCGTGGCTCATGCTGTTTGGATAATAGAGGTTCCTTTGCATTTAGAATGACATCATTTTCCAATTAGACTGGAAGGAAACAAGTTGCAGTCATTATTTTGAAAAGACCATCTTTAGATACTCCAGTTCGTATATTCAAACAATCCACTCAGGTCAGGTTTTCAACCCATTGTGTAAAAAAAAAAGCCAAATGTAATTTGTATTAAAAAAAGTGTACTTAAAATGATTTGATACTGTAGAGTTTTTCCCACTCGTGTTCTCCAATACTGAAACATATCAACATCAGGTTTGCTCATATAACATGAGACGATTAAGCAGGCTTTCTATTTATAGGGGCATTACTCCAATTCAAGCAAATACAAAGCACTATTAGTCAATCCAGCTAGCTAGAAACTGGAAATTAATTCTTATGTTTAATGAGCAGGTCAGGTCTCTGGTACAATTTTTTTAAATTAGTGCAAGAATTTTACATGTTGAACATAACTGTGCTTAAGATTCCTTAAGATACCAGTTTGCACGAGGTAATTGCACACAAAAACAACACAACTGAATACAGACATTAAACATTACCTTGCAAACTAAACGTCAATCACATTATGCGTCACCACAATATTTTTCCCTAACCTGGAGTATTCATAAATCACTCAATTTACGGAATCATATACCCAGAGAGAGGCCCATCATGCTTATATTAGCGTTTTAACAAAAAGAGTTAAGCCTTATGCCCCTATTCTCCCCCTCCAATGGATTTCCTTTTCCAGGGTACATACATTCAACTCTTTTAAACTCCCTTGTTATTTGACTTGCTTCACTGTAAAGCCAATCGCATCTCACTGCCAGCATAGTCAACCCATCTCTTGTCTATTGACTGTCAGCTGTCTATTTGATCAAATGACTGCAATCTGGAATATCACCTTGAATGTCAAAGTTAGAGATCTACAGCATGATAAAGGCCTTTCAGCCCAGCGAGCCTGCGCCAGACACAAAACAAACAAAATCACCTAACTATTCTAATCTCATCTTCGAGCACTTGGATTCGCAAATGTACATCTGAATACCACTTAAAATGTCATGAGACTACACCTCAAAGCAGCCAGTTCCAGATTCCCATCACATTCTGTGTGAAACATTTTTTCCCCCCTCATATCTCCTTTAAACCTTGTCTCTTACTTTAAATTTGCATTCTCTGGTCACTGACCCCTCCACCAAGGGGGAAAAGAAAAAACGTTTCTTCCCTTCTCTACCTGTCAATGCCCCTCAATTTTAAGCATCTTAATCATCACATCTCCCCTGTGTGTTCACTATTCCATGGAAAATAACCCCATTCTAGTCAGTCAATCTCTCTTCATAACTAAAACAGTCCAGCCCAGGCATCATTCTGGAAAATCTCTTCTGGAGCACAATCACATCCCTCCTATAATATGGATTCCAGAACTGTATGCAACAGTCTAACCCACATATTAGACACTTCCACATTCAGATCCCTGCTGTTACACTCTATGCCTTGGCAAATAATATCTTTCTAACCACTATGGCAGCAGGGCAGATAGATAAGGGACTGGTGGACACCCGCACCAATGTCACTCTGATCCGTGTATTCCTTTGCCTTGTTGGTCCTTACCAAATGAACCACCTAACACTTATCTCAACTGAATTTCATTTGCCGATTAAGTATTTTTTCCCATTAAAAGGACAGCCTACTCAACATACCCGTCCTCACTGCATTATTCAAATTCTTTAATCCTGGTTTAATTGTGGTAAATCTCTTCTGGTTTTCGCCAATGCGTGAGAAGGATCCAAGCTGCTTTCTAAATGGTGTGGTGCTAGATTTAACTGTGGCCACACCATTCCAGCTGAGACCCAACCAGTGATTAATAAAAGGTTTGCGCATACTGTCTTTGTCATTTTACCAAAATGGAACAGTAGAGTTAAAAACTATACCAATAGAGTTTTGTTTTGGAAAGGGGAGGATCAAAACAATCAATTATGTCAGTCTCTTCAGCAATTCAACAGCTATGACACTCAAATCAGTTCACAACTTTGTGAAATGTTTACAATCAATTCATAGATAATTAAACATTTTTTTTGTTTGACATACCATGCTTTGCACCATTAGATGAACCAATGTTATCTTTTGATTTGACCTGTGAATAAAAAAGCAAACTATAATTGGCTTCAAAATTTAGAGGAGTTCGATCCCTTTGTCAAGACGTGAAGTCAACTGCAGAAGTGTAATACATATTATGGCATGATGGTTTTCCCTATTTCAACAAAAAAAAAGTCGAGTCATTAAAAAATGGCAATCCTTTAAATCCAAAAATCACTTTGACATCACGAACAACTCAATTTGATACAACTCCTTTCAAAAAAGAAAATTGACTCTATAATTCAGGATTGAACTGAAAGAGATAGTAGGAAATCAGTGAAATGGCCAAAAGTAAAAGTTTTAAGATGGCAATAGTGGGGATGGTGGTCAGGGGTGATAGTCAGGAAGGAGAGTAGAACATTTGGTAGTTTTGGGATCTGGCCTTTAGGACTGAAGGCTCAACCATTGGAGGAATACAGAGAAACTACCAGGACAGAATAGTCTCGGAAACTCAAGGCCTTCAGCTCTTCATAACTTATTGTTTCCATGCATTTACTCAGTAGGCCAATGGACAGCTGAAGTCTGTAACCCTTAACAGCAGTTGAAGACTTGCAGAACAGAACTCCCCCAAAACAGCAAAAAACTAATGATTAGTACAAATCAATATATAGAAATAATTTTTCAAATGCTTTGCAGTTTGTCATTCAAAGTTTTAATTTTCTGAAAAGCACTAACATTTCATTTTCCTTGTACTACCTCTTGATGTCTAATGTGTTCAGAAGGACCTTAAAAATACTGCCCAATAGGCCCCAGGAGATCTGGCAATTGCATCAACTCATGAATAGCCATAAAGCTCATATCTAATCAAAGTGCTACATTAAAATGGATTTATTTCCATAAAATATGTTCTGAACACAGTGAAGCTACAAAACTAATATCAAGTTCACAGGAAAGGAGCACCAGTTCCATAAAGCATGGCAGGTGGAAGCCAAAGAAAGCAATTATGGAAAAAGAGCTGGTAACACTTCAGTAATTTTATTCATAATCACTTATCATTTGGAATTAAAAAAGTATAGCACTAGTCAGCAGAACTGTAGTTGGCTTAAAAACAGCAATCATCTGCCTTTAAACATTGAATAATTTTATCAAGGGGATCTCAAGAAGGAATGAATGACTCAGCAAAAACAGTCACTGTAACCAGAACTAGCTGTATGGAGAATTTAACACAATTAAAATAGTTGGTGAGAAAATCAGCAAAATTGATGGAAGGTTATGTGAGGAGCCAAAAATATATACAGAAGTAAGAGACAGAGGATTAGTGATGGAGGGGATAACTGATAAAGCAGAGCAAGGATATGATAGAATGTAAAACTCAAGGATGAGTTTTAAATTCTATGGTGTTGGGTATTGGAAGCCAAAATATTCTGCAAGGTCGAAGATAGTGAGTATTGCAAGCTTTAGTACGTGGCAGATAATAGGGAAAAGAATTTATAGAAGATGCAGGTCAGAAGTCAGCACTGTAACAGAACTGAGCAACGAATGAATGCAAATGGTTAGAGGTTGAGCTAGGTCATAGTGAAAGCCTAGTGTTGTCCTTGTGCTGGTGATCATGTGAGGAATGAAAGTACAACTGATGATGTAAGCAGCAAATGTTTCAAAACATCCATAAAAAGCTACGTCTCTCAAACATATAGAAATATAACCCATTTTATGAAATCATTTATAGCATTTTCAGTTCTCACTTCAGTTCAGCTATTCTCCAACACTTTTGATGTGCTCTGTCCAATTTCACTTTAAGTTCGTCACGTGGTACTTAAATCCATCAGCATTGATAGCAATTTGTTAGGTTAAGAAATTCTACTATGGTTGAAAATAACATATATACTTGTATGTTCTTCAAACTACTCATCTTTCAATAAAGGGACACCATTTTAGATAGCCAGCTTCAGAAAATAATGCAATTAACAAAGTTAAATGGAAGACAGAATTCACAACTTTGTTACTAATTAAATTAGAAATTAATATTTTCCAGGCTGAACAGGAGTTATATTGGCTTACTTGAAGCATAAAACATTCCCTTCTCCAATTAGAGTCTGGGGGATATTAAAAGGGTTCAAGGAAAAAAAGCAAAAAGATTTACAAGGATGTTGCCAGGGTTATAAAGGACGAGGCTGAATAGGCTGGGACAGTTTTTCCCTGGAGCATCAGAGGCTAAGGGGTGACCTTATATAAAAGTTTATAAAATCAAAAGGGACATAGATAGGCCAAAAGTCCAAGGCCTTTTCCATGGGGTAGTGGAGACCCAAACTAGAGGGCATAGGTTTACGATGAGAGGAGAAAGATTTAAAAAGGGACCAAAGGGGCAACATTTTCATGTAGAGGGTGGTGAGTGTATGCAATGAGCTGCCAGAGGAAGTGGTGGCGAGAGGGATAGAGAACAAACCTCAAATGAAAGCAAAAACAAAAAAGTTATTCACTTTCACAATGCCTGCTACTCATCCAATCACAAGCTCACTGATGAATTCAACAGCACCAACAGGAGCACAATGGCCAACTGTGTCTCTTCAATTTACCTATGTTTTTGACAAAACGTTTGCATGCCACAGAGTGGCTTGATACACTGAATTCTGGCCTCCCTTTGACTATATAATCGAAAAAGCTGGATTCTAAAAATGTTTTCAATATTAATGGATAATTTTGCAGCAATACCTGTATTTTAGATAGGCTGAAAGCACTTTTCTGCTCAGGGAAATGTTTGTACTAACAATGTAGTTGGGATAACTTAAAAGTTTCCGAAAAACCTCAACTATGCTCAAATTGCAAATCCAATCATTATCCTGTTTTAAAACAAATCTTCCGATATCATCAAGCATTGTTGCTTCGCTCATGCTAGTCCAGGAGCACAATTCTAAGCACTCATTTGTGTACCATGGCACTGAAATCTTTAGGCCTCATTTACTGATTGCTCAAGATTAGTGCTGTAGTGGAATAGTTCCACACGATTTTTATGGTCAACCAGTAATGTGTATCATGTGACTGCCATGATATGGATCTCTAGCCAAATATCATACACCATGGCTAAAAAATAAAGTCAAGATTAAAAATACAATAGTCCATCCTGAGTGACACAGCAGCAGTCACTGAAGAAAAGTAGGACTCAGTTGATGTTGTACTGAATTGAAGTTCAGTTTTTGAAGTATAATAATGGGCAATCATCTGGAATTGCAGTATGAACAGGCCAAAATCAAAGATGATGCTTGTTTTGGGGAGCAGAAGCAGCATAGTCTTCTGATTGCAGAAGATTTGCCACCTCATTTAATATGACTATGTATCATGCTAATAGAACAATTAAAGCTGCTCCAAATATCAGCCAAGTTTGTCTTCTGAAATATTAGCTACTGAAAAAGGGGGTGAACAAGCAATGTTGCAGTACCAATCACCGATGGCCTGTGGTTGGGGTACAGTCCTGCATCTAAAACTTCCTTTCTACACCTCAACAACAAAAGTTTAGACAACTCTTGTGGGGCATCAAATTTGCCGTCCTCCATTAATGGATTTGAACACAAGTCTCCTGAGCATTACCGGAGATTTTCTGGATTACTAGTTGAGCAACATATAACTACACGATCACTTTTTCCATACTGAGTCTAAGGGCCCATCCAATTGGAAATGGTAGAGGATTAGCTGTGGTTATGTCTCAATGAGCTGAGACACTTGTCTTACACAAGATGTAGTTTCTTGATTAATAGCTACATTGAATTTTTAACTTTGGTTTCTGATGGGCATAATTACAAAGAAGAAATGAAGGCCTCCATCCCGACCTCATGTGACATTGGCCAATTCTCCACCCAGAGGTCCATAACATAAGACAGGTTGGAGTTTAATGCTGCTAAGATATTGACACTTTCAAAACCATCACCTTATAAAACAAATGTTACATGAAATACAAGCTAGACTGTGCAACCACTTGTGCTCAACTGAATCTGTGCACCTTGCAAAAAGATTACTTTACACTTAAAAAAATAAAATCAAGCCAATGACGATCGATCATCGGAACCATTCGTTTAAATGATTTCATCGAATAGGGAAATATTGAATCTGCAACATTAACAAAAGTATTGTTGGAAAATAGTTCAGTTTTTCATCAAGAAAAATGGACACAGATCAATGAGCTTACCTCAACAGTTTTATTTTTTGGTAGATTAACAGCACGTTTTAGTTTCTTTACAGCATCAGTGACAGCCTTGGTCTCTGCACCATCCAGTGCATTGCAAATATCCTTTACAGATTGGGTAATCTGTTCCACCATTTTGTATTGTTTCCCCTAGTTAAAATTAAACAGGGCAGAAATATTGTTCATAGATGGATAAAGCTAGCCATATATGCAAAATATACTTGAATTCAAGACAATATTAGAATTCTAAATATCATACAAATTCTTACAATTTAGTCTACTTTCTGCAGAAGAATGGTACACAAAATGAGCTGCAGTGAGATATTCCTTGATGAATAAGCATGCTGCGAAATTCATTTGATGCACTGCTCAGTCAATTTTGCTTGAAACAATTTTTTTTAAAAAAGACTACATCCGAGAAATAAAAAGCAAAAAGATTTGCTGCGTTGAGGCACTTATCACAGCTATTGTGTATGTCAAATCACTTTGCAGTCAGTTAATTATTTTTGATGTATAGTCACTGTTATAAATTTAGGAATCAGCTAAATTGCACTCAGCAAACTTCCACAAACAGGGAGAGTGATAATGACCAAATTATCTTTTAGTTTTAGATTTTGCTTGAGGAATACATATTGGTCAGAACATGAGGGATAATTACTTTGTCTTCTTTAAAGTAGAGCCTTTGGATCTGTGACATGAGTGAGCAGATAAGGCTTCAGTTTAACAGCTCATCACTTTACTAGAGAAATTTTCCCTCTGCACTGGAGTGTCAGCACAAATTTTCACGATTAAGCTCGAGTGTGCAAGTGGAACCCAGCACCTTACCATCCAAAGGCAAGTGTGTTACAGCTGACACACCTTTGATTCCAAATAGTCTCGCTTTTGGATCATTATCGTGATTTTGGGCAGCAGTACCTGGAAATAAATTCTTGTTATTTATCCTTCTTTGTGGAAGACCCAGCAACTTCACCAGCAAGGAAGTTGGCAATTTTCATATTATTTGGAGAAATACTTAAGGACAACTCTACTAAATCCTTAGAGAAGCTCACCTGGTCTGACTGCATCTGTGGAGTGAAACGAGAGTTAATTTTGAGTCCAGTGACCCTTCCTGAGAACCCTGTCACAGTGGGATTCCACAGATGCTGCCAGACTTACTGAGTTTCTCCCAGATTTCCTGAAGGTCCAGTACCCACAGCTTTGTTTCATTATGCTGAATCCTCCATTACTAGGCTGAAAGGCACCAATGGAGAAAGGGAGGACTGCAGATCCTAGAGATCAGAGTTCATGAGTGTGGTGCTGGAAAAGCACAGCTGTCAGACAGTATAAGAGGAACAGGAGAATTGACGTTGAGTATAAGTTCTTCATCAGGAATGTGACCAATGTTCATAGCTCAACAAGAAAGCTCTATAATAATCGGATGCTATTCTGGTTACAAGCTGCTGTGAATATCATTAGCAAGTCCAACATTTATTGCACATACCCAATTACGCTCAAGAATGTATCATTGAAATGTCTTGAAACACCAGCCTATACATTGTACATACACTAATGTAATTGGGTTGGAGTTTGAGGACTTAAAAATGGTGATAGCTGTAAACCAGGATGATGCAAAAGGATCTTGCACATGGTTATCTTCCTGTTCATCTGCCATGCTATTCTAGGTGGCAAAGACTGTAGGTTTGGCATGTACTGTTGGAGGGAAAGAGAGTGAATGCTTAAGTTAGGGTTTGAAAGGGGGAATTGATGATATGGACTGCTTTGTCCTGGATGGTGTTGAGCTTTTAAACTATTGGTGGAGCAGCACCTATTGAACCAACTGGAGAATATTTCACCACATGACTCACACCTTTTAGATAGCAGTTTGACTTCGGGATTCAGGTACCCATCTACTGCAGAGATTCTCAACCTCTGGCATTCTTTCGTAGCTATAGTATTTATATAGCTGGTTCAGTTTTGTTTCTGATCAATGGTAAATTCCCAAGAATGTTGACATTGGGGCAATTCAGTAATGATGATGCCATTGCACATCAGGGGAAAACGACTAGATCCTTGCTTATTGGGGATAGTGATTACTTGATAGTCAAGTGACAAATTTTACTTGACATTTATCAAGTCCAGCCTGATTGTTATCAAGGACACCTCAGGAACTGTTCTTTACTCATTCAAGGAGGCAGAAAATCCATGATTAGTCTCTTTATTTAAACATAATTCCAACTCCTTCCTGGCCTTCTCTTCCGTGACTATTGATATAAACATTTTTCACAGATGTTCAAGACCAGAGGTCATTCATGCAAAACCACACAACAGCACACGCTGTTCTAGGTATGCAAACAGTTCAAATTTGATAAACAGAAAGTATATCACATTGTTTCCTAGTTCAACTAGATTTAGATTTGGGTAAATCTGATAATGTTAAACATGGTTTAGGAGCATTTATCTGCACCATCTTTCATTTTATCGAATTAATACTTACTTCTCTCTGAAGACATGCTTTAGTACGAGTATGATAAACTTCCAGAAGCTCAGCAAGAGATTGCCTAGGCCAAAAAACAGTCATAAGTGGCCAAATCAAAGTAGTAGCGAATGATATTTGATTATGGAATTAAAAAGGTTACCTTGTAATAATGTCTTTGAATGGCTTTTCCACCCGACAGAGATACTTCTCAAGATCTGTAGGGTGTTTCATCATCTTCCGCTGTTTGTTTATTTCAATACATTATCATTTCCAGCAAGACCTGCTAGTTATCAGCACGCTCCATCCACAAGAACGAAGACAATATTTACAGAGGTATTTTTCATGCAGTGTTTATGACAAATTTTGCATTGAGACTTAAACGTGTTGCAATTTATATTAAAAAAACAAGTAGCAAAATGTGCACTTTTAAAAAATGGCTAAGTTGGATACTACCTTTGCTGGAATAAAAAGCCATGAAATAAGGAATGGAATGACTCCAAACGGTAAAAATTGGGTTTGAAGGAAATCTGTTTTCATGCCCCAGTACTATCAATACCAACCGATGAAACGTGAACAAAACATTAAGCAGCATATGAAGGGGCAAGTGAATCGTATACTGCAAGTGATAAATGTTACACTGAAACTACCAAAAGAATGTTACATACTGGCAATAGATTTCACTTGAAACAACAACGTTAAATTGA